>NW_022884488.1:0-1200000 GCF_011952205.1 Bombus bifarius
AAATAAATGGCTTAAATGTTATAAATTAATAGCTTAAATGTTATAAATTAATAGCATAAATGTATAAAATAACAGTTTAAATGTTGTAAATTAATGGCTTAGATGTTGTAAATTAATAGCTTAAATGATATAAATTAATAGTTTAAATATTGTAAATTAGTAGCTTGGATGTTGTAGATTAATAGCTTAAATGTTATAAATTAATAGCATAAATGTTATAAATTAATAGTTTTGGCGTTATAAATTAATTCCTTAAATGTTATAAATTAATGGCTTAAATGTTATAAATTAATAACTTAAGTGTTGTAAATTAATGGTTTAGACGTTGTAAATTGCTAGTTGCAATGTTGTTATTTGATATTTTTTGTTTTATTTACCTTATATTTAAATTCTTCTTCGATGTTCACTCTCCGGAATTTCAGGCACAAAAGAGCTCGCGCGCGACTTCCGTGTTCCTTATATACCTTGACAAGATGCCGGTTTGTTAATCAAACGGTAACGATATTTTCACATAGCAGGCGACGGTTTTTCCATTATAACAAAATCAAATTGAACGATTTCTTAATTTTTATCGTAAATTGGCATCTTTAAAGATTTAATACGATATCCATTTCTATCATTTTAATAGTTTCTGCAAACTAAGACTAAATTCACACTTCTTTAATACTAGTTTTCGACTATCGATTAGTTTGAACAGAATTCTCTTAGAGGCTTTTGGTGATCCAAACTGGACTGTTGCGTAGTTCTTCGCTTGGTATCGTTTTCCAAAGATTAATCAACTGATTAATTTTTGGAAAACGATGCCAACTACCAGGTCTCACCACGAGGAGGTAACTACGCACGAGACCCGCCCATGAGTGATTCAACATTATGCATCGGTCTCGACATTCAACCTATTGGTAAGAATGTCGAGTTCTGACTCTACTTGATCATGGGCCTGCGTAAAGAGATAGTTGTATCGTAGCCTAACTGCGAAACACATATCTCGAACGCAGCGCTTACATAAATCCTTACAAACGTAAACCAACATACATAGCACACCATCTATCTCCCACACAACGATTACATCGATCAGTACAATAATTCGCAACCCTACTGGCCGCATTCGGTATCAAAGACACGTTTGTCTAACTTGGAACGAATGAAACAATATGGGGCTACTACGGAAAAGGAGCCCCAACAATCAGACTGTGAAAGAAAAACCGCGGCGCGCCCGGAACGAACGAAACCACGATCTCTCGAAAGAACTAACAAACCTACATGACGTACCCCCGTGCACCGGATAACCCTAAGGTTCAGCGGAAAGCCCAAGCATTGACCTTCGCCCGATTCCTGTCACGTCGTCTGGATCTTATCACGGTCGATGGCACCAACCGATGATACCAGCGATCCAGCAAATAGGCCTGCGATTTAACACACTCCAACTGAACAAATGAAGGCCCGGGGAGGGACCGCTGAACAGGATTACAAAGGCAAGGCCCCAACTGAACAGTGGGGTCCACCCCCGCGGGTTCGTCACTTGAACAGGATTACGGAGGACGTGAAATGCAGGTCTCTGACCGAGTACCGAAGTACCAATCGGACAGTATTGCGAATCGCAGGCATCACCAGTGAGATGACATCTCCCGTGATTCGAGGCAAACGACGAGCAGTCGTCGAGTAGTCATCAAGACAGAGGTGTGCTTGGGGCGACTTACGAATCCAAAGAGTTGCCCAGTGCACGTTGACCCGCACGTACCCGGAATACGCGCGAGCGAGTACGTCACGCTACGGTTTGAAAGAACTGAGCGACCGTGAACCGATAAATCGTGGGAACAATTTTTCCAATGTGGTAACCGAGGGCATCACGAGAGACGAGATTTTTATTTTTCGTTCCAAGATAGATAAGTATCTTCGTACAGAATGAGCTTACAATGCACATAACATAGGTATCTACCTTAAGATTAATTAAGGCTAAAACGCTCGCATCCCACGGTGTCCCGCGATGTCCCACGGTGGCCCACGATGTCCCACGGCGCCCCCGCGGGGGGGTCTTAGTCCGGTCTAGATCACCAAAACTATTTTGGATGATCAAGACCAGACTATATTGAAGTAGTTTTTAGCTTGATATCGTTTCTCAAATAATAATATTAATATTCAAAATAGTACTTGGTGTATTATTATTTGGGAAACGATACCAATTACCGGGACCCACCACGAGGAGGTAACTACGCTCGGGTCCCATTTACATATACAGTTTTTAAGCATTGGAAGCAGAGATGTAAAATTATTTTATAATAAAGCGACATTGTAGCAGCGACATTGTTTTACCCGGAGTTTATTTGTTCTTACATTACTTGTAATCTAACGGTCTCGATACTCCGAGGCAAAAAAACAACATGATTTGAAATGTCCTCTGACTGATGTCCAGCTACAGATAAGATGTGGTTGCCTTCGGTTAAATTGCACTCGCTTCCTTGATTCCATGAATATGGTGTTGTTTCCTTAGTTTCGAGCAGACATGGAAAATTACATCTTAAGATTACACTCTGTGTTAAGACAGGTTTTATACGAAATAGTGAAATGAGAAATTAAATACTGTATTTAAAATTAAAAAATAATGCTATATAGAAATAAAATAGTACTTCAAAAACTTGATAGATTTCATTAATAAAATGAAACAAAATAAATCATTAATTCACTCACTACGAATTGATGGTATTGATTTAAATCAATGAATGTAGAGCTACTCCCGATTAACGGTACAACTGTTATAAATTAAGAGCATCATTACTTTGAATTAATGGGAGTATGTGGTTATAAATTATTGGTATAACTGTTAAGAATTAATGGAGTAATTGTTTTAGATTAATGGCTTAAATGTTACAAATTAATGGCTCAGATAATATAAATTATTAGTTTAAATGTTATAAATTAATAGCTAAATGTATAAAATAACAGTTCAAAAGTTACAAATTAATGGCTTAGATGTTGTAAATTAATAGCTTAAATGTTATAAATTAATGGCTTAGATGTTGTAAATTAATAGCTTAAATTTTATAAATTAATGGCTTGAATGTTATAAATTAATAGTTTAAATGTTAGAAATTAATGGTGTAATTGTACAAAATAATAGCACAAATGTTAAAAATTAATAGTTTAAATGTTATAAATTAATGGCTTAAATGTATAAAATAAGAGTTCAAATATTGTAAATTAGTGGCTTAGATGTTGTAAATTGATAGCTTAAATGCTATAAATTAATAGCTTAAATGTATAAAATAACAGTTCAAATGTTGTAAATTAATGGTTTAGATGTTGTAAATTAATAGCTTAAATGTTATAAATTAATAGCATAAATGTTATAAATTGATAGTTTAGACGTTATAAATTAATTCCTTAAATGTTATAAATTAATGGCTTAAATGTTACAAATTAATAGCTTAAGTGTTGTAAATTAATGGTTTAGACGTTATAAATTACTAGTTGCAATGTTGTTATTTGATATTTTTTTTTATTTACCTTATATTTAAATTCTTCTTCGATGTTCACTCTCCGGAATTTCAGGCACAAAAGAGCTCGCGCGCGACTTCCGTGTTCCTTATATACCTTGACAAGGTGTCGAGGTGTCAATCAAAGGGCAACGATTTTTTGACATAGCAGGAGACGGTTTTTCCATTATAATAAAATCAAATTGAACGATTTCTTAATTTTTATCGTAAATTGGCGACTTCAACGATTTAATACGATATCCATTTTTATCATTTTAATAGTTTCTGCAAACTAAGACTACATTCACACTCCTTCAATACTAGTTTTCGACTATCAATTAGTTTGAACAAAATTTTCTTAGAGGCTTTTGGTGATCCAAACTGAAGTGTTGCGTAGTTCTTGGCTTGGTATCGTTTTCCAAAGATTAATCAGCTGATTAATTTTTGGAAAACGATGCCAATTACCAGGTCTCACCACAAGGAGGTAACTACGCTCGGGCCCCATTTATGTGAAGAGTTTTTAAGCATCGGAAGCAGAAGATGTAAAATTATTTTAGAGCAAAGAAGTAGCGTGTATTGAATTTTATTAATCATTAGTTGCCGAATTCTTATGAGTTGTTAATTGTTAAGTGTGAGTTATGAATTATCAATTTGGTTGTCTTAGTTACACATTAAATAACCCTCGTTTCTTGTTTAAATTTCAATTTATAGTAATTTTGATGATTCTATAATATTGTTATAAATTAAAATCATAATTGTTAAAAATTAATCGAGTAATAGTTTTAGGTTAATAATAAAATGCTATAAATAAATATCGCAATTACTATAAATTATTACCTTTGTACAAATTGTTACAAATTAATAATTTAATTGTGAAGAATTAATATATCAAATGTTGTTAACTAATGGTTTACATCTTGTACAGTAACAGTTTAAATATTATAAAGCAATAGTTTAAATATTATAAATTAAAAGCTTAAATGTTATAAAATAATAGTTTAAATGTTGTAGATTGTTGGTTCAAATGTTATAAAGTAATAGTTTAAATGTTGTCGATTAACAGTTTACATGTCCTTGATTAGTTGTTTAAATGCTGTTGATTAGTAGTTTAAATGTCGTTTATTAATAGTTTAAATATTGTAGATTGATGGTTTAAATGTTATAAATTAATGATTTAAATGTTATAAAGTAATAGTTTAAATGTTGTTGAGTAATGGTTTAAATGTCATAAATTAATGGCTTAAATGTTATGTTCTTGTTTCGCAATGATAACTTATTATTAATATTTATGAAGCAGAAAATTTTCAAAATCGAACGCAAAGGGTGCTTCATTATATCTGCAATATCAATTAACCTACCATTTAAAGAAAAAAAAAGAAGAAATTCTGAAAATACCCGAAATTTGATACGCAACGCTAATAAATATAAATCTATGCACTCATATTTAAAAAATATGTAATGCCAATAGCAAGAGATCACAGTGCAACCATTTAGGAGATTGCCGATGAACGATTACATTTGTACAGCTCTTGCAGCTGTACGTGTGATCCAGAAACAGTGTCCGACCAATGCAGTCGGGGGTTTGGGCATTTTGTAAACGCAACACTACTTAACAAAACGCGATCATTCATTATCGCAACGCTAATTCTTATAGTGAATTTAATGAAAATTACTATTTACTATATGAAAAAGCTACTTTAAATACTCTGATATTGCTACTTGCAATACTATAAAATTAATTGAGAACTAACACTTTCTCAATCTAATTTTAAACAATAGAAAACAGGATAAATTCTGATACGCATAGTTCTATAAGAAATTATAAAAATTCATAATAAAAACTGCAAAAGACAATCGCGATATCGTAATTCACAACTCTAAAGCAAACGCGATTATCATTTTATCGCAACTCTAATTCAAACCGTAATCATTTTCTCGCCACACTAATTAAAAGCCGCGATGTTATTTCGCAACTCTAATACAACCCGTAATTAATTTATCGCAACACTAATAAGAAAAATCGCGATTTGCCCAATGGGACGATGGACCGATATATACATCGGCCAAAAAGCAAACTACTACTACTTCTACTACTACAAATACTAAAATCGAGCATAGTGACAAAGTAGTAACAATAATGACTTCCCATGCTCTGGATGACCCAGAGGATGGGCAGCCATTAGTAGTTGCCCTCTTGAGTGGCAGTTTGCCGGGCCTCTTCGGCTTATAGCCTCTTCTTTCTTCGGGCGCAATGCCCACTGAAACTTACATCTAAGCTCGAGACTTCTAAATCGCAAACAAAAAAAAAACTTGAAAATAAAAATATAAACCGCGGAAGCTGATTGAAGTGCACATGGACTGACCAACGATCGCAGCAGTGATCGTTGCTTACTCGCATGTGCGTGCTCGAGCGATAAACGTTCGTTTCGACCCATTCGCGACCGCGACCGCGAAATTCGAAAAATCTATAGGCAAAACCAGAGACGAGAGCATTCGTCTCCAGTTTCAGTCCGTCGATTTTTCAAATTAGATTTCCAGAAACAAGTTGGTCACACGAAAACGTGCTTACCCGACCAGAGATTGTGCCAACATACCCGGCCCTACCTACTTATAATTAACAGTCATACCAGAAAGTATACTACCTATCCTACCTAGCGCTGTATTTAAAAATGGCAAAACAGGCACACCAACACATTCGTTCGTCCTAGAGAGGACGTCCCGGGACGAGCACCCGAGCTTAACATACAACATGCACGCTCTAAGGTACGTACCATTTTCCTGAAATCGACTGACGAAGGCTAGTGACCATTGCGTAGAACGTGATAAAACACGTCTGAGGAAATGATATCGTTAAAATAAATGTAAGTAAACTTGGAATTATAATTGTAATTGACGGCAACATTAAAAGCGTGGTTACACTTAATCGTGTGGATGATAACAATTCGACAATTTTCTTTTTTTCCCTATCGAACGTTTATTTAGAAAATACTGCTATTTTTTTTACTTAAAAATTATTATTAAGAAACTGTAACAAATATGAAAAATATTAGTTGAAAATTGTGAGATATTTCTCGATAGGGAACAAATGCTTACGAATACCGCGAATGCAATGCAATCGTTTGCAAGAATTATACTTTTCGCTATTAGATTATATACTGTGAATTTTCGTTATTAGAATACGAAATATACATTCTAGTAATACACTGTAGTCGCGTGTTATAAATATTGGAAAATATTTGCAAGAATTCAAAAGTTCGTCACTAAATATACTTAAAGAATATTGTACAAATGCGCGCAAAACCTTGCTTCGAGGTATTTGAATTTAACTGTTACTAAATTACAAGTTTATGACGTTAACTGTAGTAAGTTCACATAATATAGCAAAAGAAATTGAACTCGGTAAGTGAATTTTTGTGATGTAACTCAATTTGAAACAACAAGATAATTCGCCAAAAATTCGTTTGAAATAAAAGAATGATTTCATACATCGGAAATAGAACAATAATTTATTTAATCGTTTTTACTTCCATCTTAGTATTCCAAATAATAAAGAAATGATCTATTATGAAATATGAAATGTATTTTAACATAAATATAAATTGTATATCGAACGTTACCCATATTCGAATAAAAAGACTACAGAATTGTTCATACAAAGCTGTCTTAGTTAAAATAAATTCATCGGATTGATCATTAATCGTTTTTGCGTTTATATGTTAATATTCCTGTTACTTTTATATTATTTCTGCTATCGATAAATAACTTGCACAAAAAAATAACGAGAAATTAAAGCAAATGTATAAAATAATTAAATGAAGTCACAGTCAAACTTAAATTTTATTATAAAAGCTTACGAAAGAAGCTAATATTAGAAGTACAGTATCATTCAGTAAATAGACGACTGAAGAAAAATTAAAACAAGAAGTTTCGGAAAACCACTTAATTACATTATCTTAGTGTTCAATGAATCATTAAATAAATATTTATTAATTAAATGATATTAATATCGAGATATAAACGATAGTAAAAAATATAGCAATGAATAGTACGAAAAATATAGTAATGATAGTAGTGAAGAACCGACACCACCAATAGATTAGAATATGTTACAAATCTGACGCAACGCGACCCATGCTATTCGTAAGACAGGAGACGACTGAATGACTCCTTGTACCTTAGTTTCTCTGAGCAACTTCCAAAGCGATGGGGTAAGGGTGGGAGGGCGAACGAGCCGGCGGTACAAACAGGTACACAGTTAACGATTACATTGAATTACAGATTAACGATCTACACAAAAAACGTATACAACTACAAAAACACTCATCTTCTACGCAACGCTTACACAAATCTTTCCAAATTTCAAACAAAACATACATGCAATATCTACATCCTATACAATGATTACATCGATCTTTCTAAACATCGTACAATAATTCGTAGCCCTACTGGCAGCATTCCGCATCAAAAACACATTTGTCCAACTTGGAACGAAAGAAAGAAAATGAAGCTACTGACACTGCATATACCATTTCGTGTCGTGCAAAAAGAATATTCGAGTCGTTGTACAAAACTGTTTAACATTCTATTTTCGCGACACTAAACTTTTGAAGATATTAAAAAGTTATAAACTCTAACGTGATCTCAATAAGCTTCCCTTAAAAATGGGAAAGCAAGAAGAAGCCCGATCAATCAGACAGTCAAAGAAAAAATCGCGGCGCGCGCCAAACGAACGAGATCGTGATCTCTCGAAAGAACTAACAAACCTACGCGACGAACCCCAGTGCACGAGATAACACCAAGGTTCAGCGGAAAGCCCAAGAATTGACCGTAATTCGATTCCTGTTTCGCCGTTCGAAACTTACACGAGTCGCGGTCGATGGCGCCGACCGATGATGCTAGTGGTACACTGGTGATCCAGCCGTGGATCCAGCACATAGGCCGGCAACTTAACACACTCCAACTGAACAAGTGAAACCCGGGGAGGGACGTGAAATTGCAAGTCCCTGACCGAGTACCGAAGTACCAATCGGACAGGACTGTAGATCCATGACTGACTCCCCAACAGATTCGTAAGCATCACCGGCGCGACGACAACTCCCGTGATCTGATGCAAACGTCGAGCAGTCGTCGAGCAGTCACCAAGACAGAGGTGTCCTTCGGGTGACTTACAAATCCAAAGAGTTGTCTAGTGCACGTTGACCCGCACGCAATTCGGAATACGCGCAGGCGAGTATGTCACGCGACAGTTTGAAAGAACTGAGCGATTGCGAACCCATAAATCGTGGGTACAATTTTTCCTGAGTGGTAAGCGAGGGAATCAAGGGGAACGAGATTTTTATTTTTCGTTCCAAGATGGATAAGTATCGTTGTACAGAATGAGCTCACAGTGCTACAGTGCTACAGTGCCCCCGCGCGGGGGTGTTAGTCCAGCCTAGATCACCGAAACTATTTTGGATGATCAAGACCAAACTTTATTCAAGTAGTTTTTAGCTGGATATTGTTTTTCAAATAATAATACTAATACTCAGAATAGTACTTGGTATATTATTATTTGAAAAACAATACTAATCACCAGGACCCACCACGAAGAGGTAACTACGCTCGGGTCCCATTTACATAAAGAGTTTTTAAGCATTGGAAGCAGAGATTTAAAATTATTTTCTAACAAAAAAATAGCGTGTATTGAAATTTATTAATTAGAATAGCTGTAGTACGTGGATCCGCATAATCATACTTAAATATTGAGCTTATAATCGACGAAATGAAACCATGCAACTTACCAATTCTAGCACGCATAGATGAATGATGAGATTGCACTTGTACTTGCTTCCTTGATTCCATGAATACGGTGTTGATTTTTT
Organism: Bombus bifarius; assembly: GCF_011952205.1. Lineage (NCBI taxonomy): Eukaryota > Metazoa > Arthropoda > Insecta > Hymenoptera > Apidae > Bombus > Bombus bifarius. The sequence continues at coordinate 9,332 of NW_022884488.1, forward strand.
GGCTTTGAGCGAACATGGAGAATTACATCCCATCCATAAACACTCAATAGATACACTCTGCTTTACCACTGGTTTTATACGAAGTAGTGAAGTGAGAAATTAAATACTGTACTTGTTACGCCGGGCCTCTCTGCCTGGCCCAGGTCACACACCGCGGGCCAGACGGACACCAGATGTCCGCTTTTCCGTACGGCGTACCCTCAATATCCTTAAGCACCCGTCATAAACCCGAGTCACTTGCCTGCTAAGGTCCTTCAAAACAAACAAACATCTGTGTCCGAAGCATTTCTAAAGACTATTGTCTACCACGGCGGGACAAGGGAAAGTTAGTTTTCTCACGTGCGCTGCAACTTTCCTCCCACTAACCACTTTCTGTCGAGGGCAGTTAAGACCCTTCGTTTAACCAATTAAAAACGAAGCCTATTCCCTCACTCTCCTAAATAACATCGGCACCAACAAATCCGATGGTCCCGTGCGCTAGACACACCCATCCTTAGCTTTCCTCGGACACAGCATCGTCACTCAGCTTCACTTCTTCTACATCGTTGGAAAAGTCAACTACTAAGTATACGCTAATGCCCAACGGGGCAGTCTAAGCATAACGCGAGAGTCGGTCTCGGTATTGTCGAGCATACATTTCCTCTCCTAAATCTCATAGTGCTACGTCCACTAATACACTAAATCTAATTATAAGAGCCCTGCTCTAACGCACATATCTATCTTAGCTTCGTGCGACAAGTTGTTAATTACTTATTTCTCTACGTCAGTGTAATCTAAGTGCTGGAAACATATAATTTATAATTCTGTGAATCACAGGGTTATACAACCTCAATCACCCCTATTATCTCAACGGAAATCAGGGGATCGATCAATTCGTGGTGTCGATTGTTATAATCGTAACGGGGATTTACGACCCCCGTTGACGTCTCTCCTTGCGACTACGTCTCCCCGCGACTGGTCGAAGAAACAGTACTTAAAGTTAAAAAATAATGTTACATAGAAATAAAATAGCACTTCAGAGACTTGAAAGATGTCGTTAATATTAAATAAAACAAAATAAATCATTTGTTTACTCACTACAAATTGATGGTATTGATTTAAATGAATGGTAGAATTGCTTCCGATTAATGATACAACTGTTATAAATTAAGACATAATTACTTTGAATTAATGGGAGGATGTGGTTATAAATTATTGGTATAATTGTTAAGAATTAATGAAGCAATTATTTTAGATTAATGGATTAGATGTTATAAATTAATAGTTTAAATGTTAGAAATTAATGATTTAAATGTATAAAGTAATAGTTCAAATGTTGTCAATTAATGGCATAGATGTTGTAAATTAATAGCTTAAATGTCATGAACTAATAGTTTAAATGTAAGAAATTAGTGGGTTAAATGTTATAAATTAATGGCTTAAATGTTATAAATTAATAGTTTAAACGTTGTAAATTAATGACTTAAATGTTATAAGTAATAGTTTAAATGTTGTAAATTAATGGTTAAAATGTTGTAAATTAATAGCTTAAATGTTATAAATTAATGGCTTAAATGATAATGTAATAGTTTAAATGTTATCAATTAATGGCTTAAATGTTATAAATTAATAGTTTAAATGTCGTAATGTAATAGCTTTAATGTTATAAATTGATAATTTACTTCGCAAAGGTTTTTCTTCGATTTTTGTTCGATCTTCACGGTACGGGAGTTCACACGCAAAAGAGCTTACCTCCTACCTACGTTCCTTATATACCTGATGGGTTGCATTTGACAAGGTGACGAAAGGTGAAACAAACAGTAACGGTTTGCTGATGTCATAAAAGGTTTTTTCATTATAACGCAATGAAATTTAGTAATTTTTTAATTTTTATTGTAAATTGACGCCTTCAACAATTTGTTACAATAACAATTTTTATAATTATAATAGTTTTTACAAACTGAAACTACATTTACAGTTCTGTGATACTAGTTTTTGATTTAGAACTGTGTTAATTTATATTGAATGCCAGTTTATAATGAAAATAACTGTTGTATTATAAACAAACGATATAACTATTATAAATTAATAGCAAGATTATTTTCAATTAGTGAAAGCCTATTGTCATAATTAATACTATAATTATTAAAAATTAATGGAGTAATTGTTTTAGATTAATAATTGTTATAAATAAATAGCGTAACTGTTATAAATTTTTAGTTTATTTGTTATAAATTAATGGCTTAAATGTTACAAAGTAATAGTTGAAATGTTGTAAATTATTGGTTTAATTTTTACAAATTAATAATTAAATTATCGATAAGTAAGTAAAAGTTCTATTTCGATCTACATATCTTATGTCTACCTTACCTTACGATCTACGTCCTTATATACCTCGTACAAGACGTAAAGAAGGAAAGCACGATATTTAGACATAAATCTACCCGCGCAATCTTTTGCAAAAGAAGTGGTAGATTGAACATTAAACCTGCTTGTTATTTTTAATAAAGAAAAAGATGTTTATATTATATGACATTTATTAAACATTGCTTACATAGAAAATAATACATAATAATCGTGTACGTAAAAGTTGGTATTTATTGCTTTTTCCTTAGATGCTATTCAATGATTCGTGAGTCGAGTACGCGACCGCCTTAATTAAGGAGAAAAAGGAAAAGACAGAGACAACCAGGTTCGAGCTGTTTTTACACGATGGCGTCACATAACAAATCCTGGTCACTTGTATAGCAGGTTAATCGTAGTTAAAATAACCTATAACCAAGTGATAAATGGAAACCCGCCTAAGGCGCGTGGACGCCAGCAAAAGCGTCGCTTTCTTAGGGAAGAGAGGAATCGTCAGACAGAACCCATTAAGCAGCCGGAGAAAGTAATTGAGTGAGAAGTGCAAAGAATCAGCAAAAATTTAGTGTTTATTATAAACATTTGCAGTCATTACTCAAAAGGCCCTTCTCCGTCCTTTTGACTCCTAAAATCGTGTGCAAAATATGTACAGGTGACTAACAACCGCTATTCAGTTTTTTTCCCGCGAACAACTAAAGATACTTTACTTTTGCTAGTCACCAAGTCCTAATTTCTCAATTGAAGAGCCCTATTGCGGACAAATTCACACACATCTTCTGACCACTAAGAGCTTTACCGCCTCCACGGGAATTTCTAAACTTGTATATACAACCGTGGTCCCGATTCCCATTATTCCTATGTTATCAACCTTATATTTGTGTTATACATAATTAAATTACCAGTGGAGGGAATCGGCGAAAATAAGCATATGATAATGTTTATAGTACCATCACTGTGGTAGCATCCGTCATTTGTAGCGTACAATATTTCTCGTTCAGTGTTATTCGTACTAAATATTTAGTTATAATATTGTTATAAATAATATACCGATTTGTGCATTCATGTGTGGTTGTACGTGCATGATTCTTGTTTAATCAAGCATTCATTGGTCTATTATAATTATTAGTAAATTCTCTAAGCATCTACGTCTTAAATGAGGTTATGTCACAAAAATTTCATAATCTTAAAAAAAGGGAAATATTTAAAAACTACATATAACTTATGTCATCCAAATAAGCTGTCTTCAGAATGGATATCCTAGCAACGCAAATTTACGAAGATTATGATTCCACACCAACACAAAAAATTTCTTATTCTTCTCAACAAAGTGAAATAGTGGTAAAGATGAATCAAATACTTACGATTCCAATATTAATATTCTAATAATACTCATATTTCATAACATTTTATTTTAACAATATTTATATTTTTAACGTTTTTCTAGACTAAAATTGTTTCTTTCACTTCTCTTTTATTTTTCATATTAACTCTGTATTATTTTATGTTTTAGATTGGAGTGTTATCTATTGATTCTAAAACATTTCAAATCAAAGAAGGAATTACACAAATTGGACGACATCACGATTGCAATGTAGTATTAAATAATCTTGTGAGTAACCTTTAAGTAATCCTCTATATGTATATATATTTAAATCTCTTTATTTTTAAATGAACATACTCAAATGCTTATAAAGTATATTCAAATTAAATAGAAAAAGTGATCACTTTTAATATGCTATCGCAATAAAATTGCCAATAAAATATTTTTATATCATATAAATTATATTTAAACATTTGTACTTTTATCTTTCATATATTTTCATATTGTTTTGCTATGTATATGATATATTAAATAATGTAGAAATAAAAACATCATTATTAATCTTGAATTTATGCAATTTTAATATTTATGTAATTTAACAGAAATTTGTAGACAATATTCTTATAATTCTTCTCTTAATATATCAGATGCAGTATATAATTTATTTTCGTTAAAGTTAACAGAATTCCAAAAATCTTTTTGATCAAAATTTATGCTCCTACCCATCTGAATTTTATCTGATCCGGCAATATACAAATAATGAAATAACTTTTCATTTGGATTTAATCTTGGCCATTGAACACCACCGATATTTGACACCCTGATCAGTTTAAAAGATATACATATATAAAATATAACATAAATGGCTATAAGTAAGATTCTTTTAAATCATTTTAATATGCGCAATTAAAGATATTTACTCGTTTGTTGCAAATGATACCCAAAAATCGGTCAACATTCTTTGCATTTTAATATCATCTGTTATTGTTGTGGGATGAAGATACTGAGTATCTACAACAAAGAATGCGTTACATGCATGAGTCACACCTGTATAAAATATCAAATAAGTACACTTGTCTTCTTTTCCTTTTCTAAGTTCTAGCCTAGATAATATAATCTAAATAAGATCTAAATAATATACCATAATCGTTAGTAGTTCTACTTATGGCATCACTGACACTGTATGTGCCTCTGCAGATATAATAATATCAAACAGGTTGTCGATTAACTTTAGCCTGCATTTGGCAGGTTTCTCACTATCAACAACAAAGAATCTATCATTAGCTACTTGAATCAAGGATTGTATCGTTGTGTCATCAATTTTCTTTCATCCAAAGTAATGATTTCTTATGAATTTGGCAACTTCAACATACTTTTCTCTAGGAAGGGTGTAATTACAATCCAAGAAATAACACCTCCTTGTAACTAACAATAATTACTTATCAAACATATATACTTACTTAATAATGGGTACATCCCCTTTATTTTCTATTACTTTTATTATACGATTTGGTATCGATTTATATAGTTTCTGGATATAATTTTGACTTAACGTATCCCATTCGCGTACAATTGCATTTTTTAATTCTTGTACGTGTCGATACTACTTTCCATTCGCGTATACGCCGTGAACAAGTTCTGCCCAGCAATTTTCAATAATATTAAGGTCCGAGGAGCGTGCAAGCCACGGCAAAATAGATATATTATTTTCATTAAAATATGATTGGACCAATCTTGATGTGTATACAGATGCATTATCTTGTTGAAGGATGTAATCAGGTCCAGAAATGCGTACTGCATGATTATCTATTTCTTCTTTTATTAAAATTTATGTATCGGACACTATTCATTCTCCCATTGATGAACTTGAAACTTGTCTTGCCGAAATAACTCAAACCATCACGCTGCCTCCTCCCATTTGTCGTCGAATTGCTGACATTGTCTCTTTTCTTATGTCATGAAAATAATATTGGAACTCATCAGGACCATCCAAGTTGAATCTTTTTCGTCTGAGGATAATACCCTTCTCCATTTTTTCCAATACATTCTTTCTTTTGCAAAGGTAAACGTTCTGCTTTGTGTTTCGTTGTTAACGAAGGTTTCTTTTTCAATTTTAGCCTCTTAATATCTTTGCAGGATAGTAGAACTCGACGAACACTTGAAACACTGGCACTAACACTAGATTTTTCCATTATTTGCTTTGTGTTAACGCGAGTTGCGTTAATACGAGTTGGAAACTACACGCAAAATTGCTCGCTTATCACGATCGGACGGCGACGGACGACCAGTACTTTTCTTTTTGCCGTAATCTTTAACATTTTTTAAGAAATTGTGTATTACTCTAAGACTTCTTCTTCTTACTTTCGATATTTTTGCTACTGATAACTGTTGCTGTTTTAGTTCAGGAATTTGCTTTTTTGAGTTTTATTTTTTTTCGCGTCCCATACTTACAAATTTATTGTTATAGAGTGTGTTATCATTTCGACCTTAGTATAGAACAGTTTCTCTTTGTTGTATACAAACATCTGCGACATTGTGACTTAATTCTAGCAAGCCGCATATCCTGAGCTCATAATGATTTGATAGTATATGTTACAGACGAATAACTTTACATGCGTCATTGAGAAATTAAAGATAACACACCTGGGTTATTTTTTTGACGAGGAGTGTACAAGTACCCGACTTTGTTTCTAACCGGAAAATAGGTATAGTTCTTTAATGAGTTTTCCCTGATTAAAATGTATATTAAATTATTTGATTATAGATGATTTTAATTTACATAGATTTGATAAAAATATATTTTTGAAGGCTAAAGATAAGGTACTATTAGAAATATTAAAAATTGATACTAATAAAAATATCGAAATATGAAATTTTATTTAAATAAGGCTACCTATTAATACAAATACATATTTATTTACATTTGTCTTGTCATTATTTCAAATTTAATCAAACAAAGAAATTACTCAAAAATTCGATACAAACATATATTGATGCATTAAAACAATTTTGTTTCTCGTATAAAGTTTTTAGAATATCCTTACTTAAAGCTGTATAATAAAACGGAGTGAATCTGTTCTGTTCGTATTTTCTACATCCAAACTAATCATATTTTTTGAGATAATATGATTTTTGCATAAATTATATTATCCGGTATTCACGGAGTGTACATTAAGATATGACATTCCTACATGATATGATACCTGATAACGATGACATAATTAGAAAAATAGACGTAGATATGTAGTTTAACAATTTTATAATTATGTATGTTCCTTATTTTCTAATTCTCTAATTCTAATTATCCTACGCAATGGATTTTTGTAGCTAAACCAGGTCAATTAATTTTATTGTAAAGAAAGTTCTCTAATTAAGTCATCAATCTCTCTCTTAATAATAGGCATAACATTTCGAATTAACAAATAATATACTAAAAATAAAGATTATCGTCAATATTAAAGTATTAAATAACGACTATAGACAAGCAAATTAATTTAATTTACAGACGGTATCAAAGAAACATGCGGAAATCGAAGCTAATTGTCAAGGAACTGAATCGTGGATTTGTGACCTGAATTCATCTAATAAAACAAAATTAAATAACGTAATGTAAATTTTATCTATATGTTACATTTAATTGATTCCTAACAACAGATACATTAGATTAGATCTTAATTTAGATTAGATTAGATTAAGATGATAGTTGTTATTAGCAATTATTTAGCAGGTACTTAGTTTCTCATTCAATTTAATTCGGATTGCACGAAAGTTATTCATTCTTGTTTAACATCTGAAATTACTGAAACTAACAAATCAACATGTTTAATTATATATTCAATTGAATAAAGTGAATATTCAATATTTCTGTTCAAAGATACTGGATATTTGCTTTATCTGCTTTGTGCATATTATTTATCGATATTATTATTAACTGACATAACAAAATTTCAGCATAATTTAATGTTTCTTCTCTTTCTTTCTTTTTTCTCTGTAGACAATTCTCAGGCCAAATCGATGCTACGAGTTGAAAAATGAAGACGTGCTGGAGTTTGGCGCGGTCCGGGCAATTTTCAAAATCTGTCGTTCGATGGAAGATTCTTTAGTACCAGAAACCCCAGCGGCAAATCATCAGAAGGCACAGCAAACGATCATTCCAGGAACACCTGACTCGTCATTTGTAATTATCATTGATTTCGTGATTATATGAATCATTATATAAATATATTATAAAGTATATTATCAAATGCAAATATATTATAGAGAATGTCACAGATATTTATGCGGAACGATATCAGCATATTCTGTGAATAGAAATGAGAAAAAAATATCATATAAACATATAAATAATTAAAACTGTATACCAAATGGTTTTTTTATTGTTAATGGATAAAGATAGCTTGACGATATCTCTATTAATTCCAATTCAAAATGTTGTCCAGTTTTATAAATATTGGATTGATTTCTATTAAGAATTTAATTTTAAATGAATTTCCTCTTGATCAAGGCACCTAAAACCAAAGGGATGCAAGTGAAATTTTTCTGATATCGAGGAAATTACGTTTGAAATTCAAATGTTCTAAAAAAATCTCACATAATGTGAATATAGTGAATATATGGTATCATGTTATTAAAATTTAAAAAACAAATTAAGTTACATATATTTAATGCTTGTCACATGTATAGTAAGGAGCATATATGCAAGTTTCTAACGAATTTTATCTTTTAGTTTATGAATTGTTGGATATACGAAAAATAATGTTATAATAGAACGATCTTATTATATTTTACTTAATATTATTATTTACTTAATAGTCAATTTTTCTAGTCTTTAAATGAAGCTTTTATACAACAGTGGATTACTTAAATTATTTGCAAGATTAAAACGAATATTTAACGATTTCACGATCTGTTCTTGATTCGAAAATTTCAAAAATATCACTTGGATTCATTTACTTCTAAATGCCTCAATTTTAATGGATACATTTCTAATGTGTATAATAAACTTATTACTTAATATACTTAATATACTTATTTCCTCGCGACTGAATTTATGGTAACATGATGTCTGATGAACTTAGGAACCAAAGAACGGATCCTTTCCAGCATTCATTGTTAAAATTTATTCTCATTTGGCCATTACATCAAATGAAAAACTTTTCTATTATTTTGTATTTTTGTTATAACTTCTTAATGAAGCATATGTACATGAGTCCATCTTTATTTTCACTCATCAGATATGCTAGCGTTGCTTTGTGGAAAAAACTGAAAGATTTACTATATATTATCTCAAATATAAGTATACATATATTAACAAATATGTATTCTTTATGTAGGATAATTCATCCACGGTGGGAAATGTCTCCGTAATTCCTGCCACTCAAGGTAAGGAAGAAAAGTCTGTATTTCGACACCCGACGTTACCTCCGAAGACCGCTACTAACAGCACTCAGAAAAATGGCATTCAGAATACCTCTATCGACGCCCAAGATAACTTGCAAAACTTCGATGTAGAAGAAAAACAAAACGTAGGTGGATCAAGAATTAGTATATACGATATGGAAACACAAAATTCCTCGTTTAATTTCCATGATGAAACGGACGTTGACATTGAGGATATTGACACTCAAAAAATTTGCATTTCGCGCAGCATCAAAAACCTTACAAAATCTGTACAGGAACAAAAGGTTGACATGCACGATATACAAGCGCAAGCAGAAGCACCAGAAGAAGTTACTGATATTCATGATATAGAAACACAGTACGATATAAATATTCAGGATATGAAAATATCCAAGAAGATTAATACTCATAATTTAAAAACTCGAGATAGTGACAAACTTGAAGCAACACGAATTGAAAAGGAAAGAAATTTAACGAATGAGGTGAGAAGTAATGTTAATAATACAGTAGTACAAAAAGATAAGGGTAATGAAAGCACATCCAATCCTAATAACACTGATGAAGGTGAGAATCAGAATAAGAAATTGCCAGGTATTGAGAAAGGTTTGCAAAACCGTCTAGAGGAAATTGAAACAAGCGAAGATGAAACTTCGGAACTTGAGATGAGTCGAAATTTGCTTGGTCCAAAAGAATTAGAAGATTTCATTGAGGATGACGATCTGTCTGATGAAGTAAAATCAAAATCACCGACTTTAATAAAAACTTCATGTGTAAACAACAATTGCGATGTAAACAATAAAAGCACTGATAATGAGAACATATTTGAAGCTGCGACACAGGTCAATAAAAGCGACGAAGATGCCTTTAGAAGCCTAAGTGAACGTAAATACACGTTTCAGGCGTCTTTAGTAGCTGATGACTCTGATCATACCGACAATGAGGCTGTGTTTCAGAGGTATTTGTACAAAGATAGTCAAGAAAGTAAAAAGTCTTTAAACAATCAAGTTTCTGATAGCGAAGATTCAATTACGGATGAAGAAGGTCGTTTTACAGAAATAGCTGTGAAAATGAAACAGGCTGTAGAATTTTCGCAGCTTAATAGGAGTAAAGAAATAAAGAACAGTGCTAATTCAAGTAAAGACTCTGATGATCTATTTGATATGCTTACTCAACCAGTAAATCGGAAGGACGAAGATTCATCGCCCAAATCTAATGAAAAACCAAAAGATAATAAATATGAAAGTGAAGTAGATTCTAATAGCCCAACGCAAGTAATTAATAAGAAAGAAATGAAAAATAATATGGAAATAAATGATGAAATACAAACAAAGGAACTCAATGATATAACACCAACTCAAGTTCTTTCAACAAATAAATCTTCCTTACGAGAGGCTAGTTGTACTATTTCAACAGGAAACAATAAAAAATCTGATAAAGAAGATATTACTGAAATAGAAGACAATACACCTACCCAGATAATTAACACTAAAAAGAAACCGTTAGACGTGAGCAATAACGAACCTCCTTGTTCTTTAGATCCTTTGGTATTAAATGTTACAGATAGATGTAATATTGAAGACATCGATTATGAAACGACATGTACTCAACCAATTAATGATATCAAAAAGCAAAAGTCTGTATCATCAATTTCTGATAAGAGAAAAAACGAGTCAAACTTTGAAGCATTGACTAGAGTAAACTTAGATGATAGCGTAGAAAGAAATTTGAAAGCAATGTTTGCAGATATAAAGGAAGAACGTATAGAAGAACAATTAGAAATATCAACACAAGTTCTTGAACATGTGTTAGAATCGTCAGATTGTGAGAATATATCTCCCACACAAAATCATAAGTCTAACGTGGACAATAACTCATTGACAGATAAGAAAGCAATGAAATTATCAATATCGAACTCTATACCTACAAGTTCATCAACACCTAAATCCATACCTAAAAACCCACTAACTTCAAAATCTGTATCTACAGATTCATCAACACTTAAATCTACAATTAAAGATTCATCAACATCAATATCATTAAGAGAAAAGAAATCAAAAATATCAAACATAGCTAAAATGATTCAAGAAGAAACTGATATATCTAAAAATGGTACGAGTAAATTGAATAAATATTCAAAGAATATAGATGATCAAGCATCGAGTACATCAATCGATTGTGAGCAAATTCAACAAACCTCTAAAGCACTACAAAGCGATGATGAAGATATATTAGCTGGTTTACCTGAAGTTAACATTTCAGGTACTTTATCAAATCCAGAAAGTCCCACATCAACAACATCTTCTGAATATAGAATAAATATTAATCATAACTGGGGAAGACAAACATCTGTAAAAATTGCGCCAAGAAAGAAAGAAGCTTTACGAAAATCGTCGCGAAGAACGTCTAGTTGTAGAAACATGGAAAACGCTGTGTCTTATCATACTATTAGCGAGCCAAATTCTAGTAATATTTCGGAAACTTCTTCAAATTCGTATACAAACAATTTCGATATTAATAAGATACCTGTTTGCAAACATGATGAGAAAGGGACTAGCAGAAAATCCAAAAGATTGATAAAAAAGACAAAGAATTTATGTAAATCTAAAGAAAGCGATTCCTTTGTAGAATTAAAATCGGTAACCTCTATTCACTCGCAAGAAAAAGCGAGACAAAGTCCTCCTATTTCGAATAACAGAAGAACTCGTAATTCTAGCAAAGAGAATACTGATCGTTCGTCTGTTTTTCAGGTGGAAAAGGAAGTACCGGTTGAAATAGCACCCGCTGAACTTACGAAAAAAAATGTATCAAACGCGTCACGCGTTAGAAAAAGATCACTTAGCACAACGGATGCGATTGATAGTAACACTTCGAAAAAGCGCAAGAATGATGTTAATGAAGATAAGCCTGTTAGTAATAAAAGTAGAAAGAAAAATACAATAGATGATGAAGGCAATTCCGTAAATGTTGATAAAAAAAATTCATCAAACAGTATAAATGGTTCGAACAATAGAAGAATGTCAAATGAAGCAAGTTTAGATAAAGAAGCAATAGTAAGAGTCCAAAGAATTTCTCTATCTACTCCAACAGAGTCGATATCAAGTACGCCAACTGAACTGGTGAATGAAAGCGATAACAATTGTAAAATCAGACAAAATCGACTTACAAATGTCATTTGTGACATTCAGACATCTGACAGTCGAATTGTTTCAAGTATTTCGAGTAACGAAAATTACAGAACTACCAAAAATGTAGAAACACGAAAAAATCCGAAACGAAAGACGACAAAAAAAACCGAGCTTGTAGCGGACGACATTAGTTCTCAAATTGGTGAAGAATCCCAAGAGATAGAAATGATCATGAATAGTGCGCTCAAAAAACAAAATACCGGTTCAAATATAGAAAGAAAGGAAGATACGGAAAGAAATACAAGTACCAAAGCGAAAAATACTAGGAAACGTGGAAATACGGATATTAATACGGATGTAGATAACACGGAAATCAGCAGTACCTCTTCCATTTTATCCGAATCTGATAACACACATTTTGAAGTGCCTACATTACGGAGCAAACGAGCGAAGGTTTCCAAAAATATTTCAAGTATAATTAGTACTACGGTAAATGAATCTACCAAAGAAACAAAAAGAAATAGCAAACTATCGATTAGATCAACTCGAAGTCAACAATCAATTGTGGATTCTTCCCTAGAAGAAAGCGCAGAAATGATCGCAAATCAAACTACTTCGAATAACAGTGCAAATAAAAGGAATAATTTCAGAAAGAAACAGCAAAAACAGACGACAGGAAAGACTAAAAACAAGCGACAAAAAGAAGATTTCGTAGAAGAGACGTCTATTTCAGAAACTAATTCCAGTATCGAAACTACATCGGTACTTTCAACTCCCAATAGAACACGTAGAAGCATGTCTTCTTCATTTGCAGCACAATCACCATTCAAAATAAAGCATAAAATCTTATTTACGGGTATTTCAAGTAACGATTATAATAAATTGTTAACAAAGTTGGGTATGTATCCGATCTGTTTGCAGAAGAATTATAACTAAAACTAACCATAGTCATAATTAATGTCCCTTTTCTTTATAGGTGCATCTCAAGTCGAGGATCCGACAAAGTGCACTGTATTGGTTACAGACAAAGTTCGAAGAACTGTTAAATTTTTATGTGCTTTAGCACTACCTGTACCAATAGTTTCAGTCGATTGGTTGATTAACAGTGAAAAAGCTGGTCGTTTCATAGAATTAGAAAATTATATATTGAAGGACCTTGCCGCTGAAGCTAAATTCCGCTTTAAATTAGGAAAGAGCTTAGAAAAAGCAAAAGAACATAAACTTTTAAAGGGATACACACTTGTCTTAACACCGAACACCGCGCCGCCACCACTAGAATTAAAAAGTATGTTTTAAAACTAATAATTTATAGACGTGTATCGTATTTAACATATATATCTTGGTTCTTTATACTTTAAAAAATGTATTTTTTTACAGATATAATCATTTCATGCGGCGGTAAAGCCTTGCTTCGACCACCACCGAAGTTATGGCCTCAACAATCAGTGATTATCTCTCCCAAAGAGGACTTAACAGATGCAAAGAAATTTCTTGCAAAAGCACCTAAAACTGTTACCGTTCAGTCGACAGAATTTATATTAACTGGCATTTTAAGACAAGAATTAGAATTTAATGAGTTTAAGTTAATATAATTCATTCTTCAATGAAACAAGAATACTTGTGTTGAAAAATTGTGCAGAAGTTATTGATACATTTCTCAAATATTTTTACAAAAATGCATTTGTACAAAATAAAAAATATATTGTGTGATTCGTACATGCTTAATTGTATAATACATATACATATAGATATACAGGGTGGTTGGTAACTGGTGATACAAGCGGAAAGGGGGTGATTCTACGAGAAAAAAGAAGTCGAAAATATAGAATAAAAATTTTTTGTTTAAGACTTTGTTTTCGAGAAAATCGACTTTGAATTTTCGCTCGGTATGCGTGCACTTTATTACGTCTCCGTTATAACGGATCTCACTGTAGATCGTTGTCTCGATGGAAAAATTAAAAAAAAATGTAAAAAAAATTCTTATTCTTAAAAATTCTTATAAAAAAGGAAATTTTCTTTACATCCCTCTTTCAAATTGTTAATATAAAACATAATGTACATTTGACACCTATTTGTAATGTTTGTGTTAATGTTTAGTGTGGGTATAGGTCATAGATTTGAATTAATACTACTTAAATGTTTTTTTTAATAAATATAAATTTTATTGTTCACCAAAATTGTACAGTCACCTTTTTTATCTAATACTTCAACTTTCTAGTAAACTCAAAATTGCTCTTTTGAATATAACAAAAATTTAACACAATATCTTGGAAAACAAATGCAAGTGAAAATTTCTTCGATATTCACATTGAATAAAACGTTTTCACATAGTAAAGTAAATTCCTAATTTCTAAATTGAGCAATTGTGTTTCAATACCAATGAAATGAAACATTTATAACTAGATGCACTGTACCTAAAAAATTTGTATAGTGTGTGAATCCAATACAAATATTATTTAATTTCTTAATCTATCAAGAGAAATCCAGGTTCAGGTAGTTCTGGATCGAGTAGTCTAGAAGATAGTCATACATATATACCCTATAAGTTACAACATAACATGAATAAGAATAATGATTATGAAATATATATTTGTAGTAAGTACTAATTATCTTAGCCTAAGTGAGCATTTATGTTCAGTGACTAAATGCATTATTAAGAATAAAGGAAATGAAAAAGTCGTTTATTGTATTCAAGGATGTTCAAAAACTTCAATATGTTGGAATTGACAAATACTTTCTTCAAAAATTGGACAGCAACCCTGAGTCTGGAACAAATAATAATTAAATTATTAAAAATACGAATGATTACTAAAAAATGATTTTAATACTAAAGAAATATTTACAAATAAAAACTATTCTTCAAGGCATTAATATTTTTAAAAATACGTACTTCATATCCTTATACATACATTCTTCATTCATATACGTATTTATTTTCACATAAAACAAAAAGCATGTGTTTAAATAGGAAATGAGTCATCTCTGAGATATTGCGCAGCGATACAAAATCACAATACAACAATATTTACAAACCATTATAACATGCAACGAAACGCGAAAGAATTTTAACTTTCACCGAGTTTTAATTGGACCGAAAAATATGCGCTTTTGCGACTTAAAATTGCACGTAGATAAAGAAACAAGAGTATGTACAAACACAAAAACTGGGCCAAGGTTGCGGACCATTCCGACAACACTCGAATCAATAACATAATCAAACAAATATATTAAATTAGAAATTATGTCATAATTAAGTGAAAAATTTTTACTTACTCTTTATGCTTTGGTCTTTCCAACATTCCGTTTGTTGTGTTCAGAATTCATTAATTTGGTCAGGATCTTTCTGGAATGGCCGCACGGATCGAAATGATTTGTGTGTGCAAGAGCCTCGCGTTTGCTTCGCTGTTTTCCACTGTGACCGGTAAAAATATGCTTGTCGTAATCGTAGTTGAAGTGTTCGTATTCGTCAACGTAGTAGTCAGACATAGTTCTTGGTTTCCAAATGCTTTAGAAAAATAATAGCGTAAACGCAGTCAAAAAATCTCTCTTACTGTGCCTCTCGCAGGTTTACTTCGAATTATTTGGACGCAGTTTACTACACTTAGTTATATAGGCTACACAAGAATTACTGCGCAGGCGCAGCACTCAGTAATGTCTCTAGTATATTCAATGCCTGGTATAACAATCGTTTCAACGACAACAATCAACGAGATAAATTCCTCTCTTATTTGCATATTTTCTATTGTAGAACAACTATCATCCAGTTTAAATGAGATAAAGCATATTTTAAATTTCCTAATATATTGAAAAACGTACAAGTAACATTTCAAGAACAAAACATACATATTAGAATTTGAAATTTCTAGAAAACACTTAATGTTTTCTGTATTACTGATTGCAGAGATTAATAAAAAAGATTAGCTGTCATCAAAAAAAGTTCCATTATCTATTTATTAAACAAACAACTTTATATCGTTTTGAATTTCTTACGTCTTTTACGTATGTATTTCAAAAATGAATATCGTTGCATATGCGAATCATAATATATGTATAATCTGAAGCAAATCTTTCAAAAATTAATGTCATCAAATATTGTTCATTAAAAATTTATAAACAAATTTAAAATACGTAATTTTGTAGCATAATATAGACAGCCCTGATAGTGTATCATCTTAGCTTGGCAACTGAATATATATTCAACAGTCATTTTATATGTACTTTCTCAGGCATTGTTCTGAGTTTCAATAGATTTGACATTATGTACTACTTTTTAAAAAATGCTTTTTTACGTAACAGATATTAATAAGCACTGGATTTATGTACCAAATCTCTATTATGAAACAATCCTATGTTTGGCAACAAACAGCACGTTGATCTATTACGCACGCGCAATCGGCAGCTTGTTACATTGACTTCTAGGAGTATCCCTACCATTGTAAACGAAATGTTCCACAAAATTCTGTATATCGCTGATATATCTCAAGAGAAGTGAGGAAAAAGAGCAGTACAAAAATGTTTGCATGGGGCGTGGTAAAGCAGTTGATATTAAGTATATTTTGTATGCTGCCTTGTAAGAGTCTGATGTAAGTTAAAATGATAAGGTGAAAAATGCGCAGTAGAGTATCCATGTTGAGAACATTTCAGGTTAACTGTACTTGTACGTATATGTATCTCGAATCCGATTGATAACGAGGTTCAAATATAGACGTATGAATTATCAACCCATTTGATTATTACTTGCCAATTTTGCCCAGCATGTAAAAAAATACATGTATATATGTGATACGTATACGTCTTATAACAGTGTGTCTGTACATATATCTACGTCCCGCATTTTCGACATACGTGTCTCGCAACGCAATTACATACATTTACACATCTGTGTTTATTTACGATTATCATGAAGCACATTTCTTCTAATCTTAATTACTTATCATGCACTACAAATTAATTTCTTTTTGTTAAAAAAGAATATTCGTTATATTGAAGTACATAAGAGACATTCTGTTTTTCTAAAAAAAAAAAAAAATAACAAAAAAGATAAGGATCATGGAGTCAGAGAGGAATTTTACGAATTCATACAGTAGGTTTTACAATGACTTTTAAATTTTGTTTCACCTTATCGACGATTATTGTGATTCAGCTCAGAAATATAGTGTCTTTCAAAGTTGTCAATAAAAAATGATTTAACCATCACTTGTAAATGTATCGATCAAAACGGTCACATTCAATTTTAGTATTTGAAGTAAATTCAACTTTTATGTTACTTTGTAACAATAAAAGGAAATACGAATGTTTTCTACTGCATGCACATAAAAATTTGCTCGTAGTATGTTAAATAAAAGATCAATCGAAGCTACCAGAAACTATCGACTTTGTGAAAATATAGTCCATTGAAAAGATGTCGCATACGTGTGAAATCCCGTTAATCGATCTGAACTTGTTACCTCAGCGCACAGCTAGAAATATTGAAAAAAAATATGTATGTAGTCGTTTATTCCATCGCCGAGTCTTAAGTTCATTACATATAGATTAACGACATCTACGTTATGAATATTTAGCATTATACGTTCATTCCGCGCATAAAAGCAGACGTCTTATTTAGATGAAATATTTTTATTATTTTAAATCTTTATTATTTTTTTAGAAATTTTCGAATTAGGTTGAAAATTACTTTCTACGAGTTAATAATAATATTGAATACTTTAAACAAATTTAGATATACTTCCGTGTTATTATAATTATTCTTTTTACAAAAGTATATATCTAGACGCTGGTATTATAATTAATCCTTTATTACAAAAACTTTCTAGAAAAAAATTTTATAACGGGCAATATCAGAAATATACAATATATGAAATAAATTTCACAAAAACATTTCTAGAATAATTAATATATGTAAGCTGAATGATCTATAAATTTTGTAAATATAAAAAATGTATTTATGTAGTAATGTACAGATTAATGACTCATTATTTATATATCAGCAACGTAATTGGATGTAACTTTCGCTTCTAGAATACTTATATGTATTAAAACGAATTATCAGTGCATGAGATACATTACGAGAAGTAATTAATCAAAGACTCGAATATGTATGGGATGGATGTTTTTTGAATATTTTAGAACATATTGATGTAAAATATAAAAAGAGATTAAAATAACTTCCAAAATTATGTTTGAATTCAGGCTGATTTCACTACGTGATATTTTTAACTGGGAAGAATCGCACTCTACGAAATTATTAAATTTATTGTCGTAGTTTAATGGTTGCTTAATAGTAGAACACCCCGTATTTCTGCATGGATCGATAGTACTAGGTAGAATCTAATTCGATCGGATAAGAGTTTACTACAAACTTCCTATATTGTGATTATTCATTGAATCAATAAGCATAATTAGATCGCGATTACGTTAAAGACATAAAAAAATACTTTGAACATTCATGTAGCATATTTCATAAGTTAAACTAGATCGAAATGTAATTAAAAAGAAATAATAATAATAAGAAGAATAAGAAAATGATATTAAGAAATAATGTGTGTAAAATATTTATTATTATTTATTGAAGAACTTTAATTTCGCACAATTCAGCGTAGAGAAAACATCACATAACAAACATTATCATGGAAAGTTTCTCTTTCAAAAGATTTTTATATATTTTGGTGATTAAACGTTGAAGAGTTTAATACCGCGGGAACTTGAATAACACTTATTGCGATCAGTCGCCAGAACAGTTCAGCAATTTATGTATATATCTATATATTAGTAGGTTCACCAATGATCATTTGTTTTAATTAGGAAGAATTTAATCGACTCCATACACGTCTCCTTCTTTCCGGAAGTCCGCATTCCCGTATACTGTATTGTTCTTAGTGTAAATGATGCAAGCTACGCTACCACGAATTCTGTAACGAGCAGTCTTGTGGCCAATCTTTTTCAACCCATCAATTATTTGCTTTGGCACACCATACTCGTATGACACGTTTGGCGGGACCAATTGATGATGTATTCTAGGAGCATCCACTGCTTCCTTCACTGTTTGGTTCATCCATATAATCTTAGCCATTATCTAAACATAGAAAAGTTGAGAAATAACACATTCACTGGATTAACTTTATGTTAACACAATCTTTATGCGATGTTTACGAAATGCCCGATAAAATATTAAATTGATAAATGTTAACCTGAGAAACTGTCGTGGTGATCCTAGTACCACCAGAAGCACCAACGACCATTCTTACATCATCATTTTCATCGACAAGGATCGAAGGTACCATAGATGACAAAGGCCTTTTTCCAGGAGCGATATTATTGTTCGGACTAGGTGGAATACCGAAGTAATTAATTGCTGACGGTATACCAAAATCATTCATCCCATTATTCAATAATATTCCAGTACTTTCGCTAACTACTCCGCTTCCAAAACTGATAAAACAGGCAATTATTTAATTTATCTATTAAAAAGTGATACGTTGAATATTAAGTTTAGTATCAAAATTAGTTATTAAATTTGTTTGTGTATTAACTATAAAAATAATAGAGCCTTTTGCAAAAGAGCCTGTTTACATAGTAAAATAGTTGAATTATTATTATTAATTAAAAAAATAAAGTAAGAACTATTTAAGAACTATTATCAATCATAATCAATTCCAACATAATAATATTGAAAAACTAGAACTACCAACGCAAATTACTCAATTCACTGCTGTATCTTATGAGCTTTTTCTCCAGAAAGCCTCGCAATTAATGAAAACTTCCATCTAGAAGTTTATTAATGTTAAAAAATAAACGTACTAGAAATTGATACTACTAGTAGCTGAGACTGCGTCCCCATTTGGCGCTAATACTGAAACATGAGCAGTTCCTTGATCCTTCGCGCTGCTCAGCATGCGCGCTCCATAATGCGCTGGATCATCCCACGTTTTATAATCATCTATCATCATTTGTGTTTCTTGTGCGCGAGTCTTCGACATTAGGTTCTTTGTTAACTTAAACAAGTAGAATTACAATGAAACGTTATGTGGTTACTTTTGTATGATGTTCTTAAATCTAATGCGCATCTCTTTTAAAAAATTTTACTGATAGAGTATCAGTATATCTATAGATCTCTGATAAACTACCGGAATAACAGAAAACGTGTTTGTTCATTAAATTACGTCGTTTACTCACTTCTTCCATGTCGACAAATTCTTTATCGGCCATATCGTTTCTCAACGCGTACGCATATTTAAACGTTTCTATCATTCGATGATACGTAAGTGCGGTTTTGTTAAAATCAGCTAAGCTATCAGGTGTAAAATTAAATCTATCAAAAATATTTAAAATGTAGGTGAGAAGTCCTCCACTAGCGGGTAAACCGACTGTAAAAAGTTTCATTCCATTGGAGAGACTCGACTCAAGTGGTTCATCCCATGTTGCTCTAGAGATAATTTCAATAAAAAGCTCAATGGTCGATAATTTGTATTTTTTTAAGTACTTTAATGATAAATACCTGTAATTGTTTAAATCTTTCATTGTTATTATTGCCCCTCTTTCTTGTAAGTCTTGTACTAAAAGTTTACCCAATGTCCCATTGTACAATTCTGAGGCTCCCTTCTCTGCGATTACTCGTAAAGTTTTGCAAAATACTTTGGGCCTAATAATCGAACCTGGTTTATAAAAGTCGTTCGTCTTTGGATCTACAAATAATTCCCTGAAATGGAAAAAATCTAGTGTTTTCTATCTTCAAGCTTATAGGTAATTAATTATGGAAGTTATAATACGTTTTTCGAATTATTACTTTAATACGTGATCCTTTAAAATATTTTTTGCATTATATCTGAATCCATCGTGTTGAACTTTTGTCAAATTATATCCTTCTTCGCACAATTCGATCGAGGGCCTGAATAAGTCAACCCATGGTAATTTACCGAAACGTTGATGAGCTTCCCAGTACCCTGCCAATTCCCCAGGAACAGCGATAGCCAACGGACCTAATGAAATTCGTGAACATACAGATTTCATAGCCTTTTACTTATTCATTAAAAATATAGGAAGTGAACGTTTTACTGGTGAATGCCGCCTCTTTGGGCTTCCCTTGGTACATAGTAGCGTTTGCAGCTAACGGAGCACGGTCTCTTGCGGTTAACGTGTATGCATGCTTGGAGGCTTTATCGTAAATTGTCATAAAAAATCCGCCCCCAATACCCATACTTTGCATATTCACGAGACCATTGCAAATCATTGTAGCTATGGTCGCATCCACTGCAGAGCCATTTTTTTCTAGAATTGATCTATGGGAACATGATATATTTATTTAATAATTCAGTCGTATATTTTAAGACATAATGCACAGGCTGCGGATGTTTATGCAAATTTATATTTTTATGAACACAACTAAAGAAATGAAACCCGCGCGAAGATTTGTTTCACTCACCAGATATAATGAATATTACACTTTTGATATTTTATATACCTTTGTCTATTATCTACATTGTGTACCTTAAAATGTCCTATGAATGTATAAACATCCACAAATATAGTAATTTAATTTAAAGTATTGAGAGCAAAAGTAAACTAATCTTTACATTCAACAAACTGAGTAATTCGCGATATAAAATAAATGTTGACATAAGATATTCAGTGCAATAAGTGATTTCGTTGTTATCTGACTTCAATTTGAAAAAAACTGAATTTTTCCACCTTTGTATGATTAATACTGGAATAGATTAATATTGGAATAAAAAAAAGCTCACAGTTAAAAGCTCACATTCAGAAAAAATGTGGTCTAGTCCACTTTTGTTCTTAATGCCTCATATAATAGCAATATAATTTTACATACTTGCCAATGCTAGCACATTGTGCAGCATCTGCACAAACGGCACCACGTTTAAAAATTTTTAATTTGCTCCATGACGGAGGTAATAGTATTTCCGGATCGGGTGGTACATCTTCGTTTTCTTGAATTTCTACGTCCCTACTGGCTCCATAAACACTGCAGATTGCTATTATTGAAACAATTACTATGGCTAATATCATTCCTGCTATTATAATACTTTTCGCATTAATGTAGGACCTGAAAATAATAAATAACCAAATGAACTTAACATAGGAAATAGAAAAACCATATGTTTGATATGAATTTATGGAATAAATAAATAATAAAAATATTTTTCGCAATTTAATTAATCTTAAATAAATTTGTTTTAAACAAATATCATCTAGACGATTTGTGATATTTTATACTTACTATGTAATATATATAAATTTTTATGAAGTTTCATCAATTTTACTAATTTTTAATACTTTTCACTCAATTTTGTTAATCATTATTTATAGTTAACTATTATAGTTAATAGTTAATAGTTAGATAACTCTTAACTATTAACATTTAGAATTTTTAATTTTAATTAAATACAAAAACTAAAATCGATTTTAATTATTCTAAAGATAGGCGTTTATATAATTTTTTATTATAATAAATTTTATAGAAAAATTATAATACAAAAGGACAAGATATTTTATAACTTTTTATGATGCTTCTTTGCATTTTAGTTGCCGGTAGTACAAAATAATTGGTGGCTGTAAGTGGCTGTCAATAGGTGAAAAATTCTGTAACGTAAGCAATTTTTATAAATTACTTATGCATAAAATGAAATATACTACAATTTTTGCAGTAATGTATGACACACATATTATTTATAGCATGAATATATAGAATATTGATTAAAGGTATCTATAAATGAATCAGCATAGTGAAAGCAAATTCATTACGAAGGTTATGTGTAGAGTGCTCTCTGTTGCTAATCTAGAAATCTACATGTACATATAGAATATTTTGACCTGTTATTTAGAAAAGACAAATTATCTCGTCATTCAGACCTATTATTTCTTGGATATAACTTTATTACTCATAGATCCTCTATTTTTTAAATGTATTACTTGATTTTTACGCGTACATTATATTATATTTACAAAGATTAACAGATATTTGTTTGCAAAGACCAAAATCAAACTAATTGAAATTGATTCTTCTTCATTATCTTTTAATTTTATGGTTCTTTATTATTTTTAGCTTATGATAAAAACTTGTTGGTGAAGGGATGACGCGGTTAACAGGCTGATTTAAAAATTAACAGTTACAGATTTTTCAAATAAGTCTATATACATATTCCATGCTCATCTGCATAAACTACTTAATATCTATCCATCTACTTTTTGCAAAATTTATATAAAACAGAAACGAAAAATATTAGGCTTAATTTTAAACAAATTGTGACGCGCAATTCTCTTGTTTAAATTCACAGGACCTGAGCAGAACTCACTTGTCGATTCGCAGTGTCGCAAAGAATCTTCCCGCTTTGCTACGATGAGGTGAATATGAACGCAATAGCCGAGTTGTTCCGACATCGTCCGAACCAACGAAATTTCGTTTATCGTTACTGTAATACTGACGAACATCGTCAGTACTAGCGTATGCGGAACTGGTACTGGACGAAGGTGAGGAAGTCATATTTTTTCGCTGCTACAAAGAGGAACCATAAAATGTAATGGTTAACGATCTTGTTATCGACCAATATCGACAATAACCGTTACCAAAACATCAAACAACTGTCGCCACCTTTGGACGATTCGGGTAAACACGTCGCGTTTCGAGGCTACACCACCTACCACTCACGTATATCTAGTTTCTGTTGTTTAGCGCATTATTTGACACTTACCGTCAAAAACAGACGATTTTTTATCACCATTCACATTCAACTTTTCTCACACGGACTTTCGTCTCGTTTTGTCGAGGATTCTTGATGTATATCGTTCATGTTACCAAAGAAATTTATCCATCGATAATCGTGCGTAAAATTAACCGTATCGTCGGAAGATGAACAACACCAGCTGACCGGAGAAAATCAATTCGAGTTTGCGCGTTTCACACCACTGGCACAGAATTGTTCCATTCGACGTGTAGCATGTACCATACACGATTTCAAAACGTTAACAAGTAAGGTAAATAACCATTGCAATTTCAACATCTTTACGATTACTGACAACATTCATTCTACGTTTTTCCAATCATTCAAAATTAAAAGATCGAGTAAAGTTTTAAGTAAATTTTATGATTTAAATGACAAATAACTGTCACAAGTTAAAGTCTTTTACAATTATTGACGATAATTATTCTAAATTTATCTAACCTCTTAGAGTAAAAAGGTAAAATGTAAACTTTTAGTTGAATATTACTTAAATGACGTAAAGGTTAATAGATATACGTATCTACATGCATATATTTATAAGCTACTACAGCGAAATAATTTAGTAGTACTATTATCTTCCGTATGCCATTATAGATTATCAGGTTTTTTGATGATGAAAGAAATTTTGCTACAAGTGAATTTTGAAATTTTTAAAGAATAAAATTTATTATTTAATATTTAAAATATACTTTTAAACTATAAGAAGTATAGAATACTCAATAAATACGTTACTTTATATACGTTCATTATATTACGACATTAAGAGTTCCATATTATTTTACGACATAGTATGTATTTGCTATCTGGAGGACTATAAAAAATTCAATAGAAATCGTGATATCAATATCGCATCTCTAACTACCTACACAATAAAAATCTACAAAAATTATCAGTGACAATATTTATACAATATCTATTTAATCTTTATGTCGGTTTTTATTTAATCTTTATGTTGCCGCTATCATTCAATATTTTTACGTAACAAAAAGAAAGATTTGCTTTATAAGAGGAAAAAAGAAAGATAGAAAATAAAAAAAGAAAAACTCCTGTAATACGACAGTACTTAATTAAACATCCTTCGGAGAGTCATATATCTGGGTCATAAAACAAGCGGGGTGGACTATCGGGAAGTGGCATGCAATTGTGACAATTTATGGCTATTATAGGAACCGCTAAGCATTATACAATGTGATTTAGCAAAAACAAGTACACACAAAGTAACGAAATTGCACAATATCTTTGAGCAACTGCTCCGTTTATTTCGTTTCTAACTTTTATTGCTTGGTCATGTTCATTGATAAAACGTTAGATTAACTCATTGGAACTCAGTGTCAGATAAAAAGTGTTATACTTAGTAACAAGAACGCCATAATACGCTCAAGTTTACTTTTTTCTTTTATACGGAACAATATTTTTACTCGAAAAAATATTTTTTTATTGTAATGTTTGGTAATACAGATCGTTTGTGATCTTACCTTAATTCCTTCCTCGACTCCTCTATTTCCGCTAAGCTGTGTCTCCTCGTCATCTTCTCTACGGTTATATCTTCTCAAATTCAACGAACTTTATAAACACAACGTTCACCGATCGTCATTCAATAGGACGCATTTGATCGCTTCGTGACATTCTGAGAATTCAAAGAGTAATAAATGACAAGAACGTCGCCATGACAAGAAGATAGAACCACGTGTCACATGTTAAAAATACTCTTTCATACATATGAGGAAGGTAGCGGCTCGCATAAAGATTGTCTGACATATGTTTAAGGTAACCACACGTAAATTTAACACGGAAATAACGTGAAAATTACTGCACATGATTGCGTGATTCTAATTTGAAACAATTATCAGTTGAAACGTGCATATCTTGCAATGAAAGAGTCCCATGATCATTACATGCGACCACGAACTCAATCAATCCTTTATAAAACACGAACATTCCGCTATTACTCCATTGTTAAAGATAATAACAATAACGATTTCTGATACTTTTAACGCGACTCACAAATAGAAAATTGCCTTTCGTTACGTAAAAACGTACAATATGTTATTTATTTTAAATACCTTTCTTGAACATCGTCTTCTTTTTTAAAAATTAAGTTAATCGTATCATTGCCTGTTTCTCATCTTGTTACAGCGCGATTATTCACTGATAGGATAACGAGATACAAGAATAATTTCACAGTTTCTTCATAAAAGTAGATCGACGTTCGACTGAGATCGCGCGGGACACAGAACGCGTGTCGCTACGGCACACGATTTATCACGCAGTGCTCTGACCGGATTGCCGGCTTAGCTCTCGATGAAAACATCTCGAAACGCGTTCGCTGCGAGACCCGATCGTAGCAGAGAAGGGATTGTTGTTTCTTGCTCGCGCGGACGAATTTAGTTCCCCTTATTTCAATATTAGGCCAAGGGGGACAGGGTTATGGTTCAGACGACTTTGAATTCTAAAAGAAGGCCTTGTTTCGAAGTTACTACGCGTGCATCGTTTTTTCTCTGTAACCTCGTTGCCCTCTTTCGGCGTGAAACACTCTCGCGATAAGAAAACATGCCTCTTTCGACTCTGAAAGATGAGCGTGGGACAAAACAATATAATTCTTCTCGAAATTAAAATATTCATCAAAGAAAATTTCACATTAAAAATATTCCTTTGTACATGTTTGTCGTTCTTTCGGAAAACGAAAGAACACTCCTAGCATCTTTTACTTCTGTTCTAATTTTGAATATTTGATATTTTCTTTTTTTTGTATTTCTTGAGATAATTATCGTTATGGTTACTGAAAATAATAATTACGGAAATAGATTAATCCTTTGAAATGCATCCTCGAGTTCTTTATCGAGAAAATCATGAATTTACCTAATCTAAATTTATCTAATGCTCCAAAATAAGTAGACATAGAACATTTTTCAAAATACCGATTCCATCCTATTATGAATCTTCTGATCATTAGATTATCTAAAACTTTGAAAAATTTGACACGGGCCGTTTTTGTCGTCAGCTCCTCAATTATTCGTGAAATAAATACTTTGGGAAGGGAAGAATAATTTTGTAGTGTCTCGTGGTAGATCTGTCACTTGAAATTCATTTTGTGACCTGTTTGATCGGATAAACAAGTTTGGAAAGTTAGTCCCAGTGGCCGCTGGCATGAAACGGAAGTGATCTTGCAAATAACCTTTGCTAAAATCTATTATAAGTTGGTCGACTGAAACTTCGGCACGTTGCTCTAACAATGATTCGAAAAATGTTACGTTTAATGGTATCGTTGAGTGCCTTATTAAATGACGAACTGTAACATTCTGCGCAATGGCGCCGTTGCTACTGAAGTATTTGCTAATAACATCCAATCGATTTTTTCTTTTCTTTAACAAACAGATAAAGATGAGATAAAGGAGAAGGGTGAATTGATGGAAATAATGAAGATGGAAATAATTGTTATTAATGATCATTTTTAGGATATTTACTAATTATAGTTTGACTCAGTTTGGCTTATTCCATTATTCTCTGATTTATTATAATTTAGTATTCAGTAATTTTTGATGGTATGCTATGAATCTAAAGAGGAAATAATTACGTAAGACTGTTATCTTTTTTAGAACATTTTTCGGTTTTATTTGCACTAACGACGTACACTCAAACATCATTTAAATCGCGATATTTTAACACCATTAACATTAATGTCACACGCGGTACCCGACTAAGTTCTTCACGCCGGAATGATAAAATATTTGTGCTCTATGTTGAGATCAACAAATGACGAGATCGTTTCATTAACTTCTAATTGACAAATTCGAAAGCAAATAGTCCAAGTACTCACAACATGAATTCGCTCCGCTCGTTATGTAATCTTGCATCGTGACTGTACACACTGCAAATCGAAAAAATTGAGCACAATATAGCAAATTTCTGATGATCAAGATTCGCAGAATCACATTTATCGTATGCAACCTTGACATATTTTTCTTCGAAAACAATACTAAAGAGACATTTCAATTGAAACCATTAAAACAATTCCTAGAGGAAATTTCATAAATACGTTGCAAATTAATCGTTAGTCGAACAACATTTGTTTTCTAAATTTTTCGTAACATTCGCTTAGAGTTTAAAAAACGATAAATAATCTTCTTTTTTCCATTCCAACGATTCTTAAAAATTAGAACATTTGAACTTGACACTGTTCACACACTAGCACACGCTCTCATACACACGCGTCAATCATGCATCGTCTACAAAATTCAAAACATCAATTCCAATAACCACCAACATTAATATCGGTTAATTTTTAGGTGATTGTTGCTACACCTAATTGCGAATAAATCCACCGTGCCCGTGTAAACACAGTGGTTGGCCACGATTGTACAAACTTGCTAGTAAAAAGTGTTCGTTCTGTCACTCTTTATTAACGTGTATCTGCTCGTCCACGTGATTGTATTAACGTAACTATTGTTTAATATCAATAAACTCACAACGGCCGTCTATTTTAATTGCTTCGCGCATCATTGATTAAATTTCTTTAATGTGTTCCTCTCGTTAGCTTGCTCGTTTCCATTCGTGCACGATTTCGTTTGAATTTTGACATATTTTCTTCTTCGCGTTGAAGTTTCGTTCCACATTTTTAAAATTTCTTAATGAGACGACTATTAAAATATACACATAGCTTCTAAAATATATAGTAATTTGCAAAACATAGACGTTTGAACATTGCCTTAGAACGGTTGAAATGCACTTAGTATTAATATGATTATAAAATTATAAAAGTAGATACAAAATTGAAAAATTGACTTCGCAACAGATTATCGTGTTTTTGTCATTTATGGAATTTATAATGTTCAAATTTTCGCCAAAAATTCTTTCAACTGTACTTTTTAAAAGTTAACAAAAGTTCCTTATGCTTATCAACATTTTACTCGTCATTATCTCTGAAGAGATAAGACGAAACCGTTGTACACGTTAGACTGCATAGATAAACGTTAATTTCGTACATTTATTCATCTTATCATCCACGACAGACGGTAAAGCAACTTTCGTCGATATTTAATATTTGCTCCTTCAAACTTCTGTCTTTCACGAATCCATTAATTAGGAACATCAGCGAAAGCGGTGAGGGAAATTATTGCCCGTTATATCGCGAAATTACCACGATAGTAATTCGTACAATTCGTCGAAACGACCAAACGATTCACGTGTCCCAAGTCAGACTGATTTCTTACGATATTTCATGGATTTCATCGAGTGTTCTACTATGAAGAGAACTCTCTCAGGTATCGTGATCGTTTCTTACCAGTACTTTTTCGCGAAATCTCCGATAGCGAGGGTGATTGCCGAAAAATCCACGGCGAAATTTTTGTCGCGAGATATTACCCGCGAGGTGACGAAGAAAATTATTATTATACAACGAGCTCTTTCGCGCGCGCAAGCATTTTTCTGTGAGAGTCGATGCCCGTACGAGGATGATCAACTTTCCTTCCCTCGAACTTTCTACGAGAGAACAAGTTTTTCATTGTGGTTGGCGTATAATGTAGATATTCGATCGGGTTT
This sequence comes from Bombus bifarius, assembly GCF_011952205.1. Lineage (NCBI taxonomy): Eukaryota > Metazoa > Arthropoda > Insecta > Hymenoptera > Apidae > Bombus > Bombus bifarius. Next base: position 38,788 of record NW_022884488.1, read on the forward strand.
TCTTATTCCAGCGCGACCGCAATGGCCGCAAGAAATCCACGGTTTCCTCGTTAACGCTGCTGTGACTTGTCAGTGAAAGTAGAAAAATATAATTTGAGGATATGTCGACACATTGCAGGTGATATCGAGCATACGGGGACACGATCAGCTTCATCGCCGCTGTTCTTCCTGAATTGAACGCGGATAATCGATCAGGAGTCTCAAAGAACTCGATTCTTTAAAAAATAACGATTGCTTGCGGTTGTTAATGGGTCGATAACAAATTTCATTCAGCGACCTTGTTTTACCAAGTTGCCTCAAAATGATCTCCATCGCGTTAAAAAATTGCAGTGTCGAACAATAAATTACGAGAAGAAAATGATAATAAATTAGGAACGATGAAAAAGGTACGTTGATCGATTAATCGAACTTAGGATGACGAGGTAAGAAGGGGCCTTCGTTGCGCGGTCTCTTTGCAATTCTGAGGAACATCCGGTTTGCGAATCGTTTTCGATTTCCGCCTCAATTGCTTGCACTTTTCTGCGTCTGCTTCCTCCTCGATCTTCTCGAAATTATCCTCTTCTATGCTCTTGTCCGCCATTTCCTTCGATTCGATCTCATCGACGCTGCTCCAACTGTTGTCGCTCTCGCTCTGCTGTCCCTCTTTCTTGTTGCCATTTATTTTTTCTTTCTCTTTCTCCCGATAGCCACCGTTTTCCTGCACATATTATTCGTCACAGTTAGGGTTGCCATTTATAAAATCACTAACGTAGGATAAAGACCATGGAAACTCTGAACTTCTCCGCCTGAAAACCGGACTCTTCTATCTAATTTTTGGATTATGTACAAAATATTAGGTTGTCCGAAAAGTGTCTTTCTTTTACAGACTCGTCTTTTACAACAATGCATCTTTATACAAACATGAAACCTAATCTGTCGAACGTTTTGATCTTTATTTTGATAGAATAAAATGGATCATACCTAATTCGATAAAATAATATAAAACGGGAAATGTTGTGCATCCATTATTTCCTTATAAAACAAAAGAAACTTTTCGGACGACCTAATATCATTAGGTACAAGATAAAAACTTCTGTAGATTGTACATTGAAACCGAATAGCTCTGCGTTTGCATTTAGACAGCTTCTATTACGTCTAATGTGAACGTAACACTTGAAAATCACTTCTGGAAAAACAAATACATCGCTATCCAGTATATTAGTATAGGCGCTCTGACGTATGACAGATCACCGCTCATATAACATGGTAATATAAATGATCGGAAAAAATCAGGAAATCCCGGCGTACGTCCTCAAACGCCTTAAAAACAAAAACAAATCCAGGAAAACCCTGACGGATGGCAACCCTAGTTGCAGTGAACATGATGTAATCAGCTATTATGGTCTAGAATCGTCTTATGCGAATTGCATTTCCTTATCATGACTTGTCGTTTTCTCAAATTATAGATTACACGTGTGTAGCACGATCGTCTTAACACTTACACTGTACTTATCTGTTAAAAATTACATGCATGACATACTTTGAATTGTACACGTGTCTCGATTTAACCTAAGGCAACGAAATATCTCAGAAACTAAGATTTATCGGAAGAAATGCTTTAAACAAAAATTGTAGAGTTTGGAAGGAGACATTTGTTGTCGACCTTATCTTGGGTCAAGGTCGTTTAGCTATATCACGGTCAGCTTAGTTTTTCTAAACGGAAACCCCGATCTTTTATTGTGGATTTCGATCGTACGACAAAAATTAAATACTTCTCGTTCTTATCGATTTTTCGATATGACCTTCTCTTTTCTAGACATTTGATCTGCTGATTAACCTTCGCGCGGCCAATCGTCTAGCGGATAAATACAGCGTCTATTCCGAGTATGCAAAGAAATCGCTATTTATGCAGAAATGTCCACTATAGCATTCACAGTCTGGATTTAACGTGCATGTTTATCTGGATTGATAAATTCTGAGAATTCGATTGAGGTAAGAGGAAAGAATAAACGTAAGTGACATATCAACATTCAGTACGGGAGCACATGAAATGCAGTGAGACAATGCGACTTAATACGACACGCTTGCAGCTCACGTCGAGACTCCATTTCCAAGAATTAGCGGGAATATTCGGAAGCTAAATTCGGCAACAGGTAAAATGGACGAAAGTCGGAACGTAAAGCGGAACTTCTGTATCTCGCTAAAGCGAGACTTTTGTATCTTATCTTCCCGCGCAGACGTACAGACATTGTCCCATCGCTCTGTAGTTGAAACAGGAGAGTAGGAGAAGTGAGAAAACTTTTATCGTCGTTACTTCGAGACAATTATCAACGGATTTGTTTAAACACTGTATTTGTTCTTCGAGGAATATTGAAATCATACATTGGCGAAATCAACGAACGAGGTTTGCGTACAAGAACAAGCAGTCAACTACCGGTGATATACCAGCGAGCAAGTTACACTATTGTACTAATTATTATACTCCAAATGATGTAGTAGATGATTGTACTGATTCCCGGCAAATGTCATGGAAATTACCGACATGCTTTCTGTTTTTATACTGAGCAATGTCCTAATCGTCACCTCGACATTCGAATGTTCAGCAGATAATAAATATTGAAAAGAGATCTCGATCGTCCATTACGTCGTTAGAGAAACGGAGAAATGAAATACAAAATCGATGATCGATGAAATACAAAATGATCCTAGAATTTTAACCGTATTAGAAATGGTCCATTTGAATCCACATCGAATGAACCATTCCCAATGGATCAAAATCCAGATATCGAATGCGACAACACATTCAATATCATGTTTACTGCGTCAATCTTGTACAGTTGAACGATAGAGACTACAGATTAAGAATTCGATTTTGTAGATGGGCACTTGATAATTTATGACAGACCAAATTCCTTTGAAATGTCTGTTTCAACGACAAAGCGACCTTTCATAGCAATAGGTGTCTCAATTGACAAAATTGTCATTATTAGTTACCTGTACATCCATATTAATCCTGACATGTACTCAATTAACATCGCTGTAGCTTACATGTTTGGGTTGAAATATTGAATGGCCAAGTTATCGAATCGTATTTTTTCGGATGGACTGTTAACGGTCCAATTTATTCAGATTTTCTCCGAAACTTTTCACCAGGATATATCTTGACGCTTCCGCAAGATATTTTACAGAGATCATGGTTTTAGCAAGATATTTCGTTAGTGTCTCCATAGGATTAGGATATTCCTTGGTGTGAAATAAGTCCATGAATAAGGACCAGTTTTGTGGCCTCTGAGCTTATCGAATCTTAATCCGCTTAATTTCTACTTATGGACTATGTGAAAAGTGCTATGTAAAAGAATGTCGTGAACATGTAACATACACAGGAACATGTATTTAAATCAATACGAATCTTCTGCATTTTATTAGTCAGTTATCATCACCAGCTACACAGTTTTCTTTGAAACTGTCGTAATCGTATGGTCCAAATTGAAAACAAAAACGTTTTGAATAATTTAAGTTGATCTTCATTTCGAAAATCCCATTTCCAAAATCAAATAGCTGAAAAGCAGAAGGCCAAGTTGAAAAATTGATAAGAACAAAAAATGTTTATTTTTGTTCTTCTTTTTATTTTTAGCAATAATCTTAATTTCCAAAATACTTAAAATATTCTCTTCGTCACATTATCTGTTTATCACATCGTTAAACCAACAAAAAGATGTCTGTAATTCATTGATTAACATGCTGTGAATACAATTTTTAAGGCTGGGAATCGTTTGTATACAGGTCATTGTAACGTATAGAGATTTTTCAAGTTGTACATCGAACACTTACCATCGCGACCTGCTTATTGGGCATCGTGGTGGTGGTTGTGGTAGCTGTAGTGTCCGTCGTATCGCTGCTCTCGCTGTTATTGCTCGGTCTGGCGCCAACCAAAAGTGGTCCTTCCTCTAAATTTTTTCCTCGTACAAATCTTCTCGACGCAGGCCACATGTCCGATGCGCTTTTTACATTGGCCTTGACGAGTTTTTGCGCAACACCCGTCGTCCACACGCTCGTCTCGCTGCTTCCCGTGCTGCTATCGCTTCCGGTGCTGCAATGTCGCCATCTCCGTTCTACGAAACGGGTTCAAAGATCCAGTACCAAATTGTTAAATAATTTATTTTATGTGAAAATTAATCCTTTCAAAAATGAATTTTTTAAGTTATGAGAACGATTATTTTTTATTCATTAGTAATAACGATACAACGGTTTTGTAAAGGAGACGTACTGTACTCAAATTTCAGACCAGTTTTACAGAAGATAAATATATTTATCGTTTGGTTAATTAATAGCTTATAAAAGTTCGATCAACATGGAGCGTGAAAGGATTATCAAACTTTCTATAGCTGATTTCGTATAACAGTAGTTTTTTTCATATCAAATTCATCAAATCAAGCATTCTTAAAAAATGTAAATAGTTCGCAAAATATTCGAATATTCGTTTGGAAGCAATTTTTTACGAAGCCTGAATGAAATAAAAATAATAATTCCAATAAAACAGCAAATAAAAGAATAATATATACTGTCGCACGGAAGAGCGTTGGCCAGAATAGGTTTCCTCAACAATGGACTTCCTCCATCTTGGCTATCCTCGCTATAAGCTCTCGTTATAAGAATCCTTGGGCTTCTTCTTGGTGTTTCATTCATTGCTATGGAACAACCAGCGCTCACATCAACTCCAATAAAATCGCTTCTGTAATGAGGACCCATCAGGCTGGCTGCGCTCGCACTTGACCTAACTAATTTACTGCTTTCACCTGTATGCATAATATAAGTTATAATTATATTTTTTGAAGAGCAAGCAGAGAAGAATTTTATAATCGGAAATCGTAAGCCAAAAATCACATTTAAGTTTGTACTATTAACCTGATTCGGAAGTGGGTACGCGAAGTGTATTGCACGAGGCGGCAGGCTGCAATCTGCTTCGATGAAAGCCGAGATTATTGCTGTCGAAACTGTTTCCAGTTCTGCAGGATCCCAACGCCAGCAAGGCTTCGCTGAGTCTTCGTTGCAACGGCGGGAATGGAAAGAAAGAGCCAGTTCCGCTACCGGACGGTCTTCGTGATCCTGCTACGCTCGGTGTCCTCGCTTGAATCTCCTGAATTAGAATCCATTGTCAGCAGCGATCGTTTCCGAATATTAAATTCGGGGAAAAAGAATTTATGGATGACTTGGATTATTCGTTCGCTAAACAGAAGAGATTGAAAAGAAAAATTGAAAAAAAAGATTGTCTTTTACGCAGTTTATTGGAGTTAAACTGTACTGTAAACTTAATACTGCAGTTAAAACTTCTTATGCTACATTTTTTCATGTTTCAAGATATGTTGAAATATATCTCCGTGTCTTTTATCTTCCAAATTACATGCTGAGTAAATTATGAAAAGTTGAAAATTAATTGCGGGAAACAATTGGAAAATCTTCTTCAATTTGTATATAATAAATATTCATAGAAATACTTGAGAATCGGTGAAATACGATTTTCCAAAGGTAGCCAGATTGAATAAATCTTCTACTACTGTTACTTTGAATAATTCTCTTATTATTCATTATGAAGGAGAAATTCAGGAAGGGGTTGAATAATTCTAAGAACTTTTTCTACAAAGTGGAATTTCAAACTTATTAATCTATTGTATTAAAAAGATGTGCATTTTTTCATCATAAAATATCATGGAAGAGAAGATTGCAATAGATTCTCTGTAGCAAAGTTATGAAATGAAGTTTTACTGACCTCCAAGGGGATTATATTTGCATAGATTTACTATGATAGAATCTCGAACATTCGTTGATCGACTGTGATCCTTTTGGCCATCATATGTATCGCACGAAATGTTTCTTTAGAAAGAAAAATTCATTGAAAGTGACTTGAACAACGGCACATACATATCTGGCAGCTATGTGATTGAGTCAATAATTATATAGAAAATGTTATTTCTTACACAATTATGTCGAGTAACAGTAGTCTTTAAGCATGTAAATTGCATCTATCGATACATTTTAGAACACGAATTCGTTGTACTGTATAGTATTTCTTTCATTCTACTTTCTTCAAATTTTCTATGGTCAAATATTTTCATGATTCACTATATTTAGGTACATATTAAAAGTTGATAGTTCTAATGTTTCAAATATCTCAAAGTAAATATAAAAGGAAAAAAATATTTATCAAGAAAGACATTTTTTAGAAAAATTCCAAACTAACTGCAAAATTATTTCAAATCGTTGATTATTACTTGTTGAAGTTCCGACTTGGTCGCCTTCTTCCGCCAATAATTTTGCACCGATCGTCTAAGGGTCTGCGATTTCAAGCCGTAGAGAAGGCCGTTGATGGGTGGAGAACAAGCGAGTAGAAGCGAGGCCAACGAAGCAAGTTTGGGATGATCGTAGAAATGCGGCTGATTACCGACGTCGCAAACTTCCCAAAGAATCAGACCGCAGTATGGGAAATAAAGCAAATATAGAGAACCAACCAGTTGCATTACCTAGAAATTCAATATAGCATCGTCGCTATGCTCTGTATGAAATAATTTAAATTACAATTTAATTGCGTGTCGTTGAACGAATGGGACATTAGCAAATGAAAGGAACTCGTTAAATAGAATTATGTTATTAGTTCGTGATATTGATCGTCAAAGAGTTATTATGGAGGAAAATCAACGCGAGCACAACAGATCGTCCAGAATGTTTGTCGGTGTTATATCGGACAGACAAATTGCGTCATTAAAAGATACGCGGCAGATAATTGAACGTAAAACTGAACTAAACACACACGAATTGCCTGGAGGCGATTGTATTGTTCGGTAGAAATTCAATTTCTAGCGGGATTTTGATTTACGTCTTTCTACAAAGCTTTTGATTTAAAGTCTACCGGATAATCGATTAGAAATGATTAAAATTTCGATTCAATTTTTTGTCAATGAATTTTCCTTTGAACAAACCTTAATCGACAAAAATCAATTAGAGATTCGTGGAATTGAATATTATACGTGGATATTAATTAGTTTGAAATATTTAGTCGAAATACATAATGCTTATTGTTCCTTGTATTATGTAATGTTTAATAGCGTTTACACTACGTCAATAAAATTTCTACGAAATCGTTTACATTGAATAAATGCATCAGTATTTGGTCGATCAAATATTTATGCTACTATAAAATTTAACGTTTAAAGATTGAAACGGTTGCAATGTTATGAAGCACAAACACAAAGAAAGAATTTTAAAATTCTAAAATTATATTTTTATTTCAGTCTATAGTTAAATATGTATGTACATTTCTTAAGTATGTATATTTCTGCATATTATGTGTATACTATACATTTTTACGCTTCTAAATTTCGCATAAAATGCAGTCTTCCGGAAAAAATATCCGTAATATCTTAAAATCAATGCAAATTTTAAAAGATTCGATAAATCTTAGAAATTTGTGAAACGGCGCAGAACGGAGCACCGATTCTAAAAAAAAAACTTATCAGAATTATACAAATTTTTACGAACTCAACTCTAAAGATAGCAGGAACCACAAAAGCCATCGAAAATTCTTGACGTAATCTTCAATCTGAAGCTGAACTAGTTAAAAAATTTGATCCGATACTATATATATGTCTTTAATCACCGACGGATTAAATGCCAAATATTAACTGTAAAAGCAACGCATGTATCAAATTCAAAGACCTTTCCTCAAAGAGATTTCCTCAAACACACCGTACGTGTCTCCACGAAATTACTGAGATCGTTTCCTTGCTCGAACACGGTTTGCCGTTTGAAATTGTCCACATGACATCATATTATGTCTATCCCGCTGACATCACGCGATGCGAAAATTATGCAGTGCAAACAGAAATTACGCTGATCTCTGGATGTACAAACCGTTTTGGCCGCGCTATGAAAGCGAGGTGGGCTGACGACCGAAGGTGCCGTGACAGTTGGTACGAAAAACGGATTTCGCTGGTGGGTGATGGTCGCTTGGGCGCTCAGGGTGACTTCGTAAATTGCGCTAGCGATTCGATGCCGGTGATAACGCGCTATGCCAAGCACACGCAAATTGCAGATAGTGACGAGGATGGCGGGCAGCGCCAGCCCCAGAATCGCGTAAACAGCCCCGTAAAGCGCCGCCGCTAAACCCCACGAATCGTTGCTAAAATCTGGCGCGCAGCAGCCCAATCCTGGACTGTATCTGTGGTAACAATCAGCAGGTTGTGACCTTTAATTTTTTGTCATCCGTCTGTTTCGTTGTTCTCCTTGTTTTGGAGGGCCGTTTAAATTTGGGTATTTAGGATAGGGTAGTGATAATAGGAATAAAAAACGTCTCGTATAACTTATTTAAGCCATATGAAGATCGAGGGAGAAAAACAAGATAATTACAGGTTTGTTCCAAGTAGCGGTTTTTTCGTGTTCAATTTCTTACCGCGTTATTTGAGGTATTGAAATATTATTAATACTATTAAACTAGGAAGAAAGAAATTATTTCATGCGACAAAAATTTAAAGAATATGGTATCTGTTCTAACTTTCCAGTCGTATTACGTGCATTATGTTCCGATTATTCGACGGTGAAACTATTTTTCTTTTTGCAGGATCTTGAGCAATTTTAAAATGAATCTAATTAATCCTAACCTTGACACAGTAACGAGCGCAAATAACGCGGATGAAATATTGCTTCGAATAAAGAAATCGAAACTCTATTAGGACTGCATTGAACATTCATCACGCAAAGACTGGCTGGAAAAAAACTATCTCCAATTTCTTAATGCTGCTAACAAAATTTAGCATCTTTTACGTAAGAAAGAAATGAACGAAGACCCATATAGTTACAAAAGATACATTGAAAATCGAATAAATTGAACAAATCGAACATCGGTGCTCTCTTGTACGGTGATTTATCAACTAATAATATTAATGAACTGACAAGTTACAAGATATAGGCTTTCTATAAATTTACAATGTTAAGATAAATATCGTAATATATTGATTTTGTAAAGCTTACATACAGTGACTACAACAAGTACTAACTTGCACGCTTTACTTTCAAATGAAGCTTTTTTTTGGTCAAATTTTATACTTCATTTTCATTGTATCAAATTTTTATCGTCGTGTGAAGGTATTACCAAATGGTATGAAATTTAATATATTCGGATCTAATTAATTAGTATGTAAATATTATAATAAACACACTGGTGTATCCATACCATTTTTAACCACTGTATAGAACTTTCTCTGTTTTATTATGCGATCTCCGTAATTTGTCGGCACAGATAACTTGTAACTTGTAATTAGTATATTAATTTCATTAATAACATTAGTTGAATCGTGTAAGAGATTTCGACCAGTTGTCAAACAACAAACGAACCTGTAAGGCGGTACCAGACCCCAGAAGGGCAGCACACATAAGAACAGAGCCCCTGTCCAAGATGCAGCTAGCCCAACCGCAACGCGTCGTGGTGATACTAATGCGGCGTAATGTAGCGGTGCAGCGATCGCGTAATATCTGCACAAAGAATCCCCGCCATTATGGTGTTCAATCTTCACAACTGTGACTATCAAACTCCGGAAAGGAAATTCCTCAACGACGTTCGAAATCGAATCTTTTTATGGCCCTGTCTTCCATTTCAGACAATCGCTCTTAAATGATCATCCTGGAATCGTTGGAATGTAACGTGCATAAGTGAATAATGAAAAAGTAGGTGGCTGAGTCGAGATCGGAGAGGAAAGGTCACGCCACTGTCGAAAAGGAATGCGACAGTTTAAATTCGTATGGGCCATGAATAAAATATCGAACGCGTTCGATCCGGCTAGCCACGATATTTTCAAGTGGAAGAACTACGCGTGTCTCCTTGTATTTTTATCCTTAACCTTTCGCCATTCCGAATTGTCTCTCTTGCCTCCCGAACGTGACAAATATTTGTATGTGAACACGTGACTTCAGATCACGTGCAATTCTTTCCTCTTCTAAATTATATTAAATTGATTAAGAATGTTGTTATAATTACACTAACGATTAAAAGTGTCCGGATATTTGCTTGTTTTATCCGATTGATTATTATATTTGAAGTAAAGTAATAAAATCGTAAAAGTTATGACTTGCATCTCGTCAATTCGGACATATTAGTTGCTGAACTATTGGAAAGGCGAGAGTGATTTGTTGTTTATACTGAGGGCACGCTATACATAGAGTATCAAAAAGGAAATTAAAATGTGTCGAATGTTCATGATAAATTCTTTCATTATATATAACTGTGTATCGAATCCTGTAACCACCGTATTAAATCTATTCATGAAATGTTCCTCGCGTAATTTAAGAACACCATCTCTTATATCCTCGACATTTTTATTACATACTAACAACTTTGCTGACGCTGATAGCAGGAGTAAAATGGCACGATAAAACGTCCCGTACCATGTTCATTATCGATGAACGAGACGCGACGAGATATTATGACATTTACACGTTCCTACGATATGTAATTTGAAGGAGCATCGGTCCTTCTCTTCCTCTGGAATCGTAGATATGAACAGCAATGACGGGACTGTATGCCGAAGGGTTTCTGATTGAATCGAAGATCTGGTGTTGGTTGACGGCCAAAGAGATATCGGGGCTGAATGCTGGGTGGCTCTATTGACATCTTACGTTGAAAAGCTTGGCAGCTTTGTGCTACGTAAGGCTCGTTGAACGTCATCGTGGCACCGAATCGAACTCGATTTTTTTCCAAGGGATTTCCAGTTCGATGGCCTCCCCGCTTTATGGATGAAGATACACAGATGCTTTTCGAATGCTGATTGATGCGATGCAACGAATTGATTTATTAAATATGTGTATTTGTTGAATATTGTATCCGTTAAGTAACACTTAATTATGGCAATGCGTCAGAATATATTCTCTACATTATCGTGATATAATTTATTGGACATTTGAATTTGTAATCTTTGTTCGCTTATTGTAGACATTATTTTAATTTTATCATTATTGTTCCTTTTACATAACCTCTTATTGTGTCTCTAACACGATTAAATGAAATTAAAATTTGGCACAAATGACCAAACTGGACAAATGAAAGATAATACTTTTCCACAATATGGGATCGAACAATATGATTTTCGTACTTTGAAGTGCTATAAATATAGAACAGCTTTTGAAACTTTATCGAAAATGTTTGTGTGAAATTCCTACTACATATAAACCGGATATGAGTCAGTGTATCAGAAATTCACCAAAAAATTCGACGATAAAAGAATTCGATTTCGAATACGAGTTTAATAAAGATAGAACATTTTGAAAGGAGAAAAAGAGTATGTAAAAGGCTTACCTGTCACAGTTCAATCCAGTGACAGTCCAAAGGGCGACTGGATGTAAAAGAGTCAAAAGAAAACCGTGTAAAACACACCAGGTGCCGGCGATTGGCCAGGAACCAGTAGTAAAGATCAGTAATATCAGGCACACAGCCGCCTCCACTGCACCCAAGTGTATCAGCAACAAAGTATTGGCGGTTTGTTGCTGCTGCGTCTGCGGACATCGGTTAACTTGTTAAATAAACTTTCCTATGGCGATCAAAAGTTCCTGTACACCGTGCAATCTTAATTTCCAGCTGGGATCTTGTAATTTAAACTTCTCGCTGTTTGCACGCGATCCCTCTGCCTCGTTCTTAAACGTTACTTCTCGTCGACTTCTTTACACCCTACTGTACAAAACAACTACGAATGGATAAAAGATAAATTTACACATCGTTGGTTTTATTTTGGTATTTATGTATTAAACAATCTATCAGCTATTAAACTTTCTTAATTGAATTAGAAAATATTAATCGTAAAAGTCGAACATAAAAGTTAGTCAAGAGAGTGTTATCGATATATAGAAGTGCCTGTAAACATTATTTTATCTTATTTTTAGCATATAAAACATAAAATATAGAATAGAGAATACATAATATTGAAAAAGAGAAAATCATATCAAATATATTAGAATATTTAATATAGGAAGAATTTTCCAGAATATAGAATGCAGAAAGAATGTTCGAATGTGTCGAAAATCCAATACTCTTTTACATTGATATTTCTACGTCAAACATCAGTGAAATTATAATTTCATAAGCAACGAACTTTTATCTAATCCCTTTATTAAACTCGTAGTCGATCGAAGATATACTTTCCAATAGCAAAGGTATTTTATTTGCCATATACCGGACGTATTTGCGGGAAACAATATAGCAAGTCTGACAAGGAGCCTCACAAAGCAAAGGAGCGCATTTTATGCGACCTAGTTCGCTGGCTGCCATTCGACGTGTCCACCTTCGATATTATATCGAAAAGCATGCGATCTTTTCTAACCACTGCGCAACCTTGTGTTGTTCAAACTGCCATGGTCAGCCAGTGGCACCCACTGAAATGGATCGCGTAAAAGCACAAGGCTATTTCCAGCGTGGCCACTTTCCTTCCGCGGGTTTCATTCCTTCGTTGAGAAATATGTCATACTTGCGAAAGGAGTGGCTCTCTTTCTCTACCCAAAAGGAAACTGCTTTAAAAGACGGGATTAGCCACCATCTTGCGTAGCTCGAAACTCGCGCAAGATTTCTCTGTCGAAACCTCTCAACTCCGTATTAATTTCTACAATGTGCGAAAGGAATTTTATAATGTAAAAAAAGATCTTAGAAAAATCTGCAAGGACATGAAGCCTACAACCGTTTTATATCCTTTCATAATTTTGAAATAATAAGTTCTACTACACGATGACAATATTCGCTGGTCGAGATCAGGATTTTAAACTAATTTTCTTCCGTAATTTTGTATCAAACGATTGCTACTTGACGTTTTACATATTTTTTAGTGATACAAATTAAAACAGATCACACAAAATTAAATCATATCTCTTGGACAAATATAAGTTATGTGTGAATGTATCCTAAATTGCAACAAATTTTCTGATGTTAGATCATACTTTAATACTAATGGTTCTTTTATAAAGGGTAACTTGACAAATTTTAATCAGACATCCGTGATTACTGGTCCGTAATAAATCTCTAATTATTACTAGATTTAAGGATTCTTAATTACTAGGATGACGAAAAGTTTACCGAAACAAGTAGCAGATTCCGCAATATCTTGGCTCTTTGGCAAAATTAATTAAACGCTTATTCGCACGAACGTTTGCCAGGGGTCTATAACAATAGTGACCCCTAACTGGATCAAGATGCATTCAAACATAGTAGATAGCGCGCAATCAGTTTAACAACTCAACATGTATTCCCAACCGATACCCATAATTGCTTCGATTCTATTCGGAAGTGGCCAATTCATTAAGGATTCAGACACTTTTCTAATTCAATCAGAAATTCATCGACTCTTTACCTAAACATGATTCCAACGTTTATTAAGGCTGAAAGCTAATGACTTTTCATCGATTTATCGTCCAGCTTTTCATACGCTATCAAACTTCATTGTATGTCTCCTGTCGCCGATAACACGGGCATCGAAGAAGACTGATAGCCTGAATAATTCCTGCAGTGTCAGTGATCTATTGTCTGCAAACAACCACCCTTTCACCCGTTAAGAATATTCCCAGTTGGAAATACTATACAAATTTAAATTCTTCGATTCCTTAAACGATGCAACGTAGCTAATTTAATTATTCTCCTATGTTTCTCCAACAATTTTTGTTATACACGAATAAATTGACAGCATAAAATACAATTTTGCTAATATCTACACGAATTTTCTCTTTCTCGGAAAATCGAGTTTGAAAAGCCTATAAATACTAATTCACAATAGATTTCAATAGATTTTGGTAATTAATTTAAAGATCGTTTATCATTTGAACCAAGGAAATATTGTTTATCTAGTCAATTTTTTTCTTCAAATTAAAATTTACAGTTGACATAGTACATCGAACCAATTAATAATAATAAAAATATAATCTCTCGATACACGCTGTCAATCACGTATCGACGAATTATCTATCAATCAGAACAACTATTTACCTGTTTGCCTAGTCCAAGAACCACGAGTAGCACAAAACCATTGAGAATAAGACCCAGAGCAGAAACGAAGACGAGAGGCACGCCGAAGGCCCAAGGGACCATTCCTCTTCCAACGCGTGATTTATTCGTCCTCGAAGATGGTTAGCTCCGAGAAGTGGAAGCGGATCTCGGCGATCGTTGTTACTCAGGTGTCGAACCTTTGTTTAACGATCCACGGCATCATGATGGTGGATGCATCTCAAACATCTGCAACAGCCACATATAGATCAATTCATCGAAATAACCGAATTAAAGCGCGTTAATTTCATATGGCTGCCACTCGAGCCGGTTTCGAACATGAACAATAACGATTTAGTTATCGTAAATGGCTATTGTTATATCTGTACAGGATGGTAATTTTAGTGGGAAAGTCGAAACCGAATCGCGTATGATATTACCGAACGACGTGCGCAAATGCGCATCAAATTTTTGAAACTAATTTCGAGGCTAATGGTAATTATTCGATGCTTTGCTTGATGTTGAAATTGCGATTCCGTTTTGCTCGTATTGTTTCTGCAGGATACAGGAGCAACATGTGCTTACGCTGTTATCATCAATCAACGATGTTTGCGCGTATGAAACGATATTGGATATGCTGGTCTTCTTCGATTGAGAATCTTTATAAATGATTCTTAGAATCGTATTAATTTCAAATATAAAGTACGGTAGAAGCTCGATTATACCAGAATACCGATTGACAAAACGACCGATCATCGGCGCATTGTTTAATAGAAAATTTATGGATTGTACCTTGTAAGAATGATTACTAAACAAGAATAGGAAGTGAAAGAAATTATTACATTCTTATTCGTAAGTTTCCGCTTCTGTTTAATATTTATAAAACATCCAAGATAAATGATCTTCTCTCATATAAAAATAAAATGATTCGATTACATCTGAACAATGCGTATCATGATTTGCGCGGATAATCAACGTTCTACTGTATTATGACATCTGAAGAGAATTTCATACAGAAGTCAAAACGTGTTTTACAACTGTTATCACGTTCTTACCACGACGTCGTATCGATTCATAAACTAGGTATCGGTTTGGTCAAGGTCGTTACATCAGGACACGAAAGGTCATCGGTTGTGTGGTAAGGTTCTCGATTCACCGCCAAATATGTCAATTAGCGATGCTCGTTACCACGGAGATATATTGAATAATACATCAGTTGTTGTAGAAACGAATATAGTAACGATTCACTTCCGATTAACATGGAATATTGCATTTTAATCCGGATCGTTACGTTCGAACAGTATAATGAAATAGGATACGGAACGTCGTGTACCACTTGGAATTCTCGATAGAATAACATAAAAACTTAATCGCATATCGAGTTGTGATATCAAGTTTGGGAAATACGAATCAAAGTTTAAATAGAAAAATATAGAAAAAGATCACGAAATTTCTATGAATTCGTTGGTTGCAAACCCCTGGAGGTTCAAGTTCGAGGAAAGGAGCAGGTACTTCTTGTACTTTGACTGCTTTTCCTCTTCTCAGAGATCGTTCATCTTATAAATACAGTTCAAAAATTCAATTCAATTCAGAATATTCTATGTTTGCTTTTAAAATTTACTTCCAACTCTAAATTGGAAAATCCAAATTTACATTAAAAAGTTCAAATTGTGATTTAAATAAAAAAAATTCTAGTTCTAATTCGTAGGCATTAGTTCGCGTAATCACGTCGTATTAACCGTATATACATAGAGATTGTCGCATCACGTGTACAATATTTGTGAATCTTTGATAACGCTTCAATTTTAAATCGTCGTGAAGTATCATCGTTAGCGTTTCAAACTAATGGAATTAGAAATAGAGCCGCTAATAACGGTTTGTCAAAGCGTAGGACTAACAAGTTTTAAGGTTGTCAAGACAGGGGAGCACGTGAATAACATAGTACAAACACGCTCGATCTATGGTATGATAAGTGCTACTAGTGAAAATTACAACTGACGGCTCAAGGTAATGCAAATGCCGGCTAATCCGCTAATGTCTCCTCGCTGAACGAAGCGAGTAAGACACGTTCGCGATAAATCCTGTCAATTGAAAACATTATTATGTACACACCTCGTGTCGGCATTCGTTCAAACAGTTTTTGTTCAAACTTTTGATTACGAAACAAATATATCTAGCATTATATTTTAAATAATACAGTTTAAATCTATTCGGCTAATTTTATATTTTGAAAAGAGATTTTATAGAAAAACTTGCGAACGTAAATAAACGTAATTGTGTAATTACAGAGTAATCGTAGGATCTCATCTCGAACGACGTTCTGCAATTGTTAAAATTTCTATAGAAAATAAAAATCTAAAATAAAAATCTGTTTACTTAAACAGAAACATTTTTTATTATAAGTTGGCGTTAAATAATCGGTTCATATTAATCCAAATTTTTGCACATTGGATCGCATTGGTCCAAATCGAACCATGAGATTACAAAAGTGCAAACGAAACCATGCATCACTAAATAAGATACGAAATATAAAATAAACGTACAAATCTGAAAAAAAATACTTACGAGTATAAATGTGTATGGTTTCTGGAAAGCTTGATACAGAATCAGATTTTATAGAAGACAGTCAATCACGTAGGACGATTGTTTGACAGACTGTGAGTGAGACATGCGTGATATAGGGAGGCGAATGAAGAACAACGAGTCGGAACGAGAACAGATTTCATTGAATTATATATATAATGATGCGTTCCCCTTGTGAATATTGTTTTCCAGATCACGAGCAGCTAGTCGACAGTATAATTTGGTTATACCACCATTCAAGCAGTTCCATTATCGACCATTAGCCGGTTTCAACCTTTATACCGAGACAACTCACGGTACTGTCTACTTCAATCGTTTAGTTCCTTGTTTCAGCAGTCTCGATATTTAATGTACTATGCTCGCGCAGAAAGTGGATAAACATGTTCAGTCGTCTACGTGCATGTAAAGAATCGTGTGTTGTGAGTCGTTATTATTAACGTTCAAAAGTTTCTTAATTAATGAGAAAACCAGTGAAAATACGGTAAAAATTCGTGTAAAATTAAATTACCATTGGAATTTTTTATTTGAAGCTTACGATATTTATCGATAATGGAACCTTATGCATTTTACAAATTATGCAAATTTACTTAAATCTTTTATTGAAGATATACAAGATTTATCGATACTCAGGCATTATATATTGGGTTGCCCGGAAAGTTTGTCCCGACTTTTAAGGAATTTTTAAGGACACGAAAGATTATATTGAAAAGTTTTTCATCAGAAGCCTGAGAGGTTCTGGAAGGATGGAATATTTAAGTTGCGTGAAAGATCGAGAAAGGTTGTGGGACAAAATGGCACCTATATTATTCAATAAACTTCTCAACGCGAGAACTGATTGTAATTTTAATAAATAAATAAAAAAAAACAATATTATTCAATAAATGTATATCGAATCGAAATGTAAATCGGAACGAATTTTGCGGGCGATCCAATATCTTGGGAACTTGCATAGTGGTAAATATGGAAATTTACGCGAACTGTTAATTTCTAAAAATCGAAATTTTCGGAATTGAAAATCCTGTAGACCATTCGTGATAAGAATCGATCAATTAAATAAATGAAGTGAGTTAATGTAAATTAATTACGTTGAAAGAATCCGTGGTAACGATTTCATTTAACGATTGAGCTTATAATTAGATGGTAGGGTTTGAATGTTTTATAGAAACATAAAGTACTTATTAAATTTGTCTCTCGCTAATGTTCCCGTCTCGCCATCGTGTTAGCAATTATTTACTCTACTTTCAGCCATTTCGATTCTTATACCATAAAATATTACTTCATTTTTACGGAATTCTGTCCGACTGTTTGCTTAAATAAAATAACGCGCACTAATATGGGTCACTTTTAAAAGAAGCAATAAAATTATGAGTCTCAAAGAGATCAATTTGTCAAAGATAAACGGAATCTTAAACGCCGGATTTACGAGAAAATCCGCGAAAAGCTGTGAAGTCACGCGACATTAATCGCCTTTCGTTTTCGTATTCAACATTTTCCTCGCAAAGTAACGCCGTTCCTTTCGTGGAATTGGAAAATCGAGATTTTCATACGAACGAGCGAACAGTGAAAAGAGACGCGCCTGAAAAAGACTTCTCTTCCATTTTTCAATACTCGTCCACCGCTTTGACTTTCTTTCAGCAGCAATCGTAGGAATTTCTTATTTTTTCTTTTCATTAAAAATACATAAAGTAAAAAAAAACTGCATACGTTTAAAATAATCGTCAAAAAAATTCTACGTAGCATGAAATTTTTTAGATTCCAGCGTTAGGTTAATATTAAACGTTTTTTTACGATTCTCTATTAAGAGTCTGCTTCAAGCTAGTTTTTTAATAAAATAGGATAGAACGATAAAATTCACAGTTTCGCGAAATTATACAGATGTATTCGCATCGGAGATTTTCTTGGTCGATGTGAATTAAAGGAATTCGATTTCCATAAAATTGACTGTGTTAATAAGATGTATACGCAAAGTGCTCGAAGCAGAAACGAATGATGCGTTCGCCTCGTTTTGCGATTCTATTGACGAAAGCTCGTTAATGCTTCTCGCACAGTATAAATATCTTGCTATGCTTTCAGTCAGAGAATGAGAAAACAGAGATTTAAACGCAGCGAACGTTTCCATTTTAATGGACCATCTATAATATTGTAATGCACGAAGTTCTTAGCAATCTGAAGCTAATTTTTCCCGTTGGAAGTTAATTTATCTTAAAAATATGAAAATATAAAGAAGTCGTTTGTTTCATAACGTCTGGAGTAACAATCGCTGTTACATATTTCTATATCCTTATCCTTTGATGCTGTTTATTCGATATATTAATGTTACTGATGAATAATTTATTAAATAATACAGGCGTCCTTTGGTTCACAAAAAGGATTAAGAATCCATGAATTAGAGAAATTCATACCAAAGTAATAAATATCGTTACTTTTGCAATATTTAATTCCATTATTTAATTCATTTAAATTTAGTTCACTTCGTATTTTGAAGATACCTAAATTGTTAGAGAAAAGTTAATGTCTTCTGTTAACATTCTAGTGATAGTAATAGTTACAAAAAAATGCACAACAAATATCCAGAAAAATTTTATGTCATTCTTAAATGTCTAGATTTAAACATTAGATTCAACTAGAATCAAACATACGATAAACACTTATTATTCAAGTTATACTACCACGTCAGAATAATTTACTTATAATTCTCAATGAGAATTGATTGTAAAATTCTTCCAAATAAAAAAAAAGTTCTTAAATTTCAAATATGTACTGTATATTGTATAATGAATGATGTACCTGTTGTATAAGTTGATACATGTTGAATAAGTTCAATTAATTTGTTAATCGGTATAAATAATGGACTAGAATGAACTATGTATATTAATATACATATATAATAATATATAATGGACAATGTTTATCGATAAAGTCTGTATGTTACAACGAAAACATATGCTATAAAACAGACGCTGAGGAATACAATCAATCGGGATAGCTAGGAAAATATTGTTTCTGCCTGTCACGTATATTGTTTATAATTTTTATTATCATTATTATAAGTTGTACGAAAACTTTCATGACTGACTGTATATCACTTGATCTGAAGTCTGAAAAAGACAAACAAAATTGAAAACAAAATGATATAATACACGACGCAAATGATTAAATTGTTGTATTTGATACTGACTTCGCATTAGAACATAATCCTGCAATGGATTATGCCTGAATATGTAATATGTATATACATGCATGTTTCAACATATGCTAGAACGAACAGATGCTATAACAAGGTTCTAGAAGCAATTACATAAATACGTTCGTTCCTGCACATACACACACACAAACCCATGTGCCACCGTACTACATTCTCCAACCATTAAAATCTTCTCAAAATCATATTTCGTCGATTATGCTATTCCACATGTTACAAATATCGAGTCATTTCGAATTTGTCGAAAACAATTATAATCGGCAAATAGGGAAGACAAATAAGAGCACGATAACGTTGAAAGTTTTCTCATTGAAGCTTCTTTTCACCCCGTGGTAAGCCAGCGAGCGGAAACCAGAGGAACGAAAGTGAAGCTACGCTACATGGTAACCACCACACATAACAAGGAATCCGAGTTTGCGAGTATACAGGATATAATTTCGAAACTACTGCCAGCTACGTTTCCTTCCTATGAATTTCCCAGCGTTAGGCTTTCATCTGTTTGTTCGGAAACTGAGGGAAAGTTTAGAAATAAACCATGGGATAGAGACTCGTTTCAAACAGAACGTGGACAAATTTTTTGGCGTTTTCTGCAGACAATGATTGCGATTCCCTTCTCCAATAGCTGCTATCCGTGGACTGGGATATTATGAGGTCAAATAAAATAGAAAGAAATAGGGAGAGAAATAGATTTTTGTTGGCCCACAATCAGTGTGAATTGGTATGCGAGCATGGGAGTTTGAAGAAACAGAAATGTCTTTTTATAGTAATATTAACATGCGTTCAATATTAAATATAGTATAATAAGTATAAATATTTACATTAATAATTAATATAGAATTTTAATTAAATTAAAATAAATTAAATTAAATAAATTTTTTTTTATTAAAATTTACAATCAATTCTCGCATTGAGAATTTTCAGTAATTGTTAATTATTAAATAAATTTAAATTTAAATTAAATAGAATTATAATTAATATAGAATAATATTAAATATAAATGAATTTCTGCTTTTTATTTGAATTGAAAAATTCTTCCACAGCATAACTTTATATGTTCCGAGGAATTTAAAAGTTACAATTGACAGAAAAAAATTAGGCAAAGCACATCTAAAAGAATTATAATCACGATCATATCTTTTCATGTAGGTAACTGCACTTTTCATCAATTTTTCTGTACATTTTGGATAAACAAGCATTAGAATTCTAATCCATTAGAATGTAATATCACTCAGAATATTGCGTTTCTCTTGCATTCTTTTTCAAATAACAATTTCATGTTGCATCATTTTCGAAGAGAATTTCATATCGTACAATTTACGAAACGCAGACTCGTTGAAAAATGCAATATCGGTAAACAGAATATTATCCACTGCTGCTGCCATGTGTATGACAAAACAAATTGAAGCACTAGGTGACAAAATAATAATTTATATTTGAAACCGATATCCAATGTCATTTTATTTTATTTTATTTGTATTACCATTCAACACAAAATTCACATCGATACGTTTATATCGATAAATTATTTTTAACAAATATTTAACTAATATTTAAATTACAAAAATAATATAATACTTCAGATACACTGTAATAAAGAGAACCGTCCCAAATAATTTTGTTGTTATAAACTTATATTTAACGCACATTAACTGTGAACCATTACTTAACAAATGTCGAAATACTTTATAAAACAATTAAATTAATTTAAAAAGCTGCAGAAAGGTTGAGAGAAGTTTTTATCAGCTAGAAAAGTTTCCTTTCAAATTCAATCGATTCACGTTATCAGCATCGAACAAATATTTCCTAAAGCGAGAACAGCGGTCCATACGCTCCAGTGGCACCTTCCTATCGATCTTCCACGACGTTCCACCGCCTTCGATTACACCCTTTCGTCTCGCCGTGCAAAGTGTTTCGCGCAACAAGTACTCTAACGATAAATGACACTCGACCAGGGTTTTGAGTATTCCAATAAGACTTTTCACGTTCTCCCGAGAGAACGAAACTCCCTTCAACCGCTACTCTTCGACCTTTTCCGCTCGACTAACAAAGTAAACGGCTGTACCATCGATTTCCTATGGCGATTTTACTTGACAAATCGGTTTAGTCAAAAGTCTGAAAAAACTAAAAAGATTTACAAGAATCGCCTTTTCAAGATAACCCTGTACTGTTAGGGCATTGATGGATTTTTCCCACGTCTTCTCCATTTGCTAAAATAAGAGCAAAATTGAAATTTAACCGATTGTAACAAGTATGAGTAATAATTTATGTTAATAATAATTAAGAATTGCCATTATTTTTAATAAAATAAAACCTATCTTTGCTACATTATCCCTTCTTTATAAAGAACATCGGAAGAAACGAATTTCTACTATTTAATAGTAAACGAAAAATGTATCTTTCGTCCTCAAGGGAATTCGGATTTCGAGAAATTGATTTCATAAATTCGTTCAAATATCGTTAATAGCTTGTAAATCGTCTCACGGGCCACAGATTGGCCATGGTTTGCGGCAAGGACTTGAAGCCTCGGTGAGAACGAGCCAAATCCTGTTACGAAGCAGCGTTCCACTTTATTAGCCGGCACGGGGACGTCGATCGAACGGAAAATGGCAGAATGCAGCGAGTTATTGCACATCTGCCCGTATGGTGTCCCTTAAAATTCTGAAATGGAAACTGATCGAATAGGCAGATGCGCGACCTATTGAAATATGCATGACGACGTAAACTGTTGCCAGCTTGGAATTCATCCGCCTTCCTATCGCATATCGTTACATATTCCACGCCTCTGCAAAATTGATGAAATTTCAAAGTCTCGTTATGCACGTGTAAACTCGAATGACCACGAAAATGTAGCCTACGACCGGTTACCAAGATTATTTTAGGTATGCAGTTTTACCACAACTAATTATTCAAATCGTAAACGGCTGTGAAGCTCGTCAAAAGTTATAGTTTGCCAAATATCCTGCCGGACAAATTGTAAAGCACAAAGTAAAATAAAATAAAAGTTATAGATTAGGGGGAATAATGGAATAAGTGACCTTTTGTTTAGGCAAAAATTTAGAGGTGATCTACCGCCTAAAATGCCATTTTGAACGAGGTTGACCCTTTATACTTCGAACGACGGTTTCGTTCCTGACTGTCCTCCAACGAGTAGTCATCTGAGTCGTGTGCTTCCGTTTAGGATTGAGAATATCGACATGTATCATAGGTTATAGGATGGTTTATTGATCTACGTTTGTGAATGAGGGAGGAAACAACGGTGAAGCTTTAAGAGTCGAACTGAGATGAATATAACATGAATATGTTGAGAAAGTGATAGAGTAAATTTTGTTTGAAAAGGTAAATAGGATTAAACGTGCAAATCTGCTGCAATGATAATACTATAGTGTTTTAAATGCGTGATTAGTGTAGTAAACGCTATTTAACCAATAAATTCTGCAGATTTTCATCTTCCCTACATAAGCAGTTACTCCAATTATCTTTCAACTTGTTGTATCGTATAACGAAGTTTTATCATCTGTATCGTCTTATCCATGCGACAAGCCGTGAAAGCTAGCCCGATACTTTGAGTAGTTTACGTATAATCACACATTAAGTAGCTATTCACGAGTTTCAATTTAAACTCACGATGAAACTACGTAAAGTAAAAGCACCCTATTAATAATACATTAACAGCCCCGCGAGAGATCTCCTTCCAATTCAATTTGACTCCAGAAGACGATCTCTTCTATATTTATATAATTCGCTTAAATAAAACAAAAGAAAAATGGAGAGAAAGAAAAACAAGCGAACACTATTATAAAAGTATTAGGACGGAAAACAAATTCTTGTTGTTGTCGTTGAAAAGTGTGTAAATAAGTGAGGTGGATTACACGTGTAGGTTGTTTGATAAGAAACGAGTGGATGAATTTGTAATAGTCAGCTGTATTAAAATCAGTATAAGTACGAGAGATAATATATTCCAAATAATCGTCGCTCGCTCGATGCTATTATGCCGATCGCAGAAAGGATAACCATAATAATTTAGGGATCACGTTCATACATTTATATCAACGGACGTTACCACAAAAAGTTAACCTTCTTTTGTAACTGCGGCTGAAGATTACAAAAGACGGCAATAACAATCTGTTCCGAGTTCGTTTGCCTCTAGACCTTGTAAACCAGCGGAAGAAGAGGAGGAGGACAACTGCTCTTGCAGTGCAATCTTAACCGCTCCCGCCGGGCTCGGGACTTAATGTTCCAGAGCCTGACGGAGCGGCGGATTGCTCTGGCGGCAGTGGCCGAGCCGTACAGCATTCTCGACGCGTCACGAGGCGCTGGGGACCTGATCGGTTCGGTCGCCGTGTTCTGGACCGGGATCGCGGGGAGCCCCTCCTGCTCGGTGATCGAGCGAGGACGGGGCTTTGTGGCCGTGAAATGGGGCGACCTGGCAGTGGTGGCCGTCTACATGTCGCCCAACATCAGCTGGACAGAATACGCCTCCTTCCTGGACGGGCTCGCGGCTTGCGCGAGGCGTTTGGGCGCCTGCCCGTCACTGGTCCTCGGGGACTTCAACGCCCACTCAACGGCGTGGAGCTCCCGCAGGACCAACGGAAGGGGTCGCGACGTACAGGACTGGGCGGCCGCACTCGACCTGCGGCTTATGAACCGGGGGTCGTCCAGCACGTGCGTGGCGTGGCGGGGAGAGTCCATAGTGGACCTCACATGGGCAAACCCTGCCGCATCCCGCCGTGTTTCCGGTTGGGAGGTTTCCCCGGAGGAGACCCTTTCGGACCACCTCTACATCTTCATGGAGGTGGCGGTTGGCGGTGTGATGGGCGACCGTTCGTTGGGTGCGCGCGGGCCCATCGGCCCACCGGGAAGGAGAAGAAGATTCCCGCGGTGGGCGGTGACCCGCCGCAACGAGGACTTCATGACGACGGCCGCTATAGCTGTCGCTTGGTTAGAAGAATCCAGGATCGACTAGGACGCGGAAGCGGGAGCGACCCGGCTGTGGCACGACATGCACGCGATCTGCGATTCGTGTATGCCGCGGTCTGGAGCCCCGCGCCGCGCCGGCGCTGTGTACTGGTGGTCCGAGGAGATAGCTCGTCTCCGCGAGCATGCATCCGCGCCCGGCGCCGGTACACCAGATCCCGCCGTAGGCGGCGGGTGGACGAAGACACGGTGGCTCGTCTGTACGAGGCCTACAGCGAAGCGCGAAGGCTCCTGCAACGAGCCATCAAGGAGGCGAAGAGGCGGGCCTGGGACGAGCTTTTGGCCAGCCTCGACTCTGATCCCTGGGGGCGCCCTTACAAAATGGTATTGAACAAATTCCGTCCATGGACGCCTCCCTTAACAGAGAGCATAGACCCTCGATTCCTGGATGAGGTCGTCGGCACCTTGTTCCCGGGAGCTTCGAACGAGGGAGATGGCAGCCCTACCGAAGAGGAGGAGCAGGAGCCTCAACCGCCAGAAGAAGAACCACGTGTCTCCGCGGGAAGGTGGAGCCCGGAATTGAAGGTCACCGAGGAAGAACTGGCCGGGGCCGTCGGGAGGATCGGAGCGCGGAAAGCACCGGGTCCCAATGGAGTCCCGGCCCGCCTGTGGAAGGACGTCGCCGGCGTCTTGGCCCCGAGACTAATGCGTCTGTTCGACGGATGCCTGTCTCGGGATGAATTCCCCGCGTCATGGAAGGAGGGGCGGATGGTCCTGCTGCCGAAGCCGGGGCGCTCCCCGGACTTGCCTTTCGCCTTTCGGTCGGTGTGCCTTTTGGACGAGGCGGGCAAGCTACTGGAAAGAGCGGTGGCTGCCCGCCTGGAGTCGCATCGGTCCCAGAGTGTGCCCGGACTGCACGACGGCCAGTTCGGTTTTCGGAGAGGGCGATCTACGACCGACGCTGTCGTCCGCGTCCGCTCCTTTGTCGAGGGGGCCGAGCTGCATGGTTACGTGGCGCTGGCCGTGTCGCTGGACGTGGTCAACGCCTTTAACAGCATCCCCTGGGACAGGATATGCCGGGCCCTCGAATTTCATCGGGTGCCCGCGTACCTGCGGGGTGTGGTCCGGGCGTTCCTCCGGGACCGGAGTATCGTCTATACCGTCCGGGGCGGAGGGGTGACCGGGAGGGCTGTACATCGCGGGGTCCCGCAAGGTTCGGTATTGGGTCGGTTGATGTGGAACATCGCGTACGACGCAGTGCTTTGGACGCCGATGCCTCCGAACTCGACATTGACGTGCTACGCCGACGACACGTTGGTGCTGATCTGGGGCACGGCATGGGGTAGAACCGTCCGCCTGGCGGAGTTGGCGGTGGCCTACGTGGTCGCCGAGATTAAGGAATTGGGACTGAGGGTGTCCCCAGAGAAGTCCGAGGCAATGTTGTTTTGCTGCAAGGCCGATCACAGGACGCTTCCAGCGGGTTATCGCCTGAGGTTGGAGGGGTCTAAGATCGGGGTCGAAACCAGCATGAAGTATCTGGGCCTAACCCTCGACAGCCACTGGACCTTCTGCGCTCACTTCGAGCGCCTGGCGCCGTCTGTTGAGGCGACGGCGAACGCCTTAGGACGTTTGCTGCCTCGGCTGGGCGGGCCCGGCGTCGGAGTGCGCCGGCTGTACGCCGGCGTGGTACGATCGAAGCTCCTCTACGGAGCTCCGATCTGGGCAGAGGACCTGATGACCAACCGTCGCAAGCTCCTAGCGATCAGGAGGCTGCACAGGACGGTGGCCATCAGGGTAGTGAGGGGCTTCCGCACCATTTCGGCGGCAGCGGTGCTCGCCGGGTTTCCCCCGTTCGAATTGCAGGCCCTGAGGTGTCGCGAGATTTTCCTCCACACTCGGGGTGTGTCGGGCGGGGTGGGCCCGGCGGGCACCGACGTCAGGGTTCGGGCTCAGCGAGCTTTGCTCGACAGATGGCGCGCCAGCCTCGACACGAGAGCGGGTGCACCGGGGATAAGGGTCCTCGGGGCCGTCCTTCCAACTGGGACGTTTGGTTGGACGGCGGCGGACCTCCTCTGACCTACAGGCTGACGCAGGTGCTCATCGGACACGGCTGCTTCGGTGAGTATCTGCACCGAATCGGGAAGGAGGCGACCGCGCGCTGCCACCACTGCGATGCAAGCGTGGATTCGGCGCAGCACACGTTGGAATACTGCCCGGCGTGGCCGCGGCCGCGCCACGACCTCATCGCGGAAATCGAATGGGACCTCTCGCCGCCGACGATCCTCGAGGCATTGTTGGTAAGCGAGAGAAGAAGGAGGGCCGTGACCTCCTTCTGTGAGTAAGTTATGCTTCGAGAAGAGGCCGCGGAAAGGGTGAGGGTGCGGAACTCTCACCCTGAGAGGTTTGACCGGCGAGGGCGCGGCAGAGGCCATGGGCGCGCTTCAGTGAGGCGCGCTAGGTCCGCCGCGTCCCCCGGTGGGGTGCAAACTTAGGCGCTGGCAATAGCTCAGCACCCCGGGGCCGCAAAGCAGCCCGGTAGGGGAACCGGGCTGCCTGGCACGGCGGCTCCGGCGACGAGGCGTGGTGTGACAATGGCCACACACCGCTCCATCAAGCGGTGGTATTAGGCACGCGGGGGGGGGGGGCGGTGTATCGCTCACACCGGTTCCCGGGCCCCTTTCGATCGCAGCCGGGACGATCATCGTGGAAGTTTTAGTCGGTTGGAGTCCGGCACTACCACGCCGCTTTTCCCCAGAAGCGACCTGGTGTCCACGTTAATTCCTCCACGTTAATAAAAAAAAAAAAAAGACCTTGTAAACCAAAACAATCATTGGTATTAAAGGCTCAATAATATGGGTCTCTCCCGGATTCGAATTTTGCGTTGACTTTTTCTACGTTCAAGTGCCGCTACATAAGTTACAACTATACTGCGGATTTTGATGTATTTATAGAAATACATTTGAAGATGCAGAATCACGCAGAATGTACATATTATGAAAACATCCAAAAGTGTTTTATCCAAAGTGTTTTCTACGATACTTGACAGGTAACATAATTTTCTATTGAAATTCCACTATTTACATAATATTTTGAAAAATTTGTATGAAAATCCACGGTGGATACGACTGATTCAAAAAACCGAATAGATAAATAAATAGTGAATGTATTTAAAAAAAAAAGAGAGAGAGAAACAAACCGCATTAATTTCTGTGCCTAATAGTGTACAAATGGAAGGATCGGAAAAAGCCAGAATTTCCCTCAATATACTTAGCAATGGGCAATGAAAGCATCGTTCATTTATATCTATTTTGTACCTATTTTTCATTGTTCACTTTGTCGCCAGTCAAACCTATATTTGCCACTCCTAGAATTCGTCCCGTAACGACAGCGCGTGATTAATCGCGATCGAACGAACAGACTGGAGTGAAAAAATATCAGGAGAAGGAGGAGAGAAGACAGACCCTCGCGTGTATGAACGATGAGATTCTTGTACGAAGTTAGCGGAGTAAAAAAAAGAAGAGAAGGGAAAAACAGAATAAACGGCAAACGAGGGTCGAGTTGGCATTATCGAGGATCGTACACGCAACTCGCGTGATCGTGACGAAGGAGGGGTGAGTTAACGCGAGGAATCCCAGTTCAATGCAAAGAAATAGACAGCACGAGTCTTTTCATCAAACGATTTACATCGATCCATGAAAATGGAACGCGTCAGCGGTAAATACGAAATTCCTAATACGTCGTTCGTAACTCGTGACCCAGAAATTGCGATCGGGAGCGTGACATACACGCAATGTGACCCTGAATACCTGCGAGACGATTCGAGATAAGTTCCATTAATAGCGTGCTAATAAGAAAGTTGACGTAGTTGGAATCTCTCGCAATCAGATGTAATCGTGTAAGTTGGGATTTATTTCTAGGTGATTGTTGTGTTGCGTTATTTTGAACTTTCTTTTACGATACTTAGTACATTATGAATGTAATTTGTGAGATTTTATTTGTGCAATAGTTTACGAACTAAAAATGACTAAAGAGTGATGGAATTGATGGAATGGACGAAGATTAATGATAATATGCAACGTTTTGGACAAATCTGCGCTAATTTTTGTAGTAAAATAGAAAAGACAAATGGCACATTTTCGTGAATTTTCATGAGTTGGTAAAGATAACAGAAAAATTTCGATGTCTATTTGCATAACTTTCTATGATAAGAAAGAATCTCGTTCTTTACAGGACGGTCATTTACATAAACATTCTGTACACAACACCACTTAATTTAATTTAAATTAAACCCACCTTCTGTGTACTATTTTATTACAATCTTCGAAATAAATTTATTCTCCAACTTTTAACAAAAGATAGGCGTATAAATCGTAAGCAATGCGTATAACTCAAATTTCACTTCTCTAAAAAAAAAAAAAGAAAACCTCGAGACCTAAAATAATACCTTGTAAAAGAGACTAAATCCTGTCGATGTCAAATGGCTGAAAAATTAATAATTTCCTGTTTTAAATTGATTTACATTTTTTTTATCTGTTTCGCCACTCTTCTAACTAACCGACCACGTGCGTCTACATTATACGTAGCTAGAAAAATTTGATGAATGTCCAGCTGGGCAAAGTAAAGTACATTAAAACATTAATGTAAAAAACAATAATGTAAAGTACATTAAAACATTAATGTAAAAAGACATTATACGTACATGTGTGTGCGTACTATTCAAGATTCGTCGCAAGATCATCGGAATCTGAGAAAGTTGGCCGAATGAAATGGTAAGAAGAAAGGTCACAGACCAATCCGAGGGGAAGCAAGATACGCGCGCACCAACGTGGAAAATTTCTCCCCTTCCGACTCCTACAATATTATCTCTTAAAGTGATGTTCTCCTCCCGAAATTCAGAGATAGATCGAAAACCTCGACGTACAACGTATTTTCAATGAAAACAGATCAAAATCCGAAAAGCTACGCTTCATTGTGTCATCCTGTGAGAGGCGATTTTTATTAGCGAATTTCTGGTGGACCGCCAACATGCTGAAAAATCCAAATCAAATTCAAAATCCAATGGACGACAAAGGTTTCCATTGCTCGTAAACGTGACGCAATTAACGAAATGGAAATTCAATCGAAAAAAAATTATCAGTTGAGATTAAATTAACGTTGAAAAAGCTTCATAACGTAATATTCCGTTGTGGAAATTTGTTGAGGCAACTCAATTGGTAATGAAGTTTAAAGTTACAGAGCGTCATTAATGTTGAATTAGTGCGGAAACCTTTGAGTTGACAGAAGCTACTGATGTAGTAATTGTAGTTATAGAAGTTTCAGATCGGTATACATAACTAGCTTAAAATAAGTATTCGGGACGTATTTCCCCTCGTTTTCTCCTTCTAGAGAATCGTTTGAAACATAGGGTGTCCTGAATCGATGATATAACCGATAAGAAGAAAGTAATTCTAATTAAAAGATAAATCGGGGAGCATAGAATAAAATATTTTCACGCGACACCCTATTTTTTTTAAAAAAAAGTGGCTTTAGACGCTAATCTCGAATATTTGTACATACTTTAACTCTCTTGCGATCCTTGAATTTTTTACGTCACAATCTCGATTTCATTTTAACCAAGAAAAGAAATTTTAATGTTTTAGGAGATCTTTAGCGTAAGATTGAGGAAGGAAATTACGAGATATATTTAGAACGAATTTTCTCAGAAAACAAAATCTCGTATGAGAACGCTTTATTCGTAACATAATGTAATATAATATAATATAGTAACTTTATTTATTTGATAGATTTATTCACAGTGATGAGACAGGAAGCTATGATTATTTAATTAAAGCTACTTCTTAATGTAGTAATGTAATACAACTAAAACAATTAAAATTGGTACAACTAATTAACTTCTAAGTGACAACTCACAACTCGCAACTGACTACTCACGACTCGTGACTAACTCCTAACTCATGATCTACTACAAGACAATACCCTTTAGATTTAAGCATTAGATGCAACTAGAATCAAACATACTATAAACTCTTATAATCCAAGTTTCAGTACCACACCAAAGTAATTTACTTATAATTCTCAATGAGAATTGATTGTAAAAAATCTACCAAAAAAAAAAAAAAAAAAATGATCTAATACAACTGACTAACTCTCTCCACCAAAACATCCTTTTTTATCAGTTTTAGTATTCCTACCACGGACACGTGTTTCGTAACTGTCGTTGATCCTTTTTCAAGTACCTATTTTCCTAAAAGGCCATGGGCATATTGCTGGGTCGCATGGCCTATTCGGATTTCGCGTGGTTTCTGGACCGTCTGCACTTTGCTTTTTTCCTGCACTGTAGTTCATCGGGTTTTCTTTAATGATTTTTCCACGATAGTACAATAATAAAACAATAATAGCATAACAGCTTATGTAGGTGTTCAACGACACTTCGAGGTGGTTGTCACGTAAACTTAAGGGTTGGTTGATGAAATAAAATAGCTGAGTCGTAACACAACTATTAATTTTGCCTTAATTAAACTTTATTATGAATTCAGCAATCACAATATAATACACACTGAATTAACATAAATGACAATTCACTCCAACCACGTTATGTAGGACTTAGTTACAATAATACGTTAAGTACGCGACTGTTATAAGGGTAGAGACCGGTAAAGATATGTTGACTATTCTAAGGATACAGAATAAGTGAGTGTTACTGACGATACTGTGTCTGAGGAAAGCTAGGGGTCGGTGTGTCTGAGGACACTGAACTGTCGGATTTGTTGATGACAATTTTGGTTAAGGAAGTGAGGATAGTAGACACCGTTTCCGATTGAATAGTAAGACGGTTAGTGGACCAGGAAGAGTTTTAGTCGCCCTCGCGAGAAAGTTGCTAACGGAACATACTAGATGTGAAGAGAACCAACTTTCTAGATTAACACGTGGTAGACAATAAACGTAAAAGGGAATCTAAAACAAGAAATACTCGCTTGGTCCGAAGGACCTTAACTATGAAAATTCCAAGACCCCTGGTGGGCACTTAAGACTATTGAGGGTACGCGCCAAGGATGTGCAGACATCAGGGTGCCATCCTGTCCGCGGTGTGTGGCCTGGTCTCTGATGTGAATTGACGTTACATGGTCTACGACACTTCCTGGGTCGTGAACCGCAAATTTCTTGGCATCGACGAGGATGTCACGTAAACTTGAGGCTTAGATGATAAAAACAAGAAGGTTGAGCCGTAACACAACTATTAACTTTCTTTTTATCAAAGATTATGAATTCAATAATCACAATTGAATATACACTGATGCGTATGCATAAATTATGTACGCGACTCGTCCAAGAGTAGAAACGGTAAAAGATGTTGACTATTCTAAAGATAGAGAATAAGTCACAGGAATACGAGGCTGTCCGCCTCTTTTGCGAACGGGTTATGCTCGCAAAGGAGCGATGGAGAGGGATGGCGGTCAGGCGGCCTAGAGCCGCTTCATCGCCGTCCCAACGGACCGCGACTAGAAGGGGAATGGCGCTAGGGACAATGCCCGGCCCCCATCTTAGAGCCAAACTCAACAGTTAGGGAAATTTTTAGAACTGGCTCGATCAAGAGGACGCAGGAGGGGGGGGGTGCAATAGAAAGATAATTCGTAAGAGGTCCCCGAAGCACTCCTGTCACACGCGTAAGATGGTCATCGTGGAGTTTTAGTCGGTAAGAGTCCGACACTACTCTGCTGTTGCCGATTATTAGCAGCAGCGAAATGTCCATGAGGATTTTTCCACGTGCAAAAAAAAAAAAAAAGATAGAGAATAAGTGCAGTTCAGTGACGATGCTGTGTCTGAGAAAAACTAGTGATGGGTGTGTCTAGCACACGGTACCATCGGATTTGTTGATAACAATTTTGGCTAGGAAAGTAAGGCTAGGATAGGCATTGCTTCTGATTTTTTTATTTATTTATTTGTTGAAATTACAATCAATTCTCGCGTTGAGAATTTTCAGTAATTTTTCTGGCGTGGCGCAGTGACATGGCTGTTTATTTACAATAAGTTAATACTTATTATAGATAGGTATAATTTATAAGTATTATAAGTAAGTGCATATGCTTAATTTGGATAACTAAATGAATCTAGCGTTTAGGTCTAGCGGGTAGTGCCTCTTCAGCCTGCGAATCTAGTCCGTCGTATCAAGTAGTCCAGTGATTAGGTGGTTTCGGTGTTTGTTGACTCTTTTGCTATATCTGTCGCTATATTTTGCTATTTCCTCTTTGACTGTGGGTATCTTGAGGTCGCGATGGATGGTTTCGTTGGTAACATACCAAGGTGCGTCTATTAAGGATCTTAGCGTTTTCGATTGGAAGCGTTGAAGTATTTCGATGTTGGAGTTACTTGCTGTTCCCCATAGTTGGATTCCGTAGGTCCAGACAGGTTTTATTACGGTCTTGTAGAGGGTAATTTTATTCTGTATGTTTAGTTTGGAACATCGGCCCGTGAGCCAATAGAGTTTTTTTAGTTTGTCCTTTAGTTGCTTCGTTTTATCTGAGATGTGTTTCTTCCACGTTAATCTCCTGTCCAGGGTCATGCCCAGGTATCGGACTGAGTCCCTGCTAGGAACTGTTGCATTGTTGATGGTGACGTGGGGGCAGGTTTGTTTTCGGAGCGTGAAGGTTACATGTGAGGATTTCTTTTCGTTAATTTTGAAACCCCATTTATGAAATCACTTTTCCATGGAGTCGAGACTTCGCTGGAGAGTGGATGAGGCTATTACCGGGTCTGCGTGGGTAGCTAATAGCGCTGTGTCGTCTGCAAATGTCGCTATTGTTATCTCGTTTGATATAGGTAAGTCGGCAGTGTAGATGGAGTACAGTAGGGGTCCGAGGACACTACCTTGGGGTATGCCGGATTCTATTGGGAATGTTGCGGAAGTGGCGTCTAGGCATTTAACCATGAATTGTCTATTGGTTAGGTAGGATTTTAGGATGGAGTAGTAGAGGTGAGGTAGGATCTTTTTAAGCTTGTATAGTAGCCCTTCATGCCATACTTTGTCGAATGCCTGTTGGATGTCTAGGAAAACCGCTGAGCAATATTTTTTCTTTTCGAGTGTTTGGCTGATCGTATGGGTTATGCGGTGGATTTGCTCTACTGTTGAATGTTGTTTTCGGAAGCCGAATTGGTGATCTGGGAGTGTTTTCAAGTTCTCTAGGAATGTAAGGAGTCGATTCGTGAGCATCTTCTCGAATAGTTTAGACAGGGTAGGTAAAAGACTGATTGGGCGATAGGAGCTGGTTTCGTATATCGGTTTACCGGGTTTAGGGATGAGGGTAATCAATGAGATTTTCCAGGCCTTAGGATAGTGTTCAAGGCGAAGGATAGCATTAAAAATCGATGTGATGAGTGCTATCCCTTTTATGGGAAGTTCCTTGATTGCTTTATTGCCTATTAGGTCGTGCCCTGCTGCTTTCTTGGGGTTTAGGCGACTGATTGTTTCTATAGTCTCTGCAGAAGTGAAGGGTTCGATAGGAGGGGACATTTGGAAGGGGGTGTGCGAGTATTCAGTGACGTCCGCGGCAACTTTGGGGGAATGGGGTTTGAATACTTTAGCAAACAGGTCGGCTTTTTCTATAGGGCTTCGCGCCCATCCACCTTGCGGACGGCGGATAGGTGGGATTATTTGTGGGGGGCGTGTGAGTTTCCTGGAGGCCTTCCATAGTGAGTAGTTGGAGTCGGCTGTGGCGGATAAGCTGGCGAGGTATTTTTGGAAACAGTCGTTTTTATAATTTTTTATGGTTTTGGATAGCTTTCTAGTTGCGTTATTTAGTTTGCGTTTGTCATCCGGTGTTCTATGGGTCTGCCATACTCTTCTTAGTCTACGTTTTTTTGCTATTTTTTTTAGTATGTATTGGGGATATTCTTGTTTGCTGATAGATGTCTTTGTCGGTGTGGAGAGGCGGATGGCGTTTATTATGCTCGTGTTTAAGTATTCCGTGGCTGCTTCGATTTCTTCCTTAGTTTTTAGTGGAGTTAAGGCTGAAGTTGAGTGTGTAAAGACTTCTCTAAAGAGCTGCCAGTTGGTGTGTTGGTTGTGAATGGGGCCATTAGGTGTATTCTCGATAATTGTTGAACTGACTATTGCCATCACGGGGGAATGATCAGAGGAGAGATCAGCCGAGGAGTTGGTTTGGACGTGTCTTGATGAGATATTTTTAGTTACGAAGAAGTCGAGAAGGTAGGGTATTTTGTTGGTGTCAGTGGGCCAGTATATGGGTTCGTATGTGGTGAGGTAGTTGAGGTTGTTGTTTATTATGCTGTTTAAGAGGTTTTTGCCTCTTGCTGTAATCAGTCTGCTGCCCCATTGGGTGTGCTTGGCGTTATAGTCTCCCCCAGCTATGAATCTATTGCCCAGGGTGTCCAGGAAGTTATCAAAATCTTCTTTGGCGATGGAGTGTCTGAGAGGGCAGTATACTGCTGAAGTGGTGATTGTGCCATGACAGTCTTCTATTGCTACGTTTGTTGCTTGGAGGTAGTCTTTCTGGAATGATGGAAGTTCGTAGTGCTTAATACTTGTTTTGATTATTATTCCGGTGCCACCGTGGGCCTTTCCGCTGGGGTGTTGGGTATGGTAGAATTTGTAACCATTTATTTTCAGGTAGTTTTTGTCGGTGAAGTGGGTTTCCGATACGAGCATTACGTCGATTTGCTGGTATTTTAGGAAGAGTTCTAGTTCAAGTTTGTGTTGCGCTAGACCGTTGGCGTTCCAAAGAGCTATGCGCCTTGGTTTTATTTTGCGTCGGGGCGTATTAATTTATCCATGATGAGTGTTAGTAGCGATAGCAAATTATTTATTTGCTCTGATTGTTTCTCTATTAGCTTTTCAAGCCTAGAGAAGTTGTCTGTGTTAGGTGGGTTGGGGACACTATTTTGGGAAAGATCCCTTTGGCTGTTCGGGTTATTTTGGATGCCTTGTACTGCTTGGGCATAGGAGGTTGAGGTGGTGATGAATTTGGTAGGACTGGGTGTTTGGTTGGTTGAGGGGATTGGGGTAGTCGTGAATTTCGGCGGGCTGGGTGTTTGGTTGGTTACTTCTTTTGCTCTGAGTTTAGGGTACCTGTTTGTGTATAGAGTTTTATAGGCTGAGCAGCCTTTGTAGTTGGCAGGATGGTCACCTTGACAGTGGATGCATTTCGCTGGGGTTTCCGGTGATTTAGCGCACTGGTCAGTGGAGTGAGTGCCTGCACATTTAACGCAGCGGAAAGTATGGTTGCAGTATTTCTGCGTATGACCGTACCTTTGGCACCTTTTGCATTGCACTATTTCTTTTTTCACAAGCGGTGGTTCGAATTTTACTATTGCGTTCATTAGGCGACTGATATTGTAGATTTCCTTATTGTTTGGCTTTTGTTTTATATCTATGAAAAATAAGGATAACGGGTCTTTCGAGACTCTATTCCTTATATTACTTACGTTGATGACTTCGTGTCCGAGTTTTGAGAGTTCGTATTTGAGTTCGTCTATGTCTGCTGAGTGGTGGATGTTTCGTAGGACCACCCGGAAAGGCCTTTCCTGTTTGAGTTGGTAGGTGTGGAAGTTGGCGTTCAGGGTCCTAAGTATCTTGGTGAGTTTTCTGTAAGCTTCTGGGTTCCTCGGCAGTATTTTTACTTTATTGTTATTTATCTTTAAGTTATAGTCCTCCTTGGAGATATCTCTCTCTAGGGACTTGATCATTGTTTGTATGTCAATGACGTCATCCACAAATATTGGTGGGGGAGGGGGGATTCTCTGTGATTGTTGGTTTGGCAGCGGTTCTGCGATTTCCATGGCGTCGTTAGTGGATTGCAGTACGGCGAATCTGTTGTGGGTGTTTATTTGTATCGTTGATTGTTCGTTCCGGGTGTCGATTGTGTATGGTTTTGTTGTTTCTATTTTCCGTTTCTTTGTAATATTAGTGTCGTTGGTGCGGAGAGTTCTGCTACACTTCTGCCACGGGTGGGAGGGGGTAGCGCGGGGTAGTTGCGAGTCTGCTCCGGAGAGCCTGGTCGCGATTGCTGAGCTATCATCGAGCTAGTTGATTCAAAATAAATAACTAGTCGTGAGGCTATGAGGCTAGTATTCGGGTTGGGGTTAGGTGCGTGGAATTTTCTTCTCCCTAAAGGGTAGGAAACACTTGGCTGTGTTCACTTTCGACGGTTGGGCGACACGTGTTGTTTTCGGACTACACTGGGCACTGATTGCTTCTGATTGAATAAGAAAAAGGTTGCCGGGCAAGGAAGGGTTCTAGCCGCCCCCGAGAGAAAGTTGCTAGTGGGAAGCATCATACGTGAGAAAAACCAACTTTCCCGTATTTTCCCGATGTAGACAATAAATTTAAGGAGCACTTGAAACAAAAGATACTTGTTTGGTCTGACGGACCTTAATTATAAAAATGCCAAGATTTATGGTGGGTCCTTAAGACTATTGAAGGCAGTAAGGATGTGCAGACATCTGGATGCCATCTTGCCCGCCACCATCAACAATGCAACAATCCCTAGCAGGGACACAGTCCGATACCTGGGCATGACCCTGGACAGGAGACTAACGTGGAAGACACACATCTCAGATAAAACGAAGCAACTAAAGGACAAACTAAAAAAACTCTATTGGCTCACGGGCCGACGCTCCAAACTAAACATACAGAATAAAATTACCCTCTACAAGACCGTAATAAAACCTGTCTGGACCTACGGAATCCAACTATGGGGAACAGCAAGTAACTCCAACATCGAAATACTTCAACGCTTCCAATCGAAAACGCTAAGATCCTTAATAGACGCACCTTGGTATGTTACCAACGAAACCATCCATCGCGACCTCAAGATACCCACAGTCAAAGAGGAAATAGCAAAATATAGCGACAGATATAGCAAAAGAGTCAACAAACACCGAAACCACCTAATCACTGGACTACTTGATACGACGGACTAGATTCGCAGGCTGAAGAGGCACTACCCGCTAGACCTAAACGCTAGATTCATTTAGTTATCCAAATTAAGCATTTGCACTTACTTATAATACTTATAAATTATACCTATCTATAATAAGTATTAACTTATTGTAAATAAACAGCCATGTCACTGCGCCACGCCAGAAAAATTACTGAAAATTCTCAACGCGAGAATTGATTGTAATTTCAACAAATAAATAAAAAAAAAAAAAAAATCTTGCCCGCGGTGTGGGGCCTGGTTAGTGTAGAGAGTCATTGGACGTAACAGTAGGTATCATGCCTGTCGATCAAGTCCATTCAATTATACTACGTATTATACGACATTTTGTATGTATACAATGAACATTATGGGATAAAGTAAACCGATTATAGCGTGTAAATTAGGGTGCAACAGAAACGAGGACAAAAATCGTACGAGTATGTATTCGCAAGTAGGTATTTCACATCCTTTAATTTTACTTGCGGTAAAAACCATTGTCCACACGTGGCCATGCATTCTAATCGCGATCCTCCGGTTTCATCGAGCAATGTAATTAGCCGGGGAAATTCAAACCATTAACGTATCGTTGTAAAAAAAGGACGAATAAAACTGCTGAAGATAGGAAAAAAGAGGGAATAATCTTGCTGGAAGTGACGAGCGATGAGATAGAGAGGGTAATGGAGCCGAGAAGCGTTGGAATTGTTCGAACGAACATCCTCTTAAGTAGCCATTTAAAGTCCGCATTCCGACCACGTGAAATCTCTTTGGTGACTCTCTTGCTCGTCGAAATTTTGTCGCGTTAAAACGGTCACGTTGTGCCAACAACGGTGAAATATTACCACTTCCGAGTCCCGGCGAGCTTAGAATGGAATACTATACCGCAAGCTAAGTAACTGTGCTTAAATTACACCACGCTAGTTGCTACAAAATGGAAAACTTTCGTCCTAATATTCTTAAGAGGCAATCGCGACACGTACAACGTTTGCCAGGCTAAATTGTGCCTTTGGTAAACTCAATGGACTGTGTTCTCTAGACAGACATCCTGCTGCGAAACAACTACTGCCCACTATGTGCTTTCGAGTGGGCTTCTCAATGACACATTCTTGGAAAGATGCGTGACAGATTCTGAATCGAGGATATGGCATGTGTCGTTTTGCCAGACAATGAATACTATTTTCTATGGGAAATCTGTTTTTTCTCTACCTTTGTATTTTGTTTTCCTTCTTCTGTTCTCTTTTTTTGTAACCAATGATGTTTGGTATATGTCTAAACTACGTCTACACTGTACGGGACAAGCTATAGATCTGTGTATTCTCTGTAAAAAAAGGTATTAAGGCACTTAGATCAGTTTCTTTTTTTTTATTTACTTATTTAATTTGTATTTTACAATTTGTCCTAATGGATATTCGGTGAATTTTTCTATCTTTATTGCTAAATAACATGTGGATGGCTACCGCTAGCGGGATACCATCTTTTAGTTTGTCTATTTTATTTCTTTAAATTCTACCAAATGTCCAAATCGGACAAATTGTGAATGTAAACAACTAAATAAAAAAAAAATTTATTTTTTTAGTGAGGTCAGTGGGATGTTTTCTTTTCAGTCTTTTTTTTATATGGGGTTTGCTCGTTTTAGCAGCCAACTGGTTTGCATGCGTTGCCATTTTTCCCTTGTATTTTTTTTTTTTTTTTGATATCTGTCGATTTCTTCTTTGACCATTGATCAGATCAAAGATTTACCATCCAAACCGGTTGGCTGCTGAAACGAGCAAAACTCTCATAAAAGGAAGACTAAAGGGAAAACACCCCACTGACTTCACTAAAGAAATAAAATAGACAAATTCAAAGATGGTATCCCGCTGGGGGTAGCCAGCCACATGTTAATTACCAATAAAGCTAGAAAAATTTACCGAATATGCATTAGGACAAATTGTAAAGTATAAATTAAATAAAGAAAAGATCAAAGATTGATCAAAAGGATATTTCAACTTTAATTTTGTACAATTTATCGAAAATTCACAGTATGTCCAGCTGGACAAATTGTAAAGTACAAATTAAGTAATAAAGAAGAAAGTTATCGTATGTATGAGAAACAAAGACAGACAACGTAGTACTTTTACACTCACGTTCTCAGATTTAAAATATTTATTTTATTTATTTTAAACTTAGCACTCTCAGATATCAGTATTCTAACACGCACTGTCATAACGTGTGACTAAATGTTAAAAATATTGATTTCCATAAAAAGTTTATGACCGTGACATTTGCGATGGACCAATATATTAAGAAAATGTTCATAGTATATACACCCACACATTTAAGATGGTTTCCATTTCATTTTGAATTTATTTTATTTTGCTTGAAAGGAAAAAAGTTTCCTGACAAAAAAATTAAGAATATTCTTGTTTATACGTAAACAGTAATTTCAACTGTATATCGATATTTTCTATATAAAAATATGTACGTAATAAATTTGTATTACAAATCAGAGAGGAAAATACGAGTAAATAAATGTGTAGAATTATAAGGTATTAAAGAAAACGCGGTGGAAGCATTACATAACTGACACACAAAGACGGATGCGCGTAAAAGGACAGAGCAAAACAAGAAAAGGAAGCATAATAAAATGAACGATGATAGCTCTTTTCTCTCTCTTTCTCTATATCAGCCGATATTATTCAATAGTCGATATTCAATAGTCGAAGTAGGAGCATTGACTTTTATGCTATTTCAGAGTATCTTCAAAGAAAAATTGGTCAGATCACTTACGTACGTCCATTGTATCTAGTTATCTTATATTTTATTTTAGATAGAAATAGCAAAGCTTTTAGAATTTTTTTTCTTACGATGGTGAAAAATATATAGATGCTTTTGTGTATAGATGTTTTTATTGAAATCGAAACAGAATTTTCAGCATATTAGCGAAAATAAATTCTTCCAGCTATGATCACTACAAATTAAAATTTATGTTATATGTCTGTAATACCAGCGTTAACATTTAACCAGGTTTTTCACTTTTCTTCATTTTCTCTATCTTTACTGAAAAAAAACTGTAACCGTGTCTATTTTTACATAGATCTACAGCTGACCTATATCTGTATATGTACGTACATCGACGTAAGCAAAAGAATACAATGGATGTAACCGCAGGGTCGACACGGTGCGCAATTACCGTGGAATCCGGAAATTTTAATTAAATCGACACGGAAATCGTTGGTGAAACGAATATTCTAACAACTTGGTAAAAGTAATTTTCTCTCGATAGCAGATAGACGGTACATTTCTGTGAGTGAAAAATCATCGTTAGCATTTAACGTGTATTATAACATGTAACGTGTAATTAAGTGCTTGAAGATTTGTTTTAATAAAATAAAATATAAGTATAAATGAAAGAAGCACAAAAATTGTTAACATGTTTTTGTTTAACTGAAAACATATTACGATTGATCGCGAATAATTTGTTATACGTGGTGATGTGGTAACGAGAAAAATTTTAAATGAACTGTCCTCGATGACAAGCCTTATCAATAACAGCTCTCGCGAAAACCGACGCTTTTTATCTCCGTACAAATTTCTGTTCATATGGCGTTGAATTTGTTACAACCCACGTACTTTTTATTTTTGCTTTTAATCGCTACAAGAGAGAGAAATAGCATGTTTCAACAGGAAAAAGAAACTGATAAGTCTTCCTATAATATATATGAAGGAAGACTTATCAGTATTATATATATATCTTTTTTTATTAAAATCCTTTTTCTTCCATCGAACTCTTCGCTGGTGAAATAACGTTTGAACTTTAACGATTTACAACTTCTAAGGAACAAACCTTTTACAATAGCTTCGCGATTGATTCCTTGAAAGAAAGTACATGAAATTGATACTCTGGAGCACGGAAGGATTGAAGGTTACTCTCTGTCTACATATAAATTAAAAAAATTAACTTTTCGCATGTCCTCCTGTCCTTAGCCCATTTTTAATTAAAAATGAAGTTAAAAAAGAATTGAAATTATAGAGGAGCAGTTTTAAAATCCAGTATATTGACAACCAATCTTGTACATGAACACGCAAAGAAAAACTCAAATCCGAACAAAGTTTATAATTAACAATACAAATATGGACTGATTAGAAATAGATAACGACGAATTGAAAATTATTTATGAGCTAGAATTATTCACGTCGCATGCTCGCATGTGAAGTTCAACTAACAGCTCAATTAGTATAAATCATCCTTCTAACGTTTTTTCTCCTTTTTTTCTTTTTTTTTTTTTTATTATTTAATTTGTACTTTACAATTTGTCTAGCTGGACATTTGGTAAATTGCTTCTAACGTTTCGTAAAAATTCCATCCGGTTATCGAGTTGACACGGTTCGTTCGCTCGGCGTTTTATTTGCTTCGTTTGTTTAATGTTTAACGAAACAATGAAAGAGAAAAAAATAAGAGAAGAAACTATAAATCTGAATAAAAGTATCGATAATTGCGATTGTTAGAACAAAACCATCAGGGTGGAAATGGATTACATAAGAAATAAGCCAGTTCAATTAATATAGCTCGTCGATTAAATTTACTTTTATTGAATTGGCAGAGGAATATTTAAGCGCGTATGAAACGTATTCGACCTGGTAACCTTTTGGCCGATTTCGTGACGTTGCTCCTCCAATAACAAATGACCGAAAGTTATCAAATCAGAAAGGCAAATTGCCAGGTAATAAGAAAACTCCACTTATCTTTGTGGACGTCAATACATAATCTTTTTTGAGGAGAAATAAAATCCACCACCTAACGATTGAATTTCCATATACAGTGGTTCACCAGAGTATTCAAACATCTGTCACAGAATTATTTTATGGATACGTTACGTGCATTACACGAGAGTTTTTCAGATTTCTTCGGCACTGTAATGAGTACCAAACACAACTATAATGGAAATTTACCGAATGTCCAGCTGGTCAAATTGTAAAGTACAAATTAAATAATAAAAAAAAAATAAACTATAATGGTAGAATTTGAAACCAGTCCGAAAGAGTACAGAAGTTACAAGACGTTTATTGCAAACAGATCTTTAGAGTACTGTAGCCCTTAGCAAGAACAAGAATAACATTTGCATGATTTTAACCAACAAATAATCGCTAATAACTCTGGAAGTTGAATACAACTTTAAAATAAAGAAAAAAGAAAAAACAAATCTTTGCAAGATGTGCTTCTAATAAATATCTTGTACATATAACTCCCATATACATTGCCAGATTCATTCGGAATTTTGCCAATGTAATGAAGCTAACCGTTATGATGCTAATTTTTTTCTTTTTTTTTTATTATTTAATTTGTACTTTACAATTTGTCCAGCTGTACATTTGGTAAATTTTTCTAACTTAATTACTAAATAACATGTAGATGGCTACCCACAACAGGATACCATCTTCGAGTTTGACTATTATGGTGCCAATGAAATTTCAAAATGTTTTGTATAATATATGCATAAAAGGTTCCTAGTTTCTAGGAGTGTTCGAATAGTCACTGGTGTAGATACATACGTTCACATGTCATATCTTATCATCCAGTTCCTATATTGACTATATCTTTATTTTCGTCAATATTAGAAAATCAATATTTACTGTATTGAATTTTCACAGTACAAAATACATATAAATGACATTTCATCTGTTATTTATGTATTCCTATCAGTTGAGTATGTTTAATCGCTGCACTTTTGCCTTTTGTTGTTATATTAATTAGCTTATTAATGGATTATTAACTTGTCACTTTTATCGCTAATATTGCCTGTTAATTAACGTGAAACATGTGAGTTATATTTATTGATTCATTAATCGTTTCATCTTTCACTTTTGTGCCAGTTACCCACTCTGAGAATTTCTTTTTTTATTTATTTAATTAGTATTTTACTATTTGTCCAGCTGGACATCTTTCTGAGAATGCAGCAATCATTTGTCGCCTCCATGAGGACAATTTGAGACTCATTATGGGAATATTAATGATGATCAATGTTTCCCATGTTTCCTTTAATAACAATCAAAATTAATCCAGCAGAAGCTCGATTATCAGAATACCAATTGTAGAATATCAATTAACGGAAAAGGGAATGGCCTTCGTGAAAAAATATATTTATCTTCCTTTATTTTGTATGAATAATCGAATAATTAAATTCCTACTGTAGTAATAACATTTAGGAATCGTTATCGAT
This sequence comes from Bombus bifarius, assembly GCF_011952205.1. NCBI lineage: Eukaryota > Metazoa > Arthropoda > Insecta > Hymenoptera > Apidae > Bombus > Bombus bifarius. The sequence goes on from NW_022884488.1 coordinate 82,597, forward strand.
TGGTTTATTATATGAAAATGTGAGCGAGTGAAATTTTTGTATTTAAAATTTCATATCCGTGTTCGTTACGTTATGAAGATTCTCGGTTACACATCAAATAATTGCTCTTGTACATCGTTCAATAAACAAGCTGCAATTTCGTCGAAATTAAATATGAAACGGGTCCGACGAAAAAATGTTGAGATATTTTATTTACGAAGCTTTTTAAGTGAGTATGCAGCATCCCACTAGTATAATAATTTCTATCCCTTTACTGCGAAACCGTAGAATCACGGATAACAAATTTGTTTCGTTTCGCGTGAATTAAAAAATTTTTCTGTAGAAAAGCGCGCAAGTAAAATCAACTTTTTCTCCATTCTTTACGTCGATGCAGCGTATCGTTAAACAAATACCCACAGCTCAATCGGAAATATCTATCTTTATAACGTAAATATTAAATATCTTTTTCATTTTTTCAAACAGAAGTTCAATATTATTTGTTACTAGAAGCAAATAAGCAGAAGAAAGCAATTTATAACATCAACATTAAATATCGTGCTTATCTTCGTCATATCAAAATTAATCATTTTTTTTATTTCTCCGTAGGCTCCGTTATTATGTGTTATTTAAAAAAAAAGCAAATAAATTAAACGGATTTGTAATATGAATATAAATATCTTTTTCATGTTTATAATATAAAAATAAAATAAATAAAAAATCATTCGCTATATAAAAGAAACTAGCAAAAAGTAACAAACTTTTCCATTTGTATTTCCATAATAATCACGATATTTCTTTTTCTGTCTCAATTTACTCATAAACTATCCGATTTTTCGCTCACCATTGTGCCCAAAATAAAGACATAATCTCAGTTCCATTGTGTCCTTTCATCGGAGTATCGAATGCGTGACGTTTACAGTTTTCACTCATCGTCTCTGTTGAGAATACAAAAAAAGAGGATATTAACAGAAAAGCCATCATCTATTCTATACACATTTATTCATTTCTGTTTCACGATTATCGGAACATTGTTAGCCAATTTCGAACGAATCATCCTCATCGTTATTTATATTATTCTTCAAATTTAAATTTCTTTTAATAAATCTGCGTAATTTTCGTGAATAACAATTTTTTTACCTCCATTCTTTTCAAGCATATGAAAGTTATGGTTCATTTTTCAAAAAATTTTTTCTGGACTTTTTCCCAGACTCGTTTAATGGAGTTATGAATAAAAAACGACGGCTTAATTGCGTAATAGCCTTTTCGAGGATGAAGTTACCACGAAATACAGGTTGAATTTGTTTCATGAATAAACTTCTATTGAGATTTATTCGGATCATCGCGCGTCTTTATTTCCTTTATCTCCTCGCCTTGTCACCGTGTCTATTTCATCCTGTTCGATTCAGCTTTGATCGATTCCCGGGATTTTATTTCAGACAAGTGAATCGATTCGTGACTTTCCTTCTCGTTCATTTCGAAATACGACGTTATAAGGAAGAGGAAAATCGAAAAGAAAGAAAGACGCATGATCTGCGAATAAAATTTTCCATCAGAGGATTTTTCCTATCAGCCGATGCGTCTTTCATGTAGATATTAAAGTAGGGGATAACTTGTGAATAAAAGGGAGAAACCGTGGGAGATTAATGGACTGGAACTGGAGGATGTTTTTTTCAATTATCGTTACATCGTCGAGGAAATAAAGGTATCCCTGAAATTGGTGGGTTCGTTTGATATTTTTTTTTTTATTTATTTGTTGAAATTACAATCAATTCTCGCGTTGAGAATTTTCAGTAATTTTTCTGGCGTGGCGCAGTGACATGGCTGTTTATTTACAATAAGTTAATACTTATTATAGATAGGTATAATTTATAAGTATTATAAGTAAGTGCATATGCTTAATTTGGATAACTAAATGAATCTAGCGTTTAGGTCTAGCGGGTAGTGCCTCGTTTGATATGAGCTGTTTTGGAAGAAATTTTGTACTTGGTACAAATGATGTAAATTGTTCAATTAATAAGAAAAAGGACGAAGAAGAGATAGAATCGACTGATTTTCTTTGAGTCTATAGCCTACGGTACTTCTAGAAAAATAAAAGTTGAAGACGAATGAAGAAACTTGATACGAGCAGAAATTCTAATTCCTGGATCGTCGAGCATCACAAGCTCCTCTCAGCAAGCGAAAGTTCAAAAGCTGAAAGCTGGAATCTTGCTTAAATTCATTGTTGTCGATGAAGCGGATAAAACTATTATTATATAATCGTGGAGGAAGCTTTTGAAAGTTCTAGTGCTTGAAGGTTTGAAGTCATATCTGCTGTGTATTAACGCGATAAACTTTCTTAACTAAAGTTGTGAGTAAAGTTAAGGAAATTCTGAAAATTGTACGTGAAAAGGTCCCAATCATTTTTATCGCTCAAGTAATACCACGTCAATGGTGAAATACAAGTTTTGACATAACAAGATCGTAAAAGTCAAAGTAATTAAACTTTAGATTTCGAAACAAGTAGGGAATTGATAGGATATAGGCATGTAATTGTACTTTCCGAAATCTTAGTTAGAGCTGTTGACAAGAAATTTTTAATACAAAATTTTTGTATGTTTTTTTATATACTAAAATAAAAATTTATTTTTATATTCGAATATTGTGTAATTATGACTACAGACAAGTTGCATTGAACAATCAAATACACAAGGTTTTTTTTTTTTTTTTTATTTATTTACATTTTACAATTTGTCCAGTAGGACATTTGATAAAATATTATAGCTTAGTGATATAGTATTATAACATGTGGATGGCTACCCCCAGTGGGATACCATCTTCGAATTTGATTGATTTAAATACACAAGGTATTTGAGTTATATAAAAAGAAATAATCCATTATGTAAATTATGTAACTCCAATGAAATTAAAACAGAATACAATGTACAAATACAGTCTACAAACTCTTAGACACGGTCTGTTGATGCTGCTACTCGATGCTCTAATTTACGACCTCGTTATATCGTGGATCGTATTAATTATACGAGCAACGATAAAGAAGTCTTATTTGAATTTTTTCTCTTATGTCTCTAGTTAATGCTTTATTGCAACTGGTAGAAAATTAAAATCTGTATTTTTGATAAGTTTAGACACAAAATTATTGCCATTTAGTTTTGTTAATTCTACTAGTCCTATGCTGATTATTAAAAAGTGACGTCAATCATTTTTCAATCATTTTTCGTATTAAAATAAAGATTTCATAGAGGATTAGAAAATAGATTAAAAAATTTTAAAAATTTATCGAACTAAAGAGAATTACTATTGATACTTATAGATATTATTGGGATATTAGATATATTATAGATATTTATACATATATATACATATATATAGAGAGAGATTAGATATATAGATATTAATCTGGAATTAATAGAAAATTTAACAGGAGTGTAGAATTGCAATTGAAAAAATGAAACAAATGTTTGGTCTATTTACCAAATGTCCAGCTGTAAAGTATAAATTAAATAATAATAAAAAAAATGTTTGGTCAGTAGCATATATAATTTTATGTTTCTTTCGTAACAAGTAAATCCAACATCTGCTTTCTCAGACAATGATAATATAGTTTTTTTTTCTAATTATTTAATTTGTACTTTACAATTTGTCCAGCTGGACATTCGGTAAATGTAACATGATAATAAAGTGAAGAAAAATAGCTAGGGACGAGCTTATGCATTCTGCGAGAAAGATTATGTTTCAGCGCATCTCTCAAAGTGGAAACAGTTAATCTTCACTGATATTACAATATCCAATTAATAAAAAGAATCGTAAAAATTAAGTCTTTCCCAAGTCCTCTCGACTCATCATGTGTGATAACGATATTTTATCAACTTTCCTATCCTTCTTACTTTTACACCCCATTCGTTACTTCTCTTGCATGAGATCTTCTTCGCGCGACGTACGATGAAACAAAAATGAGAAAACTCAGGAAATAAAGGACACGGTCGAGTTTTGAAATTAATCCTCGCCGTCCCGCGAGATGAATTAGAGAGAGAGGGAGATCGATCGGTCTCAAGTTTCGATACATACACCGTCGGATGGACTATTATATGTCGGAGATGAAAGAGCACCGGAGCCTTGGAAATTTTGGGAAAATCCCGTAACATTGTAATCTAGATTCTACCATAGCTGTAATTAAACAATTGTAGTCATCTACCTACTTATAAATTATACTTATCTATAATAAGTATTAACTTATTATAAATAATTAGCCATGTCACTGCGCCACGCCAGAAAAAATTACTGAAAATTCTCAATGCGAGAATTGATTGGAAATATTAATAAATAAAAAAAAAAATCTAGTCCGATTGTAATTGTTCGAAACATGTGATAGTGAGCTTGGGCTCGCGGCGACAACCAGTCGCTGAACGAGGCCGCGGTCAAAGGATGAACGCTTTGTCTAACAAAGTTATGGAGTGATAGTATAGTTCCCCTTAAAAAGGGAATAGTTGTAACACTCGACAGTAAACATTCCAATGGTCTCTGTCCCGTAGCTCGCCACACGCAGACCCTATTCTTCGAGTAAGATGATTGCCAGATGTCGATGCGTCTCCGCAATACATGTTCAGCTAGCCTGAGGACCCGTCATAAATCTTAAGATTTAGTTATTCTCAATGCGAGAATTGATTGTAAATTTTGATTTCCTCGACGAATCCGAGGATCTCGTGTCCTTAGACACACCCCATATAGTTTTCCCTCTGTGGCATTATTATGTGGAAAGTCATTCTCTCTCGCGATCTCATCGACTAAAGAGTAACGTCTTTACGATCAGTGATTATTTCACGTTTTGCTAACAAAGAGTCAGACTTAGATTTTGTGAGAACGTTCATCTATCATCCCGTTGACCGCGGATTCGTTATCGAACCTGAGACCATTGTCACTAGTGTCGCGAGTGCCTAATCGCCGTGATTAATTGTCAGAACTGTAACAATCCCATTATTGTAATAAACTACACCTGTGTTGTACCGCATCAATGGCTAATTCGCGTGAAGATTCATTTGACGCCCACAACCTTAATCCCTGTGCTCATCCGACATCAGAAGTGGGATCAGGGCCATTTATAACAATGGAACAACTCTTGAGGGTCGTGGACCGGTTAACTCAGCCGAGAGAGCAAGTACCGAGTGTAAAACCTGAGAAATTATCACTACCACGTTTTAACCCCGAAGTCGCAGGCGCCGATCCAGTCGCGTGGACTTTAAAGGGTTCTGCAGCACATTGGCTTACGCAAACGATGGAAGACGAAGAGATTACCTGGTCAACTGTTAAGGAACGATTCGTTGCGCATTTCGGTGGCCAAGAGACAACGTCCTCGTCGTTAATAAAGGTATCCAGGGAACCACGGGGGAAGAACGAATCCCCAGGGGCGTATTGCGGTCGTATCCGTTCCCTCCTGAAGACGAGGTGGCGACATTCTACGAGGGACGAAATACTTAACGCCATCGCTCTCTACCTATCAAGTTTGCGCGATCAACGTTTTAAACGATTGACTCTCACGAGTGACATCAAGAGGGAGGACCAATTTCGGAACGAAATGAGACTCTTCTGTTACGAGGAGGAGCCGACATCTTCGCCAGAAAATCCACCAGCGGACCCCGGAACTAAAAGAAGCAGGCCATCAGACCTCCGGTCCAAGTGCACTGTGCGGTCTTCGGGTATAAAGCGAGGGAGTGCCGCAAGAGGATGCGGAGCGAAAAGCAGGGGAATACACGACGCCAGGAAGAAAGCCGATCAGCTACACCGTCCAAGGTAATTTGCTTCAAATGCCGTGCGAAGGGCCATATTACACCTGTGTTGTACCGCATCAATGGCTAATTCCCGTGAAGATTCATTTGACGCCCACAACATTAATCTCTATCCTCATCCGACATATATATTGCACGTCAGCTATCATACATTGGCGTTGTTAATAGATTTTAATTAATGTCGTTTCTCGGCCAGGTGCACACTGGTCGAATCGCTTATTACAATATGTTCTCTCACCATCGCCACTACGGCTGACTGCGTAAATAATAGAACGAGTCTTTGATAGGAAAAAGCCTAAGCCACGATACCTCATACCACCACGAATTATTCACCTTATTCGATATATTTGGTCTCCGTAAATATTCAACGAATGATATATCGCGAGAATATCATCAAAATATTCCAACGTAAAATTAGCAAACCTCTTTAGGTCGATATTTCTGGATGGAGAAATAAAGATGCTTCCTTACTTTCTAATGAAACGAGCAAAAATACATTGATCTTACTAAATAATCAAATAGCAATATTTAAAGCTTCTTGATAAAAGAAAAGAGGATGACCGTTAACTCATAAATACATGCCCTGTGTATGTGATGATAAAAAGATGAGACCATCATACTGGTTAGGAATTAAATAGGAAATAAATATTGATATGTATTTTCATGCAGATATAATAAGAGCCATATTTTGATAATTCTTTATATGAAAGTTACACTCGAAATTAATCACTTGCCATAATATTAAGAAATAAACAGAGTACATAACAATTGAGGTTTTTGTGTTTTGGATTGTGTAAAGAACCTATATGCATTCCTCAACACGTACATATTTTTTTTCTTTTATTATTTAATTTGTACTTTACAATTTATCCAGCTAGACATTTGGTAAATTACACGTACATATGTAGATACTTTTAGATTATGTATGACGTATGCTATCGACTTGAATGTGGTAAGAACTAAGATCAACCACGCGTTATATCAAAAGTGTTTGATGAAAAATATTTCATAATAATTCATATTAAATATATGTATATTATATTATTACATTATATATATATACCTAACTCCCAATTAAAATGTGACAATTTTTCGTAATGATTTTCCTCATACTTTTGAATGGCAGTGTATATATATTCTCCATAAACCAAATGGTGTGTTAATGGAATTCGTCTTACAGCTTTTACGCGGCTTCATTGGAAAATCTGGGGACTGGAAACATTGTATCGACGTGGAAGGCCTGATCGAACTTTTCGATATTCGTCGAACTGTGTGACGAAACGCTATCAGACTACTTTTGAAAACTATCAAACGATTACGAACAAGGGGGAAAACAACGAGCACGCCTAAGGAGAGACCTAAACAATCGTAAAACTATTATCGTTATGGCAGTTCGGTAACAACCACCAATGGGGTAGCTCTCTACGGGCTATATTTTCACTTTTAATGGAGCGAAAGACTTTCCGACTAAAAACGTGCGCAAATTGCCGCATTGAGAGTTTTACATTTTACGCGAATCGGTGCCCACGCTCGATTCCGCTCGTTTCCGTTCGATGAGGGAGGCTCTCGAGCAATGACGCGTAACGAGCTATCATAAACGTTTAGAATCTTCTCGAAACAAATCGACCTACCAGCTTCTTCGTTCCGCTTTCCCCCGCTTGCTCGTATGACTGTGCACTTACGAAAATTGATTTTCTTCTATGTGTGCAAAGAGTAGAAGAAATATTTGCATTTATAGCCTTTTACGGAACGATTCATGATTTTTTTTCTATGACAAAATATTTTTATCGGAAAACGTTTCAAACACTTTTGACATAACGCGTAGTTGCTATGTCAAATATAAAACGGATATTGATAAGTGTCCGAAATTTTTGTTCGATTTTGTGAAAGCACAGAAAAGTAAAAAGTAGTTCAATCTGCCTAAGGAGGGTCTTTTCTGAACACTCTTTTTTGATAATTAAAAATTGCATTTAATTTAAAGATAAAAATTTGTTCATCGATGAATTAGATGGTACGATAATTGTAAAATAGTACAATTAAAAATTATCTCAATTTGGATCGTTTACTTTCAAACTCTCCTTCTCTATTTCTCTCCTACTTTTCTGCACTTTATAGATCATAAATTAGAGGGGAATGTTTTTCATAGGTACTTGAATATTTCAAGCAAATGAAATAATAACTTTAACGATAGGAGATAGAAGACTATATTTACTAGCGAACGGTAAAGACAAATGGGACAAATAGCAAAGAATTGAAGCATATGGCGTGATCGTAAAAGTGGGTTATTTGTGGCGTGATTTGCAGTCGTGGAGAAGTAGCCTCGGCTAGCCAAGATCTCCTACCCTCGCTATAATTGTCCAAGTGTCAAAATCATTTTTACTTCTGTTCCGCTTGGCACGTTTTCCGTTTCAAAACCTTTCCGATGTATATCTCTAGGTTACAACCTTACTCGCATCAAAATTGTAAAATCAATCAATGATACTCGAAGTATATTAAGCTATAAATTAACTAAAAACAACAGGAACAACGTACGAACAAACATAATAAATTTTCAAAAATTCCACCACATTACTTCGTCTTATGATCTCACAAAGACACGAAAGTTATTGCTGTCATAATTCATAGTAAGGAAACACGATCAAGATTTTTATTTCTCACTAGCGGATACCACTATTCGCTCGTCTATTCTTATGATTCCCTCAACCCCTCCGAATGCTCGTTATTGCTCGTTTGCAACGACGCACTTGGACATCATTAGTGAATTAGAAAAAGCGTAAAGGCCAGTCGAGTTTCTTTTTCTCTGTCCAAGTGTCTTTCCATCGTTATATTGCAATATATTTACCAAATGTCCAGCTGGACAAATTGTAAAGTACAAATTAAATAATTTAAAAGAAAAGAAAAAAATATTGCAATATTATATTATAGTGTCTAATTTTCTAAGATACTTGCTAACTCATTTACGTATAAACGTCATCAAAATTCATCAATCAAAGTGGATCAAATATTTTTTCAAACTCTACTTCCTCTAAAAGTTTCACCAAAATTGGTGACGAACGCTTGCGCGTATCTTTCCATTCCATTCCTATATAAAAATTAAACAAACCGGTTCTTAAAAGTTACTTGCATCACAAATCAATTACTTTGTTATGTTATCTTCCCAATTGACATTAAAAAAAGAATAGCAGAATCTCCAACAAAAATGTTATCGGTCATCTTCCACGAGCAGGTTTTTCGAATTTTAGAATCTATTTTTACAAGAAATCGATTGCTTGTGTTTCTTTCAACCGAACTGGACACGTATTTCTTTTCCTTTTTTTTTTGTCCAGGACAAAGGGACAAACGTTTTTAACAGAAACGAATGCCAACTACAGACGCGCTCTGCGGTTTCCAATAGAAATGTCTTTCGATACGGTTAAAGCTGTGGCGTTTCGATGATGCAACCTTGAGGCACGCGCGCCATTGAACGCGAAACGATTGCAATTTGACACGTTCGTCCTTGGAGGGATGCAAATCAGAATTTCGTCCATCGTCCCTGTCCCTTGTCCGCTCGATAAATCCCGAAGATTATTTTTCTCCGCCTCCCCTAAGTGAATTTTTCAAGGTCCGCCTTCGTTCGAGCCAGACACCTCAAGGCCACACGAATCACACAACCTGCTCGCATAGCCGGTGACTCGGTAATTCGCACGAACGCGTTCTTTGATCTAGATTAGACAGCGATACAGATGGTGGTAAAATTAGGGATATTAGATGGCGATTAAGGGGTGAGATGCAAAGATACTTTTAAGTGCGAGGAAATAGTTCGATGATAATCCCGAAGATATCAGATTTTCTCAACTTCTATCTTGAATTTTTCACGTCTTTTTTTTTAATTATCTTATATTACATATTGTATTGTATATTGTATTAGTTGCAATGGATTATAAGTTAGAAATAAGGTTTATATATATCCATAAACATATGCAGAGTATGGATGGAGAAAGATAATAAAATAAATATCTCATATCGTGTTAATTATTTTTTCAATAAGTTTGTGTATAGGACTTCTAAAAAAAATTAGTCGGAAGTTTTGTAAATGTTTGCTTTTTTTTGTCAAAATTGTTAGATAGACAAACCCGAAGATGGTATCCCGCTGTGGGTAGCTATCCACATGTTAATTAGCAATAAAGATAGAAAAATTTACCGAATGTCCAGCTGGACAAATTGTAAAGTACAAATTAAATAAAAAAAAATTGTTACATCTCAAACAGTGTGGTGAAAGTGTTTTCAAGAGTTGACTACAAGAGTTATCTCTTAGCGAAATCTCGGTCTCCTGCAAAAGTATCCAGTTACTCCTCAATTAAATTCTACACCGTTGCTAGTCGACGTTGTTACGAAGTAGATTGAAGAGGATTTTTGTCACTAACGAGAAAGCTTAGCTTGATTACGAGCTTTAGCACTTCCTAGCTCATTAACAACATTATTCCAATAAAACGTACAGAGAAGATCTATTTTCTGTTATCGATATAAATAACATAACAAAGATATTTTTCTTTTTTCCATATTAGTACAATTTTCAATATCTGTTACAATTTATTAGTTTCTAGGAGCAACGTAATATCTTCAATATTCTTAGCATGTTTTACGTACACGTTTTAATAGTAGCATAATTCAATAGATAAATCGAAGAGCTGAGTTTCAATAGAAATGCATTCTTTTAAATCTTGCCAATTACGTCATTTATTGCTCGCTGGCTATAGACTTGCAAATTTCCAGGGAAAAGTAAATGGCAAAAAACACTACAAAAGTAGATTTATTGGCAATTTACTTTACAATAGCTTTGAAAGCAAAAATAATAAATTAATCTAGCGCTTCTAACTTTTTCATCTTTTTTAACTTCTTAATTATGTAAGCGAGAGGAAAATATATAAATATATAAAAATATACGACAATGTTTCTCTTTAAAGCGCTGTTTTCCCTGTTAATTACACTTTCACTTCGATTCACTCGTCAGGCCGACAGATATACTTAGATAGAAAGATCTTCGCATGGAAGTTAGGAAAGTTATCTCGGTTAATTTTCTCCGGTTAAAGTTCCGCTGCCTCAGGAGGCGATCAAACTTCGCCTTGGGGATACCATCGACATCCTTTCATCTCACCAAATCCTTTGGATTAAACTTATTTCTTACGCTAAATATTTGCGGAATATTCTGCATGAAATTTCTACATTAGAATTATTAACCTACATTACGAATGAATATAACCATCAAAATCAATAACTTCCGGCGATCCATTGTATTTTACGATAAGATGTCCAAAATAAACTTTTTTTTATACACGTTAACATGTTTGCTACGGATTCGATTTTTATTTTCTACAGTGCTGTCTGCTAATGAAAAAATGTTATACGACACCTCTCTTTAGATGGATGTACTTATTTACAGTGATTTAAACAGAGAACTATGACTATTTAATTAGAACTTGATGTAGTAATGTGATACAACTAAAGACAACTAAATTTTTTTTTTATTTAATTTGTACTTTACAATTTGTCCAGCTGAACATTTGATAAATTTTTCTAACTTAATTGCTAAATAACATGTTTCTACCAAATGTCCAAATCGGACAAATTGTGAATGTAAACAACTAAATAAAAAAAAATAACATGTAGATGGCTACCCCCAGCGGGATGCCATCTTCGAGTTTGACTATTTTATTTCTTTAGTGAGCTCAATGGGGTGTTTTCTTTTTAGTCTTCTTTCTATGAGAGTTTTGCTCGCTTCTGCAACCAGCTGATTTGGATATTTACTTTTTTTTATTTGGAAGAATTTTACAATCAATTCTTATTTGGAATTATACGTAAATTATTTTGGCGTGGTACTATGTCGTGTAGGTTTGGATATGTTGCCGTTTTTTTCCTTGTATTTTTTGCGTTTTCTTCCTTGACCGCTGGTATCACTAAATTTGTTCAACTACTGAACTTACAACTAACTCACAACTCATGAGCAACGATTAACCCGCAACTACTCGCAGCTTACTCGTAGCTGCAACTAGTCGCAACTCATTCGTAATTCCTACTACGACTATTGACAACTGACCACTCTCTTCACCAAGACGTCCTTTTTTTTACCAGTTTTCAGTACTCCTACAACGCACATGTCCCAATGTCCTATGTCCTAATGCCCTAAATGTCCTAAAGGGCCACGGACATACATATAGCCCATCGGAATTTCCCATCATTTCCGGCCCGTCAGTGCTTTTGTCACGTAAAATGGATACTTGGGTTGCGAGAGAAAAGAAAGCTGAGTCGTAGCCCAACTATTAATTCTCTTTTATCGAACTTTATTATGACTTTGGCACTTACAGTAGAATAACGTTGAACAGAGAAAGGGGTGTTGTACAAGAACAGCAACTAGAACGAGAACTCCCCGGGCTGGGTGAAGTCTCGGCTTATATACACCCTGGCTTGGGGATGTTGGAGGGTTTGGTGTGGATTCCAAGGAGTCCGAAAGTCGGGGTTGAGGCCTTATCTCTGATGGGGACTAAGATGCGTCGCGGCGTTGGCGTTCGACAGTCGGGAGTCGATGTCTCTTCTCTGAGAGGTAATTGGTGTCATACTTTCATTGTTTTCTACCTATAATTCATCGGGATTTTCCTAAGGATTTTTCCACGATGCTACATATATATGTCGGATCACGATTCGAATTTTGGGCGCGCGACGACTCTTCATGTGGACTAGCCATCGTTTCACAAAGCCGAGATTTTATTTACACATATATACAGGTCTATCACTAAGCTTAACAAATAATAAGTACAACTAATAATAAGTCTAACAAACACTAAGCCTAATGAATAATACGATCTACGAATAATTAAATTAAATAATACTATTAGCAATGTTTGAGTTCAAACGAATCCACGGTCACCGGGATAACTCCTTACTAAGCGAAACTAACTTAGACGCAAATGCGATCGTCGAAAATGCTCGATGTATCACTCTCCAAGGCAATCGCAAGAATGCCAGCCTCGTGGAGATTTTTCTCCCTGTACGATTGCATTTTGTTTTCTATACCCGTTTGGAAGCATCGAGAAGGTTCCAAACGCCGTTGCTAGGCACACTCGTTGGAAGCATCGAGAAAGTTCCAAACGCCGTTGCTAGGCAGTTTCTGCCTGGAGTTTTGATTACTAATACAATGTATGTCCCATTGCATCGGCACCTCCGAGGCAACATCACACGTGGCTCGGCCCGCTCTCGAGGCCGCATGCCGCCACAACCACATTTCTCGGAAAACACATACAACCACTCCAGACCTCCGTTAGATAAAACATCCATCCCGTGACCGTGGCTACGTTCAGCGACCGATTGTCACCTCGAACCCAATCTCGCTTATTACAAATCTTAAGCAATTACAACTATAATAAAATCTAGGCTAAGATACTAGAGGATGTTCCCAAAATTTCCAAGGAAAGGCTTCGGCTTTCCTTTCATCTCCGACATATATATGTCGGGTTTACATTAGAATTAGGGTTAGGGGCGTGAAACGAATCTTCGTTTGCGTTACACGTTGTCGTTATGCAATAAAGAAGACATCGACTAGTGCAAATACGATTATCATAGAACTGGACAAGTAACCGTGGTAATTAGATACTCGAGAAACTAATAACAATGATCTTAGGTTCACTAACGAATGCGCGGCCAACGGAATAGTAGGTGTACGTACTCTAAGTCGGATTCTTTTCGTCGATGAGATCGCAAGCGAGAGAGTGAGTTTCCGTCCCGATGATGCCACAGAGGAAAACTATGATGGGGTGTGTCTAAGGACACGAGACCATCGGATTCGTCGAGGATAGCCTTCGTTCTGAAAGTAAGGGAAATTGGCGTTGCTGCTAATTGGTCAATCGGTGGTTAGAAACAGATGCTAGTCGCCCTCGAGGGAAAGTTGCTAGTGGGAGACGTCGTTCGTTGAAAAATAGGTGTCCTCTATTGTCTCGTAGTTGGGACAAGGACTGTTTGTCTGTTTGAAGGACTTTAGTGAGCTAAATCTTAAGATTTATAACGGGCCCTCGAGCTAGCCGAACATGTACTGCGGAGACGCATCGACATCTGGCAATCATCTTACTCGCAGAATAGAGTCTGCATGTGGCGAGCTACGGGACGCAGACCGTTGGAATGTTTACTGTCGCCTGTCGCCACGAATATTTCTTTTAAGGAGAGCTATAGAATTACTCCATACCTTTGTTAGACAAAGCGTTCATCCCGTGACCACGGCTACGTTCGGCGACTGACTGTCGCCTCGAGCCCAAGCTCATTATCACAACTCTCGAACAATTACAATCGGATTGAATAACTACAATTGTTCAATTACAGCTATAGTAGACTCTAGGTTACAATGTTGCGGGATTATCCAAAATTCCAAAGGCTCCGGTGTTCTTTCATCTCCGACATATATATCGCTGGAATCCTGTTACTAAAAAAATAAAAAACGGCTGCATAAATTTCAACCCCCCTTTAATATGTAGCGATATTCGACGACGGAGCTCCGACGGCTTCGCAACACAAAGCGCTATACCATCAAAGCGTAAGGCCGACATGCCTAATCTACCATCAATATCCCTACGGTTCTTCCGCCGAATATTCGGAAGAATGCATACGCGGCAACGGTCGCGGACATGTAACAAACGCGTGTGTAGTGGGGATATCGAGGGGCAACAAAAAAAAAGAATCCGTTCGGTTTTGAACAAAAGATTCATTCCGTTTCGAACAGCGAAGTGCGAAGGATGTAGCGTAACAACGAAGTGCAAAGGGTCTAGCGTAACAGCGAAGCGAACACATTGGAGAAGCGTGATTGTTGATTGTTGATCATTGATCGTTGATCGTTGATTGTTGATTGTTGATTGTTGACTGTTAAATAAACTTTTTTGTTGAACCTTCATCTTTGTTCACTTACACCTTAAACCACCTCAGATACTTAAGATGTTCCGCAAATGAATCATTTTTTAACAATTTTACCCTTAGCATTCTTTTATCGAAGATAATAAGAAAATTTGATAAAAAAAATTAAAATACATATAAAAAGAGAAATAACATAATGTTGAAATATACATACATCGATGCATTTATGAAAGAAATATCTTAAAAACGTAGTCGCCCTTGAACCATTCCACCGACGACATCATTTTCTAATTAAAATCAGAAAAGACGCGTGATTTGCTCCATTTGCGTGTACCATTTCGTATAAAGTTGATACATCAGGATGGAATTCAATGCGAATAGTAACGAAGCACTCATCCCAAAGACAAGCACGAAAGCAATTTCTGAACGTTGAAAACGATTGGGGGAAAGACGCTGAGAGCCAAGATCATTAGAATAGTTGGAATGTTAACGAATACGTTCGCACTTTCCAACTGCGAAACAGTTTCCCAATGTCGTTCCGAGAACGGCGTGGTGTACTGTAGAGCATTTCCGTGGATGTTGCACAATCCAAACTCGGTGTACATTTCACAGCGAGCGAATCAGACAGAATATCGGAATATTTGTGACGGAGAAGAAAGGGTTGATAAATTTATTTCTGGGCACAGCTCTATTCATCGGAAAGCATACGAGAAAGAAGCACACCTACACTTCTAATATGAATAATTCCAGGCAATATTTAACATAATATTTAGCTTTTCGCGCTCATGTCATATAACAAGTTTACGCATTAGATTCAGCTAGAATCAAACATACGATAATCACTTATTATTCACGTTATAGTACCACGCCAGAAAATTTACTTATTATTCTCAATGAGAATTGATTGTAAACTACTTCCAAATAAAAAAAAAAGACAAGTTTACGCGGGATAAAGCTTTTGAAAGCTTATTTCACAACTCAACCAAGCTCAGATTTTGTTTATGCTGGCAATTTGACAATTTTTCAACAATTTTTTTATAAAAATTCGCCTGATTTCAGTAACTAATATACATTTCCCCTTGTAAATATATTAGGATAAGCAAAATTTTATCCTTGAATTTCCTGCAAATTTTTATTGTCATTGAAAAACGATGTCAAGCATTTGATATAAACGTTTATGTAATATAATACAGACATTGATAAGTTTGCTGGAATTTTTCCAAATTTTTTGATGGTCTAGGAACGTGAAAAAATTAAACTTGGATATAAACGATTCAGTTTGCCTGCGTAATATGAAAAAATGTTTAGCTACGATGTTACATAATTCCATGTTACTAAGACCACATTGATGTTAAAATACTACACGCAAAATTGCATCCAGTAGGGATCGCAATTAACCTTTTCAATTTTATGGACGCTTATATGCATCAAGCCAGATTTATTCTCTTGGCCTATAAACACATATATGAGCCGGAAAAAATTGCTGTAGCTGTAGCCTATATGAAGTCTTATATACGCTCAACGAAGTTTATGATGATTTTCTTCCAGCCAAAATGTTCCGCAGCTTTGAAAGCTCAGTATAAATTCTTATAAAGACGCTAAAAACATGTTCGCGATAATACGTGACACAAAAAACGCTTTTACTTTAACGAACGTAAAACTATTGTTTTTTTTTATATATATATATTACGATAGTTTTCGACTCGTATAATCGAAAAATGCAAATTTTAACTTTAAGACTCTCGCTTTAAACTAAGACTTTAAGACAATTGAGCATTATTAGCGTTTTACACGTTATTTTGACCCCATACTAATCGGCAATAGTATGTGCCCAAAAATAAAATTGAATCCGAAAAGCCAACCATATTAAAAGAACTACGAGGTGTCTCGTTCTTTTTCCCCTTCGTTTCTCTAATTCGACAAATCATATTTATTCATTCGCCTTATCTTTCCACGTTGCCAAATTTCTTCGTTAAAAAAAATTTGCCAAATGTCCAACTGGACAAATTGTAAAATACAAATTAAATAATAATGAAACAAATTTCTTCAATTTCCAAATTTCATCATGCGAAAAATATGTACGACGCTGTACGAAAAATCTGACAGTCAACTGACAATTCCACGAGCAATCCGTCGGAATGGAGAAACGTTCGTATCTTTTGGAAAATAAATTATGGCGATGAAATCGTTCGCCATAAGCGTACTGAATGAAAAGGATGTCGCTCGACAGTGTCGCGAGAAAAACGAGCTCAAGGTTAAAACTGCTCGACCGTATACACGGTGTTACGAGCCTTTGCGGCAGCTCGTATCGATCGTAGTGCCGATCGACATGCGATAGCGAGGAAAATCGAACGGAGGTCCTGTCACGGTGAAAGTAACCTCAGCTCACGACGACAAATCACGTTACTCGCGACCTCCTTCCCAGTTTTCCGCATATCGTGCTTCCACCCCTTTTTACAGACTTTTCTCCTTCGTCCATTATCGAGACAAACCGTCTGGTCGATCTTGATATGACGGATCAGCCCTACGCCAGACATCCGACCATGTTGTAAGCAGTTTTCCCCCTTTTCTGCTTGTCTGCGGGTACGCGTTTTAAGGATTATTCTTTCATCTTCCACAATTTTTTCAGAAAATTTTAAAAGGGATTCTCGGGTTAGGATGTCTTGGACCATTCAGGGAATCACGAGGAGAGTTATCAGTTATTTCGCTGATGAATATTTCAGAGGAACATCAGGTTCGCTTTACATGCTGACGCTTACTGAAAGTATTACTTTATCGAAAGCACTTATGAAATAGTTGGCAAAGACAAAGGCAAATTATGCAAATGTTTCTATAAGTGTCCAGATACTTTCACGGGTCGTTGTGTGTGGTGGGAGATGAAGTATTGTACAGTTTTACAGTACAGAAGTAATGTATTTGTGCACTTTTAGAACATAGAATTAAGGAAATCAATATTTCCTATATCTTCTATATATTTAAATATATTTAACTCTGTACCGTACTTTAGTGATTTTTTTTTTTTTTGTTTTTGAAGTAGTTTACAATGAATTCTCATTGGCATGGTACTATAACGTGAATAATAAGTGTTTATCGTATGTTTGATTCTAGCTGAATCTAATGTTTAAATCTAAAGGGTAATGTCTTTTTAGCCTGCGGATCTGATTTGTCGTGTCAAGTAATTGAGTAATTAGTGGATAGTAATGTAAAATATTACGGTTTAGCCGAGACAAAAATTGCTAAGAACTTAGTACTATCCGTGCCCAATTAATTGCAGGCGGTTATTTGTTAAAAAGGAAAACCCATAAAATATTAACTGTAACACAGAACATTACTTAATGATACTAAATAACGTACGAATATTTTTATCGCAACAATATCTTGCTATTGAATCGCCTGCCATATATGTCGGAGTCAGGTTGGCATTTTGGGGCGTTCTATGAACCTTTACTTACTTTACCGTCGCGGATGTGGCTAGTATTTATCAGTACGAATATGGGCACTACAAGAGGCTATGAGTAACAGCGGCGATAGGATGGTCGAGATGATGGTGTCAACGAATTCAGGTTCGATAACGAATCCACGGGAGAACAAGTATCAACGTAATACTCGATTCGGGTAACTTTCTCGATAATTCAATCAGCAATTCGTCCAACGACTAACCAACTAACTGACTCGTAATCCAAATGAAACTGCCCTTATATATTCCTGTCCCCACTTCTCGGGTCAATCTTTGTTTTTAAGGAGAGTCATATAATCATTCCATACCTCTGTCAGGTACACGTCTCTCCCGTGACCGTGGCTACGTCCAGTGACCCTCTATGTCACTTCGAGCCCGAACCCATCGTCATGAGGCCAGATTTGAACATTAAAACTATTTCTTATTTTTATTACTTAAGTGTAACTATACTAAAAGTCTGGACTAGGGTATTGGGGTTTTTCCTAACATTCCAGACGGGAAATCCCGATGTTCTTTCATCTCCGATATATATATATGTCGAGTCACGATCCGAGTCCGAGCTCGAGTCGCTATCACGGTGAGGGCTTGGGATAGGTAATGATTCTTCACTGAAGCTATCCAGCTTCTTACAGCACGGAAGTGACTTTTATTGACACAAATAAAGAGGTTATAAAGTTGACGCAAACCCACGGTGGTCACACATTCGCGACACTAGTGACAATGATCTTAGGTTCACTAACGAATGCGCGGCCAACGGAATAGTAGGTGTACGTACTCTAAGTCGGATTCTTTTCGTCGATGAGATCGCAAGCGAGAGAGTGAGTTTCCGTCCCGATGATGCCACAGAGGAAAACTATGATGGGGTGTGTCTAAGGACACGAGACCATCGGATTCGTCGAGGATAGCCTTCGTTCTGAAAGTAAGGGAAATTGGCGTTGCTGCTAATTGGTCAATCGGTGGTTAGAAACAGATGCTAGTCGCCCTCAAGGGAACGTTGCTAGTGGGAGACGTCGTTCGTTGAAAAATAGGTGTCCTCTATTGTCTCGTAGTTGGGACAAGGACTGTTTGTCTGTTTGAAGGACTTTAGTGAGCTAAATCTTAAGATTTATGACGGGCCCTCGGGTTAGCTGCACCACATGTACTGCGGAGACGCATCGACATCTGGCAATATTACTCGCAGAATAGAGTCTGCATGTGGCGAGCTACGGGACGCAGACCGTTGGATTGTTTACTGTCGAGGGTTGCAGTTATTTCCTTTTTTTTTTTTTTTGGAGAGCTATAAAATTACTCCATGCCTTTGTTAGACGAAGCGTTTGTAACGTCGCTTCATATTAGAGGCAGGATGTATGCAGGTCTTCAGTCCGTACCCTCAATTACCCCAAGGACCCACCATAAACCTAAACTTTTTAAGTTTATTATTTCTGCTATCTCTTTATGGATGGTCCTTGAAACAGCCCTTAGGTTGTTATACGTCCTTACTAATTACGGGAAAGCAGGTAGTTACTTAATGGGAAAAACCCAATACTCGACTAACGAAAAGGCTGGTTTTTCCCATAAACAATATTACCTACTAGCCGAGCTGGACGAAGGCTTTCTCCTCCTATCTTCATGACTTATAACCAATTGGCATCGTGGATCGTTACCCTCACTCTTCCTAACGGAAGGTGCGAACAGCCAACCCGTGTTGTTAATTAAAAAGGGCGCACCTATACCGAGCTTTCCTCCGTAATAAGACGAAAACACCTGGAGAGAAATAGATAAAACTACCGAACAGTGAACATCTCTCCAATCTATGTAAACCTGTGCTGTGAAATAAAGACGATAGTCATGTTACGACTCAGCTACTTTTTATTTTCATCAACTAACCCCAAAAATTACGTGACACGTTCATCCCCATTCTCAACGCGAGAATTGATTGTAATTTTAACAAATAAATGAAAAAAAAAAACGTTCATCCCTTGACCGCGGCTACGTTGGGCGACAGACTGTCGCCTCGAGCCAAAGCTCACTGTCACTAGTCTCGAACAATTACAATCGGATTGAATAACTACGATTGTTTAATTACAGCTATAGTAGACTCTAAATTACAATGTTAGGGGATTATCCCGAAGTTCCAGGGGGAGGCTTCGATGTCCTTTCATCTCCGACATATATATGTCGGGTTATCATTGGACTTAGATGCGTATAACGAATCTTCACGTGAATTGGCCATCGTTGTTATGTACTATAAATGATATTTAGTGATATAAATGTGATTATTACAGAGTTTAACGAGTAATAGCGGCGATTGGATAATCGAGATGTCGATGACAATGAATTTAGGTTCGATAACGAATCCACGGTCAACGGGATGACGAATGCGATTTGATCCACGATTTTGGTGTGACTCAACATACTTGTCCACAGTACAAGTAGAACTTATCTGACTGAATCTCAGTCCAAGTTTTTTTTTTTTTATTTATTTATTTACATTTTACAATTTGTCCAGTAGGACATTTGGTAAAATATTATAGCTTAGTGGTATAATAATATAACATGTGGATAGCTACCCCCAGTGAGATACCATCTTCGAATTTGATTGATTTATTTCTTTAGTGTGGTGAGTGTTTGTTTAGTCCAAGTGAAACTGCTCTTATAGACTCCTCTCCGTACCTCTCTGTACTCCTCGGGTCAATCTTTGTTTTTAAGGAGAGCTATTTAATTAGTCCATACCTCTGTTAGGTACACATCCCTCCCGTAATCGTCAGCGACCAGGTATGTCACTTCGAGCCTAATCCCACTGTCATAAATCTCGGGCACCCATACTCAGATTAAATCATAAACAACTATTTCTCAGTTTTATTACTTAAGTACAGTTATAATAAAAAGTCTGGACTAAAGTATTGGGGAACTTCCCAAACATTCCAAAAGAAAGGCGCCGATGTCCTTTCATCTTCGACATATATTGTTATATATAAGTTGCCACATAGTGTACCTAATACGTACAGGAACACATACTTGGTACATAGTAATATAGAAAATCTTTCTCTTTTTATTTTTATATTCCAACCGTACAAGTATACGATCTAAAAATGTCTTCCTATGAAAAAGTTTATGACCGCATGGAAAATATGATTATGTCGTAATCTTTGATATAATGTGTGATAACAATTGAACTTCAAGTTCCATTAGTTTGCCCATAAAATTTGTCGCCTCGATAAGCTTTTATCTAAACAGCAAATGCCTAGGACACCTGACAATCAACACGAGTTCCTCTACGTAGACCGCTTGGAAATTAACTATATTTGACTTAGACTATATAATATAACAGAACTCTAGGAAGGTAGGCTAAAGTAGGATCCTCTAGCTGATCCTCTTAAGTGACCTACTACTCCGCACGTGTATCGCATTTGTTACCGAGTTCCGTCGTCTGAATATCGCGAAAGACATTTTCAGGAGACTCTTATCCAAATGATGTTGAGTCGAAGCGATGGAAGTATAATGGATTTTGATAATATACAGAATGTTTCACGCAAATAGGACAGGTCATAGATTTAAAATGATGGCAGATAGGATGGAAGATTTTATTAGATACAATGAAACGATTTCAAATGACGTATATCGTGCGAGACACGTGTTTGTTTAAGAATTTGGCGCGTTTTAAAGATCCGAAAGTTATTCCTACTGTTAACAGATTTATGTATATTTTATACATTTTATGCGACTTTTTTATTCTACATAGAAAAGTATAAGAAAACATATAAAACACATCAGTATATATGAAATAATATAAAGAATACATAGAGAAATGTGTGCATAGTTACATTCGAAAAAAATGTTATCCGGTCTTCATTGATATACAAGACTTAACATTTAAAAAAAAATTTTACAATCAATTCTCATTGAGAATTATAAGTAAATTATTCTGACGTGATACTATCACGTGAATAATAAGTGTTTATCGTATGTTTGATTCTAGCTGAATCTAATGTTTAAATCTAATTTTTTTAAATATCCAAAACCTTTTTAATCTTCAGTATTTCTGTTTAATTTCCTTTAGAATCTTACATTTCCCTTCACTATATCTTTCTCAGTTCAACCAAATACAAGTCAATTATGTTAGAAAAATTTACCAAATGTCCAGCTGGACAAGTTGTAAAGTACAAATTAAATAATAAAAAAAAAATACAAGAAGAATATACTATCTCTTACCAGAAACGTCACGGACCTTTCAAACGATTTAACAGTATATAGTTTTATTACATTTATAACCCTAGAATAATAAAACTACAGTTACTATGATAGTAAACTAACCATATTAAAAAAATAGCTCAAAATGTGCCAATATAAAAACTTATCGGAGGTTCAAAGAATTTTTCCCATTTGTGAAAGGTTTCATACACAGGATCAAAATTGATCTATAAAAGGAAGTTTTTCAGGAAAAGAATAAACACGCGCAAGTTGTCTATTGAACATAAATTGTATTATTAATTCTGTGTTAGCAGGACAAAGTCGTTCATGAAATAGAAAGGCTACGCTCTACACGGAGCAAGATTTTTTTTTTTATTCAATTTGTACTTTACAATTTGTCCAGCTGGACATTCGGCAAATTTTTCTAGCTTTATTGCTAATTAACATGTGGATGGCTACTACTAGCAAGATACTATCTTCGAGTTTGTCTATTTTATTTCTTTAATGAGATCAGTGGTGTGTTTTCTCCTTAGTCTTCTTACGGAGCAAGATGACATAGAATAATTGTGAAATCGGGTCCGAAATGTCTGTTTTGGAAATAGTTAAATCATATGCAAAGTTTATATCGACCGTATAAGTATAATAAAGCAGCCATAAAGCAGATAAGTTGTCGTATAAACATCGTAAACGGACCAAATAATAACGTATACGTGTATACGCTTTACGTGTACATTGCTTTATGAGCGTTTTTATAATAGAAACATTCATTATAATGGATTGGGAATTCCAGATGATAACCGTGGGGTGCAATTCACCCAAATAAATCGTATATTTTACAATTACTTACATTAGGAAGCCCGTACGTGCTGTGGACTAGACGCCGGTGCGGACACCAGATTCGTCGACCAAATTCGGCAACTAAAAAGTTTTTTTTTTGTTATTATTATTTAATTTGTACTTTACAAGTTGTCCAGCTGGACATTCGGTAAATGACTAGAAAGTTGTCAGTATAATAGAGATCGTCGAACAGAATGGATATAGAGAAAACCGTTATAATTATAAAGTAGCTTTAAAAAAATAAAGAAGGAAAGAAAATATTTGTCGCATGCCTTATTACAAGAACGCCGTATAAAAAGAACGTTCGCCATACATTTTAACAACGTTAGAAAATAAGAAAATAAATTCTTCAACTTGACAAGAATGTCGACTAAATCATTCGACGAACTATTAGGCGTAATAAAGGTATCGATAACAGGCACGGATAAGAATATGAGACCTCTGCCAACTGGTCGACTATGTATAAAATTATGTCTGGTCTGCAAAAAAATTGCTTGTCGTGTGAACACGTTCGTCGGTTTCAACGCACTTCCTTGATCGCCACGATCAAATGCGTACGGTCTCATATATTTTCTTGAACCCCATCGGTGGCAATTGATCGACAGTACATATAGGTCCTAAAGGCATTAAAATTTAACAGAGAGTTTGTGGGAGAACGAGAAAATATTTGACTATTATCAGATAAGACAGAAATTTCAACTTTTGCACGAGGTAAAACTAAAATGATATTATACGTTAAGATATAAATACTAGAAAATATATGATCTATAAACTCAAAGTAAGCACGAGACGCTTTTAGGCGTCGCATAAACATCGTAGAAACATTAAAAGAGAAGCATATTTATCGCCTGTGAAAAGTAAAACTGCTGTTATCATACAAATTCTACAAATGTCTTAATAGTCTAAGATTTCGAGTCGCTATTTTTATTTTTAAACAAGGACCTCGTCTCCTCCTAAGAATACACACCGTTTTCTACGCAACAATAGAAAGTGAAATATTTGATATATACAACGTAGGTATTATATATTTATAACTATAAAAGACATTTTTGTAAAAAAAAAGCAAGAATCATTAAGAACGCTTCTGCCATCGTGAAATTTATTAAATTTATAAACGTACATCAAAGTCTACATCTATTTTTTTTAATAATCTGATTTCTTATGATAATTCGTGCAAATACTTTATCTTCATCCAAAGCTACTAGAAATGTCTTCTTCGACAATATTACTTATTATTCCGAGAATCGTACAAAAGATACGAAATCTAAACTTTGGAAGCTTAAACCACAGAATAAAACGAACAAATTCACTTTCAAATTCAACGCGATAAATTGCAAAAAACTGTATACCATTCGTAACTATGCTACGGGCACGTACAATTTCGCCTAGTTCATCAGACAAAAGACCGTCTAAATCAAAAGCACTAAATCCACTCTTCGCGCTCGTATGCACGGGTTAAAACTGCTATTCGCGAGGCGACGAAAGAAAATAAAACTTTCAGAATATCCGTGAACGTTAGTTGGTCCGGTTCCCGACCCTTTCGCGTTCCTCGACCCCTAAGATTGCGCTTAACGAACTAAGATGAGTTAAAAAGGGTCTCTCTGTTGGATATCGTTTGATTCCGATAAAACCGGATTCTCGAGTATAAAGAAAAGGAAAAAATAAAAATATTAAAAAATGGAATACCTTAATCGAAGCAGCACGAAATTATAATTGGAGTTTTATCAAGGGGAAGGGAGAAACGTAATTCCTGAAATAGGATGAGCATATCAAGGGTGGGATGTAACGATTTTCGATATTTCACGGCGATTAAGTGACTCGTAATCGGACGTAGCCCCTGTAACTTATTACTCTGGCGCAGCTGAGAGAAGCGAAGGCGAGGGCGAGGCTAACGAGAATGCGACTGACAACCCAAGAGTCGAAGATAATGAAGAGAGAGAAAGGAGGACAAGCGTTGGAAGCAATAATGTCGAAGGTAAAAATCAATGTATATCTGATATTTTGGAAGATTACGATTTTGTAAATTGTACAACATGGTTGGATTTACGTGTGTATTTTGAATACATAAGTTGATCTTGTTTGGTGGTGGATAATGGATAGATGGTGGACAATGGGTGTGATGAGTCACTGTTCTTATTTCGCTCTATGAGATAGCTGGAGATAGGAATCGTTTGGCATATATCGAATTAAAGATTTTGTAAAGTGGTGCAGGATAGATATTATTTCTTTTTCGTGTTTGGAAATTCAAAATAATTTGATGCGATATCAGTGTAAATCGAAGAGGTTCTAAAATAAATTTATCACTTGATATTAATTTGGAAAGTTTTTAATTTGGGTGTTGTTTTAAACAACAACCTCTTCTGAAATATATTTTGTAAATTAGAATGTCTCGAATATTATTTAAAATGTAAATACTAAATGAAATTTAACAAACATAATTTTCATAAGAAGGTCAAGAAAAATTGATGTGGAATGTGCATCCCGAGCCAATGAAATTCATTTTTCTGTTTTCAATAGCCACTTGTTGCTTTATTACCGATAAACACACGAAAGTTTCTTTCGAGCATGGAGAAAAATTAAAAATAATCATTTGATACATGAAAATTCTAAATAACGAATATTGAAGTTTAAACTGTAAATTTCGATTTATATTTGTCATCCACAAATATTTTATATACGTTTGAACAAATTAGCAAACAAATCTTTGGATATCGTTGATTATTACCAAATATCAACTATTTTCCTACATCATCGCAGTATGATGAATGTACTGTCGAAAAAGATTGCAAAACATGGAACAAAAATTACAAACATTAAAGTATACTTTTATTTTACTGAAGATAGGCAAAGGTTGTATTTGCTACACAAGCTTTTATCTTCCGTGAAAAATAAAAGAATGAAATGACCCAAGGAAACGTCTTTTCAAAAATGTCCGCAGAAAAACATTTTGTTTGTTCGTTCAGAAAAATCTGCTGATATTTTACAGTTTCCCTATAACGAATTTTGCTTTTAATACAAGAAAGAGAAACAGGAAGAACTCTTTAGTTTTGTCCGCCACCGATTCTTAACGTAATAAAAAGCAGAAGCGTCAGATTAATAAAATTGTCGTAACTATGTTACAGAAGGAGACGCGAGAGAAAGCATCACGGATAAAGGAACCAAACGAGAAGAGGAGAAGCTTAAAAGTAGCGCCGCTGGAAAGAAACGAAAAGTTTCGTTTGGCGAGAGTCCAACGTCAGGTCATTGTTATAATTTTGATCGAATTTTTTATTTGAACGAAAGATATTTCGTGATAAGCTTATACCAGATATACAGGGTGGGCTAGCTAATTGGTATCGTCCAAAATATCTGTCTTGTTTTTTGTTGTATGAAAAGACTTTTCAGGACAGAATGATACTATTTCAAGAAGTGCATGTATTAGTGAAAATACTTTCTTCTCAAGTTTACTTTTTTTTTACGAAACTTCAACGTTATCAACGAATATATTTAATGTTATACAATGTTATACAATTTAATGCTATACAATGTAAATTTTTATAACTGAAACAGATAAAAAAGCAATGAAAAAGAAGGTTTAGAAACAAAAGAAAGATGGAGAAAAGAAGCATCGATTATCGGTGATTAACAGTACAAGAATAATTACAGGTGGTTTTTACTCGAAAAGAGTATTATCGAAATTAGGGGGGGGGGGAATTGACGACTACGGAAAAGATCTGTTTTACAAAGTTCTGTTCCTATTCGTTTCACGAAACAGATAGGAAACATAACTTGCCTAAACTATCGAGAAAGTAGTTTAAGTCTATTTCACCGTAGATAGCAGACTCGAGGATGGAAGGAAGGATGAGAAGGAAGAAGATCACGATGGCGATGATAATGAGAACTGTATAAGAATCGAAAGATTATGGCTAAGGCAGTTTATTTATAGTTTGTGCGTTCATTTCGTCGCATATATAGCCTGTATTCTGATCGTGACTCTGACTCTTGTGATTGGATATTTTCTAAACGCATAGATGTAAGCGATTACGACAAGTAGCTATTGTAGTTTAACAGGTAATAATATTAATGCTATTGATGTTGAACATTTTTACCTTTGTAAATGTATCGTTATTAGACAGCAAATTTTTCTGCAAATTTATATTTTCATGATTGCAATTAAAAAAGTGAGATTATCTTATTCCTTTGTATACAGGATGGTTGGTAACTGGCGGTACAAGCGGAAATGGGGTGATTCTACGCGAAAAAGGAAGTCGAAAATATAGAATAAAAATTTTTCGTTTGAGGTTTTGTTTTCGAGAAAATCGACTTTGAATTTTCGCTCGGTACGCGTGCGGTACGTTATAACGAATCTCACTGTAGATCGTTGTCTCCATGGAAAAATTAAAAAAAAAATTTTATACTATATTTTCGACTTCTTTTTTCGCGTAGAATCACTCCCTTTCCGCTTGTACCATCAGTTACCAACCACCCTGTATATCATCATCGAGAATTAACGAACATTTTTCTGCATCTAATTGTAAGAAAGAAAAACCCGAATCTTGGAAACAGCGCAACTGAATGTTCTATGGTCCTCATAGAGCGGCGAAGAATCTAAGTTATACCGCCACGTTTGATTATGCTGGAAGCACGCGTCTGTTCGTGTTCCATGCACAGACGTTCTCGTTCACGTATTCGGTTGGTCCGTGGTCTCTAAACGACTTTAAGAACCGATTCTCTCGACCTGATCACTGCTATCGATTCGAATGCCGAATTGAAACTGGACAACGACTTGATGTATCGATTCCATTGCATGTCCCAGTTCCATCGAACCTGGCACGTTCAGATAAGGACACTGGGAGTCAGCAGGGTAGCTCCTTCCCCTCTGTGACTTACTGACTTGATTTAGGCTTGATGTAAACGAGCAATACGATGCTATTGAGACTTTGCAAGATCTGCATTTTTGTTACTAGGTAGAACAAATATGTACTTTTAACTTTTAATGGGAAATAAATATTAACAGCAGCGTTATGTATGATGACATTTAAGATGAAAGTGTAAGACTTGGAAGATTTGTGTTTCTAATGACAGAACTGTGGATGGCTGTGCGCTCACGATAAATAATGTGTGTAAATAATACAATATATCGTTATTAGCGTTTCTTAATATTTCTTAATGTTTCTTAATGTTTTTTAATAATTCAAATTTACATTGTGTTAAATTTATGAAAAGGTAGTAATATTTCTTCTAATTATTATTAACGTATCGTTTATTCGTGTTTGTATCCTTTGCTCAGATTTAAATATTGTTACTAAAAATCGACCATAATGCTACTTATGAATAGTAATGTGAATAAAGCTATAAATCTCTGGTTTAGTATACATATTTAGTATACGTATGATATGAATACGGCTTGTAAACGAATTGTAGAAAATAGAATTTTATCCTTGGATTACATCTTTAGAAAGACATATATATCCATTGTATTGGAAATTCCCATCTATCACAGTGAAATCATATATATTCATATCCATTGCATCAGTAGATGCATAAAAATATAAAAATACCGAATTGTGAAGCGTCACCGATACGAAATCTTAATGACGTCGCCACATTTTTGACCGATCACGAGTAAACTCGTGTTTCTATGCGCAAACGTTTGTTCATTTCTCCATAATATAACTGATGGAACGTGTTAGTTTTTATACGAAATAGCCGGTCAACGTAGACAAATTTACCAAATGTCCAGCTGGACAAATTGTAAAATAAAAATTAAATAATAAAAACAAAAAAAAACGTGGACCTGGCACCGAGTCAACGATCGTGATCATGGCGCGTATTCGGATGGAATCAATGCACCTGGCTAAAGCAATCGAACGAACAGACTCTTCATAGTCTTCGTAGATTCTTCAATGCGACCTTGACACGTTTGCTACGGTCTACAGCGTGTTCCCTTTCGAAGCATAACACTGTTATTGACAGTGGTGGAACTTCATTTCGAAACTGAGGCACATTCAGAACCTCCGTTTTATCGCAAAGTTGTTCTTACTGGAGCAATGAAGAAAGGGTATACTGACGTGAAATATAAAGGGTGGGACGATATCATGGAACAAAAGTTCTATTAAAAATAATTTTAAGAAAGAGATAACAGATTGCCATTTGTTTTCATAATTTTATGAAATTTCTTATATATTCGAATATATTACTACGATATATTATTACGACGTGCCTTAGACTTCCTTGATGCAGACTTTATTGGACGAATTGCTGGGAAGCACGGAATAAATCGAGTGGTATGGATTTTCATGTCTGCACTATTATTAAGGATGTTGTGTTTGCTTGAAAGCCGTGGGACGTGAGCGTATTAAAATTGTACATCGTTGAAGCATCTGAGATACTTAGTTTCTTGTAACCAAGTAAGTTCATTTGCTTATGATAGGAAAGAACGTTTAAATAATAATTTATTAAATACAAACAATTACAAAATTATATCTCCAAAACTATAATAGACAGCGATAAATGTTTTTTTCAATTCATTTTAGATATTTGAAAATTTTCATATCTTGTAACACGAGTATAGCGGGAACAGGTCAGTGTAGATTTTATAGCGGAACAATAAATCCTTATCCCGTAACTTTTTTTTAATTACGTGGGTTAAAGTTAAAATTAGCTGTTCGCGAGCTGTTTGAGTTTGCAACAAAATTTCATATATCAGAGCTGCAATTGAGAGCGGAATTAAAAATATCGTCTTTAGAAAGGGTAATTTGAAAATTTAATCTGAGGGAAAGAGTCACTTATCGAGTACAGTGCTGGAAGAATTGATTGATATGGATAGTTCCCCTTCAATCAATGAAATTGATAAAAGGATTCAAGTTTAATGAATGGTAATTACTAGGCGTGTCAGTTAAATAGCATTCGTACGTCACAGACTTTTACTGAAGTTGATTGCCAACGAAACATCTGAACATTTTTCTTCTATGACAAGTTTCAAAATTTATATTCAGAAACATGGAACGTTTAAGTATAATTCATATGTAAATAATGATCTAATAGATATTATTAAAACATGATATTTTACAATAATAATATTTACAATAATATACAATAATAAAATAATTTATATCAATAACATTTTTATAAATATTATAACAATTATGAATTGCAATAAGCATTGCTTATTTACTTAAAATGCAATTTTATAAGTTGGAGCTCCTATCATCTTTAAAAGACCTGAGTATTGGAAACTAAAGCATTCTCTAATATGAAGAAAGATGAAGTATACTTATGTATATACATATATACAAGTATACTTATGTATATATATATATATATAAACGATACAATACTGGATAGGATACTCGGAGAACACATGAAATTGCAACTTCTATGACGGATTTCGTAAACAAGGTCCAATATATCGATCGAAGGTAGAAATTGGTAGTATTGCTTCGAAGATTCAGTAAGATGCACGAAATGAATAGAAGTGATTGTAAAATGACATGATGAATTTTTATAAAGTTTAAAGATTTAAGCGAATAATTTAACAATAGATCTTTGTTGTTTAAGACCTTCGCTGCTACTGATAGATATGTTGCGTCGCTTCGATTATATCTAATTAATTGAAAATCTTTTCCGCAAATGTTTCTTATTTTTTGAAAATATTTTGTTTAACAGAATCAAACTTTCTAAAAGTATCGTTCAGTTCCTAAGAAGAGAATTTTCGAACCATGCTTTATATAATAAAATAATTATATTTTCGCGTATTTTACTAAAGCAGCCACTTTCTTTATTCGCATACTAAATTCAGTGGAACAAACTATGTACAATGCGACACGTTGGAAACGTAACGCTGTAATTTTATAAGGGTCTGAGTATTGTAACATTTTATCTTTCATGAAAATCAAAGGAAAAGGGGAGCTGCACCTGAAAATACATTAGCTCGTTAATTGCTCGACTAGGTATTAAACTTATCTGGTACAAACATCTTACCGAATAAATATTAATTTAATAATAATTAATTAACAAAAAATATTTCTTTTACTTGCATCGTTGTAATAAAACAAATCACGTGCAGAGAAAATCATGGTTAATCTATAATATAATCATCGTAAGTTGTGATAAGAAATCGATTGATGCGCCATTTTTTATATATTATATATTAATCAAGTCGATAGGTAAACAATGATACGAAGAAATTTATCTTTTAAACTACCGATTCAAGTAAACTCATAAATAAGCAAATCCACGTAATTCCTATTGAAACTTAATTTGATTCGCTATCCATTTAAGTCTTAAGGTAGATCTATAAATCTAATATTTTCAAAGGTAACTTTCTTTCCTATTGGAGCTATTTCTCTATATTTCATGGCAATCCAGTATTTCTCCTTAGGCCATGCGCGCACTACCGACAAAACTGTCACTTTAGCTGTTATACATATATGGCGCTATGCTCTCGTTCACATCAATCAAAAGTTCAATTTCTTTTTATTCCCATAACGCCATATACGTATAACAGCTAAAGCGACAATTTTGTCGCTAGTGCGCGCATAGCCTTAGGGGTATCGTATATAACACCTAAATCTTTTAACCGATAGTATACTCGACTCGATGAAACAAGCTAAAACAATAGAGAGATAGAAAAACAAAGAGAGACGATGAAAAGCTAATGCACTACAAAGCCCAATAGTAAACAACGATCGTTAACAACGTTGCATCGATATTTCCTTTACAAACACGCAATTCGCTTGGCGGCTATAAATCTCGAGCTCGATCGAGTGACCAGCGTCAAAAAGGCGGAAACGGCAATCGAGATCGACGTGATCGCGAATCTCTTCTAAATATTTGCCGAGCAAACTAATGCATTAGCGTTCGTGGAAATACACAAAGTCGACGTAGCTGGTCATTAGACGCAGCAGAGGGGCTTGTTCCGTGTGCGAACCTTTTACAAGGCAGCCTTGACACGTTTCCGCGTATGATCGTCTAATTGTATACTTTGAGAGCACGCAAGTATATAAGGATGTGGAAGAGGGTTGATGATTTCGTGGCGAAACCTCGAAATTTAATGGGTAGCAAGGAGAACAAATAAGTCGCTGAGAAGTTGGCAAAACAAGCAACAACCGGGAAGTCCTCGATTTTTATGGAGATGCAATGTTATACAACGACAACAGTATTACGGCAGAATTTCAGAAGAGTAAAAGATGCAAAAGTACGTATCACATATAGAGATAACATAAAATATCGAAAATATAATGATCATTAGAGGGCAGATTTTTATGTACGAATGAGAACATGGAGGATGATGCAAGAATGCACAAAATACATGTTCAGATGAATATTGTTAAATATAATACAACTTTACGGTATAACATAAAATTAATGAAATTACGTATTTTTATAGCGGATTAAAATTTTATTAACATTTTTCGTACAATCTATTTTTAGCCAACATTTTTTGTACAGCTATTGAAATTGATTTATGACTTCAGCAAATCACCTGCCAATCTTGAAGAAAACCTCACTATTCACTCAGAAGTATCCACGAACTATGCAAAATTTCGAACAAAACTTCTAATGACTTTTTCATCGATGTAAATTGACGGATATCACGAATCAAAGAAACAGATTCTAGACGACAATAAACACAGTCCATCTCTAAGCCCAGATAAATCCCTCGAACGTGTTTTAGGCGAAGTCCTGGATGTGGATCCGGCGAAGCTAGATTATATACATCGCTCACCCTCAGCCAACGGGTAAATTGAGCATAAGACCCTTATGAGTTCTCTACGGGCTATCACCTATACTCCGCAACAACCCTTAACCCTCCTGTCATTAGTGTCTGATAGATCGATGAGAATAGAGAAGAAGAAAGAAAGTGAGAGAGGAAGAGAGGGTAGCTTGATTTACGATTACAATTCCATCGTGATCTGATTAAGGATACGTGTAAACGTGTTACACGATAGCTACGGTAACAGAGGTGATCAAGAACACGTATTGATCCGTGCGAGAGATGCTGATTGATATTTGGTCGGGTTATTAATGAATCATTCGTGTGAATTGGTAAACCGTGAACTGCACGAAATGTGTAAGTACAGCCTAGCTCAAAAGTCTCCAAACACTTATTATTAGATTGAAAATGTTGATATCAAGCCTTACATTTTATTTTCTCAGTACAACATTTTTATAGCCGTATAAGAGATTTTGTATGCATCAGTGCTGATCGCCGTTACCGGTCGTCTAACAGGCGCGATGCGACGACCGGATAAGATGACAGCTAACCCAAACCTACATATGCAAATTACAAACAGAAAATAAGAATTAGGTTCGAGTTATTTTACCTGTGCGCCATGCCGCGCATACTACTGACGCATATGTTGCCAAGGATGAACATTTGTAGACAAAATTATTCATTATTCATTGAGAGGAGATAGCTTCCCTGCAGTTACAGCGAAAGTACTATTAAACGTTACGAAATTTAACGCACTAGGACTTAATTAATTAGTATTTATAATAAATGTAAAAGAGTTATGACTTGAGATAATCTTTGGTCATCCTATGTATTATAATATTTTTAAAAAATTGACCTTGAGATTTCATAAAGAAAAGAACGATTGGTGTGGCAAACGGTTTGACATGAAAGTGATTTCAATTTCGGTACCGCCAACACTTTGCGCAGAAAGGATGAAAGTCAGTGAAAGGATGCCAGTTTCGTACTTGTTTTTTTTTTTTATTTAGTTGTTTACATTTACAATTTGTCCGATTTGGACATTTGGTAGAATCAGTTTCGTACTTATAGCACAAATATCTGGACATAACTATCTTTGGAGCCAAGGTAGCGCGGATAACCGCCCGTCTCCGTGACACATTTTCTTTTTTTTTTTTATTATTTAATTTGTATTTTACAATTTGTCCAGCTTGACATTTGGTAAATACATATACAATATGAAACTGGAGGCATTGTCTTCAAAGAGTCAGTTAAATTCACGCAAGCAATCAGAACGGATAATACAAATCCCTTTCATTGGACAATTATTATATCGTTTTTACGTTATGGGACTTTAATTATATTATTTATTACTGCTTGTTACTGTTTGTTTTGTTGTATTGTTATTATCATTAGTAGTAAAAGTAGTAAACTTCAACGTCGCGATGCAATTATTACACCATTGACGTCACAATAAAATAACATTGGACAAGTTTCTGCGAGAAAATATTACGGACGAGTTCAGAGCAGTGGCATTTACAGTACGTGCTGTAAATTCGAAAATGCCGAACTCATGTACTTTCGCTTCAACGTTCGTCCATGTCGATGATTGTACAAAGAATACTCGGAAATACCAGGTATCGTCGTCGTCATAACTGAGATATTAAAAGACAAAAATTCGATAATCTAATATCTAAACTGACTGGAAAGGAAATTGCAATACAAATGTATTGATAAGACATGTAATTGTTCGACACTCAAACGACCAATTAAAATCAGTCGATCGACGATGTCGTTCATCATCTCCGATAACTTCGTTCAGCGACCTCCAGGTTCGTCTT
The DNA here is from genome assembly GCF_011952205.1 of Bombus bifarius. Classification (NCBI taxonomy): domain Eukaryota; kingdom Metazoa; phylum Arthropoda; class Insecta; order Hymenoptera; family Apidae; genus Bombus; species Bombus bifarius. Next base: position 117,202 of record NW_022884488.1, read on the forward strand.
AAGCCAGAGCATACAGGAAACGTGCACTGCTAACGGCCGCAAGAACGAAGAGGAATTTCAAGCGTATCTGGCGCGACTATCGGTCTCAGCAGACGTCCGCGTCCTCTCTTATCGAGAATAAGGTGCCCGACTGTCTGGCCAAGTAGTTTGCTCTGTATCCGAGCCAACTCGCCTCTCGGTGTACACAGAATAACCCTTCCATTTCGTTCTATCCAGCATGCGTTCTTCCGTCAGGAAGCTTTCTTACGCTTCGTAGATACGCGTCGTTGTGACTCGTTTACGATCGTTCCACCCTTCTACGTGGGATAAACAAGCAGTGTACCTGGTTTGTTAGCCTGTTTGGTGCACGAACCGCGCCGGGGTTTAATGAGTCGAAAAACTTGTTTCAACAGGGTCTTTGCTCACCTCTCTCTATTTAATGGTTGACCTCAAGGAAGAGGGTGAGTTGCCTCTTGAATCGGGCGAATGGTTCTTCCAAGGTTACACAACGTGAATAATTGATTTTTCAGATCTCTCTGGAGATCCGGAGGGATGACTGGTGGAATGGATGTTTTGCATCGGTAAAGTGATAAATACAAGGTGGTTCGTGTAATTGGATGGAACTCTATCTTTACGATAGTTAGAGATGGAGGAATATTTCACGGAAGAAAATGAATCATTTAAGCACAGTCATTTGGCTTAACTTGATTCTGTCTAACCTTTTAAATAGCTTTTCTGGATTTTATTTAATCGTACATTATAATTTCATTTATAACAAAACCTGCTCAGTCAGGAGATTAGGGGTGATCTTTATTTTTAGTTAAAAACTTCATCGTAACTCTAACTATAATTTGTAATATGTTATATTCGTATTTTATTATAATTAAACTATGGACTTTTATGCATTCATGGGAAATTAAAAAATCATTGGAGTGCTGGCCAAGGGTTATACGATAAACAGAAAGGCAAATGGGGAGAAAAGTTTCACACACGTTGAATTAAATTTTAAGAGTTTATGGAACTCTTTTTTTCAAATGTGAGTATGAAATTGAATACTAAAACAGGCACAATGGGACGAAAATGAAGGTATCGAGAGCAGTTACATCTATCCATTAAAGAGAATATTCGAATAGATACATATGTATGTACTTTAGTACCTACTCTACTATGTGATAGTTAGAAAAGGTAAGAAACATGGTAATGATTACGAAGATATAAGGTATATAAGGTACTATTATTCGTTGTACTTGACGTACAAGGCAAGCGACAAATTCAATTGAGATTCTTATCAGTTACCGCTGCCTATGAAATGAAAATCCAATTAGATGTAAAATGAAAATGTAATTCCATTAACGAAAAAATCGATCATTGCCCACCAACTAATTGTTTCGTTATGAGAAAAAGAACTATATGTAACAATCTAAAATTTAAACGAGCAATCACGTATATTATAACAAAGGTTCTTTCAAACCTATTTTCTTTAAACTCAGAAATATATTTGGATGATAGAGAAACGCGGTTTATTAGTCTTAAATTTATTAGAAAATATTAAAATATTTATTTTGGTGTATCTACTGCATCGAGCAAACAACGAAATAAGAAATCCTCCACTTCCTGTTACAAAGTTTTTCGCCCGACGACCGTGAATTACTGGTCGCGACTATTCTATCTGAAGTTTACGAGCGTTTCCGCCGTTCGATATTCGTCTTGGAGACAACAGAACAGGCGTATCGTGTCTGGTATCGCGTAACACCGCTTTTCTGAAGGAATTTTATATTGCGAAGTGGAAGAATGCAACGTCTATAATTCTGTGTCGAACCACGCTACTCGCTCTAGTATCAGACATTTTTATATTTTTATTTTTTTGCCGAGAAACCACGTTGATCTTCCTCCATCACGCTTTCTTCGTGCAATTTATTTTCTTCACGAAGAGCAAACGAAACAAAACAAACATGAATTTTCGATTTTTGACTTGGTGCGAGATAAAATTTGCCATGTCACGAATGTTATTAGTCATACAAACAAGGGATTGTACCTTCTCTACTTTAATCTCTTACGCGTTGTACCTTTTTGTTGAATATCAATAACAATGTTATGAATAAATATCAAATAGTCAGCTGGAAGTGTACAAGGTGTTCCAGAATAAAGGTATGTGGCGGATCGGTATCAACAGGACGCCGACAGGTCGAGGCATCAACGCGGCGCAACACCTCCTGGGCGATCTGTTGGTACCAACCGCCAATACTAGAGGGCTAGGACGACAACGAGTCTGTCTAACTCGCTAGCGGTCGAATATACGAGCGATTGATACAAATACCGCACCTAGCGAGACTCCCTCTACGTCTAGGGCAGAGACTACCAGGCATAGCCTTACTGACGAGTCCACCGGTAGTCCCGGGACGAAACGCTAAACTCTCTTTTCATCCGCCACAGGTATTTATTTCGATCAAATTGTCGAGGTACAGATTTAGGCGAAGGATAATTCAGTTGCTTCTTAATTATATAGTATAGGATTTTACTTATTCAGAAATATTAGAAATTAAGGTTTCCAATAATTTCTATCCTAAATGATAAGTTTATTGATAGATGGATCTATCGTTATTTAACATGAACTAAAAATACAGTAATGTGCTGTAACTAAGACAACTAAATGGGTAGTTCACAACTTACAACTAATAGCTTACAACTCATAACGACTCGGCTACTCAACTCTCGACTCCCCACAACTCGACTCTTAGTTAACGACTACCGATTAATTCCTTTTTGTCTTTTTTCATACGCCCATCACGTACATGTTTCATAACCATCCGCAATCATGATCACGCAGGCCTTCTTCCGCGTAACTATTCGACTGAAGGACCGACGACACATTCTGGGCTTGGCCCATTGAAGTTTCCCAACCCTTTCGGCCTGTCGGAGGATTTCTCGCAACATTGTTTACAGTTCACCCGATATTTCTTAGGCAATCTGTCCACGATACTACAATAGAATTGTAAAAGATCATTTTTTAATCCATATTGACGATGGATGGATCCTGAAATATAATTAAAGACAATTATAAGGGATCGTTTTGAAATGGAGGAACGATTGCTTTAAATGGGAATTTTAGCTTCTTCTGGAATGAAATAAAACAGAATATTTGTTCTGATATCCAAGAAACAGTGTAGCATAAAACAAATTAGAACAGTTAATTGACTTCGACCTTACGCTTGAATAGAGATTTGGTGGAAATAAAAACCAATGCAAAATTGAATTTGACACCCTAATAGCGTTCGATTTTACCGAATGTAACTTCGTCTTCTTTTTTTCATCTAGCCATATCTCTTTATTCGATACCAAATTTTTCAATAGCCAAAATGTAGACACACGAGGTTTAATAACTTTTCACGTTCAATACGTTCGTTACAGCTTCCCAGTATCCCACCATTTTCTATGCTATCAACTCGAAGCTTGGAAACAACAATTGTTTACTCGAAGAGAATCACAAAGCCCTGTGAAAGAAAAATAATCAATATTTTTTTATAGTGTTTCTTTCAAATTTAAATTATTTAATTACCCAAATTATTAGAATATCGAAGAGCAGCGTAATAGAGGAAGTAAACGTGAAAATAACAATTATTCGACTTTATATTTACACCGAATGGCATTAAATTATATAAATCATTTTCAATTTTAAAATTATTATCCAATAGTTCAGATAGCTCATTGTATCGATAAAAATGGAACTAAAATTAAACAGGAAGCTTAGAGCTTGTTAGTTTTCATAATGACGTCACATCGATGATAAATTTAGCATTATAAAAATATTACAAAATTAATTTATACACCTAATAAAATAACCAAACTCACGGAGATTAGCTCACATTAAAAAAGAAATGTATGCGAAATGTCGCGAATATATTCCAGCGAAGCTAAAATAAAGATTGAAATGTTTTAAATGGCTCGTGTTGATAATAAAAATAACTGTGGCAACGGACACGAACACGTTGATAGTGGTCACTGTAGTCGCTATAGATAACAAAGAAAATCTCGGATCCGTTCTCGATGTAAATTCAACTGCCGACAATGCTCAATAAACTGAACCATAAAGCGAAGCATTCAGTCGCTCACACGTAAATACTTAGCTGCGCCTAATTTTCGTAAACGAACCAAGTATAATCACATTCCACGGAATTCTGCCTTCCATACCCTCTCTATCCTTGGCTCTTCCCATTCGCGAGAAATACGAACGCGTACTCCGATCATTTAATGGTGGGACACGGCGTATCTACGGGCATACGTAACTATAAGTCGGTTAAAAATAGAATCTCGCGTTAAATAATCGTAGATGAAATTCGAAAACGAAACAAGCATCGAGTTATCCATTGATCTTCCAAGTTCGATCCAAACTACTGTAATTACAGTTACGTAAGATCACTTACTTAACACTCTATAACCGGAACTTCGTTTTTTGTAGAATTGAAATTTATATAGTTTCTGGCTTTGGTTTGAAAACTAAGAATTAATAATCGGATAGTATGAACAGACTACTTAGTATCGAAATAACGATATAGTGGCGTACAAGTTTCCAGGCAGATAAATTTTTTGCTTTGACAAATCTGTTCTGAAAATAAGATCTAAACGAATTTTAACTAATGTTGGATATAGAACATGATAGAATTTATTTGTCGTAGAATCCTTTTTATTTTAAATTTTATGCTCTTACGTTTTAACGTGGAATTATTCTCAGGATTACTACGTCTCGTATATATGTGTGCGACATTCATACGATAATCGCTTATTATTCACGTTATAGTACCACGCCATAATAATTTGCTTATAATTCTCAATGAGAATTGATTGTAAAATTCTTTCAAATAAAACAAAAATGTGTGCGACATTTAAGTACTTTAATTATAGTTAATATTTTGATACGTCTTATTTCATAATTGATATTAAAGCAACGAGTAGTTAATTAGTATGTAATTAAAGTAAAAATTGTAAAGCGACTAGCTGCGACGTACTTATTTCCTACCTTTGTGCAAAAAGAACTAAAACAAGAGTTAACTTAAAACTAGTTATTGATCCGAAGTCTTAACTACGTCAAATATTTAATATTAACGTGTTGTCTGACCATCGATTGTTTTCTATGTTTTATCACTTGCGCTCGCAGTGAAATTTTAATTTTCATACAGCATTCTTTTTATCGGGTTATTAAAGATATTTATTATACTTTTTCTAAAGAACTTTGAAATAAAATTTGGTTCCGTCGATCATATGAAATAGAGAATTTCTGAAACCTTGATATTTCTCTTTACCATATGATCCACCTTATATGGAATAATATTATTTGCTTAAAAACACAACAAACATTTTAAGCGATTTAAATCATTTTCACAATTCCAATCACCGATGATAAAAGATGAAACTTTCGACCAATAAATTAAAAAAAAAAGAATGAAATTACAACAAACACTCAGCATAATAGCTTCCTACATTTAACTAAAAATTAATAAAAAATGAAATATGAAGAATACAACAAATCCGGAAGATACAACTTTCCATCTATCTATGATTCTGTATAACATTTGCTCTGCATACTTCAAAGTTTGCCCAAAGCTAAATATTAAATATCGAAAATTAAACATCAAAAACAAGTCAAATATCAAGGAATTCAGAGCGATGTTCCTCGCTTATCCTCCACTTATCATTCCATACTCTCCCATAACATCTGTTCTCATTCCTCCAAGATTCCTCCAAAACTGTTAATTTCCTCCGGAACAAGAAGTGAATTCTTTGCAAAATCTTTGGAGAAATCTAAATTTCTAATCCGGTCAGAGATGAATAGCCAGAGGGATGCACCGGACCGTGCAGAATTGAAATGTAAACCAGACGAGTCTTGACTTCTGCGGGCGTAAAGTTTCGATTGCTGCAACGTCCCCTGTGATACGTAATCGTGGAAAGCGAAAAAAAAGAGGAAAAAGCTCGAACGGAAGGAAGAAGAGGCGAACGTCTTTACATCGAGGCTGGTTCGCGAAAGGTTGTAGACCTTGCTTGTATGTATTATTAACGCGGTGTACATCGATTTTGTCTGCCTGCCTCCGTAAACTCATTTCCATCGCCGCGGAAACGCTCTTCGAAACGAATCGATCTACCGTCGAGGATTTTCTCAACACCTCACCAAAGAGAAATCGACGTGAATCGTGGACATCGTGACCGATCGACGGACCGCCCGGTCAACGAAGCGATTTACCAAAGAACGTTTAAATCGAAAGCTTCGACGCGGAGGTGGTGAGTTTATTTGTTTGCACGCTTTTGCGCGCGGACGTTCCTTTATTGAGGATTAGCCGTATTGTTCATTGGAATGTGAAGTATAAGTGGTAGAAGAAGTGGAAAAAATGTATGGACGATGTAGTAGAATGAAATGAGTAAAAGGGATTATTAAGCTCTTTCGTACGTGTAACGATTTAGTAACATGAATGAATTATTGAATTTGAAGATATCGTTTGTAAATTTTGATGTTATTAGTTGTAAGTGTCGTAAGATGTAAAACACGATGACAACGAGTCGAAAAGTTATAGAAACTTCTTTTTTTTTATTTGGAAGAATTTTACAATCAATTCTCATTGAATTATAAGTATATAAATTGAATTATAAGTAAATTATTCTGGCGTGGTACTATAACGTGAATAATAAGTGTTTATCGTATGTTTGATTCTAGCTGAATCTAATGTTTAAATCTAATAGAAACTTAGTTGGAAAAGTAGTTAGTTTTTGTAAATTTTGAAATATTAGTGATTTTTGTTATAAATTGACGTTATTGGCTACTGATCTGCGATTAGTGTATTTTAATCTATTATTTACTGTTACTATTTCCTTGGAGCATTTACATTTTCTCACTATTTAATTTTATAAGATTAATGTCGTAAGAATAACAGTCAATATGCAAGATAATATAGAGAAAGGAAACAGATGAGTAGAAGAAATAAAGAAAGTTAGAACGAGGTATAATTACTCGTTTACTCCATTTTTAGGTAAAAAGATAAAAAAGAGAATTTGCATGAATATAAATGGACATTAAGAATGTATGAAAGAAGGAGAGAAAATTTCAGTGTCATGGCCATGACAATAGAAAAGAAAATTTATAAGCAAAAAACGTGTTTGATCAATCGTAAATAATAGAAGAAGGACAATAGAAGGAAAAGAGAATTAAAGTTATCGCTTAACATTGTTCAAAGAGACATGTAATAAATTAGTATGAAGTATAGGAAGTATGAAAGATAACGATACACGAATAAGCTAGGAAAACATCGTACAATGGCGAATAAAAAATGTAAAAAGTTAGGAGAGAATCGCGGAACAAGATAGAATGTACAGATGAATTTCTTTTTCAATTTCCTCTGCGAGAGAAATAGAATCTATGTTGTCACTGAGACAAGATTATAAATTCCAGGAAGCATTACAAAGTAAAAAGTTTCAGTGGCATTACGAAGATTAACTGAGTTTACAAACGACCGTAATGCAAAAACACTCTGACGAGTATCATAATAACCATTAAAGCCGATTATTTTCAAAGAGAAAGATTAGTAACAATGTTATCACGTCACTGATTAATTTACTAAATAAATTAAAAAGGAATAACAAAGAAAACAACCGTTTCTTTGGAATAATATAATACGTCGATTAATAAAATGTTTAATTGTACCCAAATATTTCATTTTATATAGCAAACCTCCTCTCCCAAATTTTATATAAAAAATTCTTTTCTTTTTATAAAAAGCGCTCAAAAGAAAAGCAAAAAGAAGTGTGCAAGAAGATCGCTACACTCTGCGCATAAACAAGGTTATATTTCTATTGTCGTAGCCACACAGACAAGATTCGCGTTCATCGGGTCACGTCGATCTATTTCGTAGCGCGTCCTAAAATAAAAAAAGTCGAAGCTTGGAAAGAATCGTGCAACTCAACTGAGAACTATTCCACGTTGCTGCGGTTCCCGCAAGAAAGAAGATGTCAGCTGTCCGAAAAACGCGTCGATCCCTTTGATCATCCGGAACTTGGTACGTCCGGATCCGATTATCGATTTTAGACTCAATCAAATTCGACGTTCGTACCAGAACTCTCCAGAAAAATAACAGAAAGAATATCTTCCATATTGAACATATTGTACATAATGTAAAGAGAATCTTCTTGACAGATCCTCTGATAAATCCGAAAGTAATATATTTTATAGTTTAATGATTGAAATACGATAGATTCCATACTCGAATAACATTAAACGATCTAAAGCATTCTGACTGTAATTTTAACTCATTTGGAGCCAATGACGTAATACAAAGACAGAATACAGAATTTAAATCACTCATTTACTTCCTTCTCAATCGTCTTAGAAAGAGATAAAATCTACATTGTTATTGCGACAAAATTATAAATTCTATTAACAGGAGCATTACGAAATCAAAATTTCGATAGTATTAAGATTAATCCTGAACTTACAAACATATGTCATGCTAAAAAGTATCGTATTAACCATTCAAATGAATTATCCTTCAGAAAGAATATTTAAAAAATCTCAAAGAGATTCTAAAGGATTTGTAAAAAAATTATAAAGAAATTATAAAAAAAATGATCTTCTTCCCTGAGCCAGGCAACGACATACCAGTTGTGTGTAACTTATTCCCTCCTCCAACATAAAGAGGAACGAAAGACCCATTTTCCAAAAATCGTCTTATAACATCAATAGTTTCAAAAGAATCGAATAAAACTCGTATGGAAATCCAAAAGAAAGAAAAATCAGAAACTCACCCGAGGATGGTCCCATAATTTGATCCAAGCTACCACCATCAACCACTGCAGCCCGTTGCGATTCTGCCGAGCATAGCGTCCGGAAGGTACACGAAAAATTCGTGTCTATCGGTGATATATTTTGACTGTTTCACCGCGACATGACAAATTCACTCGACAGAGGAACACGACAGAAGTTGCTGGCGCGTCGCGCGGTCGTTGAATAATTCCTGTCTCTCCCCTTGGCGGGGGTCCGTCTTGTGGCGCGGAAAGCAGGCTGACAGGTAGCGGCGGCGATCGACTCGTGTCTTCCGTCCGAGCGGATTCTCGAAATCGCGCGCGAGTAGGAGCGACGACGAGCGAGGGTCGTCGCCGTTTGGCCGGGAACAGGCGACCACCCCGCCGTATATCTTCCCTTTGATGCCACGTGCTGGATTTAACGGGCGCCGGGGAAACACGGATGGAGAGGAGAGAACCAAGGGTGGAGAAGGATAAAGATAGAGATAAAGAGAGAGGGAGATTGGTTGCGAGAACTACGTCGGCGCGAGGCGTCGCGACGCCTACACCGACGCGCGCAGTGCGCGCCTCTGTGTGTTTCGAAGAGCAGAGGGAAGCTACCTCTCTCGATCTGTGGATCGCGCACGTGGATCGAGAATCAATTCTTTGCGGTTTGAAGAAGACGGTTTTCTTGGTAGTCCAAACCTGTTAACACGAGAAGATAAGTTAACTCGTTATTCGGTTTATTACTGTTTTGGGTTTATTTATTTAGAGATCTTCTGTTTTTATACATGTCGTCCTGTTTCGATTGAGAATTAATAAATTGTATGATAAATACATTCGTGTATTTACGGAAAGATTTCATACATACAAGGACATTCATTATTTATGATGTATTCAAAAACATATTAATATGTATTACAAACAATGAGTGTATGGAATCCTTTTATAAATATGTCCATTGTCTATATAATATTTATTGTTTATATAGAATTACGTTTGGTTCAAAGAAAAATTAATTCTATGTATACATGCACATATGTATGCGCCAGTATTTTTAAAAGGGTAAAGATTTGATGGTGAGTTGATTATTTAAAAAACTGAGGGAGTCTGTAACGAAGAAATCAAGATATTGTATAATTTTCTTATAATTGAATTTATTCCAACATTGGAACTACAAGATAGATACGTTAAGTTTTTATCTAATCTTAAAAATAGAATTAAAGAAGAATCTTCAATAGGATTATATAAGAAATTACAAATATACATGTCCATAAATACACAAAAAGAATTATACAACCTTTATTGGTGTTGAGAAATTCAGAATCGCACATTACATCTCATTTGAATTAATTTTTTATTTCAAAATAAACGTTTCCCTACAATGAGGAATCCTATATATTATTCGTCGAGTCGATTCCCAATGCTCACTGAAAATTTATGAAATAGCTCGTACTTTACCATATTCACTCGAACAGGAAACCTTTCTTTGCATTATGCATGTATCTATGTTCGAAAACAACATTTTTCCAACCAAACTTACGGCAAACTCTGTGGTACACGTTCGTACACGGAAGTCGATTATTTAATAATATATTAACGTATTTAATACATACAGCATGCCCCCCAATTTAATGTCAAAACTTCGGGAACCTGTAAGGGATCGATAAACTAATTGTAAATAAAGAGAGAAGAAAAAAAATTTTCGTTTGCTCATTTATTTATTTACACTTATTTGTTCGTGCTATCGTCTATTTTATGAAGATACTGTTCAAAATGCTCTCTGCAACAATGCAAGCATTACATTTAACATTGATCGTTCTAATTGCAGCTAGATATTGCCCTGGAGATATCAGATGCACTACAGCTATGATTCGGTCTCTTGGAATACACAAGTGTAAATAAATAATTAAAAGAACGAAAACGTTTTTGTTTCTTTTTCCGCGACTGTCCCCAGGACGAAGTGAAAAGGTCTTGACATTTAAATTGGGGTCACCCTATATATTACTTCTTCATAAATCAACAAAATATGTATGATTTAATACATTTTAAGTACTAATTGCACATGTGCAAAGTACCGTATTTATGATGCGTGACTAAAATATAAATAAAATGAAGTCGATTGTCGAAAATGAATCGAAAATCCATGCCTACATATTTTCTCAATGAAATTGACCATATAAATTAATAAATTTCATATATTATTTAAATTGATATTACATACTGCAGGTTCCTATTTTAAATTTTTATGATACGTTTTTTCTTAATCGTTAATGAAGATAGATATTACTATTATGAAAGAAATATGACATTCTATGAAGGCAATTTAAATAAGAAGACAGGGTCAACGAAAATTACTTATATCCATTGTAAATCTTTCACTTTTATTATGTCAAACGAAAAAACAATGTTTCCAACACCATTGAAACAACTTCTAATTATACCCTTACTATCTTCAAAAGTATATACATCTCAAATCGCCATTTCTGAACAATCAAAATGAAAATCAATAGAATTATCGCGATGAAGCGAAAAAGAGTGGTCTTATCATTCGAGAAGATCGTTCAAGGATCTGCTTGATTCGTTCGCCAAATTCAATTCAGACTCGGAAGGCAGATGGTTGTAAGTTACAAGCGTAGCCGGTCTGATTAATTTGAACAATAGTTTCGAGGTACAATAGACCTATATCTAGTGATGACAATGGAAGTTTAAAATGCCCTGACTCTATTAAAGTATAACTGGACCGCGACATAAACTTTGTCCACTTCCCATTGACTAATTGTTTTCGTGACGTTATGGTTTACCGTTGGTGGAAGTTATGGAAATGAACCTAGGCTATGCATCAGATATCCTAGCAATTCGATTTTCTACGTTTTCGAGTTCCCACTGTCCTTGTTCCGTACCGACGACGTACGAGAAAGAATAGGAGAGGAGGATCTGCATTTCCAATGAAGACCGCCCGTCGACACTGCAATTTGGAATCGCGATTTCTAAGCAGAACGGATTGTTCACTTACTGCACGCCCTTTTTCTGTGAACCCACAAAGAGTTTGACACAACGAAAAAATCTGAAATCCCGATCGTGCCAAGAAAACTGAGGACACTGATCGATGTTGTTATTGAGAAGTTGAAAAAGTAAGGTAACTTCTTCTTTCCTTGTAATTTCTATCGTTTAAACTAATTAAGATATCAAAGATTAACTCTGCTGCATTCTTCACAGCGTTCTGAATTAATCATATTTTTCAGTCGCTAAAAAGTTTCTTAACTTTGAAGAAGATGAAAAGAATCATTAATGACATACTTGATTTCCCGTTTCAACGGTATGATAAATATTTCCTTAAAATATTAAAAGATCTTTTCTTTGTTGAAATGAGAGAGAGACATCGTCTCCTGAGATTTTTCGTGGTTATAGTGGGCGTTCGGCAACAGCTGGTAGAAAATTTATGAGATGGTTCAATAAACCAAAATAAGAGAGAAATGGAGAATAACAGAACTCACGTTTTAGACTTCGTTTTATAGTTACTGACATTCGAAAATCGATGTGTATACGTGTTTATATCTGCGCATGTGTACCTGTGTTCGAATGTAACGCTGCACTTTCCTACCCGCCGAATTAATTAGGTAAAACTCGAGGGAATTCTTTTAGTTGATTCTCGATCAATGGAACCTTTATGCGTCATTAGTAATACTTTCGGAAGTAGCGTTCATGGCACGTTTGGTTATTGGAAATACGATGGACATAAAAAATAAATGAAAAAAACATTATTACAATTGATAAATGAAATTGCTCTGAATGCTAAATATCCAGTTCAAAAATAGCTTCTTCTTTAAAATACGAGTGTCGTAAAATTATAATTATTTACAGAACTCATACTTTCGCTCCTCCGAACGATACAATATGTAAATATTAGCTGTTTACTATTTTAGTAATAAAGATTTAAAAATATCGTAGTTCGATGATCGACACACGTATATACGAAAACTGTATCGATACTACTTTGAATTGGTTGAAGAACGATAAATAAAAGATATAAAGATTTACGTGCATACATACACCAATGTTCTTCTCCCTTCCTTGATAACAAAAACCACGTTAAAAACGAAAAAACGACAGTTTTACGGAAAAGCCAATATTATTGTCAGGTGCTTTAATAGGTCACTTTACCATTTTCGTTTATATTTGGAAATGTTATTTCAATCGGAAGAAAAGATCATAAGTTTTCGCGGACACTGGAATTAAATTGAAAGAGCTCAACTTTCGACATTTATAGAATCAGTTTTAAATATCACTGAACGAAATTCAAACGGGGAATGAGAAACAAATTGTTCATAGCTTAATGAAGTACTAGCAGCTTGATCTAGGATGCAGTTATCGCAAAAAGATAGTGCTAGACCGCAAGCAAACATGTTTACAGCCTGCATGTTGGAAATACTTTCTACAACTCGTCTAGAAAATCTTTTGTGGAGGGAAAAATAAACACGAACCACTTGTTCTGTGATATTTTCTTTTTTTGAGAAATTTTAGTTTGATGATATTTAATTTATTGACTACATAATCTCTCTCTAAAGCCACTTATTTTTGTCGTCCTAATTAAGAGTAATATTTCTAACGAATCATTTTTTTATTCATTGCAGTAGTTACTAAAAGATAAAAAATAAAAAATAATATCATACCTTTCATAAAACTTTACTGAATTCTTTCTTGCTACATACATATATATCTCATCCCGTTCATGAAATTTCGAAAATGTTTCATCTAATTCGTTTATATATTTTTGTTTCAGCATTATCTCAGAATAAAAATCCTATAAAAAAAATAGCAGAAGTGCTATATTTAAAAAAAAAGGTGAATCAGACTAAGGTCAATTCAGCTATTATTTTATGGAAAAAATAAATACCTGCCGGTCTCTCGTTTGATACCAAAAGAGATCTTCGTCGGATGACACCAAAAGTACACCGATCTCCGTAAAACATTCAAAATCAAATAAATCAATAAGCGATAAAATAAAATGAATTTACGAGACACAAAAGAAATAAAAATAAATTTCTTACGATATAAACCAGCCGCAAACAGTTTTGAAAATGACTGACATTTCAAATACGCAGCAACATGAATAATAGGACGTATTCAAAAATTTCGGAGAATGTCGATATATGCCACGGAATTCCAATTTTATCAGCCACAATCAATGCGTGTGCACAAACATTACATATTGTTTGCTTAATTATTCAACAGCAGCGTAAGCTTGGAATTTAAATAGTTAATTACATTACCCCACAATCGGAAATGAATCATTGTATTCCACCAGTAGCTGATTTAGCTACTTCGTTCGTTAGTCATCGTCATAGACGTCGTGTTTGGGGGCTGATCTTATTTCTCTGATACTTATATATGTAATTATCTTCACGGATTAGTGACGGCGTTATGATTAACAACCGATGTAACAATCGATGTAATCCACCGATGAAATCCATGTAAAGGCTTGATTATGATGAACGATGTGAAGAAAATAAACCATGACGAAATTTTGCGTGAAAATATACAAAATAGAAGTATTCTCGATGTGTGGAGACTTTCACCGAGACAAATATCACGGCTATGTACAGTATGCTGATTACAAAACCTTCTAATATCGGATTTAGTGCTTTAAGTAATATCGATTTCCTTTTTGTCCTCGTAGAATACGAGAACACTCGATTTTATCAAGTATTTTACTGGAAAATTAGAGTTTATACAATCTCCTTATTGTAAGATATGAAATGTTCCTTTTTTTCTAAAAAAGCCAAAATTTCTTATTATTTTTTCAACAATACAATTTCTTCAAATTTTTCCTAATAGCCGAAAATTTAATTTTTGTTCGAAAATATAAATTTAAAGAAAATTAAAATATAAAATGTTGAATATAATGAAAGTTTATGCTTAGAATCATTTAAGTTTCGTAGCATGAAATTTAAGATTTATGGCTAAATATTGTCGAGTAGTGTATAAAACGTTACGGTTAACCGGTGCCATTTGTTCCAGTCCGAAAGTAATTTTTGTTCTTAAGTAACATAATAAACCTATCTTCAAGTGAATGTTTCAAATGTTTTGATATCATTCAAACACTTTAAGGAATTGCTTAATCTTCGATTTCTGTGTTTTCAATTTTCGGAATTTATATCATTTTCCTTTCCGAGTGTTGCTTCCTGGCACACATATGTTTGGATTTGTAGAATCAGACCACTTTCACCGTATGATTCAAACACATTTTTATACAAACTTGAATATAATCTGTCACTTCAAATCACGAAATACATATAGTTCTTTTAAAAAAATTTACTTATGACCACGTGGCGGACATACCTCAAAATAGAACCAGACGACATGGCTTTTTTTCATTTCTTTCTATTATAATTCGTGAATCAAGCATGAATAGATTACAAAGATGGAAGCAATCCATTTCTTGCTATCACTCAGTAATAAAATGTTTATATTCAGACATATGTTATAAACCAAAGAATAAAAGTCAAGTCGTTGCTTTTAGTTTTTAAAATTATTATCAATAAAAATTAGGTGAGTAAAATCGAATGGAATCGAATGAAAAACTTCCTCCTCGCTGAAGCATTAGCTACCAGAATCTATAACCTTACAAATCCAACCCCGTACGCTGATCTCAATCATTTTTATCAAAAACATTATACGATAAATTTAGCTTATATTTCAAGGTGGTTGTACGTGAAAGTAATAATCAAACATCGGTAAACGGTAGTTACACGATAGTAAAAGCGAATTGTTGTTTGCATGTATAAGTAGGCAGAAAGGAGAGAAGAGGGTAAGTAATGGCATAACAGAAAAAGATGCAACGACAACAGAGTTGTCGTCATTATTATTGTATGAATCAACATCACGACGATGTCTTTGATGTGAATATGGTGGTTGAAGAGTGTAACAATGCTTCGAATGTGGATCTTTATAGGTATTTTCATGCCGGACGCTTGCGCTGGAAGTACGACACGCAGCCAAACAAACTTGGAAACGGTCTAGATTGCGAAGCCGTTTCTTCACTACATCTTGGTCCCTGTGTGCTTTATGATTGTCTCTAAGTAAACCTAATAGCACATCCTTCCTCCCCTTTATTTGCTGTTAATAACAATGCATCATTAATACTTCTGTTATTCTCTATAATTAAAAAAAAAAAGAAAAAAAGGAAAAACTAAAAGCCACCTTGCCAGGATGTAGGCAGCAGGAAACACAATATTCATAGATAGCACAGCACCCTTGAGCATTACATGTTTTACAGCTATACCTCTCTTTCTTGGCTATAGTTGATGTATCCTCATTTTTATTAGAATCTTTTTGTTCCATATTACAACAACCATTAGGCAAAATTTCTTGTCTAGAGCATACAATGCCACGCTCATCTACTATTAGAACTTTACCCTATCAGAACGATAAGAAATCAGAATGTCACTTAATTTAACATATTATTTTCATTACTCCAGAATGTAATGTACCTGTATGGAATTACGACAAGGATGAACCATAGTATCGGTGTCATTTAAATTTGACACTGCTTCTACATTTAATGGATTCTCGTTTGCCCCTTGATCAACGATTGCCATCTGCCACAGTGGTGGTTTACCAGATGCTCTCAATTGCTCCGATAATGCATCATCATCAGAAATTAAGTCATCGTTATTGTCATTAATTAGCATAGGGTCCATGTCATCAAGATCATTATCCAAAGCAAATGTCTTTTTCTAGGGATCAGATAATATTCTGTTCTAAACTCCAAATCAAAATTCATATGTTTGATCATGCAAACTTTCATATACTTATAATATATATTTCAATACAATTTTCCGATATTGTTTACCTCGTTACGAAAAAGTGAAAAGGCGCAGTAGGTAAGAGACAAAGCAAAGATGAGCCCAAGTACGAGGCGCCGTCTAATGATCCTGAACAGGCTGCCACAACTCGGCATTCTTTCCACTTTTTGCAATTTATTCTCGTATTTTTATTCGACATTAAATTTCCAGTCTTCTATTCCAGCACATGATTGTAACTGATAGCACAAAGTAATTTTATTTAACTATTTCTGCTATAAAATTTTGTGTGATTAAAAATGCTAATCGCATGAAAAATATCAAAGTGTAAATTGATATACAAATTACATTCAGTATGACATGAGTTGATATAAAGAAAGTGTGGAAAATTTTTTTTTTATTATTATGTTGTTATGTTGTAGGTTATGTTGTTTTTGTTATAGTCACATTGCAAACGTTTTGTGAAACGCTTACCCATCTTCAAATGTGAATAGTTATAACATAAACTTTTTATCAGTCAATTGTATGATCAACAGGACAGACCGATATTTCGTTATAAAATTTATTAGGTTCCTGTCACCGAATGTCCAAATAGTGATATAAGAAGTGCATTGGCCTGCTCAATATGGCAGTAAAGTTGGCAGTACTTTATGTTAGATGTCACTGCTTGTTGAATTAACAATTTGATATCAACATATGATATTAAATTCTCAACGCGAGAATTGATTGTAATTTCAACAAATAAATAAAAAAAAAAATATGATATTATGAACTAATTAAATTTCAGTTATACATATATGTATGTACATACATATGTGAAATTTACTATTTTATAAAATAGGTTCATATTGCTAAAAGTTTATGACTAATAAAATTAAGCTTGTGACTTCTTTTGTGTCGCATTACCATTAATCTTTCTAATACATATTTTTTAATTTCGATTATAGAAACTGAATGCATAGTTCTGAAGTTTAATTTTTGATATGAAACAAAAATACGATTTGCGATCATAAAATATTTTTCTGATTTGGGAAATTTAAAAAACATTTGCAATCTTTGAAACAACTGAACTTAGTTATTTTCTATAAATATACATCCCTATAATAAAGTAAAATTAGTAACTAAAAATTATGATATCCTATCTGAGAAATAAAAGGCTATAATAATGCAATTTGGAGTGATACAGTGGGCAATATCATTAACAATTTTATGCGTTATTTTTGTCATTATTATTTTTTTTATTATTCAACTTGGCAAACGAGACCGTAATCTTGAACTCCAGACCTCAACTAAACACTAAAAATCCTGGTGTGTTTGAAACATTTTTTCAACCCATTTCACGTTCAGATATAATTAACAATATTAAAAATTAATCTCTTTTGTTGTTTATGATAAATAAGTATAAAATAATTATTTTTTATTATGAAGTGCTTTTACAAAAATCAACCTCATTTCGAAAACAAACAATTCATCAATTTTTTAATTGTAATCAGTAGCATTATCTATTTTTCAGACCAAATGTTACAGCTGCCACCTAATTGATTAACAACAACTTTATAGAATTAAATGGCAAAGGTATTACTAATATATTTCAACTATTCAGTTCATTATGTATGAACGATTGTTCGTGCAACGGCAATATCCTATAACAACGCAAGTTAACCAAGTACGTAATAAGAAATTAAATATCAACGGTAATCAATTTTATACGATGTAAGTAATAAGAAAATACGATACAATTGAAGTAACAAGATTTATATCTTTATGTTGGGTTTTGCTACTTTAGAATTTTTTAATTTCAATATTATTTATCTTATACAATTTTATTATCGTTTTGTTATCGATTAAAATTGTCTCATTTAATTATAAATTTCACAAAAACAATTCGGCTTCGGAAGAATCACATATATAAACAAAGACATTCAATCGTCTTTTTTTTCGTTAGCGTATTTGAGCGTAAATCTAGAAATAATTTATAGTTTCAAGAGCTAGTCCCCACTAATAATGATTCTCTTGAACTCTATTATGTATATACACTTTGTATATTACAGAAGCAGAGCTTATATGGTTTACATTTTCACTTTTCTATGGTTATATTTAGTAAATATAATTTATATGCAAATTATCTAACAACATTAATCTCTAATATGTTATCTTAAGGTTACTTTCTATTCGGGGAACCATTATCAAACATAACGTTATATATATTGTTCAGAGAATTGGGTGAAAAATTCCTCCAAGTATACTTACTTCCATATAACGTCACAGATTTGCAACATTATATATATTTCGTACAAGCGGCGTTTAAGCGTAATAAAACACAATCCTTAAAGGAAAATACAACTGTAAAACGATAGACCCTATAAGTAATCTTAAACAAATGATATAACGTAAAAAAATACACATCCCATTCCTTTGTATTTCAGTGTGGTCGTAGCAAACGTGACAAATTGTGACCAATTAGAGACTAGAAGTCGCTTCAAGTGGTTGGTTATACATCCCCACCAAATCATAAGGGTCCAGGTTCAGGATCTCTTCAGCAGTCAGCGTACACCAACAGCCGGGAAACATCAGGTGGTTGGATAGTACTGCATGCGAGATGCTACAAAAGAAGACATTTCAACTTGATATACCGGATACTAAATACCATAACGCAAATATCAGAATAACACGATTGTGTCCCGGTTGCAACTTAAACAGATTGGAGGAAAGGATCATAGTGTGCTTGAAACATTCGTTGCCGTGGATTCAACGAAAAGCATCGCTGCAAGCATTAGACTTTTGTAGGAGGTGCAGGCAAGCGTTGTACAAGGTATTATCTTTTAACTGAGAAGTTACAGGCCTAAAAAAGTGTTAGGTATAGTTCTTGTACTTGATTGCTTGATATAAAGAAAGAATTCGAAATTTCGAATTGATTTTTAATAGTAGTAGAAGAAGCCTATTCTTGAAGATTCATTAAAGATAGAGTATAAAGTGATATGTACTATATGTTTCTGTGATACGATTTTGTGAAGTTAAATGAGTAGATGATACTGGTAGAATTAGGCAAAGTGATAGTTCGTTTGTTTGCAAGAATAGTGCAAATTACATTTGTAATCGTTAATATCTGAGGCATCTGAAATCGTTAGTTGTTTCGTCTTTTTGTTTAATATATTTTTTCATTTATTCAAGAGTGATGTTCATTTATTCGTATTTATGTAAAAGTTGGAACTATTGGATATTATTAATTTACAAGTGAACAATTTTATTCGTATACATTTTCAATATATTATTAGTAATGATAAGCATCATGTAAAAATACGTATTAGAAATTGAATTATGTATTATTTCACAATTAATTGTGAAAAACGAACAAAAAGGAACTGCGAGACTTGGGTATCAGGGTGCTGTTAGCTTTCTGCATTGCTTTCGTTTTATTCGTAAAATAATTAATAATTAAAATATGGTCATAAGAATATCATTATTTCTACATTATATTTAGTGAATTTTATGGAAATTTTATTGGATTCTTTACAATTATTTTATATGAATTTATGTAATTGTGTCGTGCAGAAAACTTCTGTTGGTATATACGTATGTACTGTTCATTCAAGGGAAGATGTAAGTTGGTAAACATATAAATTGATCACAGATGTTAGAGAAATACTCGAATACTAGGAAGTAGTCAAACGTAGTGTTATTTGGTCTCCTGGTAATTTGCAAAATATTTAAGCCTGACATATATACTTTAGTTACTTTATAAGGTTCTTGTTTGGTTTTTCTTCTCTTTTTAACATCATTATTTGAAACTATCAGCTCAGTAAAAATTATTAAAAAAAATTTTTTTTTATTAGTCTATTAATTACTAAGTATAAACAATCCAAATTCGTAGCTTTAGCATAATGGAAGATATTACTTTTATTATAGGATTCATAGAGTTTTATTGCATTATTATGTACATATTTCTAACTAAAAAGTATTCGTATTTCGTTCTTCGCGTTTACTCTGGAGGATATACTGTTACATCAAATTTCTCGGAATTGTTTGTTGCTGAAGAGGAGTAATATGATCCTGCCACTCTTCTAATATGATACAATAAGCTTATCCCAAAGAATTTAGAGAAGAAAAAGAATTACGTATATACAAACCAGTTAATTTTTAAATACAAACCTATATATTTTTATAAATGTCATAGTATAGTTTTGGGAATTGAAATCATCCTTGGAAAAAATGCAAATAGTCAAGTGATAGTTCGTGAAATATCTTGGAAATGCTACTAAATCAATGCTGTTGATAAAGACCGATCGTTCTTACCATGTGGAGAAATGAAGAGTGAAGAGTTTTCTTTAGTCTAGATTCTTTAGCTAGGGAGTCGTAAAGTATCTTCTGAGGGACAGCAGGGATTATTTTTATTTGAAAACACTTGAAATGACACTTGTTTCAAATAAGTTATTTATTTTAATATGACTGCAGTGCTATATTAGATAAAAGTTGATTATATAAAGTATATTAGATTTAAATTAATTAAACAAAAATATATTTTTAAAATCGATTAATATTAATATCAACAAGGTTCTCTGAAGGGTTGCAGTTACTTAAAATGCAGGTTTTTCTTTATATAACTTTTCTTACAGAGTTGTGTTTGATTAAAGCAATTGTGTACAAGTTTGTTGTGACTAACTTTTTTGGATTCTTTGGGATTTTTTTCGGACTACTGATACTGTCTTTTCGGGGCTGGTATTTAAACAGACGTGCAGGTAGAATGTGGGGAAAATTGTTATGAATGTGAGGACCTTCCTTCATAGTGAGATCGAAGATAAGAGGGGAATAGCTTTTTCCCATCAGGAGGAAAACGTAGAAACTAGAAAAAAATTTAAACATCTTATATGTTGATGGTGAGAAAAAATGTGTATTTAGATGTCGTCATTATGACAGTAAGGATTATGTATTTAAGTATTCAACGTGCTACTGATTAAAACTTTTAGGTCTAATTAAAGAATTTATTTTTATCTCTCAAATTTGTATTATGAGTAAAAGTTAATAGAGAATTTTCATCCAATACTTACATCTTTTACAATCAGAAAGAAAGGAATTCTCAATCGCTGATTGAGTCTTTATAACTAGATTGTTAGTATGACGGCGGACATCATAAGTTACCTCGGATATTGATGTAAACGTCACTGTGACGCCGTGAGATGTGTAACGCCTGTGTTATCAAACGTGAAGGGTTTTGGTCCGTTATTAGTTTTTCATCTATCCTATCGTATTCTTTTATCAGGCGGAAGGCGGAAGACAAGTCTGTAAGAAAATGTGAAGCTTCGAACCTGAAGCTTATCATCTGTTTTCCTGGGTTGTATAGCTACATATATATGTGTCGGAGTCAGGTTGCCATTTTGGGGCGTTCGATGAATCTTTACTTACTTTACCGTCGCGGATGTAGCTAATATTTATCTTACGGTTAACCGACGTGCAGTGCACATCATTTTTATTTCTCTGACAAATACCTATCGACGGTGGTATACACGTTGCTGGCGATTTTGGAACAAAAGCATTTCGATGTGCGTGGTACGTCTTTCTAGCGCAAGTGGCTAAAGTCGCAGCTCTTTAGTCGATTCGTTTGAACACGTATTAAAACAACTTTGTCAAAAACATTAGCAATAGGTTATGGAACGGATGTGACTTCGCTACTATTTTTAAGTTTTATTTTTTTACACGCATTCTTGTCATATATTGTTAAGTTTCGCTTATGGTCAGGAAAACTTCTGATTTTCGAGGATTTAACGAAAATGTCTGAGTCAAACTTTATATCTTGCTTATCTTTAATCTATTTCCATATTGCAGTCGTCTTTTATATAATTCTAGGATCCACTGTCACCTTTGTCTGTGTGTTCTTATATTTTTCAAAATTCGGCGAATTGCCTCCAGTGTTCATCAGCTGTTTTCCTTCAAAATGGAACAATGTAAATTCGGCTTAAGGCACAAGGCCACTTGAGAATCGAGACAACTTTGTAGTATCCGTACATAGCTTAAAAAGAGAAAGCCAGGACACTTGAATACACCATAAATTAAGTCCTCTCCCATACTTTGTCATGGGCTAAAGGAACCTAACGTTTGCGCAACTGCAACTTTGTCTTTCGTTTTTGCTTACAAGCCAGACACCAAGTGTCTTCTTGATGCCATCTTCTTAAGTCTTCTCAATGCGAGAATTGATTGTGAATTTTAATAAATAAATAAAAAAAAAATCTTGTCTGTCGACGATTATAATTTGAGCGAGCGTTTGTTCGGAAGTTTATGGGATGAGCTTAGGTCAAAAGGTAAGAAACTTAAGTGGCTAGCCGTTGCTATCTTTACTAGTTTTTGAAATGGACTTAATAGAATAAACTTTCATGATGGAGTTCAATATGGAGAATTCTACCGCCATGCTCTTAAAATTTCTTGAAGAGCAAGCAAAAGACAGAAAAGCCTTCTATTCCAAATATTTCTTATCTATGCAATGCAGGAGACAATTGCAACTGTGCTGAATATGTAGCACGCAGGGTACGATAATTTATGGGAAACATCTGAGTGTACCGTTCCTGAGAATTTTGAAGAAGTTATATTTTTCATATGCATATAAATAAACTCACGATCCATTCCACCATAAAACTTTGCAACATTCATAATATATGGGAAACCAAAAATATCACGTTTGGACAAAACGTCGTAACTTTATCGAATGAAAAGTCTGTGTGTTACTTCGCATCGCGTTTGTCAAAAGTCGTCAGTCTAGTGAAACTGGACTCGCTTACGAACTTGCCGCTAGCAGGTATAAATTCTGTTTGACATTACTTCAAAGTTATTCTTACTCCTTGCGTTGATAGTATATCAAAACTACAGCATTTACACACTTACGTAATATGCTGTCACTCATTCATTCGCGACATATACACACTTATTAATTAGGTTATTATCGGATTTTAGCACTCTAAGGATCTAATAAGCATATAGCCTGAATTCCTGGATGTTTCTAGAGCGATTGAAAAAGATTCAAAGTTATAATATTATAATAATTTTTATATTTTTATCTACAATGATGAAACAGGAAACTATGACTATTTAATTAGAGCTATTTCTTAATGTAGTAATGTAATACAACTAAAACAACTAAATTGGTACAACTAATTAACTACTGCATGACAACTCACAACTCACAACAATCGACAACCAACAAATCGCAACTAAGTACTCACGACTTGTGACTAACTACCAACTGAGTCTAACTAATTTTTTTCTTTTTTTTTTTATTTAATTCTTTACATTCACAATTTGTCCAGTTTGGACATTTGGTAGAATTTTTTAGCTGTTTGATTATCATGTGGGTGGCTACCTCCGGTGGGATTAGGTTTCTTTGTGTTTGTTAGGTTGTGTCCTTTGTGAGGTCTGCTGGGTGTTTCCTTTTCAGAGTCCATCTAATGACTAACTTTCTCTGACAAAACATCCCTTTATCAGAGTTTTTGTATTCCACCATATACACGTGTTCCGCAGCCGTTTATGACAACAGATGGTCACGTATGCCTTTTCCAAGTAACTATTTTTCTGAAGGACAGTGGACATACCGATGGACCACATGGTCTATTGGAATTTCCCGCCCCTTCTGGCACTTCCACTTTCTACCTGCACTATAGTTCATCGGGTCTTTCTTAAATGATTTTTCCACGATACGACAATATTATATCTAATATAAAGATAACAGTTTCATATTATTCAAGCATGTAATGTAAAAATATTTTCATAACATTTCGTTTATAGCATCCATTGCCTTTATTACTGTTTTATTTAACAATAGTTCATATATTTATAAGATACCGCATGAAATATGAGAGACGCGAATTCGCGTTTCCGGTTCCCAACCGTTGGTAAATGAAAGACGCGAATTCGCGTCTCCGGCTCTCAAAGCGTTAGTAGCAAAGCCTAAACATTTTACTGAACCTACTAGCATAATTACTCGGAATTGTAAAAATAAATTTTCGAATAATAAAAATGTCATATCCAAGGTGGTTGGTAACTGGTGGTACAAGCGGAAAGGGAGTGATTCTACGCAAAAAAAGAAGTCGAAAATATAGAATAAAAATTTTTCGTTTGAGGCTTTGTTTTCGAGAAAATCGACTTTGAATTTTCGCTCGGTACGCGTGCACTTTATCACGTCTCGTTATAACGGATCTCACTGTAGATCGTTGTCTCGATGGAAGAATTTAAGAAAAAAAAATTCTTATTCTATATTTTCGACTTCTTTTTTCGCATAGAATCACCCCCTTTTCGCTTGTACCACCAATTACCAACCACCCTGTATATAGCAAGTATACATCTAAGTATAAATTGTGGAAGAATTGATGCTCATATAATAACAAGAAAAATTACAGTGCGAGTATCCTGATTATTTATAATAATAACAATTCTAAGTATGCATCTGATATATAGATATATACATTTTGCTATATCAACAATTTTAGATTACCGCATCCGTCTAAGATCAAGCGTGACAAATTGTTGGCATTGATCTTACTGCCGTTTTCTGGTAATCACATTATTAATTCAAACTAAAGCATTTTCAATCAATGATTGAAAAAAATAGAAGATTAAACATCAAAAAAACTCTTTATGGATTCTATTCCTTGAACTTTAAGAATGTATCTGCCTGATGCATACGTAATATACATTCTGCTATATCAACATATTCCTTAGATTACCGTATCCGTCTCTGTTTACGCGTGACAAACTGTTGGCATTACTCCTGCGTTTTCTAATAATCGCATTATTAATTCAAACTAAAGCATTTTCAATCAATGATTAGAAAAGATAAAAAATTAAACATCAAAGAAATTCTTTATGGATTCTATTCCTTGAACTTTAAATATGTATCTGCCTAATACATACATATATACATTCTGCTATATCAACATTTTTCTTAGATTACCGTATCCGTCTCAGCTTACGCGTGACGAACTGCTGGCATTGCTCTTGCATTTTCTAGTAATCGCATTATTAATTCAAATTAAAGCATTTTCAACCAATGATTAGAAAAGATAAAAAATTAAACATCAAAGAAATTCTTTATGGATTCTATCCCTTGAATTGTTATCCTTATAGGTAACCAGATTACTCGTAGTGCAGTTTATCTTGCTATATTTTGAGCATCAGTTCTTCCACAATTTATACACATTTAATTATATAATATACTAATTAGTATAGTAAAATAATTATTTATATAATTATATGTATAATGTACACGCGATATTTTCATAAATTTATCATTTTTGCGTCACTTCTAAGTATATACTTTATTTTGACAAAAACGCTCCATTGATCCAACTACAATTATTCTCATTATTATTTCTCGAGGATTGTTTTACGTATGCAACTTTGTTTAGTTATCTATTCGCATATTTATATTCGCATTATCTACTGCTACTGCAATTATGCGATTCGACCAAAGTTCAATGTGCGTTTGTATAAGGGGGCACGAAAGGAAGCTCTTGGTGTAAAACAGATAAAATTTTTGTTTGATGATGATTTCCGTGACGGTGACGTAATATTCCTATATAAATGGGGGTAGAGAGTTCGGAGAATTCAGTATAAATCGTGCTTCTTGACGAGTGATAAGTTTCATAGCAAAAGTATAAAATTGCTTTCGAATCACGATCAGGCTTGCTTTATAATTGTATCGACATTTTCTTTGCGAATAAAAACCATACGGATTTAATACATCGAAGACTTTATTACAGTAACAAGAATTTATTCTAAAAGAAATGTCATGTTGCGTGCTGGCATTATGAAAATTGTGAACAATATGAATAATAATAATTTAACACTTGCGATATTGTCACTTTTTTATAAAAAAATCCTATTGATAATTCATAAAAAATAATTTTATGATCTTGTATGCGCAGAATGTATGAAGGATATATTTTATAATTAGAAAGAAAGTAGAAACCCTGACATAAACCGACACCACTTGCCAAATTTCATTTTCTCATTAAAAACATAATATTAGTGCGATAAATGTCTTTATGACCAGAGTGTACGCATCTCAAAATCTAAAAAGACGTCTGGTAAAAATATGATTATTATCTTGATGCTTATCACATGCTCTCAATTATATAGTTAACAAAGGATTTACCAATGTTATAACAGGATTTTATCTAAATAAAATCGACTTCTATCGCCATCTTATTTTCTCTTTTCTCAACTGCACGTTTCAAACAAAAGACGATTGGAGGGGAGAGGGTTATAAGGAAAAATCTCCACTAAGCCATCACAATCGTTGCACAGATATGATGATCGTGAGACAACTTTGATATCCGACTGGCAGATCGTTCGTCTGGAGCAACGTAACACTGTGTTTACCAACTTGTTTCACCTGTCACTAACCAGCTGAACTGCGTATGTCCTATTCGTCCGAAACGTTTAATATACGAAGGAGCAAGAGAGAAAGTATATCATTGGAATGATGTCCGAAAACACACAAACGGGAGCCACGAACTATGACAACCTCGCGTTAAAATGCTGGCTTTACTGCATCGGACCAGTTCGCCGTTGCGAAGAGCTGAAAAAGGTGCGGTTCATACTCACGATCGATCCTTCTGGCAAATTACAAAGATATTTTATACCTTATCCACAATGTCGTATTGTACATGTAAAAAGTGGAACGATCAAAATCACCTGACTAAAAGAAACGAATGTAACGAAAACATGAACGAGAGACGCTCGTCTTCTTTTTTCTTCAAGTATTTTTTTGGATATTTAGAAGTAGAAAACCGTTGACGATGTCGAGGGAATATAACCATAAAATACGATGGCGATTGTTTCAGTTGAAAGCAGACCTACAAAATCTCGGATTATCACGTAGACAGGTACATCAAGGCTTGATACAATTAGCGACGAAACCGCGTGTAATCCTTACGCGGCAGATACCATATACAAGATATAGGTAAGTTTGCAATAATTGAGTCGATAATAGGAATAGGATGAATGTTTTGTCCTTTTGATTCTTGTTGAGCAAGTAAGGCTCAATTATTCTGTATATATTGCAAAATAAATTATACCTACATATATTAATATGGTAAGAGGTCTTTTCTCAATAATTGTTTGGTATAAGATATAGTAAGTACGCACATGTGCGTTTATTCGATTCGATCAGAGAAAATGATGTAATTGTAACTTTAATGTAAACAAAACTATAACACAATTATCAGTTGTTAATGTTTCTTTGAATTTTTTATAGATTTTAATAACATAAATGTATAAACCCTATTGTATTTATTATACAAGTTAGTGATTTAATATATATTCATGTAGTATATTGTGATTAGAAAAGATTCGTTATGCTATTACACTTCACATTATATGATGTAAAATAGATCTAAAATAGAAGAATAGAAATAGAATGATTTTTGTGATATTAATTGATTATAAATATTATGTGAGTTGTGTTCTAAATACGCTTCTTTACGTATGCCAACTTTTTTCCAAATTATTTGCTCTATTAAAGAGTGCAAACATAATTATTTTAAATCATACATATATCTTTCTTATTCAACAATATCGTAATTGAATCAGTGAAACGTTGACCAATATTCATCAACCGAAAGGTATATCGACATTTTTATTATTATATGACAATCAATTATTTTAATACAGACACATAGTTGCTGTTGTGAAAGAATATAAAGGAAAATTTAAATTTTGTCGCATTTTAAATTTCCTCTAATTTAATATTCATTGCAATTCAATATTCACTTGGAAAATAGTCATGTGTCAAATATCGTTTTCGAACTAATTCGAAATCTGGTAACTAATAATTAGTATAAATTGATTACTTAGTCCTAGTATAATGGTATACTTATTAGATACAGTAATATAATAATAAGCAAATGAAATAAAATTTTGAAAATTGTATATATATGGGTATGTAATTTGTGTGATATTTCATGAGCGAATTCTAGACAATTCTCGAATAAAATATCTCTTAAGAAGTAACAATAGATTTTATATAATATTAAGTACCTTATATTCATTTGTAAAGACAAGTCAATTTATTTAGTGGGTGGTCTAAGTTTTTTACACATTATTGTATATGTTAGTATACATGTTCGATTTATGCATATATAGTATATACACATACATATATACATCGCGGTTATGTTTCCCAATTATCATTCAGTAAATAACACATTGTATTGCTGTAGCTTATTAGTTGGTCACTTTGAATATTGGGAGACAAGTGCTATTAATAATTGACGTATGGCATTATACAATACCATGACTCACAAAAAGAATAAGGAACCATTTAAATGAAAATAATTGTAAACAACAATTAGGAACAAATAAAAAACATTTACCGGATGACTCGAAGAAATGCAATGTCCCGTTAAAATTTTTGGTTTTAGCTTATTGCGATTATTACTATGTACAATTTATGTACAACTAATGTTATTTCTATAATAATCAAAGAATTAAATTTTCTAAATCGTAGCTAAGAATTGGTTTACTTCCGATATGTAGTTAGGCCTTCGAAAAAAATGTGAAATTGAAGTTGTGAAAACTTGTGGAGCTTAAAACATATAAGAGAAATAAATAATTAAAAACCTGAATTTATTTATTTTCATGGTATTTAATTCGAAAATGATACGTTACAGAAAATTATTTTCAGAACTCTAGAGAAATGCTGTTAATCGTTTAAATTATGTTTTACCATAAATTTTATAAGCGAATAATATTATAGAATATATAAAATTTCTTAAGTTATTAAATGAAATTGATTTTAGAACAGCTTAATTTTATACATATCGTAAAACATTTTTAGCTTAATTTTGAAGCAGTACTCTCATTTTATTATATTTACGTTTCAGACTTAAAAACTTGTCGGAAGATGGAAGAGGAAAGAATATCATTGATAATCTCAGAACAAATGCTTTAAATTTGCATCCACGAATTGAAGATATACATAAATCAAACATGACGGAAAGATTTATCAAAGAAGAGAGCAAATATATAAAAAAAGCGGATGGTGTGACAGCACATGAAACTGCATTGATAAGCAGCAATCGAGAATTATTCATACCAAACATAAAAAATCCATTAGCAACAATGCATTCCTTTGATGAAACGCTAAAACAGTTGGATAAAAGTATTTCCTCGAAAATGAGAGTGGATGAAAAATCCACTAATACAAGAAAACTGGAAAATAATGTAGTTTCAAGTAAAAAATGTGATAAAGATGAAAATCATCATTGTATTCGTAAACATAAAGATACTCAAAAAATCCGAGAAATTCCTAATTTAATATCAGACAAAGTAGGTTCAAACAGAATATTAATGTTTAATAAATATAAAAAAAACCGCATTGAACCTAAATTGAAACTAAAATCTTGTTTTGTCAAGAAGGTAAATGATTCTATAAAATCAGATGATTATAAGAAAGTTTATACTAAAAGCATAAAATTGGATATCAACAAAAAATTACATAATGATAAGAAGCTTATAGATATGAAAGTGAATTCTATACCAGACAAAAATATATACTCCAAACATGAGGACAGTACATTAAATTGTAACCATAAAACTGAAGAAGTAACAAAAATGAAAAAAAATACACATAAAAGAAAGCTGCATAAACTAATGGTTTCAGATAGGCATAAAGAAATTGTCCAAAAAAGAAGAAAAATAAAAGATAGATTTCGAACATATTTTGGAGATTGTATAAGTATTAGTGAAGATGAACAAGAGCAAAATATTATAGAAGAAAGATTTAGAAAGACAAGAAAAAAGGATTCTGTTGATTCTTGTGAGTCTGGAGTGTATGTTGCTGAAAAAAATATAACTATGACTGCTGCCTGTGTTGATATAATTCAGAAATCAAATGAAGATACATCTCAAGGGATCATTGCTAATGTTGATGTAAGTCATAAACAAAATGATGATATATCTCAAGGGACCATTACTAATCTTGATATAATTCATAAATTGAATAAAAGTACATCTCAGGAGACTATTGTCAATGTTAACACAAATAATGGATTAAATGAAGATACATCTCAGAGGACCATTGTCAATGTTGGTGTAATTCATGAATCAAATGAAGATACATGTCAGGGAATCATTGCCAATGTTGATACAAATCATAAATCAAATGAAGGTACATCTCAGGGTACGATTGCCAATATAATTCAGAAATCAGATGAAGATACATCTCAGGGAACTATTGCCAATGTTGATACAATACATGAATCAAATGAAGTTACGGGTAATACAAATAATAAAACAACTAATCAAATTGAAGGTGCAACAAATTTTGTGGAAATTGAATGTAATAAAGTACAAAATAATACATATGAAAACAAAACACATAATATTGAAATAGAAAAAAAAGAATTGTCTCGAAATAAGTTCATCAATTTTTCTGAGAAGAATGATATTGAGAAAAGTAAGCATGCATCAAGTGTTACAGATATGTTCCAAATAACTGAGCAATCAAAAGTTAATGTTTCTACAACAAAAATGAAAGCAACAACAGAAATAAATAATATATTACCTTCTGACATTCCGGAAATTTGTATCCCAAGTCATGATACAGTGACTATAAGTAAAGATTTTTCAGGATCTGAAAGAAGTAATTTAGATACAAAAGATTTTAATGATCTTCTTCATATGAGACCTTTTAAAACTTGTCAGATCAGATCAAATGAAAATGTTCAAGAAACTGACATGAATGCAGATATTGGTGAAAGTACAAATTTAAAAAAATTGTCAGAAACACAAATTAATTGCAATCAAAGTATTACAGAAAGAATATTAAACCATACTAAAGAAAATAAAAAAGTACAATTATCTTCTAATACAAATAAAACTGATAATGTTATTTCTACAAACAATATATCTAATGTGAAAAATAATGAGAATGAATTAGCAGTGAAAAATTCTGAATTAAATATCTCAGAAAAGAAAGACATTCAATCCAATAAGTTACCTCAAGGTAAATTAAGAGTTTTATCTAGTGCAGAACTAGGTGCCAGATGGTGTCCCACACCTGTAAACAGTGTTACATCTACTGTTCAATTTTCACATAAAAATACAGAAACTGGAACAGTACCCAAAACAATAGTTTCTATTCCCGCACCTGTATCTGAAACTGCTAGTCGAACAATTCCTGAGAATATGAACAAATATCATACGGATTTAGAATTTTCAAGATCTTTGTATGCGACTCTTGTAAAGATATATAATTTAATTCAGATTATACGGAAATTTCCAATTAGTAATTTAAATTATGATAAATTATTAAATATGGAATTCCAAAACTTAAGAAAAATATTGAATACTAACGATTTTATTAATCTAACAACAGCAGTTGTATCTGTACTTAACAAAACAATGTTAGTAACTCCACCACTATCATTAAACGAGTTGTTTCATTATGCACCATCAGTCAAATCCTATTATGTCCTAATTTTAAACAAAAATAAGACTACAATAAATAACCTGAATGAATGTCGAACTGTAAAATCTGTAGGTGTTCCAAACCAAATAACATTGAATCAAAATAGATGTTTTGATACACAAGTATCACAGAATATATGGGCTTCATCTGTACAATCCAGGTTAGAATATTTACTTTCTAATTTTTTTGAGCAAGGTCAAACACTTTGCCTCAACATTGTTCCAAACCAACCGCAGCAGAATTTTCAAGAGCAAATAGTCTTACCCTTGCAAAATAATGTTCTTCAAAGCAATGTATTGATAAATCCCAATACTGTAAATAATAACAGTTATAATAATAATATGCATCAACACACTTATAGAATGCAAGTGCATGCAAATTTTACTCAACAAAAAGTTTCAAATGTTAATTTTGCTGAGCAGAATTCAGTAACAAATATGCATGTTAGGCAAAGCTATCCCTTGCAATATTCCTTATTTCCACCTACTGGAAGAAATCAATTAGGAGGAGTACATACTTCTGTACCAGTTACAAATGCATCATCTATAAACCAACAATATGTTTCATCTGTTTTTATACCACAATCAAATACATATTGTAATGTAAATGTACCAAATTATACCATACAGCAAAATATGAACTCAACACATATGTCACAGGGGACTCAGTTACAAGGTGTCTTACGATCTGTATCACCAAATCGTAACATACCACAACCTGTACAGCAAAATACGAACTCAATACATATGTCACAGAGGAGTCAGTTACAAGGTGTCTTACGATCTGTATCACCAAATCGTAACATACCACAACCTGTACAGCAAAATACGAACTCAACACATATGTCACAGAGGACTCAGTTACAAGGTGTCTTACGATCTGTATCACCAAATCGTAACATACCACAACTTGTACAGCAAAATATGAACTCAACACATATGTCACAGGGAACTCAGTTACAAGGTGTCTCACGATCTGTATCACCAAATCGTAACATACTACAACCTGTACAGCAAAATATGAACTCAACACATATGTCACAGGGGACTCAGTTACAAGGTGTCTCACGATCTGTATCACCAAATCGTAACATACCACAACCTGTACAGCAAAATACGAACTCAATACATATGTCACAGAGGAGTCAGTTACAAGGTGTCTTACGATCTGTATCACCAAATCGTAACATACCACAACCTGTACAGCAAAATACGAACTCAACACATATGTCACAGAGGACTCAGTTACAAGGTGTCTTACGATCTGTATCACCAAATCGTAACATACCACAACTTGTACAGCAAAATATGAACTCAACACATATGTCACAGGGAACTCAGTTACAAGGTGTCTCACGATCTGTATCACCAAATCGTAACATACTACAACCTGTACAGCAAAATATGAACTCAACACATATGTCACAGGGGACTCAGTTACAAGGTGTCTCACGATCTGTATCACCAAAGCGTAACATATCACAACCTGTACAGCAAAATATGAACTCAACACATATGTCACAGGGAACTCAGTTACAAGGTGTCTCACGATCTGTATCACCAAAGCGTAACATACCACAACCTGTACAGCAAAATATGAACTCAACACAGATGTCACAGGGAACTCAGTTACAAGGTGTCTCACGATCTGTATCACCAAATCGTAATATACCACAACCTGTACAGCAAAATATGAATTCAACACAGATGTCACAGGGAACTCAGTTACAAGGTGTCTCACGATCTGTATCACCAAATCGTAACATACCACAACCTATACAGCAAAATATGAACTCAACACAGATGTCACAGGGGACTCAGTTACAAGATGTCTCACGATCTGTATCATCAAATCATAACATACCACAACCTGTACAAACTATGGTTGCAACGAATATATCACATTCTGTACCAAAAAATTCACAACACATTGAACAGAAACATAAAAAAATAATTCCTCAAAAAAGGATACCAATGGAAGTTCTACAAAATCGTACATCTGAAGAAGTAGCATCATCTCAACAATTAAAGAAAAGTACACTCAGACGATTAAAGAAGAAAGAAAATCTGCAAGTTTCATTAGAATCAACAACAAACCTATTCGATATATTGAAATATATCTCTGATATCCAAAAACTTATATTACTGAAACAACTAGACTACTACTTTGGTTGTACCACTTGGTTACAACAACAGTTTTCTTCAGAAAAATGGCAAGAAATTCATTCAGAGAGATCTGTATTACTTTATTTCCAAACACTCCTAAAACATTTAGTAGAAAAAACAATAAAAAACCTTTCACCAGATAACTATCAAATAAATATACTTAAAAATATTGAAATTGATGTTCCAAAAGTGATACAAATTACAGTAAAAGAAAACAATGGAATATGCTGTCAAGTTGAAGCATTTAAAAGTAACCAAGAACAGTATAATGCAATGAATATTAAACAAAATTGCACAAATTATGAAGAAAATTCAAATGTTACAATAACACAAAACCAATGTGAAAAAGAACATGAAGCAACTGATAATTCACAGACAAATAGTTCTTCGATTAAACAGAATTTACAAAGTCATCAAGCATCAGACGTTGATGTGTGTCAAGAGAATAAAGTGGAAAGGGAACCAAACAGCTCTAGGAATATACATAATTCAAATACCAAAGAACAGAATTTAGATGAGTCAAAAAAAATAACTGAAAATATTTCTCAAGTAGTCAAAGAAAAGTTATCAGCACTATCAAATATGAAATTGCTTGACACCCTGCTGCAGTTAAATCCTCATCTAGTTACTGTAGAAATTTCTTCTAAGAATGATCAAGTAACTGTTGTTGATACTAATGCTAATAGTGAAAATACACCAAAATCCGAAGAACCTGAAGAATATCAAGAACATCAACACTTAAAAGGTACTATTACTGATGACTTAACAGTATCTTCATTCAAATCTCCAAATAACATTGAGTATTTTAATAATAAGGAATCACACAACACTTCGTTGGAGAGACCTCCCACAACTTATATTAAGGATGTTAGAAGTATATCAATGGAAACATATTTAAAAATTGGTGTAACTAATAATGTTCCTGCAAATACTATGGAAGAAAATATTGAAGAGGAAGAAATTAAAATATGTTTATATTGTGGCAAACCTAGTACTGTAGCATGTATAATTTGTTTAGAAGCTAAATATTGTTCTAAAGAATGTTCTCAATTACATTGGGGAGATCATTATAAAGATTGCTCACCTGTAGAAAGAAGTATATCTTCATAATTGAAACTTAGTATTATTTTTTATCTTATTGTCACAAGAACCTATAGCTACACAGCTATAGTTTCGTGTTAATCAGTATTGATGTCTTTGGTTAGAATATAAGGATATTAATATAGATTTTCTTTATTAATGTTATAAATTATTATTTTTGACAAAAAATGAAGAGATGGCTGTTGTATTTAAATATAAAAAATAAACTTCTCAAATAATGGTTGAATTGTTTTTAGCATGTAATTATAGATATATGTGAATTTTGATCAAGTAAATATATATACACTTCACTAAATTCAAATTTATTTTTTTATGTTTTCAGCAATACAGATTAAACACATACAAACTATATATTAATTCTATTAAATAGCTACTCTTCTTCATAACCAATACCAGGTACATAATTCTTTTTCGCATTATGAAAGAGTGAATGTTTTCCATCCTTCCATGGGAAACCCTACACAAAGACAAAAATAATTAAATCTTGCGACAGTATTTGGTACTTTTGCAACTATTTTAGTATTTTTAATTATTTTTTTTTTCCTATTTAAATCTTACCTTATTCATTATTTTCATATATGGATAGTGAATGAACTCTGGAGCTGGTTCATGATTTTCTTCAAGAATTTTGATATAGCAATTAACCATAGCAACTCCCAATAAAGGAACACCCACAAAATAGGTGATAAACTTAAATATTTTAACAGTATCTAAAATCAAGTGGAACGACAAATTATACTTATGTAACCACAAATTTCTAACTTTTAATAGAATTACAAATTTTCACATTAATGCTAAAACAAGATGTCGATAAGGAGTATTCTTTATTTCAGATTTTGTAATAAAATACGCTTTGATAAAGCAGAAAGTTTAAAGAATTAGAAATCTTTCATTTTCACATTTTTCCGTGTCATTAAAAATCTTCTAAATGGAATTTTTCATAATTTACCGTTGGAAACAGGATGTTGACGTTCTTCCACTGTTTTTATATATTCTGCCATACCCCGTGTGAAAGTACGGCCAAATTGGCCTACCCTTAGTATTTTCGACATTTTGCGAGGAAGAGGAGTAGAACGCAAGGGAGAAGTACAGATACTGATTTTATTCAATTACATCACTACATGTACACACGTCTCAATTCTCAATATAATTATTTTATTTCTCTACAGATGTCGCTTAATGTTTCTCCAGAAATAAAGTCAACATTACTCGTCGCTGATAAGTCGGTCATCTACCATGCAGTATCCTCGTCTCTGGTAGTATGTAACTATGTATATACTATTCAGCTATTATAAAAATTTTTAGAAAATTTAGAAGTTTCAACTCTGCTTTCCAGGTTGATTACAATCAATAAGTATGTAATCTAAATAATTAAGATAAATGAAAAAGCAGAAAAATTATAAGAGAGAAAGATTGATCAAAATAGTAATAAATTTCATTGAAAGTTTTATGTAAGTTTACTTTTTACAATAGAGTGAAAAATCAATCGTTTTCATTTCTCTACGAAGAGCACATAGATATTATTGTTAACATTTTATAAATATTAAATTACCTTTGTAACGTATTTTTATAATTAGGATATTAAAGTTATATATTATTTTCAAATAATGAAAGATAAATTTTTACATTAGTGTGTATATGTGTGTGTACATGCTAGTTTATATGGGAAAAATATATATTTACAAGAAAATAAATCCATTTTGTACGTCATTTGTATAACGATAAGTCACGTGACTTTTTATCCGTTATTTTAATTTCTGATAATTCAAATCGTATGCAGTACTCTATACAATATCTGTTTCATCTCTCCTCTTTTCGATTGAAATAGAAAAATTATTTTATTATCAGAGTATGTTTATAAAGTAATTTAACAGTAATAATACTTAAATGGCATGTTTTAGTAATATTACTTACATACATATATTTAAAATTATTCACTTCAATTATACTTTGGATAAAATGCATAGTCCTCGGACATCTTAAAATGATTAATACATATTTTACTAATTCAATGTATGAATAGTTGTATATAATAGCTAAAATATTAATTATGATTTGTTTTTGGTGTAGTATCAATCCTTGAAATGAAAAATATACATACATATGTACATGTGTTACATACAGCAATACACATACAGATGCATAATAATTTTTATAATAATGGTTTTATAATAAATTTTATTATTAATGATAAAACTATATTCATTTAACTAAATATCAAACTTATTCTGTTCTAAAAATAAATATACATATGACACGTTTTATAACGCATTTAAGATAAATAAATGAACGTGAAAGAAATGATTATTTATTATACTTATTCAATGGATAAAGCAAGATGTTGAATAAAGATTAATATTTTTCAGTTCGAATGGGTAATTCTATCACAAAAAATAATTATCACAATAATCAGAAGTATACTAGTCAGGTATATATCATTTAAAATTCTAAATAAAACATAGGTTATAAATTATAACCTATATAATAGTAGATAATGTTATTAATAAGATCAACTACTTATATATAATTGTATCTCAATTGATAAAGATTAATAAATACTATTATAATATATTTTATGCAGTATAGCCTTAGTGATATAATTGGTGGAAGTTGCATTGGATCAACGCAATCTTCGCAGAAAGAAACTAAATCATGGTCTCGTGCTTCTTGCAGAAGGTAATCGTAATAGTTTATAATTTTTATGCATTTAATAATCCGTATGTAATAAGTATTTGATTTTATAGCTGGAGCGAAGGTACATTATATGATCCATTGGGTACTTCGAAAACATTGTGGCCTGTATCACGTTGTCAGGCTATGTTTCTTCCAGAATTTCAAATAAGACAAGTATCTCTGCAAAATGCTTATATATTTTTAAGCATAATAGCCAAAGGAGCTTATGGAAAAGTATATAAAATTCAGAAACAGGATACTGGAGAATTTTTTGCTTTAAAAGTAATCAGTAAAGCTAAAGTGGTTGCAGAAAATGGTATAATGCAGGCTAAACAGGAAGTATGTATGCTTTTAAAATTGAAGGCATGTTTATTTTCATTTTGTATTGTAATTGAATTCATACATATATTCAATATTAGGTATCAATACAAAAATTGGTTGGTCATCATCCATTTATATTAGATTGCTCTCACAGGTGGCAAGGAAGGAAAACATTGTACATATGTAAGCTTATTGTAATTATGTTATTATTAGTTATTGTTAGATATGTTTCTTAATGTGCATTAATTCCAGTAACTAACTATGTTGGTGGAGGAGAGTTATTTTCATTAGTCGAGCAATGTGGTTCTCTGCCTGAAAATATAGTTAGAATATATGTAGCAGAAGTTGCTTTAGCTGTTGGTAAATATACATCGTTTTGAATTGATAGTTCAATATGAGATAGAATTTATATGTTTTTTTGTTATTGTGTGTTAAAGATTTTTTGCACAATGCTGGTGTTGTACATAGAGATATAAAAGCTACAAATGTTCTATTGGATGAGGAAGGTCATGCTATAATTATTGATTTTGGTCTTGCAAAGTGGTTAAATCATACAGAAAGAACACATACGCTTTGTGGAACTCCAGAATATATGGGCAAGTACAAAAATGTATATAAAATATAAAAATTATATAAAGTATAACTATTTTTCACTTGATGTATCTTGTTATAGCACCAGAAATATTCAGTAGACAGTATTATGGACAAGAGGTAGATTGGTGGTCATTGGGAGTACTAGCTTGTTTCATGCTTACAAATCAGGTATGTATGATATATATATATATTTTCTTTTTTCTCTTAAAGTAATTTTAAATATGACATGAAATGTACTATCAACATACTAATATTGGAATTACAATCATTTCAATACAAGAAGTAGAAGATAAAACCTGAAGTATAGTAGAAAAAATATATTTTTAAATATAAATTGATTCATTTATTAAAATCAAAGCGATAGTTCTTAATATGCTACTCTATTTTATATATTCTTGTTTAATAATGTTAGTATCTATATGGTATAACTATCTTAAAAGATTGTGCAGTCCGTGGACTCCGTGGCGCAACGGTAGCGCGTCTGACTCCAGATCAGAAGGTTGCGTGTTCAAATCACGTCGGGGTCAAAGTTTATTTTTATAATTTCTTTTTTACATTTTTTAAATATTTAACACGCGTAATATGAAGTAAATTTTATAGGTTCATTTTTAGTTGAATAAAGATTATATTTATTGTTATTATTTATCATTTTATGAAGTCGGCAAATTTCTTTCTATGCACAATATATGGTAGAAGACCAGTTATACAATTTTTATGAATTTTTATATTTTATATATATAGCAAAGCTGAATAAATGATCAATTTTCTTTTGGTAATTGGCAGACGTTTTTTCACTTTTTAAAAATAATAAATGATTTTTTTTATATCATTTTATCCTAATATGCTTAAAAGGCGTATATAGATTACTATTAACTGAGAATATACAATTAATATTACAGGGAGTTTTCTATAATATATTTGCTGTTTTAACATTTAAACTAATTCCTAAGAGTTTGTATCTAAGCAATGTTTAATATTTGAATAAGTATTTTTTTAGTGTTCTACAATATTAATGAGTGATTAATATTGTTAATGATAATAAAAAAAGGACTGAATTACAGTAGAATTTGTTTAGGATCAAAAAATAATTCGCCCCCGGGTGGGCTCGAACCACCAACCTTTCGGTTAACAGCCGAACGCGCTAGCCGATTGCGCCACGGAGGCAGTTGAATGGCAAGTTCTTTTCAAGTCTTTTGTTGCCGTTTCCTATCTTTTCAATGTTAATTTTGTTTTATGCTTTTATTTTGTAATTTATTATTTACAATATTTCTTCTATCTTAATGACATATTTTATATAAGAACTACTTTTAATTCGTTGCATGTTGTAAGATTTTATGATAGATTGAATCTTATGATAGAAGTTTCATCGCGGTTCATAAAAAGAAATATTTTTGCTCGTATTTAATATATTTATTATTATATATACTTATACTCATCATTAAACGTTAATACAGTCTTTTTATTTCTTTTTGAATTGGATACTACGTTATATATTCAGAATTATTTATTTAAGAATAGTTATTAAATAATTTACAAAATATGCATGTTGTTGAGTAGGTCTTTTCTAGAATATTGTGTTAGTATTAGTAACAGTATTAATATATATAATATAATAATAATTAAATTGAATTTTAAAACAATATGTGATTTTGATATGAAACATCGATGACTTTAATGGTTCGTCATTACTATGATAAAATCAAAATCATTGTCATTCATCAAATTAAATGATCTATAAGCGTAATTACACGAAATCAAACATTAACTGCAACATCTACAAAATAACATATGGAATGTTATTGGAACGGTTGTTTAAATATAATAATTAAACACCGTCATGGAACCACCGGTATGCAAATATTTATGCAAATTGATATTCTTATGGGTATTATTAAAAAAATGAAACCTGAATAGGAATTTGTTTCATCTAGTAAATCTTCTAACGAGTGTTTTGAATATTTCACATATCTTTGCACATTATATATATATTTTTGCATTTCCAAATTCTCAATAAATGCATAAAAGTCCGCAGTCAAATTGTCATATGTGTACATTTCAATTGTTATACGTTTCGTATTATATCGAGGAACACATAGACGTCGTGGAACTAAGTTCCAAGTAGAGACGTAATTATTTTCCCGTGAACCGTGTCTCGTACACTTTTCGTCGGCCGTTCTTGCGTAAAAGCATGCAACGGGCACTCGAATTGAAGAAATCCAACGAGCGTATCTCTCTGGCTCGTTGCAAAATCCTTCGGTGCCTTGACATTTTCGCCGGGTCCACTCACCTCGCGTATCCTCTGTTTACAAAGCGTGTTCTCGGGCACGTTAACTTTTCATACGGCCTTTTGATGAATCGACGTATGTGCCACGTCATGTCATGAAGAAATGTCGTCGTACCTGGCGCGATCACGATATCATCGTTAACCATGAGATTCACGCGAATCTTTGACTCTTGTGCAAGTGCAATCTCGATAGAAAACGATTCATCGTCACTTAGACTTTTTTTTCAGGAACCAGCCATAATATGTAAATTACGACAAAAGTGTAAACACATATTTTACTTTAGAAGATCTTGTTTTATCAATTACTCGATTTAACATTTTAAGATTATTTACTGCTTTGATTTGAGATTTCAAGATTATATCCTGATCAATGATTTAGTTTGAAATTTTAAGATTATATTTTGGTCAATGATTTTATCAAAGATTTTTATTTTTTCCATTTCTATTTGATATCTGTGATTGAATATTCAAAGAAACAGGTTTGAAGTTATGAATTTTGTAATCTTGTCTTATCGATGATAAATAATGACACGAATCGAATGAATTGGATCGACTATCCTCTTACAAATGTTAGTTCTGATGCATTCGGATCCTTCGTTCCTAATTTTGTTTTTCTAATAAATGACAAGGAAGGATTTTTTAAATTCAAAGATAACTAGATGCATGCAAGAAGGGAACATTGTCAACAACACGTTGTCCACAGTAATAATAATAATTATTATTATAACGATGATAGCAATAATACAAATAATAATATTAATAATAGCGATACTGGTACTAAATCGTAATAATAATAATAATATTAATAATAATAATGACACGTATCTCTAAAAAAAAAGAAGACAGAGTCGAGCTACATACTAGTTTTATTGGGATGAGGTTGTGGTTGTGGTTCGTGTGTGGTTTTTTGAGAGGAAAAAAATAAAGAGGAGTCTTGGGGTTGGGGGATTTGGGGTGAGGATACTAAAATATTAGGGGCCGGTTTCGTCCCCGCGGACAGATCGCGGTGTCCGCCGGGACGAAGAAAAGGATGATCCCTGGCGTGTGCCAAGTCAGATCCCTAAGGGTGACCACGTGTTCCTGATAGGTGATTCTTCTTGTGTCTATTTCTTCTTTGAACACTCGATCGAGTCTTCGTTATATCCATCATCGTCGTCTTCATCATCGTTGTTCTCATGAATGTTATTCCGATGTGTCCTAAGTTAAAAATCCCCCACAGCCAGGCCGCCACGTGATCATCCTGCCCCGAGTCGATGAATTTTT
Source organism: Bombus bifarius (assembly GCF_011952205.1). Lineage (NCBI taxonomy): Eukaryota > Metazoa > Arthropoda > Insecta > Hymenoptera > Apidae > Bombus > Bombus bifarius. Next base: position 159,598 of record NW_022884488.1, read on the forward strand.
TCTCTCGGAATCGTAGCGCGCCGGGGGAAGTTTTGGTCCCTGCCACAGAATTGATCGCGCAATCTCTCTCTCCCATTCACACCGATATACACTCTCACTCCGTCTCGTTCTCTCTCTCCCGTTCCCGTTCATACTTCCTCTGACGTACACGCTCTCTCCCGCTCGTTTTGCTTTATCTGGGCCGAAAAACTCGCGCATCCTTCTTCATCTTCTTATTCATCATTTTTTTTTTTGTGAGTTTTTTCCTTGTTTCTTCTTTTTCAAATTGTTTTATCCCATTTTTATCTGGTCGATGGTGATGAACGCAAAATGGTCTGGACGAGTGGCGAGCCAGTATCCGCGCTTCGTTCGATGTTATTTGATTTCTTCGGGGCTGTTGTTCTTCGTCTTCCCGCCTCTCGCTGCGACCGCTATTTCAATCGTTCACTTATACTGTCAGTTCTTGCGGTTTAGGCAGCAATTCCGGCTTGGACTCTTCAGCTGGTTTGGACTCTTGTTTGGAGGAGGACTCCTCGGAGGATTTCTCTTCCTCGCTGCCCTTGCTTTCCTTCTTCTCAGCCGATTTTTCTTCAGAAGATTCGTCTGATTTCGCTTCTTTCGCTTCTTTCGCGGGTTCCTGCTGTTTCTGTGGTTCTTCCTTCTTTTCCTCGGCTTGTTCAGACTTTGCTTGAGGCTGAGCTTCTGCGGTTTCGCGTTTAGCCTGGCTAGATTCGGCTGATTTGGCCGCCGATTGTTCCACAGATTCTTGAACGTTACTGGAAGCAGATGCTGCAGCAGATACTTCGGCGCTCTTTGCTTCCTTTTCAGGTTGAGCAGCGGCTTCAGCAGGCTTCTCCTCGGTCTTGGCCGAATCTTCGGGGCTGATTGCAGGTTGTTCGATCGCAGGTTGTTCAAGAGGAAGCTGAATCTTCTCGTTCTTGGCAGCTGGTTTGTTCTCTTCTGGGGATTTAGCTTGATCTTGTTGGCTCTTTTCAGCTTCAACAGCTGGCTGTTCTATTTTCTTCTCTTCTGGAGCAGCTACCTCGGCGTCGCGGGTGACACGGTCGGGTTTGTCCTCAGCCTTCTTTTCCTGTTCCTCTTGTGGCTTCTCGAGCTTCTTCTCCTCCGCAGCTGGCTGAGCCTTTTCTTCCGATTCGGAAGCTGCTGAGCTAGCCTCATCGTCTTTTCGCACGCTTGGTTTCGCTTCCTCAGCTTTCTTTTCTTCCTTTGCTTCTTCTTTAGCAGCTTCTCCGCTTTTCTCCGCTGAATCTACTTGCTCGGAGCTTTTGCCCTCTGGGACTACAGCCTTCTGTAATATAAACACGATCCAGTTAAGAAAACCAAATTCTATCGTCTACAACAGCAAAGAAACTCGAATATCGTAATGTATATCATAGTATAATTCAAACTTACAACAATGGGTTGCTCTACTAGAACATCAGCACTATCCTGTTTATTTTTTTGCGGAACAACTTGCACTACAGTTTCGTGAGATTCGGAAGCCGCCTGCTTCAGACCTTCTTCCTCCTTCTTGGCTTCTAGAGCCTGTTCAGGCTTTTGTTCTTGCTCAGGTTGTTGAGCCTCCTGTGGTTGTTGTTGCGGCTGCAGTTGCTCAGGTTTCTTTTCCTGGCTAGCTTCCTCCTTTTTCTCCTCGGGTTTCGCTTGCTGAGCTTCCTCTTTCTTCTCCTCAGCCTTTTCAGATAGTTGAGCGTTTTCACCCGCGGGTTCGCTCCTCACGCTTGGCTTCTCAGCTTCGGCAGGTTTCGCTTCGGCAGGCGCTGGTTCAGCGGCCTCCACGTTTGGTGCTGCAACTGCTTCAGGAGCTACTGGAATCCCTGAGTTGCTTGGGTTCGCCGATTTTTCCAGAGGAACTACTTGTAGAGGTTCCTGATTTTCAGCTACGGGCATCGAGAGCACCGTTTTCTGGCCGAGCAGGCACAGTATCGTTATTACGAGTAACTTCGTCATTTTGATATCTGTAAATGAAAACGGAGCTTTTGGTAACTCGTTCTTTTTCGATTTCTATATTAATATTAGGACTATCAGAGTGATGGAAATATCCGATTTATAATTTTGCATATAATTTTTTAAAGAATTTGAACGATTTTTTCTTTGCACTAGGTTTTCAATTGTTTGGGGGTCAATTTCCTTGATACAAACTTCGTTTATATAATTATATATTTCGATATAATGCTTTTATATATCTTCTATTTTGATCTTTTTTGGTACAAACTGTGTTTTATACAATTGGTTTGGTACATCATTTTTATATATCTTTTATTTAGAATAGATGATTAGTTTAGTTTAGTTTAGTTCTATTTTTGTAATGAATTACAAATATCAAGCTTAATAATCATCCTATTAATTCGAAGGACTATTCGACGGAATATGTAAAAGTCACGACTATCAGATACTAACGTAAATGAAAGAAAATCAAAGATAACATTGTACCCTAATGCATAAATCTCATCGTAAACGATCATTTAATCTCGACCAACCGGATGTAGAACCCGAACTAAAGTTATCACGGATCGGAAACACCGTAAAGATTCAGAAATAATGTCATGTCGGACAGAAAGGTTCTACTATGTATGGAGCGTAGAGAGAGGAAACGAGGGACGTTTCTCGCAATCTTCCAGTTAGGAGAGCGGACGTGAGTACACGAGCTCCTCTTTCGTACTTGGCATGAATGGAGAACGCGGCCGCATGAATGGACCGCCGATAGACGCGCGAGACGAAAAGCAGGCTGCGCGTCAGAATGTGACATACAGAGAGAGAGAGAGAGGGGGGGGGGAGAAGGAAAGAATGAAAATTGAAAGATGGACAAGGGGCTGCTAGAGGAATCGGCAGGAGGGAGAGGGACGTAGGTGACATTGAACCGAATGCATTGAACAAGACGAGCGTTATGGAACTAATGACAGGATGCGTGTCCCTCGCGTTCGTTACGCGCGCACATTCGCGCGTTTTCTCCGCATGATCGCGTCTTCTTCTTCGTTCTACGCTTTGTTCTTCGCGTTTCTTCACGAATGAACGCGTGTCGTACTCGCGTGTTCTTTAACAAATGTTAGGAATAGATGGAAGGGTGCTCAGAGCATCTGAGATTTCATTGGACAATTATTTGTTCCAATAGAGAAACTTTGAATATTTTGGTTACTTGAAGATTTTCAGTGAGAAGGCTTCGAATTAATTATTTGAAGATTTTTAATAATAGAAGCTTTGAGTTGATTATTCGAAGATCTTCAATATGGGAATTGACTTCGAGATGGATAAATAGATAAATAATAATTGAGAAATTATTTGTTAATTGCCGTGAAACAAAAGGAGAACGAAAGAGAATGAACGTTGTTGCGTGCATCGCGAACGGAAAGTGAAACATGGGTGTAACTTCCGCAATAGGTGGAAACGGAAGGCGAGAGAGGACATTGTTTGGTTGGATGGAAATCGAGTCGTTGCAACGATCAAGATACGCCTCGAAAAAAAGCAGAACATTGTTCATCTGTCGTATCGCGAACCATGAAAGCACTAAAAGTATGTATATACATTCCCAACCATAAGTTCTAACTATTTTGTTATAAATCTGTTATTTATAGACTGTATCTGTATGTACACGTTGTTATTATACGAGCTTATGACCAGTAGTGTGCCTATATAAACCTACATGCGTATAATCGAACTCGCTTAAGTCTAATTATAAAACGTCGACCACTATCAGGAAGCTCATCGTCGTGTAAATCGATTCCGCTGCGCACATCGGTATCGTATGGTCGTTACGAAGCCTTTGACGAGCATCGAGGTACATAAGTAGATACGGCAGAGTGGGCAGACACGAAACCAGAGACTATCGTCGCGGTGTCGCGTGGACACGATTTGCTTCGCGAGTGCAGTTTGCGATCAAGCGAAACGCAAAACGCTGACGAAACTAAACGCAAAACGCTAAGGAAATTAAACGCGCGCATATACAAGCGTTAAACTGGTCCGCGAGCTATGTAACGGAATAAAAAAGAAAAAAAAAGAAGGAAAAATCAAGCACGATGGCATTCTTTCGATTCCACACCAGTGTAGAGCGACCTTCCGTTCAGGAGGCTCGAGCTTGCGTCCAATCAAGCGGGTAATTTATACAGAGAGGAAGCTGTTCCCGTTGCATGTACAGCCAGAAATGCTCGAGCGCGAACGTTCCATCGTAAAAATCGAAACTGCTGCAACAATGGCAGCGAACAAGTCCGAGGGAACGGTTCTATGTCCATATTTGTAAGACGACGATGCTCGAGGATCGCTTTTAAGAAGAGACGAGAAACTGTTCGTTCACGAAGAGAAAAAGCGGTTGCCGCGTTATCTGTAACACAGACACGCCTTCTGGAGAACGCAACCAACGTGGAATGCGCGCTGAGAAGGTGAACGCAAAAGTCAGAGAGGGAAAACGGGAGGATAAAGGGGGAAAAACTGGGCGACAGCCGCGACCTGGGCGAGGAAAGAGGCGACTGAACGGTCCAGTTTTTACGATACTAGCGCGCCACTTCGCTCTTGGCGTTCGCCAATTGGTCAACACGCAGGAGGTGAACCGTTCCGTTCTGTTATTACGCTCGTGCTCAACTTTAATTTTGGTACAAGCGATTGCTATCAACCGAGAACTTCGTTCCCGATAAACTTCAATTTTATGCTCTTCCTTCTTTCTAGAATTTTCGTCGTACGATTCAATTTGAAAAATCGTTCTTATACACATATGTAGGTTTCATAGAGCGAACAAAGATGGAGTATTCTCCATGTAGGAAAGAGGTGAACGTTCAGAGGCGGCTCGTTGAAGACGAGAAGCGAAATTAAGGGGCAAGTATACATTAGCGAGCCGCATAATCGACATTAATAACAATCGTCCAGGCCTGATCATGTTGCAAGCGGACGTAATGGGCCGCAATAAAGTTAATTGCAAATTACTTTGCGAGTCACGGACGTGGAGGTAACGTTTACACGCGTATATAGGTGTATACATATACATATATATATATGTATATATATTTTGAACGTACGCGCTCGGCATTTCGGCTAATTGCAATTCGGTCAGATTGTCATTTGATAGGGTAGTACAGGAGAGAGGAAGATGAAAAAGAAGTGGAAGATAGGAAGGGGAGGATCTGAAGTGCCGCAAGAAAATTAAAGTCACGATCTCGCGAGGGATGCAAACACGACGGAGGGATAGGTCGACGGAGAGGAAATGCCTGTGAAAGATGATGGACACCCATTACCTTATCAAGATCATCAGAGATGTAATAATGGTACGACGCTTACAAAGAAGACGGGGTCCATTGAAGTGGTTCACCGCTTCAATGCTTTCTGCTCCTTCTCTCTCTTTCTCTGAGCTCGACTCTATTCTGCGCAACACGGCATTTATTATATCGGCTCTATCCTTTTCGCGATTGTCGATCTAATCTGCGCACATTGAATCTCAACTGGACGGAGAATGCGTCGCAGTACTCGCAGTTAACGCGATCGCGCAGGAATGCCGGTTGTTGCCTCTAATCGGCTCTGAAAGAGGGGTTCCGCTGCCATTTCTCGACGTTGTTTCAATTACCATTTTAAACACTCTTTCGTTCTAATTTTATTCGTATGAGAATCACGGTAGGAAAATTATGCTGTTTCGAAGGAGAATGCCGGAGACTTTTTTTTGAAGTACCGGATACTAAGAAAATGTTTAAATTGAACGCTGTTTCGAGGAAGAATACTGTTTAATTTGTTTGAAAGTAGCCAAAAAACCGAGTATGGATGTTTATAGTATTTTAAATCTTCTAGATTTAAAGTATGGAATGCTATTTCTACGTTTGGTGAATTTAAGTGATATAGTAATTCTTCCAATTGATAGCATCGGAAATATTCACAATTTTGAAGAGTGTCAACGATATCAGAGTTTCTCTGAATTTCTAGCAGCACAAGATGGAGAACTGTTTTCAACTTCTAGATTTTTCAAATAAAGAGCACGAAACTATGATTCTCTAAGTAAAAACACGAAACTACGATTTTTTGAATAAAAATCACGAAACTACGAGCGTCCACGGGATAAAATAGTAATTTTTGTATAACCCGTTTAAAAGAAAACCGTCAAATAAATTACATAAACGTTACCACGATACCAGAAACTCGACACTTTCTACCTTTTAACGTTTGTGAAAACAAAATCTACTATATATACGTATAATTTTCGAACATTTCCATACATTTAATCGTCGAATTTATGCGTACATAAATTCGTTCTATTACGAACGAGAGTTAAAAGTGGAAATACAGGGAATAGATCGTAAAAAATACGAGCGATAGACGGTTCTGAGAGAAGATTCCTGGCAAATTAGAGGATCCTCGGTTGGCTTGTTCGCGCCTTGTGTGTGTCACAGCCTTGCTGACGTGCAGATTAAGTAGATTAGCGACGGGTTAATTAGCCGCGGGGAAATCTTCGCGGGTCTATGGAGCAGAGAGGACGGAAAAAGGGTACGGTTGCGAGAGGAGGACAAAAATTACGCAAACGCGCGGTCATACGTTGCGAAATATACGCAAATTGTATGTTCCGACGATTATTCCATTTAGCGTTTCCCTCGCTTTAATCATTGGGTTCGAAGACAGCCATTTCGCGAGACGCGATGGAGCTCTACCTGCGTACCGTGGTCGCTGATATTCTGATCCTTCTAGACACGTTTAAATACCATGAAAAATCTTACAATTCTTCGTTTCTCGTCGCAACGAAATTTCTATCGAGAGTTTAAAATTTTTGTTTATTCGTAGATGAAAAAAAAGAAGAATACATGCGCGATGACATCTGGCTAACCCCGAAAAATGGAATTTTAATTTTGTAATTCTATAAAATTCGAAGAAAGGAGCGGAGCAGCATAGAAAAATTACAGCAGGCTGTCAACGATAGAGATAGTAACAACCGTGGATTCGATAAAATGATATGTTCTACTCACGTCTTTTTCTCTCCTCCGTGGAACTGGTCACAGCGGTGGCTGGTCGTCGACTTGTGTCCGGTAGACTCTTCCTAGATGCTTCTTCTCCGCTTCAGTCGCGGGGGAATTACTCTCACCGATTAAACTGTCGCTCGGGAAGAGACCGGTTCAAGAAGTAAAACTCTCGCCGATGTTATATGTGTTGCACGTTGGTTGTTGCGCGGAGCAGTGAAAACTCCGTGCTGAACAAGAGCAAAAGACAAAAGAGAGTCGGAAGAGATACCCGAGAAGTAAGTTACCCTCTTCTCTCTCTTTTTTTTCGCGCGCGTGCGATTACGCTCGTTCGCTCGAGGAAACCGTTTGGTGATATCGGGATGAAGGTTGGGTCGTGTGTCGAGATGGAATCGTCGGGGCCCCGCTTATATACCCATTTACCCACCAGCGGCACCACAGCCAGGATCGTATAGGGGGGCCCGACCCTCTTCACCCGGCATCGTACCAGGGGCCCCTCCTTTACTCTTCTCTTCTCTTCCTTCTTCCGTCGTTCTTCTTTTCTCCACCTCTGTACACCTTCCCCTTCACCCTTTCCCTACCCTCCCGCCATCTATAGTTAACAGCTATCTTTCTTCGCACCATTCAGCCGTGATTCCTACCGGTCGTGTTTTCCTTCTTCCATACCCTGAGCCACGATCACCACGGGACGTGTGTGCCGCGCCGATTCCTCTCTACAACGACCCACGCCGTCTACGAGCAGGAGCAAAACGAACCGGGGGCTGCGATTCTCGCGAGAGATTTTCAAGTATCGAATCGGTTAGGTGGTTCGCGATGCGATGACTCTTCGACCCGCGGATGACACGTACCGAGATATCCAACCTGTGCACCCGTTCTTCTTCTTGTTCTTGGAATTGCTCTTGGCTCTAGGGTACATCTTGTCAACGACAGACTTTTGGATATTCGACTTCATTCATCTTGGACAGCCCTTTGCTTTGGACTGATGAAACTTCGATGCTGATTTCGAGATCATCGATGGACGATAATACAGATAAACTTGGAGAATGCAACGATGATGTTGAAGGATTTTCGGTGGAATATCTTGTTTAGGGTCGAGGCAGCGGATAGAAGTTCGTCGCTGAAGAAGGTTCAATTGGTTGGTTTGGACGGTGATCGGTTAATCCGAAAAGAAGGTTCGAGGAACATCCAGACAAGGCTGTATATACGTGTGCTGTTGCTCGAAGTCGGCGAGTGGGCGAAACGTGTTAACTCGTCTTTTGTGAGATACGTTCGCGGAGTGAACGTTCGTTGTACCTTTGTCGGATCACGCCGCGTCGTTTCGTCGCGAGGTCGTTGATGTTCGATGGGTTTATTGGTTTATTCTTCGAGAGTTTGTTTCATGCCGAGAGTTTCCTTAAATATTAGTCAGTTTGGACACAAGAGTTATTTAAAGACCATCATTGTTTTTGAGAAGACAATTGTTTACTTTGTTTCATCATTTTCTCCAAGTTAATTCAGTTTTCCTACACTCTTTGTAGTTATTGTATAAAAAAATATGAACATTTTTTGGCTCTATTTTTATTGATCGATATTCATCGACATCAAGAAGGAATATCTGCGTATTTCCTGCACTTCTACGTTAAAGTACCATATCAAAATTTTAGATTTTAAAATAATCTAGTACTCCTAATGTCATTACTACATTTTTCAGTTTCCCTCAATTACATACTTAGAACCGGACGTAAATTGTGATCCTCGAATTTTCTTACGATTAATCTTCTCTCTTCTTCTTCTTCTTCTTCTTCTTCTTCCATTATAAAAGTGATCAATCTTTATCGATGCGTCTATGCAAAACATCGAATCTCGTTGATCTCTCGTTAACATTCGACCCGGTGTTTCATGACACACCTGCGTGTTTAGCACGGTTCATTTTTTCCATTGTGCAAGCAGGACGATGTTTTAAAAGCAGTCCGTTCAGCATGATTCAGTATCGAGCGGAAGTGCAGCGGTAGCGCGGTGCGAGCTGTTGATAAACGTGAAAAGGACCTTGATGTTTGACCGCGATGAGTGAGGCGATAGAAATATTAGGACACGTTGATTAGCTCGTAGAACGACGATCTTTTTGGCCTCCCTGATCGTTCGTGTTCCACCATATTTCATGCAAATGAAAGCAATTTTCTTTTTAAATAATTTTGTTGAACCTGGCAATGAGCATAAGCTTGCCCGCAGAACTCCGTTTTATTATCAAACCTGACATTATTATGCAAGAAAATTCAGTATCGGTAACCCGAAACTTGCGACTTGTACAATTTCATTAATAACATTGATTCGATTATGCAAGAGGATCTCCTGATGAACATTTTCTTTCGAATTAATCGCTAATATGAAATTCATATTATATAAATTAATGGCTGCACCAGGATCAGATGTACATAAATTATAATTAATACATTCATTAATATGTTTTTGGAATAAACTTTTGTAACCACAACTCAGGATAACGGAATGCTTCTCCTTTTTCTTAATTATCCACCAACCGCAAGTGTCTATCAATAACACGATGTTTCTTCTAAAGTGAAACGCAGCGCTCAATTAAGATTTCGAATTTCTTTCGCTAGGAATTTTTGAATTTTAAATTTCTTAGCTGGTGGCTTTTGAATCTACATTTAAATTTAATTAATCAACGAGGTTTCGATTCCCGATAGAAAGTCGGAGACGTGCAATCTTTCATCGACGTTATAAATCGTAAAAACGGTAAAGAGCAGCAAGGAACGTCAGTGTGTGTCAAAATGAGTAATGTTTCGCTTTTCGGACATGGCAAAAATGAGATCTTTTGTACTACTTGTCATGCTTACGAGCCTTTCAGGATTATTCTGTTCGTTACATAAAGTACCTCTTTCTTATTGTACTTATTATCTTTAGAAGAAGAATTATCGTTGACTCAACGTCTTAACACCTAAGGGCACATTTCGTTGCTTAAATCCACGAAATTTCGACCAAACGAGTTCAACGTGTTTTTCTCTCGTTCACCAACGAGGATGCTCATCTCTCAATGAGTGCAAACGAATCGTCTCGCACGTGTCCAACATATTCAATTACTCGAAAGACGCGCCTTTCGTGGAGCTTGTTCGCAGAACGGAAGTACGCACAGAATTTGTAACAGACCTTAACTAATTCTAATTTGGTCAGACTGGCGTCAAGTTTATGAACGGTCCTAAAAACACGACTTTCATATCGCAACCATTATTGTATGATTTTAGAATCGATTTTATGACAGCTAAATTTCCACGTTGCACTAAAAAAAATCCATTGGTTATCATTTTTACTATTTATTTTTATTGTATAGCCGCTCAACAACGATGAATTACGATGTTCTTGAACTTTGAATTCGCAAAGAATCGTATGTTTTACAGATTTTATAAGGAGACCTGATTAATTTCGGTATAATCGCGCTTCTATTTCGAGAGAAATTATTATAAGTTGTACCGAAAACAGATATTTTTAGAAACCTGTTTTTAGTAGACAACTGCAACGAACTGTGATAAGTTTGCAAAATTGTACATCGAGTTTGGTAAGATCAAGCATTAAACTTTACATCAGTTATGTATCAGAATATCAAGGTGAAATTGTGTGAATAAATGTGACGAATATGATGTTTGGTTGGTAGTTTTATTTTCAACTGATCGTGCTGTTCACTTTCGCAATTCTAAAATCGTTTCGCAATTTTAGTACTGTTGGGATCAATAGGTAAGATTAAGTAGAAGTGTTTAGAATTTAAGATAGCTTCGAGATATATATAAAAGATTTTCTGTGATATTATCTAATGAGTCATTACAGAGATGTATCAGTGTGGGAATTCGTGAAATGTTACAAACATTTTTATTAGAATACCCATTGTGTCGTTCCTTGCAATAATTTGTCTGGTATTTTTGCATCGTCCATTCGTTGAAAAGTTTGTTGTTGCACAAGTTTGCAACTGATTGCACACGAAAAATAATTTCTCTTATCACGATTGTGAGGAACATGAGTTTTGAAGCATATTTTTGAGTGGAGTAAATGACGATTAAGCCATGAATTTGTATATTTCCTCAAATTTATAGGAAGGATTTTCTTACAGTCTAATTCTTTCACGATGAACACTTGTCCCAACGACAGAAATCTTCTGTTCCAATCATTACAGTGACTCATATGAAACTCGTTGTAATCAAATACAGTAGAACCTTCGTTATTTAAATACCATCTACGCGTTCTGTTTTTCGAATAATCCAACAGCATATTTTCTTATCAATAAGGATCGCGTTTCTTTACTATCTATTTACTCTTTACTGTATATTACTAGACTATTTTCTCCTATTTCTTTTCCGAATAATTTTTGTCTCAATTCTGTTATGTTTATCATCAAAGTATTTCTTAACATTCAGACAAAGACAAAAAAAATTCTTATTAATATCCTAATTTCTTGATTCAATTTTTTACCAAACTACTTTTTAAACATTCAAAACTTCCTACTTGTTAAGACGAAATGAAGTTCAAGACATAACAATTTAAAAACCGTAACATGATTAATTCAATGGCTAAACGAAAAGTTCCAATATGTCAATATATCAATATATCAAACCAACCATTAACCAAACAGCCTTCAAACGTTCGATCTGTGTATCAGTGCTACAAATCATCTCTTACAGCAATCTCCACTAGACTATTTGTCCCACCCATAGAATATTTATCCTAACTATGTCGATCGGTACTAATCGACATCGGATTAACGTCAACGTAAATCGTTTTTCGTAACGTTCGATCCGGCCGTGATTCATCGAGCCTGTTTCCTCCTCTCCTATCTTTCTTCTCTTTCTCTGTTTGCCTCGCATGTAGACACGCGTGCGTGGCCACCGCATTATGTAAACGTCGCGGGATACGTGTGAGATGCGTGCAAAAGACGGACGAGGCCGCGGCGCCGTGCCGCGACGAACCTCGCGATTTTCCATCGCGAAACGATTGGATTCGCGGGGCCGAGCGGACAATGTTGCCAAACGGGCCGACGGAGTCCGACGCGACGCATCTCGACGCTCTCGGACCGGTTCTCTTCAGGGCGAAGGTCGTCGGCTGATGTGAGGTCGTCGATACCGAACGCTTGGTGCTCGCCGGATTTTTGCTTCGAACGTTGCGCGTGGCACGCCTGATGGATAACCAGGACAGCAATTTTGGGAAGTGGGTCGCTGAATGATGTACACTATGCAAATTTATGTTTAGCTTCGTTTTTTTCTTGGTCTCGTTTTTTTACTTTGTTTCTCATATATAGTTCTTTAGCTTTGGTACGATTGGATGCTAGAGTGTTTGGGTTCCGACAGGGTAATGGGGTTTATTATGTTTTTCAGATTTTTTTTCTTCTTTCAGATACTTTTATTTTTGTATGGTTGGTTGACGGTTCGAATCGGTGAATAACGTGTTGCAAAATTGATCTATACTTTATGTCCTTCTTTAATTAGAAGTCTTTAGAGGGCACTGCTTTAAAAAGTGTCGAATCATGTTCGACATAAGAGTGTCCGTGAAGAGAATTGACTTCGACGTAGATTCGACATAGGAATTCAGAATGTTAGCAATCTTCTTTTCATTTTAACAGAAACAAATTTTGTTATCTCGACGGAATTAAGAAGGTCGTTACCATAAAATAGTAGCAAGAGATTTCGTATATAAATTATGATTCTTACACATTTTTCTTCAAACTTAAGACATTTTTTAATGATCAAAAATACCATAAAAAATAATTGAAAGAAGGTAGCAGAGTTTAGCGCAAATAAAGGGCCAGGAAAACTGACTCCAGATCATTATTATTCGAAAAACGTTATGAACAAGCGTTACATGTCCGTGTTAACAGATTAACAGATTTTCCCGCGGTGACTACCGATTAAGATCGCATGCGATCAACTCGAGAGCACTGCGAATCGCCATAAATATTTCCTGATCGGCACAAGCTTCGGTTATTCCACGGAACTTGTACCACGATAGAGGGGGAAAAATGCGAGAATGAACATGTTATTAGTAACACTTGCTCGCAACGGGAGCCAGAATCTCGATTATTCATCCGGCGCCTTTAGCCAACGGCGTCACGATAGTTGTTCGCTTGTAAAAAGTGTTAAGAGATGTTCTCAACTTGTTTTCTACAAAAGTATTCGTTTTCTAAGAATATTATCAATTCGTTTTTCTTCCTTTCGCTTTATAAAACGTACAGATCTTTTTCTTTTTGCTTTATACAATTATCTGAATACTATATTTGACGATTGAGATTCTCTATATATTTATAGCCTTGAGAGTTTTTTCTTTTCTCTTAATTCTTTTTTTCTTCTTCCTTTATTCTTTATTCTTTGTTCGTTTCTTCCTTCTCTTCTTCTCTCTTCGCCTTCTTCCCTCTTCCGTATTTTTTCATTCTTATCCTTCTCTCTTCAAATTTTTTTCGCAGGCAATTGAAACAACAATTAACAAGATAAGAAATATATATATGTTTATTCATATAATGAAAATTCTATTCTACAAATTTAAAGTTAATAAACAACCACATCGATTCTACGTACATTACAATAATCACAATCGTGAAGCGATTGAACGCTACAGAATAATCAGTATCGAAGAAACCTATTGCTCCAATAATTCATCCTGAAGACAAATTACAGTAATCAGCTGAGAAGCAATTGCTCGAATATCAAGCAAGGTTAATAGGTAAACTTAGTACAATATTAGATAAACGCGTATTCTGAGATGGACGACGTTGAAAATATCTGCGCCCGTGTTATTCCGCGATGAGAACGAAAAATCGCGTACTCAGAAGCGGGACTGTCGTTTCAGCCAGGAATAGAAGCCCTCAGGAAAGCACGTAATGACGTTCGGCATTATAAACGCGGTGTTCTTGCCGGTATCGCGGTGAATCCGCGTTTCTTCCTGGATCCTCGTGGCAGTTGCCGAGGAAACGAGCACCTTACAACCGGCGATTCCCAACCGTTACGTACCGTTAGAAGCGCGATCGTCTATGTCGCTGCTGGCGAAAAATAAGCTTTTTGCTTGTGCATCGAGAGCCACCTGAAACGGTCCGGTAATTTTGCAAGATCTACGGCTTAAAATAGACACACGATTCTCGCGTGTTAGTGCAAACCGTAGATTTTTTCCTGTTTTTTCCACACCCTCGAGAATTTCTCTGTTAACAGGTATTTTAAGTCTATGGTTTACTCGTTCTAACTTTACGTATTTTATTTAAGGTCAGATGTTTATGGAACGTTGGGTAAAAGTTGGGAATCGTTGTAAGGTCGACGATGCGAAAGAATTCACGAGAAAAAGGTTTAGAATTTTAGATTAGCTTAATCTCTTCAGGGACGAATTTATTGAGGTTAGAAGACGATATTTGTTTTATAGCTCTTCGAAATATAATGTATTCATATAGATGTGGATATTTGGCATGATCTCCCTATAATCATTTAAAGTAAAATTCGAATTATTTATAACTCCTTATTTTCACGGAAGAACCGATTAAAGATTAATGGAAATAAAAATGTTTCAATAGAAATGTAATAATTTCTTATAGTCTCTAGTCTTGGTTTCTAGTCGTTCCTACAAGGGATCATCTCCAAATTTCCCGTTAATTGACCGTTCAATAATCGATTCCGTACATAAAATAAAAGGGAAAAGATATTCTTGTAAATGATTTTGTAGTGTCTTATGTAATTATAATAAATAATAAAGTAAATATCGTCGCTTAAAGTTCTCGATAGAAACAGAATACTCGCAATCTCGTGAAGAAACTAGCTGTCGTCCTTCGTTACCTCTGAACGAAGGATACTCCCACGGAGAAATATCACTTAGAATCGTAATAAAATTAAAGAATTCCATGTACACGGTCTGCATATCAACTACCATTGTTACTAGTGAATCAACAAAAAGCAAGAATAATTCTTATCTTTACGTGTTAAAACTTACATTCTTATTTATACATGAAACGATCCACTAAGTATTCTAAACACTGGAAACTGTTCGAATATTCATTCGAGTTTCATCACATCATCCTGTCATCTTGTTACGTTATCGACCAAATTGCGAAATCTGCTAATTTTCTTGTTAGCTTAGAATTAATGTATCCATCATACATATAACGTAGACCGTTCAAATCAAAAACTGACGTTCAAACTATATCTTTATAGTACTTGTACTAAATTTTCGAGTACAGGAAAACGAATGAAGTGGAGTAGACGAATTTCGTGAATGTCTCGTTAGAAATTTTGTCCTCATTTCTAATCTGTTTTAAACACTGTGAAATACGGTAATATCATTTTTCTATCGAGTAATGTTTTAATAGGTTTAGGTGTCCTTAAAGTCATTTATAGTACACTAAACATGTACTTCATATTCCGACGAGTTTTGTGCATGCCAAATGGTTCCATGGTGCCTCGAGAAATTCCGATCGCGTCCGAAATTCAAGATTCTCCGCTCGTACGTCGAAATTATAAATTATCGTATTTGAAGGAACGCGACCTTTGCTTGACCATTCGTGCTCATGGTTTCCTGGTGATAATACAAAACGTGAATCACGACCTAAGGTATCTAAAAAATATATTCATCAGTTCTTCTTTTAATGTTACGTAATAACGAAACCAGCGATTGTACAGAATCAAATTTTTATGCTCTCATGGATCTTGGAATCGTAAATTTCCGAATTCCTGCAGCTGGAATATCTTACAATTTATAGGTACCCAGTTATTTCGTTTTTTGAAACTGATAGCTGGATTAAAAGAAATCTAGAAACATCGACCATTTATCTTACTCGATTAGGAGATAGAGAGTAATGTATTTCTGGTCCTTCTCATCTTTTCGTGATCTATACTGCGATTAGTTAGTACTCTTTTGCCTTCTGGCGTTTACTAAAGTGACGTAATTTTAAAAGTACATACTTCTTGGAACAGATTTTTTAGAACATCTGAGTCGTTCGGAAGCTATGTTGACCAAATCCCTTAAATTAAATAGTAGAGAAATATAGCAGTGTTACACCGTTAAAAATGAATTCTTACGGGATTGTCGTCGATGAATCTTCAAACTCAGGAATTTTCGATTTTATCGAAAATGAATATTGCATTCGATGTCGATCGCGATACGATCATGGTCGTGATTTGTCACAGTCGAGTACATGCATCAAGGACGCCGCGGAGGCGCACTTAAAAGCAGAAAGATCATTAGGCAGAATGCAAAAAAATAGACTCGAAGAGTTATTTGCTGTTATTCGAAAATCCTCAGGAAATTGCTGGTTCGTTAGATCACGATCTACGATCTGATTTACGATCTACAAGTTTTTATTTTAGATTTACATGGAGGACTGACGTTCACCTTTTTTAGAGTTAAAACAAAGTTACGTCGCTTCTGTTATTATATTAGAAACAAATGGATACTTGTATTCTTTAAGAGATAAAAATAAATAAAAATTGAATGCAAACTATAAATCTTTTCAGCACAATTATTGTTTTCGTAATACAGGAACTAACAATAAGAAGAATGAAATACAAAGCGCGAATCTTCTTAACACAATGGCTCATTGCCAAATTAAAGTACCATCCTTTACAATTCAATACCTCAATGACATACTACGCGGTCGCAATAAAAAGTGCAGGTAACCATGTTTTGTACGATAATTAAAAAAGTGGCGTATTATCTCAGCCTCAGGCACTGCTTCATCGCCAAACAGATTAATTCTCGCGACTTGTACCAAAATCAATCATATTGGTCTGCTTGTAAATCACTGAAACAGTTATCAAAATTTACATTTATCGCTCTCTGTTTGCATATTTCACGAGATGTTAAACGATCCGCGAAAGGTATACCTTTTAGTACATCGACGGGGAAAGAACGTGGCGGAGGAATGAAAAGTCTGTTGGCGCTAGTTGGTCGCGAAGATGTTACTCGACGACAGAATAGCGAATGAAATAGAACTTCTGCTCGCTTGGGTTTCACGATTGACGAGTGGTTCATTATGCGATTTCGTTGACAGGGGATTCAGCTGGAAGGACAAAGGCTTTCGTCATCCTACAATTGGCTTTGCCAATCGCGATATTGAGTAGCGTGTGTTCACTAAGTTATCGCGTGCCTTTCAACTTTATAGTTGAATTGAAAAGTCACGATGGACCATTCAATTAGGGAGGCTCTGAATTTACGTTATTATCAACTTCTTTCATAATTGTGCTTTGGATTGTAGATTCATAGAATACTTGGTACATCTGAAATTTGTAATTTTTATCGTCTCTTTGATCAAAAATAGAAACGAAAGAAAGGTTCCTTTTTCATTTAGAAAGAAAACTGTATGTTTGTTAAGCAAGGTAGATTACACATGACACAATATACACGTCAATTTTGATTCTCGCCCGATCTCACAACACGGCTCGTTATAATAGTAATATAATCTGCTGCATAGTTACACTGACGCTCATTAACAGCAATATCATTGATCTCGAACGTCCTTCACGCACGCTACAACGTAATCTCAGTTGATTAATGCGTGATTTACGCTCGTACCATCAGAAATCGCTGTTCCTTTCTTCGGCGATGCAAGAAAGCGGTTACCCTTGCTTCTTTTGCGTAGATTGTATTGAACAAAACTGGTATGTAGGTTTAATTAACTCTAAAAAGTTGAAAAAAATCCCAACGATGACTTTTTATTATTTTACACAGTTAATTATCTCGATTACATTATGCCTTGTTTGTAAAGCACATGATTTCTAAATAGGATCATCAGTAAGATAATAATCGTAAGAGAATAGGAGAGTTATGAAAACAGAAGATTGCTGTCAATCGTGGGAGTTCAATAGAAACATAAAGTTAGTAAAAAGAGAAATTACGATAAATTAAAATCACGTAAATAGGTTTGCGTAAAAATAATCAAATTTCGAATAATGATCGACGTCTTATCCGAATAAGAATAGGAAAGATGTGCGAAAATTTATTTAACTAGTCGTCCTCGACATTGACTCTGCTTGATTTCTAATTTTATCCCAAACTCGAGCCGGTTTTGATACCGGTCGTGGACGCCTCTCGTATGCTACGATAGGGTTGTAGGGTCGGGTGCAGCGATAATTTATGGAACCATTAAAAATCTTACCTGGCGTCCTTTGACAAATCGAAGTCGTGATCTTTACCGACAAAAGATTCAGAATTTTTTAATTTCATGTGTGAAATCACACTGAATTATTTACTTATATATTATTTTTTTATTTACGCAGATTAACCCATTAAGGGAGAATGTTTCATTTATAATTTTGTTTCGGTTACCTTACATTAGCGAATTTTTTAACTTTTTAACATTCTTCTTTTTTGTCACTATTTTCTGTTCCATCTGAACATCATGATTTTATAAAGCTCAAAGGAATTAAATATGCCAAATCCTTCTTTAAATCGTGGAAACTCCTTTTGCGTTTCTGATTCATATAATGGGTTTTTGTAAAGTATCTTATTATTCTAATAGATTTTTTACTTTATACTTTAACGAGCAATATGCAAACAGTGTGTTTTCCAGTAATGTATACATAATAAATGCAACTTTACGTAACTTTAGTATATTATTACATTACTTGTTGCTTCCTACTGAATTAATAACTGAATTATAATAAATCAAATATTATTTAACCGATAAACTATTAAAAGCAAACGATAGTGAATGTCCATGATACTATATTGTATGGCGATTATCAAGCTATTAACGCGTTAATGTATGTTCCAAATAACCAGTCTTAATGATGTAGGAAGCAAGTTGATTTCAGTTGCTTTTGTTGCATGACTTCCCTTATATCTACCTGCTTAAACATTGCAAAATTTATCTTCTTGATTGAGACTCAGCTATTTATATTCGTTGATTATAAGAAATAATCGAGTAAAATCGCATTTTTCATTCTACTTTATTACCTTCCCCGAAATAGTATAAGGGGAAACCTGTTATGAAGTCGTGGCTAACATCTTCTGTGACATTATCAAGGTTAGATTAGAATATAAAAGAACAGAATATTTTGAGGACTTGTGTCAGCATGTTGGTTTCGATTTCAAAAAACTAAACAACACAGTATCCTACCTTTTTGAGGGAAAAATTTCATTTTACCAATTGATTTCCACAAATTGAATTTATTTATTTCGAATACTATGACGACAAGAATTGTTACTGTAAATATTAATGGCTAGACTGCAGATATCTTCGTAAATTTCTTGAATACTCCTGTAATTCTGTCTTTAGATCATTTTATTTCTAATTGTGTTTTTTTCTTAATGAAACTCGTAACATGTCTCAAAAGAAAAAAGAGAAAAGAAAAAAAATTGAGGAAAATGTCTGGTTTTAAATGTATGCTAAATATTTCTTAAAACATTAAAGATCTGTTCTTTTAACATTGATTTAATCCTTTTATCGTTCAAAAAGAACTGACATGGGAAACGATTTTCTAATTGTTTCAAGCACTATAGCTATATAAAAATAAATAAAGAGAAGGACCTTAATTCCAAAGTTTAAAACGAAAGAATTATATGAATCCAAAGACACGATCAAATTCAAATATAATATTCTGTAAAAGATCAATAATTTGCAAAATCTGAAAAATTCTATATACGCGCCACATAGATATCAAATCTAATGTCCTACGACTAATCCCGTGTCAATTCAGAGCGAGAATCGAGCAACGACGAGACCGTACAAAATCCACCTGGAAGTAATCCTCGCTGATCTCTTTTCTCCGCGGTCGCTTTTCTATATGAAGGTTCGTGGCTCGAATGTAATTACGAAATGACGGTGACGAGTTCAGCGCAAATGACAGGTCTCTGGCCATATCCTGACGGCAAGGTGGCTCCTTTTTCTTTCGTTTCCTCTCGACGATGGCCCCCTTTTCGCATCACGTCAAAGCATCCTTTTCCGCGACAGGCAATTACGCGCTCGCCAGTTGAGGTCGCTCCAATTTCGTATCGGCTGACGACCACTGTAAAAAAGAAAAAGAAGATTAGCGAGGGGATAAAGAAAAAAGGAGCGAATACAAAAGCGAAAAAAAAGAGGATGAAAGAAAAGATAGAATGGAAGGGAAGGAGGGATGTTTCTCTCTGGTCCCAGTTTTAGATGTAACCACGTAAATGGCCTGTCGCGTTCGTGCAATGTACGTCGTGCCATAGACATTATACGACATTATGGCGCGGATCGTGTAACGTTATGATTATCTCGCAAAGAGCCCAAGGTCTGTCTCTTCTTATCCTCTTGACGGCAACCATGTAATTGTTCTTTCGGTTAACGTTGGTGCATCGTTCGTTTTCCCTTTTCTTCTCTTTTCGCCAGCTTTCATCGCGCGCCCATGGGGTTTCTTGTGTCGCGTAAAGAAAGTACAGAGATACTAAAAAGATAAAGCGAAGGAGAAGACGATTTTTTGATCTTTTGGAACACGGTTGAAATTCGTTCTGATGCGAGCGAATGAATTCGATGGTTCATTTGATAATATGATATATAGATTATGGATGTCTTTTTAATTAATTAATTAATTTATTTCATCTGGTCTATCTTGTTTATTTTATTGTAAAAAGTACACGTATAATGCGGGAAAATATACAAAATATTCAAAGTAGAGTGTACTGGTTGTAATAGTGGAAGGATGAAAAGAATTTTTTTATGCAATTAGGTTCCATTTCTTTAGCTTTATTTATAAAAATATGAATTTGGATGAAGAGCCGGTGTCTAGTGATATCTTTCTTGATATGGACATAAAATTGATTCAAACAGACAATGAAGAAATTACCGAAATGTCAGAGGAATCGTTGAAATAATTAATCAAGGCTTGAGTAAGAATGGAAGAAGAGATAAAACGGAATTTCATGAGATGTGGTGATTAATTTAAGAGTAGTTGTTTTTCATCACCTTTTTTTCAATTTTTCAAATAGTATGTGCAATATGTTTATCCTTATCTGAGCGGCAAAGAAAGAAGTGAATGAAGATATGTATATAAATATGTATTCTTCTCATAGGAAATATTCAGCGTTGTCACTGTGAAATCTTTCTCTCATTTTCTTCTGTGGCACAAATCAGGAGAGGCAATATGAAATATAAATTACTGTACGACTCTTATATCGCAATCAAGCGGCTATATTAGAGGAACGAAGATATATCTTTCTTATTATTCGTTCGTTTTACGCTTATCTCGTCGCTTAAATGACACGTACTTTTTCAATTTCACTACTTCCATTTACGACTTTAGTACCTAATGCGTATATACGCACAAACTCGCCAAAAATAAAATGTTAAAGTAGTTAGTTATTTGTATGAATCAAAACGTCCTTTCGTGAGATAATCACATACGTCGGTAGTAATTTTTATACCACTTTATTTGAAACACCTGTATACATACATATGTATATATACATTTCACAATATAACATTTGATTTTTTAAAAACAGTATTAACATTAGATCAATCAGGACTGGATGTAAAATCAGCGTACTTTATTATTATCGCTGGATCTTGCTCAATCTCTAATCTCTTCTGAGCGGGAATTACAATTATTTCACAGCTTGGTCTACAAAATACGAAACACACAATATTATAATCTTCTATTATACTACCACACAAATATTCATTTTTTTCTTTGCAAAAATTAGCAACCAAATCAAAGTACTTAGCCAGCGAAAGTATATACACAATGGAATATCACGTCGCTCGATCCTATTCTGACCTTCCTACACTCCGCAATTAGTATTCCAATCCTCTTTACGTCCACGACCGCGTAACGACATCGAGAAACCAGGGAAGGAGGGACGAAGAACGACAGAGAAAACGTTAAGAAAAAGAGAGTCGTATGATATTAAGAATCTTAGAGTAAGAAGGAGAGAATCTTGCGAGGGTGGTTACTAGGGGAAAGGAAGGGATTTGAAGGGGGTTGGAGCGGGGCGGAGTCGAAGATACATCGGCTAAGGCTAAGTTAGGATGAGGATAGCAGCGATTATCTTAACGATCCCCTGCAGCAAAACCTGAACAGCAACTTCGCTCCGTCTCCTCTCCTCGTTGGCGAGATGCACCGCGTACATCGGTTCCACACCAGCGTCGCTTTCCTGTTGCTGGTGGTGTTGCTGTTGCCGCGGCCGTTTCTGGCTTCCACGGTCTTCTTCTCGTTGCTGTTTCTGCGCTGCTACCAAAGAAATATGCCGCGAGGTGGAAAAAAAAAAAAAGAAAAAGAAAGAAGCGGGGACGCGAAACGCTGAAAATAGCTCGCCGTGTGCTGCCTTTGGCGAACAAGTGGTGAAACCAGCAGGAATCCGCGTGGCTTTTCCCTTCCTTCCTATTTTCTCGATCCTCTTTTTCTTCGAGCGATCCACGCCGATAGGACTGGTTTAGGATAAGCATAGGCTGCCACTTGCCTGTGTCGTAATAATGATGTTATAATATTGTTATCACACGCGGCAGGTGCGATGTGCGAACGAGAGAAAATGAGGATGCTGCTGTCTATGCGTTTTAAAGTGGTTTCTTGATCCTGATCTTGATTTCATCGCGTAGGATTCTTATCTTGGTATAAGAGAACATTGATGAAGTAAGTTTGTTTATGTATCACGAAGAATGTAGATAATTACGGCATGACTTTACTAAATTGTAATAAAACACTCAACTTGTCAGATGGAAGGGAGATTCCAGTTACAATGTACATTTTTGTTCAGAGAAACTGACTACGGACTCTACAAGAGAGCAGAGTCTATTTGATTTATACAGACATCCGTAGGATCGATAAAGTTAGTCTAACGATCGAATAAATTTTCATAACATAGGACTAAGAATAGCAAGACCTTCGAACTAACAAATTCGTCTCGTACTCGAACGATAATTCGACAACTCGGAAGCCAGGCGAGTCTGGCCAGCTGCCGCCGGAGGCAGGAGTAGCCTTCGATTCGTTCAGTGACTCCGAATCCAACGAGCTCGAGATACATCCACGAACGGCGCACACAAGCGTTGTATCAGCTCGGCTCCGCCTGTTCTTTCGACAGGATCGAGAGGAGCTTTCTCGACGTATATACCGTTGTAACTCGCGAATTCTAGATCCCGACCTCTTCGAAACATAGTTTCTCCATCATGGTGTATCCCACATAGACTTTAAATGTTCATGGTCGATCTTGTTGCTCGTCGTTGGCACACTTAGCCCATGCAAGGTTCTCGACTAACGAAGGACCAACCGAGAACCCTCTTCCTCTCGTCTTCAGATTTTGCATAGTCGTACGCGTGTCACACAACGAGGATATCGTACAGTTGACCAATGACCCCGGCCGTTGATCCAGGGATGGGCCTAAGTCAGCTCTTGCATCGACGCAGAACGCGAGGGAAGCTAGATAGAGAACGTTTGGTCGAATGAAACAGCCTAATCGGCGCTAGCGCGCAGCTGTCGTGACTTCGAGAGGAAAGTCGCGGAACAGCAAGGACGAGGAGGTGGCGACCGGTTGACGGCTGTTGGAAGCCGGTCTACGCTGGTGTGTAATGCATTACACAGGTATTACAGGTATTATCCGTATTACACGTATTACGAGTATTATACGGACGTACGTGCGACCTCGAGAGAGCAGAGGCCTGGTGAAGAACGGCTTCTTCTTTTTCTTTCTCCGAGCCCCCTCCTTCGTCCTTTGACTCTGCTGGTCCCCTCGATTCCTCTACATCCCTCGCACATGTGTCTGCCCTTCTCTCTCTTCATCTCCTTTCTTTTCTCTTCCTCCACCACCTCCTCCCCGCGTTGAATGCATGCAACTCCTTTGCACGTCTACACACGGCTCATCCTTTGTCTCTGTCTTCTCTGGCTCATCCTCTTTTCTTGCATTCTCTCCTCCTCTCTGTACCTCGACTCCTCTCTTCCCTTTACCTATTCTCCTTCTTCTTGTCGTTTTACCCTGCGGCCCCACGAGCGGGCGGTTTAACGTCCGCGACTTTCTCACCCCTCTCATCCTGCTACGTCCCTCTGTTCTCCACTTTCTGGTTCGCCTCTTGCACCTCCACCCCCTCCTTCGACCTGCTGCATGTCCTCTGCTCGCTCATCCGCCTCGGCCTGTTCCACGCTCGCTCTAGCGAGCTCCTTCGTTCGTGTTTCTCTCTCTCGTCTATCAATCTTGCTGCTCCTCTCTCGATGGGTTTTAGTTTGTTCCTTTGGAGGAATCTGCGCTGTCCCGGACCGGAGATTATCCTGCCACCCGGCTGAAACTTGCTACCCTCTGTGTAACTCGATTTGGGCAGCTCCCTTTTTGCATTTTTTGTTGATTTTTGCCGGGTCAACGTCGCTGCTTAGGGATGCTTCGTCATTGTTGGGTCTAGTGGACTGATGTTGTTGTTTTGGAAGAGTTAAGGTTTCATTGTTTTGGCATTGGTTTAGTGTATTCTTTTGTTAAGGTGTATGATAATTTTACACGGCGGCTAATATGGGCTGTCATTCATTTGCATTAGGTTTAGCTTAGGTTTCGTTTGCTATTATTTATAACATATTGATTAACATATTGACAGTTGCAGGGTTCACTGTTTTGGATTAAATGCGATTTGGATATTTGTTGTTCAAATATATAGTAGTTGGTTTTTTGGGATCTATTACACTCCATTACAGAGTACTATGCAACGTAATAGTTAGTTAGTGGCCTCTTAGGAGACGAGAAAGAAGAAAAGAGGATCGTTTCGCGCGAGATACAATATTCCTTGTTTATATTAGATGCTCGATCCAATATCTCGGGGATATTAAAGCCTCGTTAGATCTATCAAATTATTGATCTCAATTGGGAAGGATGTAATTAACTTCTCGCGTAAGCATTTATTGTATCCTGTTTGTGTTCTCAAGGAGTTTTGTTGCTTCGCTTTTTTCCTTTAAGAGAATATTTTAAGCTACATACTCTCCGAAGACTTGAAATTCTACTATACACTTGCACATCTCAAGCAGTAAGAATTATTGTTTTATTGTTTAATAATAATCTGTGCAAGTTTAAAGTGATTTAATATATTCGACTCGGTCGATAATCAGGATGCCCCATGAAATTCAAATCGATTAATGACGAGACAATTTTATGTTTCCTCTTCTTTAACAGGTTTTCTTCTTTCAAATTCTAAATTTAGATCTCATAATACGTATATAAGTATATGATTATAGATTCAAGTACTAAATTATGTGAACTTGAGATTAAAATATCTTTTAAATTACTAATTCCAGACACTATAAATAGAAATGGAAGTAAATTTATTTCAGATAGTTTTTATTATCATATTATATTAATTATTACATTCATATTTTTTTTTTTTTAGATATTCCTTACATTTCGCTGAAATGTTCAATTGTTTATTAAATTCGTATCTTTTTTTACATACTACTTTAATTATTTATCGAATTTACTACTTTTAATCAGAATAATCATGCGATTTTTTAATGTAGTCAGTAACTATAGACAATAGAATAAAATCTGTGCGTGTGTGCGTTTGATGATGCTAACTTATCAAATCCAAATTCCGAAGAACAAACATTTCATATGTCATATATTCCTCTACTTAATAAATTCGACAATTAAGGGCTATTAGCAATTGATGACAGTATTGTAGCTAGGAAAATGAAATTTTTGTACACGGTATCCTAATTTGACGGTCAGAAGTTATAGTATGCCAGTATATTAATGTAGAAACGCGGAATATTCCTACGGGGGTAAAATGCTAACGATTCGTGAAACTTTCGGTGCCCTCTAGCCTTCTTCAACGAGTTCCTGTCGCTCCTGGGGGCGGGCGAGTCGTAGATTGAACCGAGAGGAGAATCTAGCGTTCTATTGCAGAGAAAACGACCTCGGTGTAATGTTCGACCTTTACGAACCGGTCCCTCGGTACATTTGCATGCCAGCACAGGTGTATTGCGCTGCTTGTTGTGCAGCGTTGTATTCCGCGATGTTGAAGTACAGCAATGCCAGCTGATTGGCGTGTCCCGTGGCGCAGAAGGGATTCCACACTGTGGTCTCGGATGAGCAACGATGACTTCTTCAACGACGAAAGCAACGGTCGTTGAGACGGTATGAATTGTCTGATCAGTTCATTGAGTGTAACGGAGATACGTTTGGCGGCAGGCAAGGGAAGCTGTCTATTATGCTTCTGAAATGCAAAGTCGCGGTCGTGGTACCAGCCTATACGGAGCGGTCTCGTTACATCAGTACACGACCTTAGGCGAAAACCGGTCGTTGGAATCGATTTGCATGGCCGACTCGTTGCGATTAATTACGTAGCGCGCGCTTTGCCCGTTTCCTACGACACAGAGAATCAAGCAAACGCTTGCCACTCGTGATATTATTATTCTTTTCACTGGTCGTACAGTGACAGTACATTTGATTATGGTATTGAATCGTTTGTTCTTCACTCGTACCGCAATGAATCGTTCGTGTCGATGAGGAAAAAGTTAGGACGTGCTGTTTGTTTCGCTAACTTGTTTTCCTTCGTCCATGAGCTATTGCCTTATCGAGCGTTAGTCACGCGTATAATTACAAAATAGTTCGCAATAACCATAATTTATTTTACTAAGAAGTCTTACGGAGAGACGCTGATGCTGTATCAATGCGACGCGTGAGACACAAGGTAGATGATCGATAGAAAAAACCTGGAATAAGTGAAAAATAAAGAGGTGTACGATTTGTGTCGATGAATTTCGAATCTGACACTATACGGATGAATCAGTTAATGAAATACTATTCGCTGGCTTTCTAGTATTCGTAATCCTTTCACTCAGTTTTAACACGCTACAGCACAATCCTTTACTACAACTATTTCATTTCTGTTCACTTTTCAATGTGCCTCTTCTCTTTCCTTCTTTTTTTCATCTATTTTTTTTGCCTGTCAGAACTTTCGTATTGTATTTCACTAAACATGTTTAGCTATTCGTAGAACATCGTTTGGCTACGTCCTAGCACTTTAAAATCAACACGAAGCATTTTTACGCATGTCTGTGGTAGGAAAGTTGTTCCCCTACTGGGTACATTGTGCGATCGTTGACTTCTTAATTGCGTGATTAAGATCTTGGGTTTGAATGTGTAGAAATACTAAATAATAAAATAGTAAAACAAAAGAAATACTTCATTTGCAACCTATTATTCTCTTATACCGAAATGTCATATCTTATAATATTAAATTAGTATTCAATCCATAGATAGTAAAAATCACGAATCAAATAGTTAATAAACAAGTAAAGTCTATGAACACACGTTGGTACCTACATTTTCCATAATTGTACATAGTTGATTACACCATGTTAAATGAACCACTATAATCTGAACCAAATAATAAGCGGCAGAGCTATACACAGAAACGAAATTGAAAAAAGTCACGTACAAAAGAATCTCAGTATCAATTTTCAAACATTTACCAGGACATCTCATTATCTCTCTCTACCATCAATTATTTCAATCATCAGAAGATCAAACAAATCACGCAGCATCTCGGAGATACCGGCGAACGTCCGGAAACGGTGGGCGATCTGAAAGAAAAAGAAGGCAGGAGAGAAAAAAAGACAGTAAATAAAAAGGGGAAAAATGCAGGAACTCATGCTCGTCACGCGCGAGACGACGTACACGCGGCCGTGGCTTGGATGGAGCCTCGATATGCTCATTCATACTTCGCCGTCAGCTGACGTCCACCGATCGCTGATGAATTACAATGCGTGAGTTTGCGCGACGCATGTGTGTATACGCCCCCGTTCTCGCTTCGTCTCTGTCGTTTCTCCTCACTTTTGCATATGCTTTTGCGGTTCTTCCTCCCTCTTTCTCTTGATCTACCTGCGGCTACGGTCCACGAACGGGGCTGTTCGCCCGTCCGCGACACCCGGTCTCGATTTACATTTGACGAGAGACAAGCCGTGTCGTAATCGGCGTCGCGTCGTTCTGTTGCGCGATCACGAAATCCGAGGCGACCGCGAACTTGTCTGTTCAGAGTCACGCGAATTCAACGACGTAGCTAATAAGCGATCGTTCTCACGGTTGCATTTTGATGTTTGCCGCGGCGTGGGATGCGCTTCGGAAGAAACGCCGGTTAATTGGTTGGCACGATTTTCGTGATTTACCATTTTGGTGATTCGAAGTGGGGTTTATGTGTGCGCTATATGATAGATGTTTGTTTGTTATAGGAAATTTAAGGGTAAAGCTACTCGGTATAATATTTGTATAAATAAATAAAATAAATCTATATTTAATTGAAAAAGCTACTGTGATAAAAAAAAGTAGCTCCGCTTTACAATAGCTCGAGTAAATAAATTAAGTACTTTTTCAAACGTACTATAAATTCGATATTTGTAATAATAAAATTTTGTACTTTACATGTCTTGTAAAACTTTTGAATATAAAATCTATGACTTTCTTTCCCTTCCATATAAATATAATTTAAATATTGGAGTTGTCTGTGTATTTTATTTTGTGTATTTTACTTGTAATGTATTTAAGAACCGGAAATTTTTCCTTACGATAAATCGTACGTGTTTGACAAACCGTTCGTTAATCAAGAGGTCAAACATTTCGTTCGACAAAGTTAATATTTAACGAATTGTCGCTTACAATCGCCTAGACTTGTCAGCGTTCGGTCAGTTGCGAGATAATCAGATAGAACATCTGGCAAAACTAATAAACTAACGTCCCTTTCCACGATTTCCTTGTCCTTCGGAATATTTACGTTTCCTGTGTCACTTTCGATTTCCTTCGACCTTCGAGCAAGCAGCCATCTTATTCCGCACGTGGCGAATTTTTGCGAAATATTTGGTCAGTCGCACCCTCGACCTCGACGAATTCTTTTCTTTGATTATCTCATTGGTGAAATTTTTATTCATATTATGTAATTAATTCCAATTTAGATTTTTCATTTAGATCCTTGATATTGAAAGGACCAATTCAACCGTAGGACGGTTTCGAGACCAATTAGAAAATTTATTATTTCCATTATGAGCATTTCACTTTACAAAAGATAAAAATATATTTATAAATAATCTATAAAATTTATAATTTTCAAAATTAAGAATCCATGATCTAAAAACTATAGTCTATAAAATCAAAAATCTATGAGGAATCCATAATTTATAATTCTATAATATCCATAATATAACCTGTCCTTAATTATCCATAAAATCTATAAGATTTCTATGAAATACGTTAAATTGCTCGTTTTAATCACTCTGATGAGTTCCATTACTAGTCCAATGTCTCTTTATAGATTTTTTATAGATTTTACCTGCATTCAGGATCATGCCCCAGGATCTATGCATCTTTTTCTTTTGCTGTCCTTTGTGAATTCCTTTCGGATCATTGTTACTCGATCTTCGTCCTCGGCGAACAAACGGGCATTGTTCATCCGATAGATATAGAACATGGTCAGACAACGATCTCGGTATTCTTCTATCCTTGGATGATTCGTCGTCGTGCTGTTCTAGTCTATCCTTTTGGTACTTCTCCTTCGGTGGTTTTCTGACAGGCCTGATATCCGGTCGATATTATTCCATTGTCGATCGTTATGGAACCTTACAACGAAGTTAAGACCTCGACAATAATCTTCGTACACTCATAATCAGCCGTGACACTCTCGAGAGGCTGTCAGGCTGGCAAAAGGGCCCCCCCATCTTTCAAGGGACAGCGTCGAGTAGGGTCATATCAAATGGCAGGCTTTCCTGTTCAATTCACAATCGGAATTAGGATAAAAGATATTCGCAGCGAGCTGATTACTCCAGCATCTTCGTAGTTATATCGATATAACGAAGTTGTAAAAATTTTCGTGTTTTTGACGTAGCATTTGGATTTGGAATATTTGGGACGACTTAAAGAACACGACATTCCACACGATACTGTTAAACGTAAAAGAAGAATATAATGAAGAACGTAATAAAGAGAAGTAAATTCTCATGCAGTCATTGAGTGTTTCTTAACGTTATAATTATAAAATACAATAGAACTTCGAAGATTCGCTCAGTATTTTCTTCCTTACTGTTCTTCTGTCAGCCAAATCTTACAATTTTATGAAGTTTCGGGGTACTTGTAACACAAAATGTTTAAGATCCATTAGATACCTACATACAGTAAGACAATCAAATTTTTCTCCATCGCTAAATGCTCGAATTATTAATAATTTTATATTTTAAAACTTTCTCTCTAGAATAGATTTTCTGAAAAGTTCACTTTTCCCAATTATATTAACCAATGATTGATTTCACGATTTTTTATGCTCATTTTCATTAATTCTTTTCTTCGTTACATGACGGATTATAATAAAGGTAATCTAGGTAATTCTAAGTAGCCAAGAAATTAGTTTTCTTTTATGCAAGATGAGGAATGAAGGTTGCTCGTTTTCTCATTTGGGACGTGTTAGCCAGTTTGACGGTGCTTCATGACGAACAGAGGATCAACATCGACACACGGTCCGACTGGGATGTTTAATTCATATGCGTTTCTCGAAAATACGTGGAAGCGTGATTCATACGGTAGCTCAAGGCTCCTGATATTTCTCATAAATACTCACGTCGCGATATTTATATACTTCCTCTGGTTTATTTTTCCCTTCTGTTCCACTAGTCTCCCCTTGATTATTGCGTTAAGATAATCATCACACATATATGGCGTCCTTTCATTACTGACTTGAGTTAATAGGTTTGAGGAATTATTATATAAATTTATGTGAAATTGGAATTATTCCATTATTCTTAAGTAGACTTCGTAATATTTTTCCTGTGAAGATTTACGATGTTTACAATCGAAGTTTATATCTGTTTAGTCAGAATCATCACGTGTCACGTACGAAATACGAAAACACTAGCAGATTTACGAGATTTTCTATTTACTTTTTACAACTTTTTGTGAAATACGATAATTAGTTCGTAATTTGTACAATATCCTTGTAGGATTTTATTTGTATTTTCCTTGTTATCAAACTCATTACTTGTATTTAATTGCATCATTTAACGAAACTTGTATTCATTAATATTGATAGTATTATTTATAATACTATAATAGTATTAATACAAGAAGTAATTTGTGCTGCGTAAAATTCCACTAATAACGTCAGTTCAATTGTGCAAGAGGATCCTGATCGGTTTTTGTTCTTTTAAGATAAACTTTAGAAACAGATTCATTTAATTATCTTTCATTGTAAACTATATAAGCGAATTTACCATGGATTCCGTAGAGATAGTCTTAAATTGTTTAATATTTTCTGCACAATATTTCATTTAATCTTTCAATAAATCACATCAACTACCCACTTAGTAAAATTTTGCACAGTATCAAGTCCCGCGCGTTGATTCTTTGTTCTCTAATTCTCTGGACATTTTAACATTTGAGTTCAGGTCGATGGTGTGCAAAGACCCGCCCTTCTCAGAACTTAATCATCTTCGCGATGCTTATCGATCTAAACGATATTCTGAGCGCGATGTCACGTTGCGACTCTGCCAGCAGAGGCAGAGATAAAGGGAATTCTAATCGTGAATGAAATCCGTCACGTTGGCGCTTTTCAAATTTTTGCGCTGCATTCGATTAACCCCTGCATAAAGACCACCTACACGCAGCTAGTGTAAACATATACTGATTCGCGGATTGCATTTCAATCTTATTGAAATGTCATTGGGAATGAAATGTCATCATATGGGAAGTGTCATAGTGAGAATCTAAATTTATAGTTCTTGTCGAATGAAAGATTAATGAAAAATCGTAAATTTCAAACAGTCGTGGAATCCCAAAGTTCTCCGATAAATTCTTTCAAATTGTTGGGAGTAATATCAACGCAATTGATGATTGTAAACTGGTTGTAAATCGAAATTGTTCTTTATCCTTGCGAAAAATATGAATTTTTATTGTAGGATTATGATTATGGATCCATTACAATGATTTGATAGAAGACACATGCATATCAAAAATTCATTTTCTTGTGAAGCTGCTAAAGCTAAATCAGGCACATGTCCGCGGTCAATCGTCTGCTAGTGTAAACTTAGCTTAACAATCAGAAATTTCGGCGTAGGTTCTCTTATCTCCCAAAATTTTATTCGATTATGTTGAAATTTATCGAAGAAATTTAATTGAATCTTGATTAATTCACGTTTTGTATTTATTATTGATAAAAATTTCCTTCTTATACGATCTATCAGCGATGATGAACTATACTTTCTCCGCGGGTATCAATTAATTTTCTACCAATCATAAACATCAGCAATAATATCGTCTTAATCAGAACACCGTACTTACTTTGAGCAATTTTAAAATTATCAATTATCAATTTGTTCTATATTATCGACGCAACCGTTAATCCTAGTAAGAGTATGTGAACAGTATAGCATTTAAGTAGAAAAAACGGAAACGCGATCATTATGATATGGTTATCCAATTTCTTTCGTATCCTTAACTGGTGATTTGAACGTTTCCAGTGTTACGAGGCACGGTCAATTTTCTCGGACGAATTGGTTACAAAAACTTGAAATATCGCGTGTTACGGGTAATCGGAAAAGCGAAAAGCAAGGAAACGGAAAAACAGCGAAGTGCCGAACCGCGTTGTATCGGCCACGTAACCGGTGACTTGAGCGGTGCTTTAATATTTGCAAAAGAAACAACGCAGGAAAATGAATCACAAGGCGGACGTTGAGCAGCGATTCTCATTCACGTGTTTACTTTTCGATGCACCCTAAATTTTTAATGAAGAGATTTAAATATTTAAAATACACTGTTTAATATAATACGATATAATGAATATATTACAAATTTGCCGCAACTCACCAAAAGTGTTTTAGCTTGGTAAGTAATACAAGTTACGAAACTTTTTAGTTTAATGAGCTTTTAATTCCGCGTCTTTATAAAGATACAATAATTTATGAAAATATAAAGATGTCCCTCGCTGTTCCTATGATTTACCATATTGTGTCGTTTCGAGTATTCATTTTCTACCCTCAATTCGAAATGTCCATCTTTCCTGGAACTACTAGCGCCAAGACAATACGTGCGCTGCGTAAAAATTAATAGCGGAAAGATATACGATTCTTTGCACTAAAATTAATATTAAAGCGGTAAATCTTATAATTTTCAACTGTTGTATGGGACAGATACATATTAAAATGGTGGAATAACGATCAAGAAGTAATGATCGAACAATCGAACAATTGTCAGTGAAACATATTAGTCTCCGGAGAAAACGTAGATATTATTATGTTCGATAAATTTTCCGAGACTTTCCAGATGAAATTTTATCGAGAGACACAACTTGAGCTCCTGGTATATTTCCCTTTTGTTCAACCTTGGACGATGTCAATTAGGAGTAGCACACTAATTGCATAACGTGAGTTTGCAACGCGTCGAAGGAACTTAGCGTCGTTCGATAAAGATGAAAGATTGAAAATAACCAGGCGTTAATTTCGGTCCAAGGAAAAGGCCAAAGTCGTGGACTTCATGTCTATGAAGACGTCCATCTTTTAGCAACGTTAGAGGACTCGATTGAGTAATGTGTGTTTGTAGACGTTAGCGAACATCGTACATCTGTGATGAATTTCTAATATTTACCGTCTCCTTGGTGAACAGACAAATATTGTCTGTCAAAAGTGTGTATATCGAAATGTTATTAGAAAATATTGAAAGGTGTGTAATTTTCGTAACATCTTCTCATTGTTGATTCGAATTAATTATTACTGATACTGCCTTTTCTTTTTTAAACTAAAGCTTAACGTCGCATCAACTGCATACTTATTAGCAAATTATTTTGTCTGTTATTCTGGTTGCTTCTAAAATAACATCGAACAAAATGTTGATCTTTATTTGCAAATACTTATTAGAATATTTAATAGATTTTAATAATTTATTAAAACACGTACGCGTAACATAAAGCGAGAAAAGGTTAATCAGACGCTAGCTGAAATTTCGTTCAAATAAATGGAATTGATATAAACAAAGTATTGTTATATTACCAGACATACACAACTAAACTATTTTAATAATCGTCACCATCAGTGTTTTAACGAATCCATTCTACGGAGGAATAAAACTTCTCAGAAAGTTACCTGATCCTGCGTTTAATTCATCTCATTTATACTCTTTTCTTTCTCGAAGAAGAGGAAGTACATCCTTCTTGCGAAGATTAATTTTCCATCAATCAACATTTGCCCTAAAGCGATACACGTTGCTCCTGTAGCATCAGAGTCTCGAAAATCGCTGGAGGAAAATCGACTTGTACCATGAAACACGTAGTCGCGAAATAGAAAGAGAGAAATAGAGGGAGAAAGAGGTAGAAAACGACGAGGCAACGTGATCGTTAACATCCTGCTGTACGCCTCAAGCCGGAATGATGGATCGAGATCGGCAAACAACTTCGTATCGAGACACGGGACGGCGTTAAAAATAAGAAGAAGCCAGGAGTTGGCGGACACAGGGAGGTGCGATTGAGTAGAAAAAAGGTGTACAAAACCGAAACTAAAATGATCGACGGGACAGAGGAGTGAAGATTGGATTTACAGTTATCGTGAGGGAATAACGGGAGACACGGAGAACATGGGATAAGCATGATATTCGGGAGGAGAGGAAAAAAATACCGTTCGCTGTAAATACCAATCACGATTTGGCCACACATTATTGTATCTATTCGGCGGATCTGTTGTCATTAATATAATAGTTACATACATGTGTTTAAATATGGAAATGATAAAAGTCAGATGTTAAATATCACTAGGTATTTCTGATATGAGACAGAGGTTGGAGACTGAATAATTACAAAGTAGAGGAAGTGAACGAATTATTAAATATGGTTATATGGAATTTTATTAATGTAAATTAATATAGACGTTTGGGATGTGAAACGAATTAGACATAAGAACTGGTAAAAAAGAGGTCATAGGAATATGGAATTCTATTGGATGGATGTAAGTTGATATGGATATTTGTAAATGAAACAACTATGAAATAGATGTAAAGGAATGAATACAAGAAAGGATTACTATATATAGAAACTTATAACTTATAATTCTTTTTCCAACTTTTTGTTTGGAAATATTCAATTCAGCATCGTTGCCTGATGTCTATTGCCATGAATATTTATCGAGTCACTGTTAATTGCATTAGGCTACGGTAATAACGAGAGTTCGCCATAACTAATTGCTGTTAAAATAATATACTTACGCAAAGGCAAAGCATTTCATATTGCCGTTTACGAAGCATCGTTGTTAGAAACGATTGTTATTCGCTAGTGTTTTGCGAATGCTGACGAAACGAAGATAACCGGCGATTAGATGGAATTAAGGGAGTCTACGTAGTTTATTCAGTTGTTGCAATATGTATCTAATTTTTTACATGTCATAAAAAAAACATGTATTCTGATGCAATCCTACGTGCACTTTTTTTCCAAGTTACCATTTTAAACAAGAATAATTACGAATGGACTTACGCGAATGAAGAAACAAAAATTCTTTATAGCTGATAAGTAGACTGCAGTATTTTATGCAAATTTGTATAATTAAAACAGCGGAACGTAAATAGGGATTTGTTCCACCCTACAAATGTGATAAGTACTTTGTAGGAAATATTTTGTATATTTTTACATTTTAAATTAACTACGAATGCATAAACATTAGCAGTATGTATAATGATGCAGGTATTCGTAATAGAGGAGGAATAGAGGATACTTTATGAAGTTATCTATACGTATCTAGAATTTTTAAGATTAGGAATGCAATACCTGGAGATTATGAAAATTATAGTACAGAGGAAACAAGTAAATCGCAAATCTTTGCGTCCATAATAGAATTTATTTCTGAGAAATATGCTAATTTAATTTTATTTTTCCGACAAACTAATTGGTTAAATTATTCGTTAATTCTATTTTTGATAGAGTTCGCTATATTTGGAAAATTAAGAGAATTTCTGTAGCAAGAATTTTCGATATTATAACAAAATGTTATTTATTTTTTTTTATTAAAAAAAAAGAAGTTATAAACTCGCATTTGAATCTTAAAAATATAAAGATAATCTTTTGATCTTTTTCGAAGAGAAGGCTAAAAGTTTAAGGTGTCAACGATCTTGCGGAATCGTCAATTTCCAAGATCGACATCGAGCGTTATACAAGTAGAATGACGTTAATGAAAAGGGAATCGTTTCGAAAATGTTTCACGTAAAGCGGTTCGATTCGAACGCATTGACTCACGACGCAGTTACGGGTGATGCAAGTTGAGAGACCATTTGCTTGTTCGAACAACAGCGTCAGAAGGGAATGCAGGACTGTGCAATAAAAATTGCAATAATTGGTTAGTTACCACGAGCATTTATGGGTTACTACGAAGAATTTGCTTTGTTTGCTTGGGCAGTCACGTTTTGAATTATCTAAGTCAATCTAAGTATTATCACGTTATAAAAATATTTTAAGTTTCACTGATTAATTAATTGAAATGAAGATTAAAATTTTTTATTGTTATTTAATTCTGAATAGACTTTGAATTTCTATGTGTTCTTTATTTACATATTACGAATCTGATACTATGAATGATGTGTCTGTATTTCTTTATCGTTTTTAATTATCAAGGCGTCAGCGATCCTACGGGATTAAAAAAATAAT
This sequence comes from Bombus bifarius, assembly GCF_011952205.1. Lineage (NCBI taxonomy): Eukaryota > Metazoa > Arthropoda > Insecta > Hymenoptera > Apidae > Bombus > Bombus bifarius. Next base: position 196,033 of record NW_022884488.1, read on the forward strand.
TATATCTTAGATATGGACTATCTTTAATGTCAGGTGACTTGTCCGCGTAATTGCACATATAATAACTATTCATTCGAATCAGATTTATGAATGAATGGCCGTTGAGATTCATAACCGGCAATCAAGTGTATATTTTCCTGGAAATCAATTGTTGAAGTAAACATGATTGTTCAGATATTTTTAATTTACACCTTATTCTTGAGCAAATTGGTATTCGATTAATTTACCTGAAAACTGATTTGATAGATATGACCAATCATTCACTTACGAATTACTAACATCTCTATTGAATCATGAAATCAAGAAACAATGGAGCGTAAAGGACAAGGAATTTTTAACCATTTGAAAACCGACTCTATTTTAGCCTCTAGAAAAATTAGAAAAAGTACCCTATCTCGCTGTATAAATTTTCTTAACATTTTCTTCAACGAATAGTTTCTATTTTACGAAAAATCTCTTTAATTGTACAATTCAATGATCATCGTCTTTCGTCTAAAGAGAATTTAATCTTTTTTCAATAACCGCGTAGACAACAATTAAAAAAATAATTCTTTTACTTCGGTCGCTGCCTCCTTTACGAGCCTTACTCTTTTCTTTTTCCATTGCATAAAATGAGCCCACTGTTCTGTGCTTACCAAAAACCACGTTCCACGCGATCCTTCAGCCACGATCGACTTCGTTCGAAACTCGTCGCGATACGATCGATACGATCAACGTCACGAGCGTTCGATATTATCGAGTTCGCAGAAGCGGAAGAGAAATAGGTATTCCAGTCTGATCGCGATTCCTCCAGCCGGGGTCTCCCCACGCTTTTAATTGCCCTTCAATACATATCGCATTGACGTTTCGACGAAACCATCGTCGCTGGTGTCGGCAGGTCGCACACACGTTCTACGCGTTAATTCGCCGGTGAATTTACGTTCTCGCGGAGCGACGACGGAGGAGGCATCGTCGTTAATTCCCAGCGGCGTAGTCGTGTCACGTCGCATCGGTACATGGAGGGAGGAGGCGAACCTCCGTCGATTCTTCTCCTTTTTTTCCTTTTCCGGCCGGTGTGCTAGCTCGAGCTGACTACTGACATTGAGATCGTCAAGAAACGTCCATTGTGCCTCGCACTTCGCACCCGGACTGCTAATACACGCGACGCCCCCGTGGGCTTTCTACATCGCGACGCCGCCGTACAGAGGGAGAGGGAGGGACCATTTGGACATGATCGCGGGGATCGTACGGATTTTGACGTTTTATGAATGAAACGAACAGCATTTCTCCGCGAGAAATGATGATTATAAAGCTATATCTCTGATTCTTACGTGGGTAATACGAGTATCTGTTAAGGAAGAAAAGTATATTGAGAGAATAATACGTAATACGATACATTGCATTAGACCGCGGATTTGAAGAGAAATTGAAGATACGAAAATATATAGTATAGTAAAAAATGTATAAAATATTTAAAATACACCACATGTTATAAATTCTGTTCGGTGGAACAAAGCTCTATTTAGATTTTATCTGTTGAATTTTGTTAATAAAGATATGATAAAATGTTAGCAGTGTACCTATGATATTGATAAAGGTCAGAGGAAAGAAACTGATCACTGATGTCCCGTTTCAGAAAATGACATTACCGGTCCTAAATACTGTAAAAATTTAGTGTAAGAATGTCAATTTTGATACTTATCTTCTTTCCTTTATTGCTTCTTTTATCTCGAATTTTTTAAAAATGGATTTCCAACAGTTGATATAAAATTCACTTACTTGAATGATCTTTTATAACTCCCAAAGAAATCACCTTTTGACACGAAGTTGGATAAACCTTCTATATTATATCTATATTTCATTTCTTAAACGCGTTGTAATAATTCAGTACCAAATTTTGAAACACTTTTATGAAAGGAGTTAAAAGATTGGAGATCGAAATATGTATACATATACAAATTTATAGGATTATATCAAATAACTTTATTTTTCAATTTTTTAATTGGATGTTTAAAAATAATATTAATGTATGATCTTAAATTATCGTAGAATAATTGTGACTTTCGTGATTGCTTTTTCGTAATCCCCTAGTCATGTTTCTCAACTCTTTTTCTGTAATTTTTCATTTAACACTTCAAAAATCTAATATGTATTCACGCATGCATTAAAAAGATCATTTTCTAAATTTAATAATATTCTACAAATATTGAATGTTACGTATAAGATGGATGTTCCGCTTCCTATTAGAAAAAAGCTTAAAATATAAGCATATAAAGAAGCACATGTTGAAGCATACATTTTGAATGATTTATTGTCACTTCTTCATTTCTGTTATTCTCCAGTTGATTTTGAACGCCTTCATCGAAGCTTTTGACATGTTAGCCCACAAAGAACCTTGATTTATTTTACGCACGACACCTTAATGGCTGGTTGTTGAATACAAAAGTTGCACGCCAGCAGATAGTTACGAGGCAGAAGACTTTTATTTATGAGTTGCAGAGGTATAATCTTGAAGTACAAACGGTAACTGCAAACTGAAATTTGATTACTCCATCTGTCCGTGATCTTCGCGGTTTTAAAGATTTGTTGAGCGGAGATAAGCCTAATTGACGTGAGTTTATCGAATTTCATAATATCGACCTTCACACCGTAATTTAAATTCAAGCAAAATAGGATGAGCACAGCGAAGTTCATTTTATTCAATGTTAAAGAGAATAGTAATTAAAATTACTTAAAAAATATTAAGAAGAAAATTTATTCTACATAATATATATATATTTTAACAGTTTAATTAAAATTTGTGATAAATCGACATTCTCTCGATGATAGAAGGATGTTCAAGAATTTTCAATAGATATTAAAACCATTCTCCAATCGCTGTAAGCTTGTGTGGAATGATCAACAAAGAATCGTCTGCTATGCAAATATTAAGCTATCCGTATCACGTTAGCGGCTTTTACAATTAAGACACACATTCGATGTATGATGGCTTGGCGCATTGTACGTCATTGAAATAGTAGATCCAATCTCTTCTGTTATGAATCTTGCAACTTAAAAAAAATGATTCATCGCTGAAGGTCGTAATTGTGTTCTCCAGGAACTGATTCATACGACCGTCAAACACTCGTCCTTTTTTTTCGGACGTTGCTTTACCTAGTTCTCGTGGATCAATTAATTTTTTACTCACATTTCTTGCGAATTCATTTCAGTAATTGACGTAGGTTGCGGCGTCTCCTTGAAGGTAAAATTACAATTGCCATTGTGAAAATTCTTATGCGATTTATTGATTGTTTGAGTAAGAGCAGAGAAAATGTTCAAGCAATAATCCATGAATGTTCGAATTAGAATCATTGGCTGCCCTTGATTTGTGAAGAAGTCATATTTAATCGTGGGAAGAATTTTTAAATGCAGTAATTATTATTTCTAATTGCTCTCAAACTGTAATCAGTGGAAGAATTCCATGAAACTTTATTGAGTTCCTTTTAAATTTGTTTTTAACTTCTCTTTGAAATATATATACATTGATGTACTATGTTGTATACCACGTATACTATGTCGTATTTTTCCTATTTGCTATCATTTCCAGTGATTCTTGCTATTCTCTAGCGTGGTAAATTTACTTAAAGTCACCTTTTACATAACTTATATATTTTTCCAGATTACATCCAGTCTATACAATTAAATCTTCCTTAAATGCATAAACATCCGCTGCACTTTATTAACGCTTCAGCCATCAAATCCGTCAAAATAACGGATTTCAGTTTCCTCTTCCTTACAATTAAAAACATGTGGAAGTTTTTGAGAAAATTATAATACAAACTTTTATTAACATTGAAACATGATCATATATATATATTTAATTTTCATATCATATTGACTATAATTGCTTATCTAAATACACATTGTAGGTATTTTATTTTACTGTTAATTATCAAATGTTGAAAATAATAAAGTCTATATTAACGAAAACTAAGTCGGAAGAAGAAACTACCCCCTTTTTTCCACGTTAAACGAGTAGATTACACGTATAGTTACACGTTACAAGAGTAATCGATGGCTCTCGAAAATTTCACCTCCCGATCTTGCCCTTTGCAAATCGATGGGTTAATCTAAACTAAGGGTGGTTGAATGATTTCGTGTAGACTTATAGGTCGTTTCTCGTAGGGTTGGTCGGCGGAAGTAGCGTCTGTCCGACGAGACGGATGCCCGAAAGAAAGTTCTCGAAGTCAATTCTGTAATGGTCGGCGTAGCATTGAATTCAATTGAATAATGGTCCGCTGACGGTGGGGGAAGGGGCGCGAAAGGCAGCCGCCCCGATCATTATCCATCATTCGAGCGATTATCGTGATATTCCCGCGGCATTCGCCTTTATCGCCGTTATTCAACGCGTCGCTCGAGAGTGTCGAGAGAGTGATACGCGCGTGAAAGAAGTTTCGAGACGGCGAACTCGAATCCTCCTCCGCGATCGCGTTCTTTCCTCTTGGTCTTCATGCTGCATGCCATTCTTTCCCGCCATGCGTTTCTGCCCCTTTGCTCCTGATCGACGTATCTCGAACGTTAATCTGTTTGCGGTGATTGAATTGGCAAGCTGATTTATTCTAACAATTGACTAATTGGAAGACATTGGAGAGAAATAATTTATCGTTGTTTTAATTCTTCAGGTTTCCATTCTGTGTGATTTAGATTTCGGTAATGGGTCTTTTTCAAATTAGATATATATATTTTTTACCTTTTTGTTTTTTATTACTAGCAAGTTTCCTTCGGGGTTCTTTCTGCCATCGTTTTACGTAGATTTTTTTTATAGAATTACATAATATATAATATATTTGCGTATATGTAATATTATTAATAACTGTATTAAAATTTTATATAAAATAAGCTTCTACAATTAAATTCACACGTTTTACATTACACCTTTTCTTATATGTTTGAAAATATAATACAGCAATAATATGATGCAATAATGATTCATATAGTAGTATGATATAATAGTTTATATTACGAGGTGGTAATCAACCGTAATTCCTTATTCCATGATAAGAGAAATTATAGTTAAAAAAAGCAACACCGACCAAATCCATATTTGGACATTGTAAAATTCTAATCGAGTTTTGGGGGTCTGATTGGCCATCTCGCGATGGGCACGCCGATTCCGCGGTCGAATCTACCGTTAAGGATCGCCACGCTCCATTAAATCCGCGCTCGGCTAATTACCGATTCCTTCGTGACTGTTCCGATTCTCGTATGGGCTGCGCGTTTGCGCGCGATCGCGACGCATATGCTATCGCGGTGGCTCCACCCGTGTTCGTTCCATGGCCATTCTTCGCGTTTCCCGACCGCGTGTTGGCCGTTCCATCGATCCCGGCATCTAAATATAACCTGTGCGACATCAGTGGCCTGAATCCGATCGAAAGCAAACACGGAAGATTCGCACTCGTTCCACGGCCCCCGGGGTAATTGCACGGTTCCGAGCGTTGACTCGTGAACCTGCTTCGACTGGCAGCCACGTAGCTGATCGAGCAACAGAACTCCTTCGCTCGTTGTCTGTCGTGTTTATTCTCGGTGAAATGTGTCTCCTTAATTTTTTAATCGGATCGTATCCTAACTGTATACTTCCAGAATTAGAAAATTATAAATTGATAAGGAAAAATTAATTCCATTTAAGTCGGTTATCTCTAAATAAGAATGTTATAATTGTAACTTTCATTTTTAAATATGACCATTTACAATTTCATTATAAACGAAGAATGATATTATGAATAATATATATATATTTATCTAAAGAAGTCGTTTATTTCTTTGTACACTACCGTTCGAAAGTTGGACGAATGTTATGATTTTGAAAGAAATTTCCTTAAGTAAGTAAATATTGTACTTAGAAAATGTTACTCTTTTATAGTATCGAAACTGTAAGTAGAGTTGTATCTAAAGAAATTTGTATTTTAGACGATTAACTATAAAGATTTAGCGGTAGCATTGTACGATTACGTCGATCAGAAGTTGAAGTTGACATATTAATAGGTTTGTAGTCGTTCTTAACTGGATAATTGTATTTTTTGTATCTTTTGTATTTTTTCTTTTGTTTTATTTCCGGATGTAACATATCGAGCTTGATTTTCTTCTAATTATTGGGCAATTATCGTTTACGTCAGCATCGTTTATCATCCTATTTGCTCACAAATATTTATGCGGAATTGATCAATCTCCGATAAGCAATGCATCGTACTTGGTATACAATTATTGGATCTTTGATTTAATTGGTCTTATCTTAGCAAAGCGCAATATTATTCATCCACTCGTCATTTAAAATCGTTTTTTGACGTGATTCCCGATGTTCTACTCAAAAATAGTTAATATACCTACATTCTACAAGATTTCAAGATTATCGAAAAAATTATTGCTAATTATTAAACAGGTTTCAAGATTTATCACCAAGTATCTTATTTATAATATTAGTCGTTTCTTGGTACTACATGGAACACTCCAATCATATTTATACGTTTTATTATTCGTTATTGTATGAAATATATCTACAATTTTTATGTATTATATTTACATTTTATAAACTCCATAAAAATCTGTATTATAATATCGATTCATAAGAAACCTCTGAAAGCTCCGTTAGAGATAATAGTATTATCTTCGTCTGTTTATCGATAAATACTTAAAATCATCAGAAAATACCAATCTCAAATACTAATCAATATTATCCGCCTTCATCCATCCATCAGCACATATCAGTAACATATCAGCCAATATCAATTCAGTACTCCCAATATCCAATATTAATCAATGATTATACTAGTCGTTATTTAATCATCTCCACCTGGAAGTGTCATCGATGAATCGATGAACTCATCATTATCGTCATCATCTGTTCATCAACGGATACTTAAAATCATTAGACAACAACAATTTCGTGCTTCATATCAAATATTTGCCAAAAAGAGTACAAAAAATTAATTCACGATTATTTCACAATCAAAAGATCGTTTTCTAAAAGAAGATAAAGTCTTGAATAATGTCTAGCTCGAGAGAGGAGCAGTGTCCATCGGTGTCCGTTGTAGGAATTGCGAGCAACAGGAGGGATCTGGGTGTGCCAACGCGTAGCTCGATCGAAAGAGACATGGGAATAAAAATAAGCGGCCGTAGGATTAACGGGTGTTCTCTCGAACGAGGAACCTGGCGCCAGCTACTAAATTATCTGCTTGGACGACGTGACGGGACGACTCACCGCGATATCCCATTCCCGCCTCGTGTACTACTCCTCCTTTTCCTTCTTCCACGTCTCCTACTTTCCGCCAGTCAATTTCCAATCGTGATTTCAATCGCCGTGACCGCAAGGTTCGCCTCCCCGAACACGCCAACTCTCCAGTTCTTGATAGATATTCCAGAGAATCTTGGCTCTCGATTCTCCAGGGATTTTGTCCGCTCATTCCTCGTTCTTATTTAAGTACATTTAGATTTTTATTGGAGCACACATTATAGTATTATTGCAGCTATAATAGTATTGCAGGAAATGATGCAGTAGGTGAAAAGTTTCAACCCTCGACGCTGGAACGATCATTTGCGTCGCTGCATAAAGCAACCTAATTTATCAAGAGACATGTGGGTTAAGATAAGTGACGACTTCACTTATCAAAATTATATTGTTTTCTAATAATGATATTATCAAGTCGTAAAGATATCATCTTTTATTTCGAATTTCTGACCAAAGAAAAAATTAAATTATCTATTTGGACATGATTGCTTGTAAATCAACTGCAATGGGGGGGGGGGTTCATTTCATCCCCTCATATGAACGTTGTTCAGTGTGATCACTCTCACGTTCACTTTTCAAGAGAGAGTTATATAAGGAAATGACATCTCGAAGAAGTTTCAATCGTCATCGTCGAAGAGAATTATATCACCAGAAAAATCGTATTTGATAAAAAAGTACTCTAGTCGTTCAATCTGCAAGAAGCAGATCATTCGAAGATGCTTGAATCGCTATTGTAGAAGAGGATCGCATCAGGAGTATCGTTGTGAAATAATCGTCTGTTCGGTGCGTGTCCTAAGAGGAAGGCGAGGAAGGGTTCGGTCATCGACGATTCGAGAAGAGGAACGAAGATGGGAACGGAGGGTGGAAAGTAAAGAGAAGGAGGACCAGCGAGAACGGGGGACGATGGAAAAAAGAGGAAGATGCACACACGGTGGAGCAGGTTTAGCTTTTTGCTCGACCGTTCAGCAAGCGTATCGGTGCGAATCCCCGTATACGGCACGACGGACGGTGAACGAGAAAGGGGATTGGAGGAAGCTGAAACGAAGGGCAGAGGGATAGAGACAGGAAGAAAAAGAGTGGAACGGGAAGGGAGAGGAAGAAAAAGAGTCACCCTCCGTGGCGCCTGAAGGCGATGAGCAACCAACGACCGGTCGCTAAGGGACGCGAGTACCGTGGATCAGCGCTCCGAGACTTCGACCTTCGAGGTTTTGCTGCGTTCACCAGGTTCACCAACCTTTTCACGGATCATTCTGTTCATTATTGAATAACGCTGCGGCTGTTATTGCCGCCGGAGATCGAACGATTTCACTCGCAACATGTTGATTTGAATATTATCCCGCAATTTCTCTCGAGGCAAGTGCTTTCATCGTTAGGGGATTCTTCAAGCTTTTTTGGCCGGATTTTTTGTTGTTACTGCGATCTGATGATTCTTTTTTTTTCGTGGTTCGACGTGGTTGGATTAGGTAAATTATACCTTCTAGAAACAGTCTTTATATCGCTGTTCTCGGGCGCCACGATACTTGGTTTGTTCCTATTTTAGTTCGTTAGCTGGATTTTATGTGTGATTCTTAGAATCCTTAGGAGAGTAACTTTTTGATTTGACAGAGAACACATTCTGGGCAGAATGTCTATTTGGTATATAAACTACTCAAATTGGAATACGTAATATCTTCGTTATTTATCGTTGAATAAAAAGAACTCCGTAGAATAAAGTTACACTATTTGAAAGCATACACGTGATAGTAAAAAAGATTTTGTTCAAGATTACTTTCGTATGAGATTTCAAAAGTATTAATATATTTTTTAAATAGGATCAGAATTTTTGTTATGTTTTTATAGGGGACTAATCTTTTTTGTCATTTAAAATCCCTTTCCTTCACAAGATTCATTATCCCTGTATTTGTGAGTACGAGTAGCTTCTCACTTTGAACTTCATCCTTCGTAAACGTTTTTCGGCTCCCTAATCTCGTTTATCACATTCTCGATAGTTCTTTTCGTTTTCTTTCTCACTTCTATATAAAAGTCGATTCGCAAGGTGAGCTTAACGAGTTTTCGGGCCCTCCACACACAAGTTCTACACGATTCATCCGCACAGGACGAATTCTTAAAGCCGCAATAATTTCTAGCTGTCCGATGGGTCATGATATATACTGGCCATGGTCCTGCGTCGCTGTCGGCCCTCGAAAAATACGATGTTGCTCTCGCTAACCCGCGAGATTCTCTATGCAGATTAAGCCTCCGCCTCGAGGCTTGGCTTCGGGTTTGTAGATCTTAGATCTTGATCTTCGATAGTTTCAATCGACCAGTCAGAGATGAATTCGAAAGAGATGCTTGGTATCTCGAGGGTGTTAATAGGCATGTAACTTCAAGACGTCTGGCACCACGTTTAACTTTTCGTTTTTTCTTTAGTGTATATTGTCTTCGATGAGGTTAACAACCGTTATACTTTGAGTAGATTGATTTTCTACTGATTAGAAAGCTAACTGGGTGAACGATCAATTTTGACATACTTATGCTGCGTTTTAACTGATTTAAAAGATGGAAATATTTGAAACTTTTAACAGATAACAGAAATGCGAGAAAGAATTAATTAATTGAGTTGGCCCGTCGTATAAGGTGACGCGTTATCTTTAAAGCGCGAGCAACGAGAATCGTTTCGCTCGAACTCCTAATTACCTCAACCGTTAATGCACAAAGTAGTCGTTTAGACACTTTGAATACGACATGAAACAACTTAACCAGCAACGATCGCCGGAATTCAATTGACGCCAATCCAACCAGCAATTCTCTCTGCTTCTGTTCATCTGCGTTTCCACGAACCACTGATGGGCGACCACGATGTTCCATCGAAGACAACCCGCTGCTTATCGCAAGGTTATGTTTCTTTCCCTCTTCTATCATCTTTTTAGGGTATATTCGGGTCTCCTTACGATTCATACATAAAAGCAAAAGTGGTTAATTCGTACAAACTACGGATTGAAAAATTTCCAAGTTGAACAACTTTAAAAACTTGGAATATGAAAATTTATTAATTTGAAAATTGCTGAACTACTATAGTAAAATTTTATAGTAGTATATAATACAATTTTATGGTATACATAATACATTATTTAGATTTTTAATAATATTTATAATAACATTTGTAATAATTCTGCGCTATATTATTTTTTATGGCTGCTATAAATTCTTCATAGTTGCCCAAAAAGACCATTAGAGTATCACACTCTCGATCGCTGTTCTTCCTCGTCAATACCATTAAAGTCACAGCGGATTGTGTTTGCGGAGTAAGAGACTGCCGTTTTATTGCTATTCTATGCTCTCTTTACGATCGTAGCTGTCGCCGGCAATCGCGTACTTGCTTTGATCATAGCCTTGCTTTGTTATTCTACGCTGCTCTACGTATAACAAAGGTGTTTGTACTTCATTAATATTATAAATCGATTCAGTTTAAGCAGTACGGCTATCATTATAGAATATCTGAACAAAATGTATTTGCCAACGAATTATAATAGAAACGCGGCCATAAATTTTGGATTTTTCAAAAATTTAGTCCAGTCTATATAATCTACGATCTACTATTTACTCTAACATATATTATCTACTATAATCCATAAAATCTATAATTTACTACAGTACAATAATTTATAATGTGCTTATAATATATATATGTAATAATAATAATTATTATATATATACACATGTATGTATATCCTAATTAAGATAAAGACCAATCTACTTTTCGTTAATTTAATGAAGGTTGGGGAACTAATCATTAAATTTCTCCAGCTACACCCACAGTGACAAAACCATCTATCAGCACGGAATCTTAATTTCACCCATACTTCAAAACTGCTGATCGCGTGTCAAGAGCAATCTCCGCAAATCCCGCGAGCACGTCCATCTTTGACTCGCGCGAAGCCAGGATCCGAGGAAGCCAAGTAAGCTTCTTGCGATCTCTAAATCGTTCCCTCCATTCCATTCTAGAACCGGAGATCGTGCGTTTGTCGCTATGTTTAGCCCGTGGATTGTCTGGTTTCAGACAAAAAGCTGTCACGAATGGCAGCTTCTGCGCGATTGCCGACAGGGCGACTGTCGAGGGTAGCGTCTCCGGGACGTAAGAAAACCTTCGCAAGGTAAACCGGCTTTGCATTGCTTTCGTATCTCCTTCTCTCTCGTTCTCTCTCTCGTTTTCCTTTCTTCCTCTCTGCGGGAGGCAAGTGTTACATGGAAAAAATATCGTCGACGATCAGTGACGCCTGGGGAGAACGTTCATCGCAAACAATGTGCTGTATACGTTGCTCCTTTTCTGCCCCTGGCTACCGCACGGAAACTTTTACAAAACGATTTACGACTTGCAACGAAACAATCTTCGTGGCACGTATTCGGTTAGTATGCATGAAAATTAATTTGATCGATGTAATTATCAGTTACGGCTAGAATGTTAAACGGTGGTTGGTTATTTGACAATATATCTTTGCTGTCTGTTAATTCCTTCTTGATTTATCAATGGAAATTATCACATTTCTTTTGCGATGAAAGGCAACTAACACATTACGGACGAAAGGAAGAGCAAAGAACATGTTTTGCCTCTGTGTCATCAGCCATCTTTCCAGTAATAATATAAGGAATGAATTTTTCTAGAGTCAAAACAGCTAAGATCGCGTATGGTCGTGTCGTAGGAAACAAGAAAACCTTCGCAAGGCAAACCAGATCTGTCCTGTTGTCCTCTTCTTCGCCCTCGTTCCCCGTATCCCCCTTTCGCGGATAAAAATTCGCTGCGGTTTGCAGTGCCGCGATACCGGAGCGCATCAAAGATGCACCGCGGTCGGTGCATCTCTGTAAGCTTGTCGGGAACGCCATCTCGTTACGCTACTTCCTTTCTGGAGGCCGAGCGAACAGAAGCTAGCCTACCTGTGTCCAATGCGGAGGGCCTCCGGTACAGTGGCGTAGAATAGGGGAATGAGAAATGCGACAGATAACGAAATGATTGCTATCTGCAAGATTCTTTATCTTATAAATAACTGTCTTTTTCTAACAAAATATGTAATCATTTTTTTTATAAGACGTAATTAGCATTAGCTACTTTTTTATACTTATCCTTTTATGTCGTGTTTTTTGAATCAGAGCTTTCGTTAGGGCGCACAGACATAAAATTAACATATCTTTCTTTGTATCGTACTTGAAGTGTACATCGAAGGATAAATTGTTTAAGATTAGATCAGATTCTTTCTTGTCTGTCGCTTGAATTTAAAAAATATAATATTCACATGCCATTAGATTACTGGATATATAGTCTGTAGATCTTTGATCGATTTGTCCGCAATAAATACTGTTATGTAAGAAAGCATAACTTGTGTGTTGTTATGCAAAGGTATTTGTCCAATCGTTATATAAACTTGATAAAAGTACAGAAATGTATAAAACATAGTGTGTTAGTATAGTGCTGTTCTTATGTACAATGTACTATTATATTCAAGTAATGCAATCAAATACTTTCATATTTATACCAACGAGTGGATCATATTTTACTGTAACGTACTTTATCTATCTTTATGGTACAATTATAATGTGAAAGGAAGTTGGTAATAGCAAGTGTCTTAGAATAACGATATAATTATCAAGTATAAGGTGTTTGAAGCCTTCGAAGCTAGTGTTTAGAAACACTTCTTAGATTTTTCGAGGCGTAACTGGAAAATCTTGATTCGAAATATCCTGCTTAAATATTTACATAGCATCTGTATATTTCATTAATATTAATACAAAATTCACACGTATAAATAGATCATTGTACTTAAGCAAGGAGAATATAAAATGAAAAGCATTTAATTTGATGACACGTAATTGACAACATTATTACAATAATATTATATTTATATATTTAATATTATAATTATAATTGCATGTAATATTATAATGTTTAAGTCCTTCATTGCCGAAGAGTTTGAATGAAATCGTGATTCTTAATGATAGTAAGAATTACTTGATGATTATTCATATTCACCTAATTCTTCCTTAGTATATTAATACATCATTTTAGATTCACAAATAACAAACAACTTTATAAATATTATTTCAATTCGGTTACCCGCGTTACACGAAGCCTCGACACTCGCATCGAGATTCTTCGAATCGGCCGAACGTTCGCGAACAAATGCACTTCGTTTATCTCTGTAATTATGTAGAATTAAGTTGTTCGATGGTAAAGCCCTTGTGGTTGGTTGAACACGGCCCCGTATTGGTCCCACTGCCGCGAAAAAACGGAGCTCGGCGATCTTCTGGGTTTACGATGCTCTGGCGCCTATGCCGAAGAAGGCATTCGAGCTGAACCAGTCGATCCTCCTTTTTCCTATCCTCAGGAGGAAAAGACACCTCGCGTGCAGCGCGTGCACCTCCCCTTTCGAGATGCCTACTGCACCCTCGACAAGGCTATTTATAGATCTTGGGTATTACTTGCCCAAGTGTGTTTGTGTTCGCGTGCGTGCTGCATCGCGCCGATGCAACGATGCACGCCTCGTTTTCCCTGGAACGCGACCATATTACCCATTCTCGATCGACTACCATGTTATGGATTTTCGAAACCGCTTGGTATGGTCGTTGTCTTCTGGACCAAGGTTGAAACGGGTCTTGATCATTGAACTTTCGGACTTCCAGTTCTCTCTTATCCTTCTTTTTTGGATGATTTGATTGACGTCTACTTAAAGAGAAGAAGGAGCTTTGGATTGGAGTAATTTTGGTTTTCGATATTGTATAATATTGTTGAATTTTGATGTACCATTGGATATTGGTAGTGGTGAATTTGCATTTTGTTGCGGGTCTGAGATTTTATTGTAGAAAAGTATTGGTATCAGGTTTTAATGGAAGTCACAGCCAATTAAAAAAGAAAAAAAAAGGAATCACAGATGTTCATCGACAGAAACAGTTTTATTGCACATTGTATATATGCGTATTTGAATCTTCACTGCGGAATTAGATATCAGCGGTGAATTTATATTTTCTTATCACTTTGAAATTTCTGTCGGAGTGCATTGGAATTAGATAAATTTAACAAATGCTGTAGTTAGTTGCGCTATACAGTTGTGTTATAAAATTTAGTATGCAATCTAATACACTCTACAGTTGATTAATAAGGAAGCTATAGATCCCAATTGATTCAACTTCCATCATGTCCACCGATACTGAAGTACTCATCAAACATATCTAAACCTGAAATCGGAGCGCACATACCAGTGTCAATCTGAAAGTAACTTACCTCCTATCCGGTCGTATCATGACGCCGTTTATTTTCCTTGAATATAACACCGCGTAGAAGGAAGATTGACTGGAATAATTGCATAATTCATCCGTAAGAAGCAGGCAAACAGAACCTGCTGTAGGCTGCGTCGGCACACCAGAGGATACCAGTTCAGGCAAGGACAGGACGTGCGTTCTTCCAGGTCCATATCTTGCTATTTATAGATCCTAAATATTAGTTAGAACGAAGGCTGTGTTGGTTGGACTGGTAACTCGTTACACTTCTTCGGACCACGACACACACCGTTGAAACGCTTCTATCGTCTCTGTCCGTCCCTTCTCGCGATAATTATCCAACCGGCTCGCAAGTTCCCTCAGTCAGACTAGCTTTTCTCTTCTTCTTCTTATGCCACGAAATCCTTCGATCGCGCTTTATGCACGCCTCGGCTATTTATAGATCCTAGATCGTTGCGCGTTCGCGCGCGATCGTACGTGAGGAAATGTTGGCCACCGACCAGTTAAGGGGGGAATATCACGGTTTTCTGCGGCTTGATTGCCGCGTCCTCCGTGTGCCCCCTTTCCTCTCGTCTGCTCTCCCCCTTGACTTATCGATTTTCATCGAAATTACTGTCCTCGACGGCCTCGAGCCTCTCGCATGCACTTGCCCCGACTTCCCTTTTGCCAGAGGACGAGCGCGAGCATTCGAATGAGTCGCGATTAGGTACTCGAGTGTCACGCTACCTTGATGACTGCCTCTCGGCGACGCTTTGTCAGGTCGTCCTCCGGAATTGCCTCGAATAATGAATTCAATCCTGCCTTTTTGCGCGCCTGACTCTTCAATCATTCCTTCTTTCTTCCGATGAAATTGTACGGCCACTTCGGTGGTCATTTTAACTCTGTTTTATTGTAATAGGGTTAATTTACGGGTGGTTCTTCGAAAAATGGTTCTTAGGGTTTGTTAGTAATTGAAAATGAGTGGATGTAATTTGCTTCGTGTTTCTTTCGCGAGATATTTATATTTAGCTTACGCTGGAAGTATTTTTAGAAATAAGAGATAATAAATATTATTCATGCTGATGAAGCAGGTTTTGGTTCTGACCACTAAAGCGTCATTCGTTCTGTACGTTTTGCGACCAATGTACCTGTACGTCTTTAATAACCATTAGGAAGCAAGGATGTATTTTATGATAGATACTATTAAGATACTATATCCACATAATTGATTCAGCTAATTATTGTCTCAATATATCAACCAGTCAATTAATGTACCATGTTCCCCAAAACTTGAAATATGAATTAGGTAATCTCTCAACTTCGGCATATCCTCAGATATCGATTAATTTACCATCTACACTACGTTCTAAAATCCCCACATATCAATTAATCTACCACTTTCTCTGAACGTTCAAATTCTAATTAATCTTCATCAAAACTTAATTCCGAGGGTTATTACGCATCCCCTCGAAGTTAACGCTTTTTTAAAAATAATTGTCAATGTTTTCTAATAATTCCGTTAAATTGGTTTTTTAACTTTAACAACGTCATAAACATCGAATTCCACCCCCTCCTCTTTTTTCTGTTTTCCTATTATAATCGAGGATACGATCAAGGACGACTCTAGCAACGTAGAAACCTGAGAACCGGTGGTGAAACTCATGGATCCTACTGCGATTTGCCGCCGAAAGGGGATTTTATCGCGGGTTTATCCACGTGAAGTTCGCCTGCAGCAACGGGGCAGGTTTATAAATAGCCTTGAAGAGTTGTACGCGGATAGCACGGGGCGCCTAGTACCTGATGCCGATTACTCCTGGCGCCAGCGGTGCGCTGCCTTCTCCTGGCTCCTTTAATGGCCGACAGTTAATGGGAAGTTAATGTCCGACGCTGTGTTAAGTACACGACCGGTCCTTCTTCCTCTTTCCTCGCTTTCTTCTTTTCCCCATGATTCCGCCGGTTTCTCGTTTTTTCTTAGATTTTCGCATCCTTCCTTCTCGCGTTCGTTGCTTCTCTTACACAAACCCCATTGTCCTTTATTTCTCTCTGTGCTATTCTTGATTTTATGGACTCGAGTCATTTGAAGCCGGGGTAAGGCTGTTTAAGGTAATGGAGAATAAATGTTGCTCGTGAGAGCTCCGTGTTTATTTCGGTCTAATCGTCTTGCATATTTTGATGCGTTTCACCTCTTCGGCTACGAGGATGCGATTCCTATTCATTGCAATGCTTCTTCGGTACAATTATATCGGATTATACCGTTTCTGTTTCACAGTTGTTACAGGGTGAATAACTATACTGTCAGTATAAATGAATAAATTGTAAGTAGGTACTTTTTAAAAGTAGTAAACTTCCTTTCTTTTAATTATTGAAAATATGCTATAAGGATTTTTAAAAAACAAAGTTTCTTCGAGCAGTATTGTTAAAACAAGTTCCTTGGTCTCTGTATACCTGAAGGAGTCATCGTTAAAGTTTGCTTAAGTTCTATTTTTATCTTTTTTCCAGTTGATCATGATGATAGTGAACTTGATCAAAAGTCGAAATGAGCTTATCATTTAGGGAAGTAAGCTAGAAACGAGAACGGGTTTAAATATCTATTTAAAGATTTATTTGCAAGTATAACTTTTTCCATTATGTATGGAAAAATCTTTTCTAAACGTACTCTCTTAACTATTCACTGAAATATCAGTAGAAAGATGCGTGTTTTCCCCGCTCGTGCATGTATTTCTAGTTTCTCGTATCCTTTGACCGACAAGAAACCCCGCGACACAGGAATTCCTGACAAGGACTCCACCTCCGACGGTCGATGCCGATGATGGATTCGTAATCACCAGTTTCTATTTGCAGTTTCTGTCGTGAGAACACAGTCATCGTGACGGGAATAGAACCTGCCTCCTGGTCGATGCACCTTCGCGGGAAACAAGCCTGCACGTCGTAATGTCGATCGGTGATGGCCCTCTCTTACGCTCCCCTTTCTGTAAGGATCCTCCGGACTAACGTGAAATATTCATAGCAACAACGAAATTCGCCTATGTATTTACATCGAGACGCGGAATTTTAACTGCTAATATTTCACGTTCGTATGTTGGATCAAGAGTTTGTCTGTCATGAATTCATAGCGACAAAAAAACGTCCCTCTTTTTTTTTTTTTAAATTAGCGTCACTTTTCGGGTAGGCATTCACTTATTATAACGTGGTGAATCTTTCGCAGTAAAATGTTGCACGGTCGCTATGAATATTTTGCATCGATCTAGGGAAATTTTCGCTTCGTAGTTTAAGTTCCTTCGTAGAACCGCGCGAAATCGTCAATTTTGAAAACTCATTATCGATAGATCTCGACATGCATACTCGATGAGCACATCGATTCCTACATTGTTATTTTTTATTTCCTCTCTTGGATTCTGAAGTTAATGTTTTATTATCGATTGCAGGGAGTAATTGTATGTGTTCTTGACATGGTTCGACAAAACCGGTTGTTTATATTCATCTATCACGAAGATTTGTTGCGTATTGGAATATTCTTCGGGATAATTGTTTCTCTGAAATCGAAACTTGTCGATCGGTTTAAGAAAAGAAAATTTAATTGTGC
The DNA here is from genome assembly GCF_011952205.1 of Bombus bifarius. NCBI lineage: Eukaryota > Metazoa > Arthropoda > Insecta > Hymenoptera > Apidae > Bombus > Bombus bifarius. Next base: position 214,080 of record NW_022884488.1, read on the forward strand.
AATTACCACCGTTGCAAATAATCATCATCGACTGATTCACATTTAATTGATCGGCATTGTGAAACAAATGATTCTGTCACAAAGGATCCTTAAGATAACCGACTCTTCTTTATAAAGAGACATTCGCAGATAATTAATGACACAACGAGTATAAGTGGGAGAAAGCATACGCGCGAAAATACGAGACCATTGCGATTGCAGACATAAGACACGTGCTCAGTCAGTCTATCTTCGGGTTTCCTCTCCGTTTCGTGACATCCGCTCGTCGCATATTCGATGCATCATTGCGCATCCCATCGATGCGTGTGCACTGTGCAGCTTCGAGACAAATGTCTGGTATTAACCGACAGTTAAAGATTCGTCTCAATAATCCAATAATCTTCTACTTTACTAAGCATCGAAGTTGATATTACTGACATACAGAAGAGAATCAGAAAACAAATTAGAAGAACGTAACGGTGTTGATGATTAACACAGTAAAACATTTGTTTAATATTAATATTTGAACTAATATTCATCGTTGTTGAAATTTCATCTCTACTGTCTGGAAGCGGCGTTCTTTTTTGTCAGATGTATCTTTGCCGTCTAACTTCGTTGTGAATGTTACTTAATTCAGTAATCAGAAAACATGGATATCTTAAATATTGACAATCTTTTTAACGTAAAATTTAATATAAATTATATTTGTAACTCAGCATTAGAAAAGTGATTGTTCTATTACCCCGGACATTTTTGATAAAATCGAATTCCAATCAATCTAACGCAAGCCAAACTTCTGTCTTTTTCATTCAATCATCAAACTATAAAATAACAAAACCATAGAACCATGAAATTACAATTACCGCAAGCATTAAAAACACCAAACGTTTATTCTATCATTTACTTTTTTGCCAGAATGACAATAAGAAGCACATTCCAACGAGAAGAAAAGCATTTCCCGATGATAATCGCTTTCCCTGCACGGTTAGGCACCGCGAGCAATTCAACTGTGACAATTCTCACGGGAGATTGAAGTTGTACGTCTGTGAAAACGTCTATTCGCCGACTGGCCGTAGTGGCAAAGGCAGGCGAGCGGAAAAGGTTTCGAGGGTTTCATAAAGATCCTGAAGGGCCCCCGCACTAAGCGCTATTATGCGTATGTTTGCACGATACTAACCATAAAATGTAGCGCGTCTCATTGCACAGGTCTCATAGCACAAACGCTATCGTTTCAAACGTTGCGATTATGGCAACGTTAACGAATAAACTTGACTGGCATGCACAGGAAATGACGTATTAGTTTTATATGTGCAGTCCAGAAATCACGCGTTTCCTCTTTTCGCGCGAAAACCTTCCCACGATTGTTCGCAAACGTCGCGAGGTATACGAGGATTCTATCTTCTTCGAGCTACGTCTTCTAATTATGGTGTTCTATTGTTTTGCGCAGAAAACATTTTTTCCTCCGGTTTCAATTTTGATGAATGTCGTTGATTTCAACGCAGATAAACTTAAACGTCTTGTTTACGATGGTTTTCATTATAATGCCATCACCGTTTAAAATTAATCTTAAATTAAATTAAATGCTTGTATTACTGTTTATTATCGTTTTGTATACAAGCTAAAGAACAATATCAAATATAATCGGTGTTGGTTTTTCTAGGAAATACCGACTTCTTCTTATTTCGAAACACGCGCGATTGAAAATAACACGCTAAAATATTTCTTAAAAAATTCTTTTCACAGATATACCACGTACGATAGAGATTGTACAATCACAAAAAGAAATCTATTTAAGTTCTTCTGTCACTACGTATACTAATTCGGTACTGCTTTTAAGGCGTGAATAATTAATTCGAAAACTCCACCAAAAATCAAATATTGATACTTGGCATTCTCACGGCTATAAAACAACATTCTTCATCTTTGCGTCGCAGTCACAGTAGCAAACTCACACTTCCCTTCATTTTGATTTTCAACTTCGTTCAGTACAGCAACTACTTCACACTAAACCATACATTTTTCAAAATTACAAAACCTATCGTAAACATTGACTTCATCCCTGTTAATGCGCTTCTTCTTCTCGTACTCTTCTCATTTTCAGTGAAACTTCACCACAGCTTCTCTATCTCCGGTAAATAAACTTACTTGCCAATATGGTGGACGTTTCCTGTAATCTTCAGGAGTCTTAACGCCGCGTTTAGAGCAAGACGAAACGCGAGTCCGACGAAGTACCGACTTGAAGAGTGCTAACGAACATATCCACGTCGTCGGTGAATGCAGCTGAGGTTTGCTCAGCAATTAGCTGGCCTAGCCTCTGTCCGACTGGAATTCACCGGTGAACGTGGCACGCTCGCGTATATCGTTCTAGGCTCGAAGCTTCTCCTTTTCTTTCTTTTTCTGCTGAAATTCTTTTTCGTCGGACGAGGAAAAAAATAAAAGAGTCGTTTCGAGAAACGCCGTCAGGTTCAACGAACTGCTGATTTTTTTTCCTAGTCTCGAGAGATGACTTCGACGAAGACGAGAAGCACCTCCAACGCGATATGGAGGTGCTACGAAGACGCGGAAGTCGTCACGAGAGATTCTGTTTACTCTGTTCAACCGCCGGAGATTGCCGGCTGTTTCGTATATTTGCCTCGTCAATTGAATGGGCGATTTAGGAAGTTTCGTGTTAGAGAGGATGGAGGAAGATTTGATAATGGGGCATTGGTATTTTAAATGCCTCTTCGGGGACGATTCATGAATAGTTCGCAGCGTTTGGGATTTAAGAGGCTGCATGAGCGATGATTTATTGCCATTCTGGAGAAAATAAGCGAGGCATAATTTTGTTGTTTGTTATTATTATATCTAGGTTTATTTTTGCGATTATTATTAATTTAGTTCTCACTTTTGCACTCTTTGTTAATGACATGCGAAGTAAAATAGGTTTGATCGGATACGAAACATGTGTCTTTGATTTTTATTAATTTTCATCACTGGATTCTTTCTAATTACGAGTTTAGTGATTCTTCTTTTATAATATAGCGATCATGCATATTTTAGGTAGCGAGTAATATAGCGCGTAAATATAAAAATATAAAAATAAAGAAAACATTCATCGTCAAGCAATCTTCAACTATCTTCCAACGTACCGCTTCATTCGATCCGCCACGTTTGGATACTCAAGGTCTGCAACAAAGTCGGCGATGATTCCCTGAAGTCGATCGATAATCAATTTTCATCGAGTATTTATAGGGATACTGTTACTTACCTACTGAAAGACTGGGATCATCGAACCGAAGATCACGAGCTACAAGATATCGGTTGTTTGCTGGCGTAGATGAAACCGACTGGAACCGTTTTCATCGACTTTCGAATCGTTCGCTGATCTATGCAGAACCCAACCATGGTCGTTTAAAAGCGCCTCATCTATCTACGATCTCGTAATGATCGTTATTGTACCGTTACTCTCGGTCAAGGTTCCCGGCGAGATCGAATTGAAATATCACGTCCGCTCCGGTCAGCGATCTTCCGCGTCTTTCCATGCCTCTCTCCCGGTTTCCTTTCCCTACAGGCGCTTGTAAACAACGATTTAGGAACACCGTCATCGCTGATTATCGATTCAGCTTGTTCTGCTTATGATTTATACCGTTCAGTAGTAATATATTCCTTGAAAGATCGAACATTTCTATTGCCAATTTATGGGACAAGTTTCAAGATTTCAATATTTATCGTTATCTACTGCTCAGGTTTTAGAAGGTATTTTTGATCAACAGATTGGAAATATTTATACACATTCACATAGAGGAGCACTGTACTTTGGATATTTTATAGATTCCTGTATGTTATACGGATCTATGTATTTTTTAATTTTTATATTTCCTACAAATGTATAATAATTCACAGTTTAATGGGCAGTTTCTGCGATTCTCGAATGAATAGTTATGGTGAAATATTTTCGCTTTAAATTGATAGGCAGATATAATCGTTTGGTTGACAGAACTTCATGTTTCTCCGGTTAAGAAAATTTTCTTTTTCAAAACGAAGTATATACTACATCAGCGTACTATATTCAGAATTTCTGACTTACTTCGAAGAGTAGATTTGTGGGACGAATTTGTTTTTGAGTCGCAATTCTATAATCCCATTTGACGGAAATTATGCGAGAACGTAGGATTTGAGGAGATTCTCGTGCCAAACGATGGTTAAAATAGCGCAATAAAAGCGAATCCTGTTCCATCTGACGCAACGTTTTGATAAATTGCACCACAAGGAGTCAATTAAGATCTCGCTGATAATGAAGTACCGTGGTTTAAATATGTAATTAATAAACAAACTTGTTCCCTCGTAGCCTTGATTTTATCTCGTATGCAAAAGTACCGTTCAACAATTTTATGTTGAACCACTTTTAGAGTTCAATGGTACCAAAATATCTTACTACGATGTAATGATACATAAAGGAAAATAATTATAGTGCCGTGCGTATGAATCCTAAATTCGACTATTATTTATTATTATTATTTTTTTACAAACACAGATTTGGAAACCCGAATAATATTTTTGTAGCACGAAACTGATCTTCCTTTTAATTTTTACCTCTTACTTTCAGTTCTCCAATCTTTACATTTTACGCTTCGAATCACAATCTTCTGCCTTAAATTCTCTTCCCTAGCACCTCGTACCCTCTTTTATATCAAAATTCCAGTAAAATCATCCTCGGCAGAATCCGCTCCTTCATTACGCTCGAATCGTCCCAACTGTAACCATCGTTTCCATTAATCGTCGACGTTCTCGTTCTTTCGCTTGCCCATCCCCTATTACAAGCAAACTTAACCCAATCCGACATCCAATTCCTCTAACATCGATCAAACTCTGAAACTTATGCAACACGGGGAAGGAACGATCAATCTAATCCCAAAGTCGAGTTGTGAAAAGAAAAAGGAAAAATCGCGAGCATGCTATGAATAAGCAGAGAAATGCAACGCGTACGTCGGGATAAGGATAGAGTGGATAGGCTGATAGACGATCGCACGAGGTCGTGGCACACGCTCGAAGGATATGAACGAGCGAATAGGTTGAGGGTCGTGAGTGGCCGTTGACCCTGCGTTTGTACCTGCGCGAAGCGGAGTGGCGAGTATTGGTACCGACCACCTAGACAGGCTAGAGTACCACGTTGGTAATAGCTTCTCTAGTCTACCGACCTTCCACTCGTAAAAACAAATATTTATGGACACCGCACCGTTCAAGAGAAACGCGTCTCCGAAGCCCTTGAACGCTCGAGGTTCCATGCGGTCGGGACAGGTGTGGCTTGTTAATTGGTCGCTGAACCACGGCTTGTATTTCGGGGTTCACCAGACGTGGTATTAGGGAAAAATTCGCTCCGCGATGGATTAAGTAGATTAATGATTGGTTGTTACTGGCTTTGGAAGAGATTGAGATGTTATTAAGGGTGTCTGGAATGATATACGTAACGAGGGTTAAAGGTTTGCAATTTAGAAAAGAGTTAATTTAGAATTTTGCTACTGCAGAAAGCTCTTGAATCAACAATTTCATTGAAGAAAGGGGGAACGATGTTCATATACTAAGGGAAATGCACCCTGTAATTATGCGATGATGTAGCAGGTTGCTAAGTTTGAAATAGTATCAAGGACTTTTGGATCAACAGATCTACGTTGTGGATTAACAGTTTGGAATTTGGAAAAGGGTCAACTTAGAATTCTACTATCGCAGAAAATTCTTTAATTAACAATTCTATTCGAGCAAGTAAAATAACGTTTACGTATTAGGGAGAATGCGCCCCGTGATCGATTATGTGATGTAACAGTGGATTATTGTGTTTGGAATAGTATTAAGAATCTTTAAGCCGATAGACGTATATTGTGATATGATTAGAAATTTGGAATTTGAAAAAATACTGACTTAATCTCTAAACGATAACAAATCTTAATACATAAATTAAACCATAAAAATGAAATCCAATTTCTTAATGGTGTTGCCGTTTATTCAACTAACAATCTTTAATGAATTACATCACCTGATCTTCTGGTTGCAGTATCCAGCCGGTGCATCCAGCGAACTTCTGCCAGAGGACAGAGGGACTGGTTATGCTTCACCTGGAACTTTGCCACCAAACGCGGAAAATATTTCCCCAGCTGCGAAGGATTTGTTAAAACGAATGCTCCAACCGGACCCCTGCTTGAGGTTGAGGTCTCTGTTAAGTCTGCAGAGGATCGCTTTCTACATGGGTTACGATGTGCAGAGTTACATGCAGAAGAAGGTACGATGATCAGATTCGTTGAAATGTTCTGTCGTTTGATAAAATAACGCTTTACAGAGCTCTTTTTTCTTCTTTTTTTATTTACATATATGAGAGTTACATATCCACGTTCACGTTTTTGAAGGGAATTTAATTTACAAGATAGTTGCGAGAGGCTTCCTGAACTGGATTCAAATAGCAGTTGTCTCTTTTTTGAAAGATTTACATTTTTCTATTCTACGCTTACGACAGAGCTTTGCAACATAACCGACATTTAAACAATCCTTCGTACAATTTATTCTTCAAATTTCTACAGGAATCTCCGTTTCGTCTGCTAGGACGAAAAGTCGAAACTGAGCAGGAGGGCAGGATCAATGAGTTCTCCTGTTTCGACTCCTCTTTGGGGGATAGCATTTCTCACGCCGAGGATCGATGATCTCATCAATGTGATCGTTAAATAGTATTGTTGTCCTTAGTCATTCCAGCGTAAAGCCAGATCGATTTTGGCCGAAAGATGTTGTCCAATTATTTTTCTAACATTTTTATTAACGTTAGCTTGTTGCTCGTTGCTAGTTTTATATCGAGCAACGTCGTCGATGCCATCCATTACTTTTAAGCGAATGAATTACCGTGGATTTTAAACTATTTAGATTATTTTCTAGCTCGAAGAGTGATATTTTTTTAACTCTGACTTAAGACGCGGAATCTCCTATCCTCTGGTGCTATTTTTCAAGAAAATTGTTGCAACGTTCAGAGGCTTTTTTTATGAATTAAGAATAAATTGCGGAGCTTTTGTAATACGAAAAATCAAAAATGTTGATGTGTCAATGTGCGATTGTAGCTTCTGTGTGCAGTGTACTCGATACTTGAGTTCTGTTTTCTAACCCCGTTGCATCGGCAATGGGGCGCGAAAGCAAAGAAACATATGAAAGTGAAATGTATCTTACTATAGAATAAAAATAAATTGTCGTTGTGATGGTGATCTGTGCAATTTCTGTAATCTTTAATTTTTCATTTCCCTCTACTGGATAAATAGGATTAGTAAGAAAAAATATCCAAAGAAGCTGTTTTTAATATTCATAGTGATTATAAAGCATCAAGTGAATCTGGTTTGACGATCTTAAATTAAATAGAAAATACAAAATTTACTTGTTGTATTAAAAAATACTTGAAAAATAAAAGTTGCATGATATCAAGGATAATATGCAGTATAATAACCAGTCTTTTGTTACTTTGCCTTTTATAGAGATATGAAGATTTGTCTTACCGTAAAGAATATAGTGTTTGATGATTCGATTAAAATTATCATTGGAATCGTTTTCAGGATACAGCGTGAGAACGCGGTTGGTCTCAGTTTACAAAAGTTTTAATTTTTTTAAGAATAGTTAACAGTATTTTTGTTACAGTATTTCATCGATAATACAATAAATTGCGATAAATCGTAGTGCGTACAAACTAACAACAAAAAAACAGAACGAATCTGGATCGAAAAACGCAGCGTCTTTTTTTTATCTTATACATTTCTTCATATTTGAAATCAATGCGAGAACACTTCTCTTTTCTTCTTTTCATTTTTTTCTTCTTTGTTGCCGTTTCATGTCGTTTTTCCCCCATTTGTATCCATTGTGTATCCACGAATGTACCATTTTGAGATTTGTTGCTTCGTCTTCGTTCATCTTCACACGTTTCAATTTTTGTTACTTTTCGTTTTTTGCTCCTTCTTCTTAGACGAGGGGAGACAACTCCTTTTTTCCCCTGGGAGTGCAATCAATCGAAGTTTTATGGTAATAATTATTATATATACATTATTATTCTTACACTTAAAGGGTTTCTCGATATATAATACAACGCATTCCTTCAAATTACGTCCCGAACGACGCGTCAGCAAGCGATCACTGGTCGAATGTTTCTTTCTGTCTCTGGTCTGAATTCAAACATCAATAAAAAGTGGAATAAAAGGAAATAAAATTATATTAACATTATTAAAAAGCGATCAATTCTTAACAGAAATCTCCTAAAAATAATAAAATTGATTGAAACACGAAGGATCGCAATAATTTCCTATATCATTACCGTCCTTAATCTTATACCATTCATAAAAAAAAAAAGAAAAAGTTATTAAAAACTTTCATAGAATTCTACAATATAAAATTTCAAAAAACACGAAGAAACAAAATGTACTACGTTTCATTATTAGCCCAGCTCATGCAATGAAACCAGTTTTTCTAACAATAAATACACAATGATTTTATCAATAACAAACACATTAAAATAAAAGAATAACTAAAAAGAGACCTACGAGAGGAATGGCAGACTAATTGTTTAATCTACAGAATTAAAGTCGCCGTTCGAATTTAATTTTATGAACAGTGAGTACGGCGGAAATCAAAGGATAATATAAATGACTTGAGAGAGAGAGAGAGAGAGAGAGAGAGAGAAAGAGAGAGAAAGAGAAAGAGAGAGAGAGAGAGAAATTAGAATATAGTTAATATAAAACATTGAAAAATTGGGATAGGGTTTAATTTTTACTGACAATGAGATCGTTGTTTCAATGTGCCAGTGATCGTTCGCGGGACGCGTCCGCGTTTTACAAAATTCAAACCACACGCGAAGCTGACGAAACACGTTGTCGCCGTCTTATTTGTCGACGACAACCGGCCCTTGAGAAAGCACGGCTCAATCGTCGGCTAGACACGCTTCGACTTAGTTTACAAAATTGAACGAAATTCAATAATTACGTCTAATTTTATATAACTGCTTCCACTCCGCTGCTCGCGGAGTCGTTTTGGTAAAAATCCTTTGGGCCGGCCGCAGGCACTGGTCTCGTGTCTTCTTTTCTTTTTAATTTTTTGGCGATATACCTTCCTCTTTTTTGGCTGTTTTATTGCATGGAGGAAAGAAATCATTGGTTTTTCCTTCTATCTTCTTAAGACGTTTTTAGAAGATCGATGGTTTCGTTGGAAATAAAGGTTGGACAGATACATAGGGTTGAGCAGAAGTAAATAAAATCGCGAGACCAGCAACTGAAAGCCGTGAAGCCCGTTCGTAGCTACGAGGTGCTTCTCTTAGTGATACAGCGATCACTAAATCGCGTACTCGTCGCACGAGATTTATTCACACAGACGCTCTTTCGCTCGCATTCAACTACTCGTTCATCCCTCTTCATACTCCCTTAAATTACGAGTTACCTTATTGTTGTTACTGTTTCGTTATTGTTTAATAATAGCGCTATCGTAAGAGATTATGATACAAGTAGAATCGGCCGTGTTTGGCACGGCCACCGATCGCGACAATTTCTTTTTACAGCCTGACTTTTTTCCCTCATGCTTCTTTATTTGTTCTTTGTTTTGTTATGTAGCTAGAGCGTGTGCTCGATTTTTTACACGGTCCGCGAATTTTATTTCTTTAGTTGGCTTCTTGAAACGATTATTTATTAGGATCATTCATTTCTCTCAATACATTTGTTTTGAATTTCACAAATATCCATCGTAATTATTATTACAATTATTGTTCGATTATTATTGAAGCGTAATTAATAGAATTATGAGAAATTTCGCATATTTAAATAGCTATTGGCGTCACAGTATTTGATTCTTACGATGTAATTGTAAAATTATTTCGGACGATTTGTAAAGTTTGGGCGAATAAAAATCTGAATTTGAAATAGAATGTTAGAAATGTGAATGTTCAAATGGCGTAGTAGAACGTGGTAAATACGTGGTAGAACGTTGAGTGGTGATGTCATTGCCACGCGTTGAAATCACTGCACCAATACCATAATGTCATAATCTTTTAACCCAGGACATCTCCGAATTTTTTCAATATATTTCATAATTTATTCATTCAAAAATGCCAAAATATCAATCTTTTGATTAAAAAATGTGGCATAGATAAAAATTTGTCTCAAATTTTCGAAATATTCCCATACAAAAATTATTCAATGAAATATTAAATAACGTCAGATGCTTTAGAACAGTGTTGATTGCCAAATGATATTTAATTTACAGAGGCGTTATTATGTTCCGATAATGGGAATTTCGCGGAACGTGAGTAAATCGAGCTTGTACACACGATAAGATGTACGAGGATCAAGAGCAAATCGAAATTGCACGGGGCGAAGGAGATGGAGAGCAAAAGTCGATGGCGAATTACGATGGGATCGACCAATCGATCGTGGCAGAGACGTCCGATAAGATGAAAGAGAGAGAGAGAAAGAGAGAGAGAGGGAGTGTGTATTTTTTTACGGAAGGAAAATTTCTGCATTTTCGGTTTGCTCAAAAATGTGGTCGGAAACGTACTGGTTCGATCGTCGCGAACGATCGACTCGACAGTGACGTTTGTCGGCGCTGATAAATAATTTTATCGCGCATCTCCTACATAAATCATGATAATAATAATAATAATACAATAATAATAAAGTTAAAATTATAATAATTAAAATACAATAATAATATAATAATATTAATAATAATAATAATCACGCAGACTGGACAGAGCGCGGCGAAAATATCCAACAATTGTTCTCCCTGGTTCGCTTTTTACGCAATTTTTTTTCTTCCTTCTTCTTGTTTCCGTTTTTTGTACACAAAATACCAACTATCTGTGCTGGAAAACGCACATACTGCTTGTACGCCTCGATATAATAATATATATAATATATATATCTATATATATATGTATAATATTTATATATGTATATAGTACTTATGTATCGCCCGCGTTTAGGGCACCAGTTTTCTTTTCTTGTTCTTCATTACCTAATATCAAATATTTATAAGTATTCATTCGTTCTGCCATGCGTAATATCGTTTAGCGTGTAGCGTGGATCACTATTGCGGTGTGTTTTACAATGTGTTATCTTTTATTTTTTCTTCTCCCCTTTCGTTACGCCTAAAAATCGTCTCAACTTATTATTTACAATTGTTCGTCTAATTAATCGTTATGTTTCGCATGTCGTGTCCTGTACACGTCGCTTCTAGATCATCCGTCCTCGAGAGTGGCTCTCACACGACGAAAACGGTGAAACTTATTCGAGGAAAGAAAGGAAAATATAACGAAAAAGGGAAAGGATAAGAAATTGTGAAATGTGTGCACAAAGAGAAATAGGAAAACCTCGAGGAGAAAATTTAAATGTATTCTCGTCGAGTTTTACCATTTTCACTCTCGTTTTTTCGCACCCCTAAAACTTTCGATTTCGATCGATTCTTCTTCTTCCGTTTACTCTATCTTCTTTCCTCTCTTTCTCTCGATTTAATTAAATATTCAACCACATAGTACATTCATACTACACACCAGACAACCCGGAAATTAATGGATACATTTGTTCGACTACACGGTAGCCACAGCGCTCGACCAATGGAACGAGAGAGACGCTTCATCTCCCTACTTTACATTGTTCCTTAATCACCTGCGTCTCCGTGGTTCACTAGAAGGTCTTCGTACTTTTCCCATTCTTTTTTCTCATCATCATCATCATCACCATCATCATCATCATCATCATCATCATCATCATCATCACCATCATCATCATCATCATCATCATCACCATCATCATCATCATCATCATCATCAATCATCAATCATCATCATCATTATCATCATCATCATCATCATCATCATCATCATCATCATTATCATCATCATCATCTTTTTCCGGCCTGACATCTTCGACGACCGCGAAGTTGACGAAATTTTTTATTTCTTTTTTTTTTATTCTTTGCTTGTTTGCTTATAATATCGAACAACTGAGTTCACCGACGGGTTTACGAGAGAGATCGATTATCCGATCCTCTCACCCCATTGGACGATCGTTAAAACTAGATTACTATTTAGAAGGAAAATCGACACATCATCGCGACTTACATCACGCAGGGAGAAACTCGTGTGATCGAGTTCTGATATCGAGGAAGATTCGTACAATTAAAGTTGAGAACGTCCAGAAATTATTAAGAAAATTCTTCGTAATTTCTCGACGTGAAAAACTCGTCGACAGAACAGATTATTAATTGTTCTTCTTTTGCAATCTCGTTTCTTGTTGTTGTTATTTCTGTTCCATTTTATTTTTTTTTTTTTTAATTTCACGATGTTCATCGAAAGCAGAAGGCGTCAGCGACGAGTTCTCTTTTTATCGATTTGGTCTCGACGCAAGCTTACACGAGCGTTAAAACGGATGACGATCACATGCTTGCAAGGACAGGAAGCTTCGAGGGAGTGTGGGGATTTAAGCGTGCAAGACATCGAAACACGTTTCGATTCTTTCATATCTTCCCTTTTCTTTTGAAGAAAACTCCTATGAAACGTATTCTTTACGTCTCTTTGATCAATCATCTATCCAATTGATTACAATATGTCTACGTGCCGATCAAACGACCAATTCTGTCTACTCTACGATCAATTTTAATAGAACGATCGATGGCGTAACCGATATAATATAGCGTAGACAAAATTTATGTTTCTTATGTTGTTTCAAGACCGATGCTTCCACGATCGAAACGCGTGATCGAAAATCAACGAGGATCGCAGTGTCGCTAGCGATGACAATAACAATAATAATAACCACTAAAATACGCACTATGTATATTATTTCTGTACAAAGTGTGTGTAATTGCACAATGCATTTTTCCTTCCTTTCTCCCCTTTCTCTCCTTTTCCATTTTCTCATCGAGTTCATCGCTAAAACGGAATTTTACAACTATATATATATATATATATTTTTGTTTCTTTTGTTTCCCCGCGTCCACTTCTCGCACGTTCCATTATTTTCCATTTCGTCTCTGTGTGTTTCCTCTGTGTATAGTAAGTCAATAAAGCGTTTGCTCCTCAAGGCAGCTCCGCAAATAGAGAAATAGTGATACCTGGCAGTAAAAAAGAAAAATAGTTCTTTCTTTTTCTTTTTCTTTTTCTTGTCAATTCGAACAAGATTGTCTTAGATATTCGCACACGAGTCGATTCAAAAAACACGTCTCTGTCCGCGCGCAAAAATGGAACAATGCTTAATTATAATAAATTCTACGCAACGTTAGCGCGATACAAACAACAAAGTCATCGGTTATTAAAAGTCGATAAAAATCACGATCCGTGGAATTCTATCGATAAATCACATAATAGTCGCCATATATACCACGAAGCTATGGGTTTTTTTTCATTGTATTTCCTTTTTTTTTTCATTTTTCTCTTACTCTTTGTTCGATCGTTTTGTCGATTTAAAAAACGAGGCTTTTATTTCGTTTGATTGAAAAAATCGTTTCTTTCGTGCCGAGTCGATGATAACAATTCTCTATCGGTTTTTTTTATTGAACGTCAACGTATAAAAATATTTCAAACTAACCCATCTTTAAACAACTAAATCGAAAGCTAAATCAATTTTTCTAATCGACGTTCTTCTCCATTTTTCTTTCATTTGTTTTTTAATCATCTATCGTGATGCACATTCATCTCACGTCGAGTTTGAGTATTTTGCGAACTATCCGCAAGATATTGTTATCACACGAATGCTGAAGGATTAAGACCTTTTTCTTTAGGAGTCGCTTTTTTCTTTACGCATACGCGTTTTGTTGCCAGGTGACACTGACGAGCTAGCCTGATGGCAAAAGGAGAAGTTATGATCTAAAATCTACGGAAAGACCCGTTCACCTACGAGCTCACGTGCTCTTTTTCCCTTCCCTCTATTAAACGAATTTCTTCTATCATGAAGAGGGACTGTTTGAAGAGCCACCTTCGTCGATCGTGCTATCTTTCTATCTTCATCTAGCTACTTCCAATGTATACGTTTAATTTGCATATTATCTTAGAGTTTATCTGAAAATGTACTTTAAGGATATATAAATCTGTCTTCTCAGTTACATCTCGTATTCCCCATAAAAGTCAAGTCAATGCCTCGCAATAAGAAATACTGAGAGATGGCAAAGTTTCGTAGTCGACGTGGAGCATCAATCTTAAATGAAACAAGCAATCACCTGCTCTTTCATTTTTAAATAGTTCGAACTCCACGAACATTCGTACAAAAAGAGTCTCATATCATTATAGAACGACGTTTTCGATTTTCTAAGTTGCAAATTTCTAACGCTGCAATCTTAGTCTTCTATCAATCTCCTCTCCTTCTTCTTTATTTTTCTCTATTCATTTGCTTAGTTTGGCATCGAAAGAATGCAAAAGTGCTCAAAAAGATCGTCACACTGGACATTCCGACAATTTTATCCAAAGAACGGAGTAGTTTTAATAGACGCGTTAGGTGAGCTCAGGCGTGAACGAGTCTTTTTTTTTCTAACAAAGAGAAATCAGCGAGTGACCCGACGCGATCGTTTTGTTACTTTTTCTCTTTTCTCAATTACTCCATAGGACGGGCCACCCTATATCACAATCTTCGTCGACGTCGTGGAGACGTTCGTCGTCAGCGCGAATGGCGGATGACCCCGATGCGTGGGTGATGGATAGGACGATCTACCGATGAGAGAGACGCAATGCATGACACGATGACGACGAGGACGATGACGACGAATGACAACACGACGCAGCAACGTCATAAAAAGAAACCACCGTCACCGTCGCCCCGAGTACAAACGGAGTATTAGCAAAAATTCCTCTTGTCGTGAAATACCCCCGGTAGCCACGATCAACCGAGAGAGATTTTATTTTTGTTATCCAGCCTCGACGCGAGGCCACCACACTGCACCTTCACCTATACCCGCACCACACTGTAGCACCTCAACACATTGCAATTGTCATGGCCTATGGAACCTGCAACCGAGCAGAATACAAATGCGCTACTTGAGTCTGTAGTTAATGGACCGGCTGGAATGGGTGGGATAGCGATTGATTTCTATCAGACGATATTGAATTTAATTTCGAGCAATCTACTTCGTTAATCCTTTGTAATCTTCAGTACACTTTTATAGCAAAATCTTCTGAAATTAAGAACTTTGTTTCGATAAGGTTTTCAAATTTATTTAGACTGTAGCCTTCTTTTTATTTTCCATTCTTTATTACAGAAGATAATACAGATATAATTTTTCTGTTATCTATGTTTCTGCAGTGGCACAGAAGAATCCAAAGGATTAAGGTTTTATTTGAAATTGGTTTCGTTGGAACGCAATAAAAGTACAATTTAAAGCTTCTATAGTAATTTCTTGGGGGTTAGAACATGAATTGCAGTATTTTGTGTGGAAAAGAACAAACACATTGTCTGTCTATCTTTGAAATCTTCATTTGTTTCTCGTGCCAATTCGGCATGTTATGATAAATATAAAAAAGCAGTGTTATTATCCGTGAATGATGCAAATAATCTTATGTCTGAATTTACGGAAATTTCATATTTTTACTTCTAATAAAATATATTAATTATCAAACATATTGATTATCTAATAATCTAGAATTTCTATTGTTTTTAAACTAAAAAGATTAATCTGACTCATAAATAAATAAATAAATATACAGAACATGTCAGAATTATCTTTATATTTCTATCATAAATACATGAAAAAATAGCGTACCTGGTGAGGTGTCGGCTGTCTTCATGAACGGCCATCTCCGAACTCTTAAACTCGTTCAACTCCTTTCTAATGGCTGCTTTGTCCTTTGGAGTCAATCGCGTCCAGGGTTTATCAGCCCTTCTGTCGTAATCGTGAGCCTGCGTGACTTCGATGTAGTCGTTGAACCTGATAATCTAATAAAATACAGAAAAAAATCCAACATTTCTTTCACTTTCCTGGTTGTTTCGATTTCATAGCACAACGTTATAACGGTAAAACTGAACGAAACGCACCTTCTTTTCCTTGAGCTCCTCGACGGTCGGTCGAAAGCTGAGCTTTCGCAGTAGATACCGCTTTTTCTCCTCTTTTTGTTTCTTCTCCTCTGCAGGACTTTGCTCTGTAAATAGATTACGCGGGCATCATATTTTATCCAAGATTTATCGTGTGGCCGAGAAAATGGAAAAATTGCAAAAACATCGAAGTATGCGAACAATCTTGATATTTGCTTGCTACGTATGAAACAATCAATTTTACAAAAACGTAAAATCTTACATATTTAATCTTTCGGTATTATTTATCAATCATTATTAATAACACATTAATTAAAAATTTGAAACTAGCTGAATACAATATATTAATTGAACTTTTGTCAATTCTGACAATTATTTTATTACATAGATATTACGCGGAGAAAGCATCGAAGCAGCCTGTTTTTCTTAAACAAGAATTAAACTTGAAGATAATACGATTAAGAGTTGCTCGTAACATTGGGATAACTTTTGGAGAAGTTATATTAATTCTCCGTAGTACTCTTGGGTCCATTTGGACAGATGCAAAATTTCACTTTTGTTTCAATTCTGTGGAGAAAACCCCCTGTTTTATTACGTAATGAAATATACGTGTTAATAAATAACCTGGAATTTTTGCAGAATTCGGCGAAAATCCAGAACATTAAAGAAGTTTGAAAAGGTCAAAATAAATAGATTTGCAGAGAGAAATCTACTTTTAGTGTGAAAAATTTTAGTTGGAAATGACGGATCATACTTTAACATTTTGCTTCCCTGCTCGGTAATTTTTGATATTACTTTGATTAACAGTTTTATTTCCGATAAATCTATTAAGTTCAAAAAATAGCATCAAGTATTCGACCATTTCATCCGCAACAAGTTAATACATAGTTTCAATTTCAATTAACAAAGATAGATATTTTGCAAAAAGTTAACTGCGTTTGGAGCTTACTTTTCAAAATGTTTCTTTCCTCTAGTTCCTCCTGTGTCGGCCGCATACTCAACCGCCTGAAACAAGAATTCCACGTGAATCAGTGTAAGTTTAAAGTCGCTTTTCTTTCAATCGGTTGGATCGATCAAGAGAGAGCGTAAAATTCACACGAAGACAAATAAGTGAATCATCGGGGTTATCTTCTGTTTGCCCCGTGATTCGACGTATTGTCCTTAACGTCACATTTTTGTGAAGTATTAAATTCATTCTTGTAAATATTATAAATAGATGTTTTGATATTTCAGAAAATGAATCTATAATGATTGTTACAAGTTTATCGTTAGTTATAGGAGAGAAACTTTAGAATTGAATATGTTGTTAACCAAACCCATAGCAAAACTATCTTTGCAGTGAAATTCGTGTTTTTGTCACCTTCTTGAACGTTTAAAAAATATTATTATTAATAATATTTTTATAAATTATATTATTATTATAAAATTAAATTATTATTATAAATTATACGTAGATAGAATTAAATTAATTATTCGTTCCTTGACAAAACATTTTGGAATTTATTACTTATTTTCAAAAGACTCGTATTTTCGAGTTTATCAAGTTAATCCCTTCTTGAACTATCTTATACTAGCTACTCTGTTTAGCTACCGAGTGACATAAAAAGTCAGGAGATCAACAAAAATGGGGCTACCACATCTTCACAGTCAAAGTTAAAAGAAAAACACTGAACTGCCAGAAATGAAATAAAATTCTTCGTATAAAAAATTATTCAAGAAGTCGAAAGGTTAAATATGAAATGGAACCTAAATCTTTTTCAAGTTCTAACAATACACATACAGACTTCGATATCAACTGTTTTCTCATAAGCCAAAGATAATACGCATTGTGAACTTCCTCCTTCACGTAATGAGCGAAACGAAGTGCACTTTCGACTGTTCTATATCTCCACACGATTCAACAAACAATCTTTTACGTTTTAACATCTTCTACTTTAACATCGAAGCCGTACGGCCAATTTCAATCCACCAATGAATGATTAAACTTTCGCGAAGGAAAATCAATAAACGGAGGCATCAAGGATATTCGAAAACTACGCACGTACGAAGGTATTCGAATATTATATAGGATTTAGTATTTATATAGTATTACGTAAACAATTTTTATAAATTTATTTTGTGCGGTATACCAAACTTCTTGAAATTTCATTAGGTTTGTAATGAGACGCGACTATTGCGATTACATTGGTAAAGTCTGAAATTGTTATATTAAAATTCTCCTCTATGATCATGAAGTAATATTAAAATCAGAAAGTCAACAAAAATGTATCCATTATATTATCTTCTCTCGTGACGTTCATGTATTTATAAAAAGTTTCTACAGTAGTTATAAAAAGTGTTTGCGCCATTTTTGTATTCGTACCATTTACTATAGCATTTCTATGTCAATCAATTATGTCCCAGTATATCAAGTTTCATATCATTTGGTAGTACTTTCATATGTCTAGAGAAATTAATAATACACTATGAAAGTGAGATGTGGAACCTGATGAAAACACGCCGCATTGAAAAATTAGAATGTGCATATACAAATATTTTTACAAATTTTGTAACCACTGTGTAATACTTTCAAATACTCGAATACTTTCACGAGCAAGTGTAACAACATCGATTCTAGAAAACTCGTCAATGGCGATCGAGAAATTCGTATTCACCCTAAAGGGGTTAGCTTGTGGAGGCAAATCCTTCGCGTTCTTGGTTTAGTCCTGAATTTATGATTCGTAGCTACGCCAATGCGAGTGCATAAATTCAAACGAAACGTTAACTACTTCGCCGGCCTGATATCGCTAACAGTTCAGGCAATGCTTTTCTATGGCCGCAGACGTCACTATTCATGGCAAAGCGAGATACGCGAGGATTCAATGGCCGTTTCAATGCAAACAATCAATGGACCGCCCTCGAATAATGTTTGCCGTGCTTTCATCTATTATCACTTATTTTATTTGACCATCGCTAAGGACGATGAGTTTATCGAGGCTTATAACGAGCTTCTTTTCTTTTTCTTTTTTTTTTTTTTTATATTATGAAAGTGAATCTGTTTGATTGAAAATTACCTTTCTTTGTTGGGATGGAAATAAAAGTTATTTGTTTCAGAAAGTTAATTGTACCTTGCCCTTTTTTATCTGGTAACTTTTAACGAAAAAACATTTCTCTGCTTTTATGGAAATGAATCTGTTTGATAGAAAATTGTATTTCTGTTTTAGGTAGACGTTGAATAAATTTCATTTGATTTCAAAAAGTTAATTGCATTTTCTGTTTGGTCTTCTTTATTTAATTTCTATTTAGATTGTATGTTATATCAATTTATTAATTAGTGTAATCTTCAGAGATCAATTGAGAATAAAAAAAGAAGAACAAAAATAATTTTATCAATTCGTTTCTTGTTTGTAATAAAAAATAGGTACAGGAAAGAAAAAATGAGGAACATTTGCTCACCTGATAAGCTTGGCACCAATTGCCTCCTTCGTTTCCTGCCTCTCATTGTCCGTCTGTAGTTGAAGGATGTTCCTGTTGATGAGCTCCTGCCTATCTGGCCTGAGGGCGAGCTTCAGCGACAGCGACTCCTTGCGCGCAATCTTTGCTGCCAACCGGCCTGCAATTAGAGAAACAATTAGTTTCTTAATTAAACATGACTTATATGTTCACGAGACGCTAACTCATGGAGCTCTTTTTCGCAGATGAATATTACTTTCGAGATGACACTAATTAACTTTCTAAAGAATTTAATGGTAACGGGTAACTTAATTGCTATTAATAGCATCTTGTTTTTAAATATTGGATTACAGGAATTTTCTTCTTATTATAATAATTAATATTAACTTAAAATTAGATTCTTTTTATTATGCTCTACATGGTCTGTAACTACTTCCGAGGTGGTGTAACCTTTCTGAAGAATTTGACACTGACTTTTTGATCAAACTATACTAGGTATTCATCGTAACGTGATTCATCGCCGCTATTTTTGAGACACTTCTGACTACCCGATAAAAAATTATTCCAAATAAGAATTAATCAACATTAAATCGACAATAGATCGTAATATAAAAAATTGCAAAAAGTCTACTAAGATTACAATATATAAAAATATGCTACAGGATATAATATAATATACAAAAATAAAATATTCTAAATACAGTACTCGTTATAGAATATAATAAGTAAAACAAATGTCTAATAAGAGTATATTTGTTTAACTGTATTCACAAAAATATATATCATAAATTCTTAGTCCACTAATAAGATTCCTCACTGTCGTCTAAGTCAACATGCTGTATATAGACAACCAAAGTACACGTTAATTTTTCATCGATTATTTTGTAATTTAACCACCGATTTAAATTCAATTTCGATTTACCACTGAAGAGGGAGGAACAGCTAAGGCTACGACGTATAGGAGGCTCGTGTTTAAAAAAATCCATCGAGCCACAGGCGATCGACAAAGTCGACGCAGTCCAGATTGACAGCATGGTGTCATCGCACTGTTAATTCTTCCCTTAATCTTCTTCAAAAACTAAAATTCCCTTCCGAGGTAATCTTCCTCGAATCAATCTCGGCCCGAGTCCGCAAATTCGTAAATGAATCGATTTAAATTAGGTTTAGATTGTATTGACAACTTCTTCAAGATTTAGATCTTTAGATTTAGATCTTTTAACAAACTGACGAACTTTCCATTATAGCTTCCGATGGTTCGATAGGACGATAATCTGCGTTTCGTAGGAGGATCGTTAATTCAAAACAACGCAACGGCCAGAAACACACTGAACTGCTTGCCAGCGATCTTCGAGGATTAATATAACCTTCGAGGCGTTTGCGTGATCACGCGTTTGTCTATGTGAATAAACGTATCGCGCCGGGAGTATAATTAGTCCGGACTGCGAATGCTGATTTCGTGTGTTTGGCAATCAAGCTATCGCCATCTTTTTACGACCCTTTCACGCCTCATATTTTATCCCGTAAAGTACCTGTCCACCCTTGTTCGAAACCACTTCACTTTATCATCGTCTTTCTTATTGGGAAAAACACAAAGTACATTCTCGCTCAAACATCTTCGAATAATTATTATACCTGCTTTAAAGTCAGAAGAATTAAGTAAATAATGAGGTGGATAATGAAGTAGCTAATAAAGGTATGAAGAAATTTCTTTTGATTAATTGTCATGCCTGTGACTTGATGCAAGAAGTACCAATGCCAGTGTTCATAAAATTAAGATATTAGCATTGAAAGATATGTTAAAAGATTCGTTCAAATAATTTCTGACACGAAGAAGATAGAAGTTTCCGCTATTTCAAATTTCTTTTCTGATGCAAGAAGAGAGAACTAAAGCTTATGTTATTTGCGTGTTTCATGTTAACTTTGCTATCCTTTTGTAGGAAGTTGATTCTATGAAAAATGTTCACACTGGCATATACAAATGCCATTATAATAATTTTTAGGTAGAATTTGAAATCGTCGTTTTTCATATAGAATGCAAAATTATTTACAAACTCAACACCGGGTTTAACTTGTTTTCTGTAAAAGTATAACATTTGACACTTCTTGCACCAAGCCACAAATATAATTGGAATTTTGTTTGTTTATGAACGTATTACGGATGTTTATACACATATGCAAGACTATATGAAATAAGTGAAATAAATCTCTTTGCATGCAATCAAAAATGAGAGATATCCTAAGATTTTTTAACGGAAGTATACGTCGCGTTTAAAAGGTTTGATTATCGCGAAGGGCTTTAAAGTTTTTAATTATTTTGGTTAAAAACATATATACGCAAGGATAATTCGGACTAGCATGCTCCTTCAGGATGAAACTAAGCAAACGAACTTAACGAACGTGATCTGCTGAGCTCTTAGTTGTAGAGATACGACTGGTTTGAGTTGTTGAACGAACCGTCGAGTAGTGTCTAATTGGATATACGAAGTGGAATTAGTCCAAGACCAGAAGTCATGTTTACGATGCAATATTTTTATATAAAATCTTCGTGCTATATTGTCGTATATTATTGTCATATTCGTTACAAAACAATTTTCACGCATTTAGTCTTTACATAATAGTAACGTAATACTTTTTCACATACACAAATGAATATATAGCAAATAAAATATTATTCGTTATGCATTATTCGAACAAAAGTGTGTTTTAACAATGCCCAACATTGTTGCAGGACACCCGTTTGAAATATTGGGTTATCGAGTTTTCGCTTTATTCAAACACATAAAAGTTATATTGAATTTCTGTCTCGAACTTTATTCTAAATTATACATGTTTAGTTCCCTTTACGAGCAATTTCGTTCTCCTAAAAATTAAAGCTATCCTTTTGCCTTTCTTCCATCAGAAACGTAAAATATTACAATAATTCTTGTAACACCATAACGCTAAATATCGCAAAAAGAACCTCAAGAAAAAATAAGGAAGAAATAAAAGCTTCCTGTCTCATGATTTTTAGGCATTTATGGGAAATATAAAAGCGCAAAAAAATAAGGAATGTATATATCCAAAAATATATAAAATGGTTATGTAATGGACGAAGTAAATTTCTCAGCTAGTATTCTTTCCTTCTTAATTTCTATAGCTAATTCTTTAGTAGATGTCTTCTTCTATATTAATTTCTCTAGCGAATTATTACTGATTATTACTTTCCATTGCGATCTAAAAGATCATGGGACATGACATAACATGCAAAAATATATAAAATACTCCAAAGTAGAATATTCGTTATAATATCTAGAAAATGAAACAATTCTGTGCACAGATTCCATTTCTTTAATTGTGTCTAAAAATGTAAATCTGTATAAATATCCGTAACCTAGCGATCAGCATAAAGTAAATTAAAGTGGGATCGAATCGAGTAACGTTAAGATGGAAAAGTAATCGAAAGAATCATTAACGAATCGCCTTAATTGCCTCGGATTAATTGTTAAGGGGTTCACGTTCACATTTGCCCAGGCTAAAGTGGGGAAGAAATTTCAATTAGAAACGGTAGTGTTGCAGCTACATCGTTTATGTAATTCCTTCCTCCAGAAGACAAAAAAGAAAGAAAAAAGGAAGAAAAAGGAACAGAAAAGAAAAGAGAAAGAAAAAAAAAGAACGACGAGGATGGTATTGTGTTTCTCATTAAGCTCGACCAACACCGAACGAATCTTCCATTGAAAAAAGCTTTTATCCTTTTTGCCCTCGTTTAAGATGTTATTAAAAAATATTTCTCATTGGACTTGCTCCCTTAACACATTCACCGCTACCAAAATACAACATGCTTAACTGTGAAATGGATTTCTTTTTTCCTAGAAATGAATTGAAAAATGTAAATAATAATTTTTGTCTTGACACACTGTGATTCGGTTCGTTCTTTGTCTTTATGTCAACGAAACGTTAGAAAAGACAAAAATGTGGCAATTACGTAAGCAGAATTATTTTCTTGGAGATAATTGAATCAACGCAACGTATACGTCGGAACGTGTTGAAAGTGACGTTTGCAATAACTGAACTACGTTAAACGAGAGAATAAGTTAATCGTCAAGCTCGTCGATGAGTTATCGAGGCCATCGGCCACACGTGGATCGAGCGGTGGTTATTCGATGCCTCAATGTTTAATAATATCGAAGTGGAGAGATGGAGAAAAAAGAAAAAAAAAGAAAGAAAAGGAGAAGTTGCTAATGGAAGCGTACGGCGAACCTTGGGCGTATAAAAAATTCACGACAGAACTTTGCCAACGCAGAGGCAAATGAAATTAAGTCGTCTTTTGATAATCCATTAATTAACTTCCCACTAAAAAATCAATAGTTGGCCGTAGTTTTTAATAAAAAATGGAGGACGAATTTAATGCCAGTGTCTGTCAAATTCGCACCCTTAGAGCATCGAAATTTCAAAGTAGTTAATAGTCAATGAATTTTATATATAGGACGCTGGCTGTTTTTAATAGCCAGCGCAATTCACATTCTTGAGACGCCTCTATTGTGCGAATGATATGCACATGCAATTTGCGATAGACAGCTCAGTTATTGATATCACAGACTGTACTCAACATAGGATGAAATTTTATTATAGTTTTCGCAAATATACAAGTTCTTGCTACAGGTTTCACTGCTGAATAAATTTTCCTATTTCTGTTTTAATACAGTCTTTAGGTTATGCATATTTGGATACACGTTCGATACTTTATATTATTATTATAAAATTAAGGATACTAAAAGCTACACGAACATAACCATTTATTTAATTTAACCACTTCATGTATCCACTTCTCTATTCACCTCTATGACTCTCATAGCAGTCACTGCATTAAACTTTCCTCAACTTTTTTCTCACAATTCCCTGGGGGCTACCTACACTAAATTTCCACCGCACTCGTTTCCGGTACTTACTTTTCTCATCGTCGTACTCATCCCTGTAGAGTACCTGTCCGTCTCCGGAATCGCCGTCAGCGTCCTCCCTTATCACGTACGGCCGCGCGTTCTCCTTGTTCTCCAAAGTGCACGGCAAAGCGAGGCCAAATCTGACCGGTCGACTGCTGAAAGAATCGCCACGAAACACATTCAATCGATTATCATTTATTAAATAAAGCGCTGGTTGACGCTACTTGAATCAATGTTCTACTCTACGGCGATTCAAATACGAATATATGCGATTACGGAGGGGGATGAAATAATGGTACACGGCCTGGTCAGTATGCACTACCGATTATCAATATCCGGACACTTCGATCGATTTGTACTAACACCATGTGAACGTTGCCAAAGTATTCAAATTAATATCAAACTAATAATTAGAAGTAGCATTTACAACGTTTCTTAAAAGGTCATCATATCAGCCTAGTCCACTACCGAATTGGGACCATTCGAAATCACTAAATATCTTTCATTAACATTGGAAGATACAACTAAATTTGATGTATCACGACAATTCATATTAATTACCAAGATGTTATGTATGTTTCGCTTATACTCTTTTTAGCAGAATTTATATATTTATGCAATAGTGTTGCAGTTAAAAGTATGTATACATGGAGTATGTATACATGCAGTAAAAACTTGTATACATGGTCCTAATTTAATGGGCAGGGACTGTAAATCTAAAGTATCTGTTAGAAACATAGCAATAATATATCAAATATCACTATTGGTATCGATATCTAATGTATTCCTATCAGTTTAGAAGATCCTTTTTAATGACTCGTAATTCAGAAATTAAAATAATTCTGTAAGGTTTGACAAATAGAAATACTAATTTTATTATTGCACATCGCGCTTTTGACAATAATTTAACCGCGTCACAATATTCGATTATACAGTACTATACAGGTTATGTGGAATAAGTTTATTGCAACTCGATTTGTCTGTAATTTTGCAATCAGAATACAGAACCTTATTAGGAATAAGCAAGTGTCCGGATACTTTCTGGCGGTAGCGTATTTATCTGCACAGTATATGTGTATGTGACACGTTGATGAAGATAACAGAAGCAAGTTACGGGTTCTCCGTGAAACGGACGTTGTCCTTGTCCGTCACGAAATGGGTTATCAAACGACGTCGACGCAGATAACGCCGTTTCCTTTCCGACGCGGATGCAACATTTTTTTTGTCATGTTTAACTTCGCGTTGCAGACTGGTTGTGATATTCGTGATACCGTGGAAAGGAAGCTGTGACAGCTATCTTCCTCTTTTTATTGTTTCTTTTACTTTTTAAATTTGGCCAACTTGTTGAAAAAGTGTCTCATCACGGATTTTAATGGGACTTCTTTTAATCTTCGTTGATACGTATGAACGAATGGAAAAATGAAACGACTAAAAAATTGCTTAGAGCTTTTCCTCCGTCATTTTTCGTTCTAAGATGTATTTTTTCGTCATCAAGGTCATTCTTTTAATTTCGTCCGTTGTTTCTACGTATCGATGAAGATCGATTCTGATTTTAATTTGTTTCTGTTACCATTTTCAATTTATGAGCGAACAAGGAGATGGCAAGTACTGCGAAATCTCGAATGAATTGGCTGTATGCGCATTTGTTGCTTTGAATTAATGGTAACACAGCTCCAGAAAGATTGGAGTATGTGACTCTTTGTTCTCGGGAAACTAGTCGAGAAGTTATGTTCTTTCTTCAGAAATTATTTATGTTTTAAATGCTTCTATTACAATATTCACTTACAAAATGATAAAAATATCCATTATGATAAATAAAGAATAATCGAAAGCTAATAATAAAATAAGAAAGCTAAATAAAGAATAATAAAAAAGAATTTATTAATTTCTCGAAAACAAAAGGTCATGCATTTAAATCCTTCGGGGACTGTTTCACCATCAACCTAAAGCATCGAATGTACATGCAGCCTACTCATTCGAGATTTCGCAGTTCTTGCCACCTCCTCGTAAGTAAATCTGCTAAAAAGGGATTAATATTATTATTTTACGAATTATTAAAAACGGCAGAATACAAAATTGATCTTTATACATTTAGGCAAATTTACAAGGGTGTTTTTACAAAACAGAATAATTTCAAATTTATGCATCATAATCCTTTGCACTGAATTAAGATTTAGTGCTATACGATGATATTGTGGAATTATTGTCAGAACTCTATTGTTATTTCTTGTATTGTTTTTGTTTTCTGATGATGAAAATGATAGTGCGAAGGATTAGGATGCAGAATAATGTATAATAAAAAAAAAACATAGTAACAGAAACGAGCACATAGAAAAGGTTTCAATATATTACAAACTCCAATTATTTAAACAGCTGAGTACCAGACAGACTTAGCACCCCCAAGTTACATTAACCTCCAGCTGTTCAAACATTGAAATGCCAGCTGAATTTAATTAACCCTTCAGTGATTAATCGTTGTACACGCACAACAATTGTATGTCACAAACTCTAAAATATTTTAGTATGGTAATACTTTAAATGTAAAAGTAGATGCTAGCTACGAATTAAGGTGAAATGTTCGAATTGTGGAAATAATAAAATAACAAAAAACAAGGATAGTTTCTTTGTGAATAGATGGTCCACTTATACTCATTTATATCGATATTTTATAGTTTGATAATACTGATGTATTTCATGCATTTAAGGTCATATAAGCATTAATTATAATATAAATGTAACAAATTTCAAAATCACCAAGCTAATGTCACAGAAGGGTTAAAAGAAATCCTTCAAGAACATCGTGCACGAATTTTTAAAAAACAAATTGACGAACGTTATTTTCCTCGAGAAAACTTCGAAAAAGCTGTGAAAGAAGGAGTGAATCCGAAACAACGCGTTTCTTAGCCAAAAAATTCGATCGTCAGTCGTGAAAGCGAACGAGCGTAAAAAGCGTCGAAGCCGCGTGGCATTGGGAACGTAAGAAGACAAGAACTCGAAGCAAAGAACCGTCACGGACCGAGGTGACGTTTCTTAATCCATTACAGCCGACGTACGAATCGAACTGCTTTGTACCGTCTAGCTCGATTCGTTGGCAACGATAAGGAATCTCGAGATCCTCGTTCTCGTCGATCGATGGTTCGAGGTTCTCTGGCCGCGTGAAACGCAAATAATCGGATGAGTGAAGCGTGGGCGACAGTTTTCATGGGTTTCCCTAGGGTTTTCTCATGCTTAAGGTCGTAGGTTTACCATGCTCACGGCGTTCCTGATGCTGACACAGAGATAGAAAGAAAAAGAAATAGAGAGAGAGAGAGAGAGAGAGAAAGAGAGAAAAGGAGGAAAGAGTCTCCAGAGAAAAATAGAAATATACAATAAATATATATAAAAAAAAAAAAGAAAAATAGAGCAAATATGGAGAGAGCTAAAAAAGAGAGAGAAAAGAGATAATAAAAAGAGAATAATGAAAGAGAGTAAATATAAATACACTGTGCCTTGTAACAATAAAACCACATTAAAATTTTTATTTCTTAACAGCTACAATGCAACGAAATTTGATTAGAAGTATGCAAGATTAAATAGTTGAACTTGTAAAAGCTATTGTTACATATTCATTTTATTCTATCTTGAATTCAATTTTTTTTATAATTAAATATTATGCTGTATGTTATCAAACAAGAATAAACTGCGAGTACATTTCTATCGTTTCTCTTTTCTCCACTACATACAATCTATGTTTCGTAAGGAAAAAGACGATAAATAGTTTCTCAGTACGATATCAAACATATTCAACGTACAAAAATTGAAAACTTTTAATTAGTTCCACAGTTATGAGACCCAGTGTGTATATACAAGAGATAGAAAAATATTAAGAAAAAGAGAGAGACTAGATGACTGTTGGTTCTCTGCGATCAACCGCCGTGGGTATAAGACAAATATTTATACATATATATATATATATATTTAGGTATATATACCATATTGGTTCGCGCATGCTTAGTTAGACCAATGCCCAATTACCATATTCTCATCCTAGGCCTCAACGGTGGCCTTCTGGTTAAGCATAAGAAAAATACCATACTTTTAACTAGTGACTGACACATAATGTATTTTTTGTTGTATCTTTTTTTTTGTTTTTAATGGACGGATGCGCGAAGCTACCCCTTCGTGAGATTCGCCTCACCACCGGAGCATCGTTCTCGATCCCTTCGATCCAACCTTCGAAACACACGTCGCCGTCTCTTCTTTTGCTTTAACAATCGAAACGGAACACTCTCTGTACTTTACTTTGGATTTAGTATCTCGGTTGTTACGTATGAAACGCTGCCTCGTAAAGGAACCTATATAACGTTTACGCGGCTGGGTAAATGTACTGCCATAGTCTGACTGCTGCTCGAAATACGACGTCGTATAAAATGTTACTGCTTGATAGTGCACTTAAATTTCCTGTTACTTTTTCAGCTTTTTTCCCCAGTGCACTTTAAGTTGAAGTCTTTTGCCCGACGAATATTCTGATTTAAATATTTGGAAATTCTTTCCTTGTACAGTGATTTTAATAATAATTAATAGACGACATTAGCGTATCGGTAATTAGGAGGAAGCTGCGAGTTACAGAAATCTGTTGGATAAATAATTTTGAGAATTTTATAAGTGCGCGTTGTTATTTTTTTGGTTTGATAAGACTTCTGAGTAAAAAATTTGAAAATTCATAATATTGTGTTATTTTTTTGTAAATATCAGGATTTCCTTGCATAATAATTTGGAAACTACATGTTGTAGTGATATTCGTGAATTAATGAGTTGAAGGATATAGAGTCTCTTTGTACCCGGAGCCGATAATTGTTTTTGTGAAAAATGTAGAAAATTCGCAAAATCATTTATTTGTAAATATCAAATCAATTTCATCAATATCAGGAGTTTTGTATCGACTCAGTTTGCAGATTACAACTTAAAAAATGCGTTTTACTATGCTTCTACTAAAACATAAATGATCTATTTAAAAAAAATTGTAGAACTTCATTCCTTAAATTTTGCACCATAGCGTATGACGCTTAAATTCGACGAATGTAATGTAAAATAGTGCACGGAATCGAGAAAATCGAATTGTTACTACCGAAATTCGTCGAAATAATATCGAAAGTAGCACGACGCGCATCCATTTGAACGAAACGATGAGTGAAAGGGAACCTGCAATAGAAAAAGAAAGAGAGTATGCGGGAACACGGTGCACGTGCGCGTGAGAGAGATGACAAGGCCGGAAGGTGAAGAACGATGTTCCAGACGAGCTTCTCCAGAGTTTTCAGGCGTTTTTTCATTAAAACCAGCACGCTAATTAAACTCAAACAATTCGCCCTGAATTTCAGTCGAATCTTTTATTCTCTATACCAAAGTCGTTTGACTACGATCAAGAAATTCTT
Source organism: Bombus bifarius (assembly GCF_011952205.1). Lineage (NCBI taxonomy): Eukaryota > Metazoa > Arthropoda > Insecta > Hymenoptera > Apidae > Bombus > Bombus bifarius. The sequence continues at coordinate 243,807 of NW_022884488.1, forward strand.
CCAATAAAATTACAATTAAACCAAAAAAGATATTTTATTATCGATGCTTCCGAACCCCGAAGAAGACTCGTTTTGTTTCGCGACGAATCCTGTGCTTGATCGAAAGAAAGACTCGCGGGCACTTTGTTGAATTATTCCTTTTCGAGAAATATTTCTTTTTCATGTAACATTTTTAACGATCGAAATTAGAAACTTTCTTATATAGAAATATATCTCTTCCCAAGAAATTTTCCTGATAGTTTAAATTAAGAGCTTAATGAATCTCTTTCTCTGTTTTGTTGTATGACCATCGAGTCTTTCGAGAAGAAAGATGTCTGAAGGGCTTCCCGTCAGCAGAGAAATCGCTTGCTGTTGCACTAACTTGAAGGAGGCATGCAGCTCCTGACGAAGGGTCAACGGCCTGTTCTCCTGCGTTGGCGTGTTCTGCGGCGTGCCAGGCCCACTTCCGGAACCCCTCTTCTTCAGCACACTCTTCAGCGGCACCGCGTGAAACTTAGGCTCCTTCGCGGGGATCTCCTCGACCCTGGACGTGTCGATGGCCGGGTCCGGCTGCGACATCCTCGGCACGTACATGTTGTCTTCTTCCTCCACGTCGAAGTCTTCTTCGTCCTCTGTAATAGGCGGAGGAAAAATGATCGTAGAATGTGTTTTTAGTAAATTAAAAGATTGGGTTTTCCGTGTGTTGTTATTATCGATTTTAAAGAAAGACAAATCTTTAGATAGATTGTTTTTAAGGTGTAAAAAGGGAATATGCTTAAGAAGAATACAAAAACATATCGAATGTTTTAGTTTTGAAATCAAGATACTAAAATATTTTGGATACTGTTTTATTTATACTAACAGAAAAAAATGCCACATCAAAGTTTGACTTTGAGTAAAGTTTTAATTAAAGTAATAGATGCTAATTTACTGCTAGTGGTGTATCCACATTTAAGGCCATACAGATTTTAGAGAAGTACCTCGAATTTTAGGTTCCAAAAATTTTTTGCCAGTCGAAGTTTAAAATTTGTTCGTAATAAATGTAATAAAAATTACGCATTTCTGCTTCTCGGAATTATCTATTTTTAGATAGCCGTCTTCGAAATATATATTTTACAAAATACCTTCAAAGATACTGCAGGAAAAGAAACAATTCCAAATTTATATATGTCATTGAGATAGATTCGATATCTCGAGTTAAACTGCAGTTTCGGTGCTCTAAACAAATAAACTTTAGTGTCTGACCAATTTTACGGCCTCACTATATTGATAGCACCGACAGTATGTATTTTTATGGTACGATTTAATTGAATCGATTTTAATATTGTTATTTAACGGTTACTGTTTACATATTTTAAAATTTTAGAAATTACAGCTTTTCTATCGTTGCAGTATATTATAGGTAGGTATTATGAAAGACCCTGAGAATTATTTTTGAATAATTTTCAAGACGTGGTAAATATAATCAATGAAATTCCCTTTTAATTAAGAAAAAGTCAAACTTGGAATATAACAAAAATTTGTTCAACCCTGAAAATCTAATAAGAGCACAAAAATAAAAAACAAATGAAAAGATTTTACTAGACTTATAAATTTGTATAACAAACCATTGATATAATACAATATTTATTATCAATATAGTAACATATTCAATCTAAAGTATATGAATAAAAATGAAAGACACCAGTGATTTATATATTATGTTAACAATAGCAGAATAAACGTTATATATAATGAACAGTAGACCTTTGGTACATACCTTCTTCTTCGTAGTCGGACGACAAAGGATTCCGTATTTGCCGTTGCTTAGCCAACAAGAGGGTAGGACTCGAAGAGCTGAACATTGGAGGAGGCGGAATCGGCCCAATTTCGCTCAGAGGAATCGGCGGTTCCGGAAGTTCCGACAACATCAACGTATTCTGAGGTGGGAGAGGATAACACCTCTCGATTACCTGCTGGTTTTCGCTGCTTTGGTCTAGGACCCCCTTCTCCACTGAAAACGGATAAAACAAATAATTTGTTAGTCCACCTCGTTTACTTTATTTACTAATTACATTTTACTAATTATCTTTATATATAATTAATAAATTTTATTATATTTATTCTCTATAAAGTAATTTTATTTATTATATTTGTCAATATACTACTGTATTTAATTATAGTATTATATTGGTACTTATACCTAACAAATTATTCATAGCAATCATTGGTTCATAAATTCTAGATTATAATGAAAAGCTATAATCGATTATACATTTTTTATGTTATAAGCAAATAATTTTTTATTATAGAAGATTAAATTATATAACTGTAAACGCCAAAACATGGTAGAAAACTAATATAATATGTATGTATGAATTGTAGAAGTGGTAATACAATTATACGAAGTATAAAAGCAATTTAAATTAAAGATTCGTAAGGTAATAGAATTGTGGACGTATCTAGGCACTTGGAGAATCGTTCTATCGCATATTCTATTGGACTGAATCTCAATACTTCCGATTGAATTCGAATATAGAACGCCCTACTTCTCTAGGCTGGATCGAGTGACAAGGAACATTCTATGAAATTAGAATCTTCGAGATCGTTTTTATTATTCTATACCTTGAAAGGAAATTCTAGTTCAGCCTCGTAGCATCACGAATGATTAAATTTACTTAAAATTATGTTTACTAAAAACAGACATCGTATAAAATTCTTATAAAGAACAATACCAATAGAACCGACAATAAACAATTCTCAACATTTTTCCATTTTCAATCGTCTCTATGCAACGGCAATTAAACGAAGTTGACTCACTGTTGGACCTTTATTTGGTTTTATATCTTCTATAAAAATTAATTCTGCAAAATTATCGCAATCTTCGAGATAACGCAACACGTTAATAATCCACAGAAACGCATCATCATCCTATCGTTGTTAAATTTACTCCGCATGTTCTTCAATCTCACTTAACAGCGTCCCAATAACTCTCTCGCAATTCATCAACTCTCTACGATCTCCACCAATCTATCAAGTGCACCTAATCAATCCTAACAATCTCTCGTTTCGATCAATTCGAAATGACAATTTCCCCTCTATTATACCATATTCACATAACGCAGTTGGAATGCAACGATGGAAACGAAAATGTCACGATCGGTGGACAACGTTATTCATGGCCACTTCTCTCCAAGATGGAGGAGAGAAAACGTGTGCCAATCCTTTCGGGAAATATGATTCATCGGGGAGTATAGATCCGGCGGAAGCTTGGCAAGTAAGTATGCATTGCTGGTTCCGTTCGTCGCCGTGACAAATTGTGAAATTCCACCTCCGCGACTTTTTCCCACGGATTCCCTTGCGACGCTCATATTCTCTCTTCTTTTTCTCTTTCTTTACTTCCACTCCTCCCGGTCCTCCGTTTCCTCATTTTTTATCCAGCACCCGCTGTATCATTTGCGTCACGGTTCATTTGTCACGAGAAATTCTCGCGTAAACCGTAATAAATGAACGCAGCGCGGATTCGCCAGACGACACAATGTAACAGAGATTTTTGCTAAATTTCAAATTCCTCTCTTTTTGCTGCCGCATAAAACTGTCGAAGCTTTCCTCACTTTTTCCTCTTTCTTTATTTTTGTAACGGATTTGTCGCATTTTCGAACGTTGAGTGATTTTGGCATTGAAGCTGATGAAATGGGTTTAAAAGGGAAGTTTCTAGCGACATCGGTGTAAATGATATTTGGTATGTCATCCATATTTGTGAAGTAACAGATGCTATTCTTTATTTATTCTATAACACAAGCAAATTTAGAATTTATTACAGATCCCAATGCATTTTAGTGACCACTTTAGTATTCATTGTTAAGTCGGAATACTGCTGGTTCTGTTTTTTCTACAATCAATTTTATGAATTATCCGTAAAAAAAAGGCGTTTTATATTAATTAGTTAATTAATTAAAAAAAAGATATAAAGTTTACATTATTACACAATATCTTTATAACTGAAACGTCTATAATTTATTAATATCTTTCAAATTGTTCAATATTTACGTACAATGTATTAAATAAACTTGTAATTTGTAGTAAAAGTAAAGAAAGGGAAACAAGTGCTTGAAACGTGTAGTTTTGTATAGTAATTTTTCATATCGTATGGAACGTGTAATTTACACCATATTAACATCTTCTAATATCTTTATTCGAATTTATTCAAAAACTCAAGTACGATGTTCTGTGAACTTCAAGGGTAGCTAATTAAAAGCCAATCTAGCCATCTATTCATACTAATTTCTATCTACACACGTTCATAATTTGTTTATCCAAGTATTTCAGAATCAACAAGTTCTAACGTCGTCGCTTCCCAGAAAAAGTTGCTCGATATTTTATAAAGTGAGTCACTGAGCAACTTTCATTTAAACTTCATTAAAAACCTTTTTTCTCTATCCTGTCAGAAATTTCCCGAGGTTCATTTAAAAAATTGCTTTTTAAAAATGTAAAATGACCAATTAAATAGACTGCCGCTTTTATCAAGTGTCAGTAGAATTTCCTACGATAAATGTCCAAATATTTCCGCGGGTGAATGTATTTTTAAAATGTCAATTACAAATAAAGTAATATCCTTGGCAGTTTTAACAAGATTAACGAGTAGAAAATTGGTTCACAAACCACCAGCTTTCGGTTAGGGCATTCGAGGAATTCGTGCGATCTCGTGGAACTATGCGCGAAGTTGTTCCCGCCGAAATTTCGGACACTGGCTTGCGGTTAGGTGTCCAGAGAAGTTATTTAACATTTTTGCGACCAGCACGAGAAATTCGTGGCTCGCTCAGTTACTTGGTATTTGTGGTATTTTCTTTCAGGTGCACGTAACCCCGAAAATTTATATAGACGATGTGAATTAAGCGCGGTGGAACTCGGATTTGAAAATAATAAAAAAATTGTTAAAAGGAAATCATTATTTAAGAATTATCGCCTCATTAAAAATTTTATATCATAGTATCCCATTCAAATAAATATATACGTATGCTAAATATTTTATAATACCTACGTATATTTTCAGATTCGTTTGAAACATCACCAACATAATCTTATTAATTCTCGCACTCATTTAAAAATTATGATAGTCTCGTAACAGTGTTAACGAAATTTCAAAATATTTCGTATAAAACATATACTGTGCTCATAAATATTCATAAAAGCTACTTGTTAAGTTGTAACATATTAAATGTCTACCTTTGAGTATAAATATTTTAAAATCTAAATCTTTCTCTTTTTAATAAATAGCTTCGCTTCTTTGTAGATCATCTTACATATTTGTATCTTCTATGCAAGTACATAAACGGGTGTTTTTCAAAATTCAATGAAGCGTGATTCTTCAAAAAAAAAAAAAAAAAAAACGGACATTTCATGTGTTACAACTTTAATCACAAAGCTTTTATTATTAAAAATTAGTTTAATCAAAGCGAACTATTTAATAATACTAGGAAGTATTGATATTTTAAATAAAATGAATATATATTATATAACGTAATAAAACGAATACATACATTTTGACATTTGTCGTAATATAAGTGTGCTTTCGTGATCACACACGTCTTTTATTTTCCCAACGCTCATATCATCACCTTCCAGCACAATTTTTCCTCCAAAATAAAGCAAATTATCCTATTTACCAATTGCAATAAACGATCGACTCACGACAAATGTTTTGATTTCACGCGACCATCTACCAGCGAGAATCCTCAACACGTTCAAACATAACTCCATACCATCACGAAATAGTCACAATATAACAAAGAATCGTATCGTACACCGTGTCACCTAACCTCGTTTCCGTCTTGTCACGCTATTTTTCAAAGTTTAGATCGTGCTCTCCAAATGATGCAATTTCTCTAGAACGCGTCCCTATCTTTGAGAATCCACTGATCGAACGAAATTCCGTGAAAGGGAACAAACGACGCTTTCTCGAAACGAAAGAGGATCAGAGCGAGGATAAGAGGAGCTAAAAGGGAGCGGAAGCAGCCCTGGGGTGATTAAAGATAGAGCCTCGAGTCGCGATAGTCTTGAAATTTCGTGTCTCTCAAGGCGAAGGAGTAGAAAACATCAGACACTACTTACGAGGCTAAGAATAAGACGTACAAGTATCGCTCTTGTTCATTTAATTATAAAAGGAGAACTGATGGAATGTAATGCTGTTAAGAACAATCCTAAATAAAACAAGAATAATTAAAATCCTTTTATAGCTCTTATAAAATTCAAACTTAATAATTACATTTTTGGTAAGCAGGTTATTTTCGTTCGGAGTTATTTCATATTAAAATTCTCCTTCCTATTCACAAATTTACATTCAAATCAGAAATTCAACAAAAATGTACTTATCAGATTTTCCTTCTGTTATCTTCATATGTTACCACATAATAATAATAATATTATACTATATAACTATAAAACGTGAGTATCGATGTTTCTTCTCAAACGTGCTCCAAGAATTAAATATTCAACGGGACACTTGCTCTTATCAGTGTATGAAGTAAAGAAGTTTTACCTCCCAAATGGAAATTATTACGAGGAGGAAAAAATGGGAACGTTTTCCTTACGGTCCTTTTAAAATTCACGGAGAAGCTTTTCCCAGAGATCTTGTTTCTTGATATCTGTCTATGTACCGGAGGAAGATTTCGTCGGAAAGTAAATTCGACAGTGGTGGACGTGGTTGTAGAGGGCTAGGCAGAAGTCGAAGATAAAAGCGAACTTTGAAGTTTCGAAGGTAAACGAGAGTTTTAAAGACGATTTACGTGACGAAAACCGACGGCACATGAAAGTTTATCGTTTCGCCGCCAGCTTCTCGGGAAAATTCGCCATCGAACCGACGGGAACTTCCGCGGCCACTTAAAAATCAAGACGTCTTTCTCTTTTATACTTGCTCTTGCACTTAATGGGAACTTTCGCGACAGTTCGAATTATCGGTACGTTGCAGTGTTCTTGTTATGAAACAATATTTCCTTAGTATGCTTGGGCGAGTTGATTCGATTTTAAGACATTGCCAACTTCATAAGCTTATTAAAAGTGTTCGAACACTTGTGGGAACTTATTCTGAATGTATGCATACTGTATGTGTTATGCAGAATATTGTTTATGATATAGTACACAATACAATTATCGAAGTCTGAAACAAACCCAAAAACGTACATAGAAGCTGTGAGATATTTTTTGCAAACATAACCGTCACAAGAATGAGAAAATTATTTATTGATAATAAATCTTGATATTTAATGGTAGTTCCCCTTAGTATTAATTATATATTTAAGCCAACTATTCATACTGCATATTACTTTTTTATTACGTGTATGCTTGTGATAAACGTCTCATATCTTGTGTATATTAGATGTAGAAATGACTTCTTTCAGACAATAAAAACTTCCATTATACGCAAAAATCGAAAAGAATTTGTTTGTACATGTAATAAATTTCCTTCAGATTTTATCATTATAATCGTGATAGTATCCATACAGAAAACAAAGATTAATTTAAAAAATGCTTTATTTACTTATTCTTAATTTTGTACTATCTAATCTGGATGATTTTTCGCTCGAAGAATTTACTAAAGCTGAGTATATTAGAATTTACGAGCGGATATACTTCTCATGACTTATGACGCGCAACCACGTCTGACCATAAACGCATTACTTCCACTTGCGCTCTGTTCTACTCGCTTTAACATTTTACTACGTTGCTTGTTTCATGCTCGTGTAAATTCGTATACGTGTGTTATCTCTGGTTCATTATTTTATATTTACGTCGTTTTAAATTGTAACAACTGAACTGTCGTTTATTTAACGTTATTCTTTGTTCTGCATTTTCATTAAATGTCTGGTTTACTTTTAAGCTTATCGTTCACGTTATATAAAATTCTCTTATTCCAAATTCGTTCTTTATACACTTCTGTATATCCTTTCTACTAAGGAGAAGTTTAAAAGTCTCGTCTAAAAAACTAGTCTAGTCTAAAAGATAGTTAGAATCATATTTAATTTTTCAACATTACGATAATAATTAAATTGCGGAATTTGATGCGGTTGTAGAATATGTAAAGGCGCAAAAATTCATAGAATAGACACGGTATCCAAACTAGAATCATTATAATATTTAGTAGAATTTCAATTTAATTATGTTCATAAAACTATAACCATCTGCGATATAATAATACTGAATTTCATATTTCCTCATAAGAACATATGAAAGAAATAAAAAGAGCGAAGGAAGGAATTAAAACGAAGAATTAAATGGCCAGGAAAATTTCATTTTCTTTCACTTTTATCGCAGGATACGTTCTACTAGTGACGCTATTTAATATTCAACGCGTTTAATCGGAATTAAACATCCTTACGGAGAAGTATTCTATATAAATAACATATAATGTTGCTTAAAAATTCATTATTATTTTTATCATCGATGTTCGCCTAAGGAATAACGAACGTCATAAGCGAACGATGCAATCATTTTCGATCGTGTCACATCGATATCGTCGTTGGAATTTAATAGCACGTCATAAAAAAAGAAGGGTAACGAGCATCACGATATTAAATTGGCTGAAAGTTTTCTGATAATAGTAAAAAATCGTAATTTCACCGCGGGTATAATATCGATGCGACGTCGTTTCATATAACGTCGAGTTATTCGTTGCTCGGCCATTCAACCCTTCCCGCCCTATTTCTTTTTCCCAGTAGTTATTATTTTAATCGTAGCACGATCAACCTGATAATCTGAAAACCGATAATCGGTATGAAAGTAATGGACGTTGGTCGTATTACTTTCACTTCATTCATCGATCCTTTCATTCGAAATGTTATGAATGAATCATATGCAATTGAAAGGATCAGTAGAAAAGCGATATAAAATACATTTGAATTTTCTAATAGAAGTTTTCTAGTGGAAAGTTTGGTAGAGTTTAGTCAGTACGATATTATCTGAAATTTTCCATAACAAAGTTTCTCCAAACAATCCAGCGTTTCTATGTTATGTGAGGTAGGAAAATCGTAAAACATATTTTTCTGGTATATTTCTGCTTTCAAAGGAAAATGATGTAAATTAGTTGGCACATGGACTATGGCGTTCTAGCCATTAATTATTTTGTTCCACATTTATGAGGAAGTTATTTTTTACTTTTAGTATTTGCGATTTTATTCAGGTCAGCCTTTCAGCTTGTAGAACATGTCTCGCGATACACGCCACTTCCTGTTAACGAGCTGTCGTAACTCAGAGTATTATTAGAATCATCTTGTTTTATGTTTCGCGAAACACGCGTGATTACGCGCTCGATTTTCTACAGTTTCCCTTTTATCGTTCAGTGATTACGTAATGGAAAAAGTTCTTTCGACTATTTCGCATAGAAATTAATGAAAAATCAGCGCATGCAACGAAAATGTTGGGCTACCTAAATATACAAGCGATGAGAAGAGTACCGTTCCAAAATTGTATACGAAACACGTTGGAAATAATTAATGAACGTAATAAAATTGACGCACGCATATGTGATAAAGCAATGAATAGAGAATAATTAATGATACTGCTAAAATTCAGAAATCCCGATTTTATGAATATTTCGGTGGAAATATTAAATTTTTCATTACTTTATTATAAACGCCATGAAAATAAAATAACTTGTACTTTCTGTTCTATTTCTGTAATTGCTTTCAAAAGTAATTAAATATATACTTATCGTACGTATTTTAATTTCTTTTTAGCTCTACTAAATAAATGAAATTTTTAAGAAAACGCGAATTGTATCGCATGACCTGGAAACTTAGAAATTCTGCGCAATATCTCTCTATAAATTTTCTACTTCTCATCCGTCATATTTAACACCTACTCCTTATAATCTAATCTCTCCCATTTATGGAAGGCTTATTGACGATGATGTATTTTGTGGATCGTTGAAAACAATTAGCTCAACACTTTCAAACAATTTATGGCAGGTATTTATTGTTAGACCGCGTGTGCAATTGAGCAATAACAAGATTAGTAAATTGGAAAATAAATTACTAGCGATTCTTTCTTTTGTTTTATCATCAATAACATACTAATGATCGCGATAGTCATGTCTCGTTGCAGTGTTAATAAAATTTCAAAAATCCATAAAACTTTTCTATTATAAAAGTTAAAATATTTTCGTGAGTCGCTGCGCGTTACATTTATCGCACAAGATGCAATGTAGTACTTAAGGAGCTATTTTATATTCTACTGTTAATCTACTGATAATACATCACATACAGCGACACAGTGTTTTCAGTATGGTGGCGTTGCCTCTGAGTCAAGTAGCTAAAGGATCAGCCTGTGGCTTCTAATAAATTTTAAAGGAACGTTTAGATTAAAGGAGCAAAATATAGAACGAAAGCATCTATTCGTTCGGTGTAGACGGTCATCGAGCAATTTGTTCATAAATTCATTTACAATAATCGAATGTGCATTTTTAGAACATTCGGATGTCCGATTTCCCATTCGATGAGCAGTCGTCAAATGGCAAACGAATGTTCTTCGTTTCTTTCATTCTTCTAAATTATTTTACTACATTTTATTATCATTTATCCGTTTGGTCTAAATGCAGCATAAAAATACCGGAAAAAGTTGGAATTGCGCGGTGATACAGAATATCTGTACTCACACTCAGTGTCGAACAAGATCAGTCTCCTGGCTACCACCCTGGCTTCCAGGGTGTTCGGCCTACTCGGCTTTTGCTGGTTCCCCGAATTCGGGGGTGCCACCGAGATCGGCACGGTCGTAGCCGTGCCCTGATTCGCTTGCGGCTCACCGCTCGGCGATACCGCGCCATTTGCACTCTGTTCAGTCTTTTCCTTCTTCGGCTCTGCAACAGAAAAAAAAATTCCAGACCGGTCAGAGCGGGACCAGAGACAATGGTCGGGGATCGCGCGAGCGGTTTTGCCTTTTATCTATTTTATCGATTCTATATCTCGTGCACCTTCTACCTTTTAATCCAGAATTCTTTCTTTCGTTAATGCAGTATCTGGTTTTCAAGCGAATCGTTGGTCTTTCAACAGTCTTAAACTTTCGAAAGTTCTAGATCGTACCTTTCGTTCCGTTTGTTGTACTTTTGTTTCTTTTCTTTAACTTCTTCAAGCGTTCGTTTGTTTCTTTTTGAAGGAATTCTAGGTTGCATTGCGGGTTGTAATATCTTTGGAATATGAAATTGTACTTTCTAACAAATATTTGAACTTGGCCATTTGTGACGAATATCTGTATTCATTTTGGTTATTGATAATAGAGGAAAAATTCTTTTGAAGAAAATTCGCCCCCTTAGCTCTTAACTGTTCCAATTCCACTTTTAGAAACAGTGTAATTGATCAATCCACGTATGTCTCATTAATAGAAAGAAGACACATTTATGATAATATGACAAAAATGCTACTCAGAGAGAAACAAATATTCAGTCCTTTCAAGTCCTAACACGATCATATTACACTTCATTTAAACTCAGTTTTCTTAGTTTACAAACTGGTGGACAAAGAACAGTTGTAAAATAGGGTGGCGAATTGTATTGAAATATAGAGATTTACGTATTAAGTGAACAAATGAACATTTTGCTTTTAAAGAGCCACGTAAAAACACATTTCGTTATCAACATTAAAATTAATATCATAAGGTAAATTATTTTAAAAAAACGTTAATTGTAAGTAAACTAAAAAGCACTGAGTATTTCGCTTTGACGCGTTTCACAGATGGAAACGGGTGTTTTTATCGGCGAAAGAAACGGCCGGAGATGGCTCGGCATTAAATCGTCGAAACTCGGGGCGACTTCGTTTCCTGGCATTGCGTCGTTCTTCTTCATTATTTCGTACGTTCTTCGTTTTACTGCGCTTTCCACGAGACACGTTTGGCTAACTCGGGAAATATCGTTGCGAGTGCGCCTCAAAATTGCCATTTCCACCTTTTACTCTCCAACTCGTGCCATACACACTGGGATAATAAGCTCGCGCGTTTAGGATTCACGCGTAAACTACCCTCTGCGTCACGTTCGTGACTATAACCAGCTTTATGAGCCACGGAAAAAATTGGTAACCCGTCGCGTTCATGCGAATTAGGCTATAGCTGTTACCTTGTCCGGTAAAATACTGCACGCCTCCTCTTTTTCTTCATTTGCATCTCTTCTTTTTTTTTTTTTTTTTTCGAAGATATCTTCGTGATATCTACGTGATTAGAGGAACGAGCTTTCCTACTTTTACAACGAGTTTTATGACAAGTTTGTAATTAAAATTTGTTTGTAGGAATTTTCTAAACGAATAATAAATCACGACAGAAAAAAATAAATGGAAATTTATTCACCACTAACGAATCAGTTTTTATAGAGGTAACGATTGGTTCGTTCGATTTTTCGATCGTTTGCGACAGATAATTAGGGCAATTGATGAGATTACCTATTCGTGATTTTTAATTCATTTGAGGAGGATGGTTCTAATGGAAATTTGTGACACGTATTGAATAAATGAATACCGATAGGAGGTAACAGATGGAAATACGATTAGTATTACTATCCGTTTTATTCGAATAATTTTAGTTCAAGTGATAATATATGCAAAAAACAATAGAAGTTGTTATTTTAATTTCTCAAGTGGTAAAAATCGATATATTCTAACGTTTAACGTTAGTTTCAGAGTGAACGTATAGATAAACGTTGTTGTCGATGCATCGTGCATCACGCTTCAAATATGTACATAAAGCGGAAAATATTTACAGTGGTAAACAAAGGATTGAAGATAGAAATAAATCGGAGGATTGCCAGATGTTGATTCAGATCGTTGACCAGTGGCTTCGCGTCGTGATTCTCTTTTTATCTCATCCTTTCGCGTAGAAATCGCGAAACTTTATTTCGAACCGGACGTCATCGGTGACTAAACTGCAGATTTCTTGCAGATCTTCATCTCGAAAATATACGAATCTCGGTCATATCGTTTTAAACGTTTCATTTTTAATAGTCGCCTGTAAAAAATCGTACGGACCAAGGAGAACTTACATATTTTAAATTTAATATTTTTATCTTACTATGCATTCTGAAAGTAACAGTTACCAATTTTACAAATTACATCAACTGAGTAATTCTTTAACTAACGTCCAGATTCGTCAGTCAATACCATCGATCATTTATTTTAACGACTATTTGTCAAACAGCTCTCGATTCATCGTCCTAATTAAGGATGTCGACCAAAATGTAGCTTTTGACAATTCAGCGTAACTCTATCGCATACCAAATCCTCGATTCCACAAAGCCGAAAATTGAAATCGATGCGAAACAACGCGCGGAAAAGAATTTCACGACTTCTATTTTACTCTTCGAAATCCCATCAAACGTTTCGTATAAATTCCACACACGATCCCCTCAATTTCCACGTACAAACATCGACAAACAACGAGGATCACGTGTCAATATTCTCCTCGATCGTTTGTCACCGCAACGGTTATTCGTCAAAAAGTCCGCAAGAACGTTTGAGATCGCGTGTAACTGATGCACAAAATAGCATTGGTGGAAGGAAAAAGAGACAAGATCGGAAAAAATTCGATGGCCGAGCAGTGTCGAGATCGTAATTAAAGGCTACAAAGCGTCAATGCAGAATAGCACGTGGATCGCAGCCGAGGATGAAATCATCTCGATTCGGCAGTGACAGATCACCGTGTGAAACGAGATTTTCGTCAGCTTTGGCCTTCTCCGCTGTCGGATTTTCCTCGCGGAGTTCCGCGATGCTTTGGAACTGTGCCAATGGAACTTCGAAAGAGGATCGTCGACGACGGCGACTCAACTAATAACGCCAACAACATGTAACGAATTAACGTGGAACGAAGGTCGACGGATATGAGAAAAGGAAATTTGACTAGATTAGAGGAAATGTAACGTTGCGACGAATGATATGCGGAAGAATATATTTTAATGGATTTTCTGGTTTTAGTTTTCATTTTTGGATTTCTCTTTTTCTATTGGGGAATGATATTGAAGGTACAAACAAAGAAAGGGTATCTTTGAAGGTCATACCTTCAAAGGAAGGCCAATTTAGTCCTTAGATAGTAAAACAGCCTTAATATTATATATTTTACATACACAATTAATGATGAATAGTTACACCTTCAGTCGAGCATAAATAATGTCAGCAAAAATAAATAACATTACCTTCGCGATATTATCAATTCTGTAACCTTGAACTACAGATCACGCATGCTAGGAAGTTGGATTGAATTTTTATCTCATTGGCACAATCAGATGACGAATTTTATAAGCTTTAGAATGTAAGTGTCCTCAACTACAGAAAGCTTACCAAATCAATATACATCGTTATTTAAAGTATATGAAATTAATTTTTATATATGTAATATTTAATAAATAAAATCATTGAATAATTTGAAAAACTACATATCTATACAACGGGGAAAATATCAAACTTTCCAGTTAGGGGCTAAACAAGTATTTTTTCTGAAATTATCTGAAATCAAGCGGCTCAAAAATGCTTGACTTTACTACTGAAATCCAAACCTCGTGAGGATTCTCGCTTTTTCAAAGTCCACCCATATTTTCATCTTTACTTTACTATAACACTCATTTTCCATACAATTTCATAAAAAATGACTACAAACCCAAGCAAATCAAGCCATAATCACGATCAATTTATATTCTCAGTTATTTCTTTTAAACGCAATCAAATCTTCGTAACGAGGATTCAAATTAACGAGATTAAATATTTCTTTCGCGATCGCAATTCAATCGATAAGCACAAACACGAACCTGACAATTCTTTTCACACGCGATTGTCGTTCCGCATACCCAGCACGTTCAGAGCAGACTGTTAGAAACTAGAAACCTCCCGCAGCTCGAAATAGATTAGAAACGTCGGGCGGATTGCGCGACCATCGCGACCTTCTCGACGTGCGTGTCTCGTTACCCCAGATTCCTCATAGTCGCGAGCTGTCGCGAAGACAATCGAGTTTATTGGGCTCATTGTCTGGGATTTAGTCGAAGGATAACAGTGCTCGTGATTACGCTGTGATTTCAAAACACGATCTCAATATTCTCCAAATTTTCGTAATTTTCTAATAAAATTCTCTCTTGTATAATAATTAAGTAATAAATCAAATTAGGAAATTGATAACTTACAAATTATACATCATAAACTTCTCTTTTATAATTTTACAATTTTAGGATACAGTTAGGATAATAAGCTAATTAATGAATTTATGAAATTTAGAAAAACTTACAGAACTTAACTTTCTTTATTATCAAATTTGCTTTATTACCAAATAATTATAAAATTGATTCCATCGTGCTAAATAGCTTTGGAAATAAATTAAATCGATCGATTTATACGCGAAGGAAATTTATAAACTTGCTATGTTTTAGAGGCTCGTGTATATTTGGTCAATTGTATTATTTGAACGCCGTTTGGGAAATTCGCGAAAATATCGAGAAATTCGCGGTTTTGTTGGTTTATTTTAAATTAAATATCGGTATATTAATGTTTATTTTGATTTAAGATATGGACATGTTTCCTTAAAGCAAATTTACCGATAGGTGATTAGTATGATAAATATCCAATGATCCAATACTTCGTAAAGTTGCATCGTTCAAAATAGTAGAGTACTTTTATTCCAGAAAAATGTAATCAAAAGTATTTCGTTATGTATTGATTTTCGTGACCAAAGAAGATATGATCAATATGAAAATTTTAAGAATCGTAGTATATTGCATGCATCGAACGATAGTTTTTGTTGCGTTTTTTAACTTCATCAGTCAGTGTTAATCGTACGAGTGATTCTTTCACATAAATGAAGAAGAAATCAAAGACATATATCTTCGTAGACATAAATGTACAATACGAGTATTAAACATGCTTATCTTATATTTTAAAATATATACGTTTCTCTTGTTGAGAAATTATAAAATAGAATCAAAACGTTCAGTTTATCTATAGACATTAAGTTAATGTTTCCTATAATTCGTCATATTTACACCAGTGTACATTCGATTTTATTTTTATACATAGCTCCATCTACGGGACGTGTAGCGCCAAGTTATTCAGACTTATGTAAGCAATCGTGGTTAAAATATACAATAAAGCAGCGACTAATATGATTTCTAAATTTTTGAGCTTAAGGTATGAGTTTAAGATATACATTATATGTTTATTATACATTTACAATAGTACATTACATTTTTCATTTTATAAACATTCTCCATCTCTTTCGTGTCCTTTTTTTTATATTTAATTTTCCTCAGTATTGGATTGTACTGAAATTGCTGTACTTGACATCATCATCGTTTAAAATATCTCCTCTGTTCCTGACAATGCAATCTAATTTTCGAGGAAGTTCTCAAGCTACCATTAACCTTTTCTTCGAGAAACTCTATTGTTTAAATTATTATTTGTCTTTTTATACACTTGAAAACTTTTACATGTTCCTAGTTTTTAATATTTTTAATACCAACATTATTAATTTGATATTTAATATTTTTTCTCTTTTAAGAACAGACTTTTAAAATAATTTTCACAATTTCTTATGTACTTCTTAATATTTCTCAATATTTTCGCACATCTTTTACCAATTCTTTACCATTTTAATATTCAATGCATTTCTTCGAAAAAAGGGCGAAAATTGTTAAAAAAATTTCCTATTTTTAAACATTCCATCAATAATAATACACGCTTTGTAAAAACATTTGTCGAACGATTTTCCTTGTTTTAGAAACAGTTGGTGATTTATTGATCCGAGTTCAATGTCTCGAAGAAACGAGATTGGAATTAGAACGATACGAACGATTTACTCACTGGCAATTATATGTAAATTTGTCGTGTCCAAGAAGAGGCACGACCGAAATAATTCACGAACTGTAGCAGAACGGACGCAACAACTTTCTTGCTGGCTTAAGTCGGGCTAACTTTGAGTCATGTTGCTCGAAATTCCATCGGAGTTTTCTATGCCAAGTGCAGCAGCCTATACGAACACGTATGCGTTGTCATATATTCATTTTTTCGTTTCAAATGACACTGTCAAAAATATATCTACGTGAAATAGTTGTATGTTCTTTTTAGATAAATATCGTCAGAAAAAATAACGTCTGATGCATAAACCTGAAAGAATCTCAGTAATGATTTGTTAAAAATTTTACTAATAAACCAAAAATTACAATTTAGCTACAAGGTTATTCTCCTCGATTCATCAGACATATAAGTGGTAACTGGCAGTACAGGTCAGACATGTGATGAAACAATTTTATTACGAAGTTGATTACCATACTGCGGATGCAAATTGATATTTTTATAAATAAAACTACAGAAATAAAAGCTAAATAATGGTTTGTTTTACCTTCCAAAACTTATACAACGTATATCATATCATCATATTTAGGACGTTTTACGTATTTCTGCACGTTTGGCTTATTCTCTAAATTTTCGTACCTTCAAATTTCTTATGGATCCATAAAAACTCGTAGTCCAGTGATTACTATAGTTAGTATTATAATATGAAGAAAGAGAAAAAGCGGGAAAGGACTCATTTGTTCTATCGATATCTCCCCGATTTCGTTTTTCTCGTACACGTGAAGATGGTGTCGCGGAGAATTATGTCGTGGACACGATATGCGCGACGAAACGACGCATAATAAACGAGGCCGTTTAACACGGTGAACATACTGGTTCGTCGTGAATTATTTCTGCCCAGCACGCGGTTGTTGAAAACACAGGAAAAACAGGAGAAACCGGGTGTGAAAATTACGGACGACGCAAACTCTCCAGCCGCGAGTTCTATAAATAATTCGACGCATCTTCGTACCGCGAAAATTCCCGTTAATATTTCATCGTCCCTTGCGTGGGCCCTGGTTCTCGAAAGGTGGAACGTATTAAGCTTCCTGTTTGGAAAAGGGAACTTCCGTTTAATGCTTGTTCGAATTGTTCTTTATTTTATGAGCCACGGTATAAAGGAAAGTACGCGATATAGGGGAGGAAAAACGGTACTTCAGACTGTAACAATGGAGGACAAAACAAAGTTTCAAATTGATGCTTATGTCCTGTGTAAAATTGATTCTTATGTTTGAGTAGGTATTAGCAACTTTTATGCTTTACATTTTTCACGATTTTTTGTAACAGCCATCTATCTTGGATTTTACAGGGAGGATCTCTCTCTGCGTGCATGGAGACAAGAGACGATTATTTGTGGGGATAAAGCGAACCTGTGGAATGAGACTTTGTCAGAAACTGAGTTTCGAGTGATAAAATAGTATTACACGTTTTTAATTCATTTACGCACAATTTACATGACTTTAGTAGATTCAAAGGGATTTTTCTCATTGCATAGATGCAATTCAGTAATTTCAAACGCACAAATCAACCACCTTGTATGTTCGTGAAGCGATTCTCTATTGACGCAGATCCGGTGAAAACAGATCGCTTGTCGGAAGATTGCGTTCATCGCTTCGAAATTGTGATGACGTGCTTGTGGAACTATTCGTACGTCTTTCACCATTAAGATCATTACATCATCATCTGGAATCTCAGATACACATCACTATATGGTCTATTGAGATCACCGAGACTTTAAACTGCCGATTAAATAGATGAACTAAAAGTCGTCGTTTCCTACGGATTTCGTATTTTATATCTTTCTTTTTTCTTCTTGTGGACAAAATTAATGAAACTCAAGCTTGCAACAAGATACTCTATAACACACTAAATATTTATGAAATACATCTAAGATAAAAATAAATGAATATAAAGTAGTTAAAATGAAGTTAACCTTCAACTGGCGTGGTGTGCGTTAAATAGTTAAAAGAAAATAATATACGTAAAAAGTGAAAAAAAAAACATAAAATATTGAGCATCTTATTTAGAAAAAAACACGGAACATCTTCCAAAAAATATTGCACAAAAAATCTAATAAAGAAGAATATAATTATTAACACTTTCTTTTTAAATCGTGACAATTTTATTCAACATCTCCTTCCTCTCACAGCGAATGCTTCACAATTAATTTCAAGCTGTCGCGTCGAGGCTAACCAATTCACCCACCCTAATAGAATTTCCATTTTCCCCAAATTTACATCTGTTACACCATGGACCGTATCGTTGGGAATGAACCGAGGATCGCAGGGTCGGGAAGTCGGTGGAAACCGAGTGGCAAACGTGTCTGTCGCACGAAAACACGACAATGGGGGTGGAGCGTACGTATCGATCGTTACCTCTCGTCGTGAGTTCCATCAGAAACGATAATGCTAAACTGCAGATTCGCGTCGTTGGGTCGGCAACGCGTGCAATAAAGGCCAACGTTATCTGGCAGTAGCATTGTTTACGGTTCGCTCGAGTTTCGACTATGCTTCGCCGATTTTTCTCTCTTTCTCTTTCGTACCGCCGCTTTTCCTCCACTCTTTTATTTTCAACGACTCGAAACTCGCTCGAAACTGTCTGCTCGAAAAAAAAAAACTCGACAACCCGTCGGATAATTGCGTTCAGAAAACGGAACGAGTCCGTATTTGGCTTCCGGCCGATCTTATCGTTTCTGATATCCTCCTTCTGTCTTTTGTTACCGTCGCTTATTAGCCGGAGACTCGAATGAAAGCAGACGAAATTCAATTGGACGGTGTTTATCGCAAATAGTGGAAATTGAATTTTGTGGCTTGATACGTTTTAGGGATTACGTTGTGAATTATAACCGGGTTAATCGAGGAGTTTCGAAAGAAATGCAAGGATATTACGATTTATATAGGTAACATTGTTACTAAGAATGTGAGATGATATTAGATGTGAAATATAGACACGAGAAAATTATTCTGTAAGCAGAGAAGGAAATAAGTAAAAGAATACTGGCATGCTATTTTTCACGACCGATAAGCCTTACATCTGCATCACGAAACAATTATTTTCCAATAGCAATGCGTTGTCCATTGTTTCACAGTTTTTAAATCAGCGATATATCTTTTTACCATAATATACCATTTCGTTTAAAATTAACGAATCTTTTCGACGTCGATAATTTCGTATATTTTATTTAAGATAATACTGTATTTAATATGAAAGCATCCAATTTTAAAAAATTACTTCAATAGAATATGATAATGATTTCATCGATACATTTCTAATGAGTATTTCGTCGTACAATTAAGAAATATTTAATTCATATTCAATATCAACGTCAGTTGCAGAATTAATTTTACTTCGAAATAACATTTTTCTAAAAATTCCTATCTTATCCAGGAACCGCCAATAAACAAACGATGCAGCATGACATATGCACTCGCGTTCATCCACAACCGATGAAATTTTATTTTACGAGCGCATAACATGCAATTGTTCCTGTCAAATTACTCTTCAAACAGTTGGCGAAATGGTATTCTGCCGGGGAACAACAATTTTTCGAAATATCTCTGTCATTCAACACGCACGACCCACTTTCTCGCTCCACCACATGTTCATAAATATTCTTCTCAAGAACGAACGAAACAACGGATGAGAAAACAATAGAACCGGTTAACAGCGTTCCCTAGTTTAAACAAGAGAATGTAATCGGTTTTATATGTACATTTTCTTTTTTAACCACGAAATATAAAAACGTGTTGTTCATCGTGTTTCAAAATTCATTAAAAATCCATTTCGAACGGGTGTATAAAATAATACAGGCCAACACGAGTTCGCCTCGTGACGGAGAAAGATGTTTTTTCCTTCAAGCCGCACCGTTTTATGACTGTTATTGAAGCCCTGCTCCGTTTTCCGATACATCTTTCATTATATGTGCACGCTGCTTTCGTGTGTCATTGAAAATTGGGTGATCGATTCGTCGATTTTTACCGGAAAGAAAAAGACGAGGCAAAGTTCTGATAGGACGATATTTTGCGGAGCTCCTTCTCGATGAGAAAACATGTAAAGCAGTTGGTCGTTCTAAAATTTAGGATACAGATGAAAGTATTTGGTATTTTGAGGGTCTGAATATTTAGTTTATTTTATACATATGGAAAACCAGTACAAAAAGCCGTATAAAGTTCTGACCTTCTAAATTCTATAACGTTTTACCTCGTAAAACAAATTGTGTAATGAGAAATTGTACACATTAAATGTCCTCGTAATGAGCATAAAATAACAAAAGTACAATTCAACAGTTCAAACATAGTACTCAAATTTACACTAAAATAAAATCTCTGTTTTTTTTTCTCTAATTTTGGCTCATGAACTAAATCCTAAACTTTGTTCCAAACAGTATTAGAAAACAGTCAAAGTAGGCACCGCTAGTTTGTAGCTTCGTTAAATGTTTGAATAATATGTCAAGATATTGCTACAGTTGATATAATATTATATTAAACTCACAAAAGGGAGCAGAAAGTGAAGACGATACAAGTTGAAAGTACCCATACTGTCTTCAAAGTTGGCAGAGATATTCGGTCTGAGCCGAATGCAAGTAGCTAGTGAATTTGTCGCGACGTTCAAGTTCTGATAAGCTGCCATCCGTTTGGAACTTAATTCTCGCCCGCTCGTGTTCCGTTTCACCGCGAGTTTTAGTTATTGCTCGAATTAGTGGAGTGCGAACACCGGCGAAAGTTCCATAGAACAGTTCAATTTACTCTACCCGAGACCACACTATTCGTACACTTTCCTTGTTATACTTGTATCTTATTGCCGTGTCACTGCTCATATGATCTCTGTAATTTCCGATAGCGTGGTGTTAACTTTCTGCGAAAACGAATCTGGAGGAAAGTTCTCTCTCTCTCTCTCTCTCTCTCTTTCTCTGTCCCTCTGTGTTTAAAATCAGGAATTGCTTGTTGAGACTATCGCTTCTTTTCTTTTACCAGGGGTAAATTTTATAATAATGTAATATATAAGACGTAATTTATTGAATTTGACGACTAAATTATTTGTAAATTTTTCATCCCTTAATATACAATTTAATTGAGATTAGCTCGCCATTATACATAAGACGGTAAAGGTACGCTGTTTCGTTTCGGTTCCGATCAGATTTGTAAAGCAAGAATTAAACAAGACGTGAAGAAATGATACAAAAGAATGCCATGAAATTCGGTCTACGATAAATTCAATAGTACACCGGTATCAACTTTGGAATGATAAAGGAGGATAACAATACGAAATGCATAAGTATAAACGCGTAGCTTTATGTTTTTTTTTTTTATTTTTCTTAGAACCTTTTAATGAAGCATTTATCGACTTTTTGCCACATGATACAAAACTTAATCTTATCTTTCCCTATAAAACACATTAAATTACGGGACGCCCTGTATACTTTGTACAGAGTGATTATTGCCATTAGTTACATACAAATTTCAGATTAATCGTTTGTCGCTAAGAAATTAATTGCATAAAAAAATGCGTGATCTAATGATCTCAAGGGTAATATATCCTTTGTTTCTTTCCATCCTCTAACTTTAAAATTCTCAATATATCAGCTTCCTTTCACATCCAATCTTCTAACTTTTTGGACTGATTATCAGACTTCTATTCCTGCATCAGAGTTCAATGAAAACCATAAACGAGGAAGTTCAAGAAAAGAACGCAAAACATGGTAATCAATCAAACAGCGAAGTGTAAAAAAAGCAACACGGATCATTTGTTCTGGTTTCATCAACCGCGGAAACTCGGTGGAAGAAAGTTGAAGCAAAAAAGAAGGATATGACGTAAAACTCTGAAGGAAACGGCGAGAAGAACATCGAAGAATAATCAAGGATAGTGAGATAACGGGGTTCATTGTGTGATCCCCGTGGGATAATTCAACTTTCATCTCGGTTTCGCTGATACGACCGGGTGAAGGAAGCCGTAGGTGGCAAGTAATCTTCGAGACGAAGATCGCGGTTGAACGAAGCGGGTAATGCGGCGTTAAACGGTCGCGAGAATTCTTTGGAATATGTGCCAATAAAAATTTGTGGCGTCTCGAGCTCTTTCATCTTTCTTCACTTTCTTTTTGCGAAGAAACGTTTTGAAAGAGATAAGGATAATCTTTGAATATTTTGTGTGCTAGGGAATTACGTTGAGCGATAAATTATGTTAAAAATCATATACCAACAGATACTTCCTATAGATTAAAAGAGATTATAATCAATATAATTTATAAAACAGGACGCATAATGATAACGTACATCTGTCAAGAAATTAAAGAAGTTAAGTATGTTTGACTGGATACAGTTCGTTTCTACTTATATCGTATTCAATGTCTTCTTTCTAGCGTCTTAATCACACAGATCAATTATTATTCATACACGTATATAGCTGCCATAATATGGCATATACAAGTCACCACACTCTTGGATTGTAATTTAGAAATTAAAAGAATATTCGATCTTGCTTTGGTTAAACATTTTTCGAAATACAACGTTCGCGTAAAAGTAACTAATAAATAATTACTCAAATGTCAATCATCGACCATAAATGACGCAAAAGAATTCGTTATTTATCTTTGGTAAAACTACAAAGTTAAACGTAGTTAAAACGCGAGGAAGAAACAGAAAAATAAGCTTCATTTTCTTCACGTGTATGGAAAAATCGCAAGGTTTCGCATTTTCGATTCATCTATTCTTAATCTCTGGAATTTGTTTATTCAGCAGACGATGACGCACAACATTGATTCGACGAATTACTTAAATCGGCCCAGCGAAACCTCGCAAATATGTGGAGTCAGCGCGATCGATACAACATCAACAGAGAGGAGGAATTTCAGCTGGAAATTATCGTGTGCCATGAGCAACCCAATGCAACCGCAATGTTATCATTTCAAGAGGTTAGATGTCGTGATGCTATATGCCGTATGCCGCATCTTGTTTGCACCTTGGTCGATTTTACGTGATAAGAGCTTGTTACACGCCTTGAGATATCGCTACAGCAGCTTGAACGGAAAGCAACTGTACATGGAAACCTACCGTATGGAAAGTGGTGATAACCGTGTTACGATTGGAGGTAGCGGAAGTTTTAAATATCGAAGAGTATTTATATTTGATCGTGACAGTTGTGTGAAACGGGAATTGGAAAATTCGATTTTATATGGGATCTTTGGGTCTCCGAGTCTGAGTAGTTGAAATAGGAGCCTTAGATTTTTGTTTTCTTCTTTATCAAGTTCTGTATAGTTTCGAATTTTAAATAATTTAAACATTTTATTTTTAAGTATCCGATTATCCAAAAATTTAAACTTGCGAGTTGCTTTCGAATTTTTTAAATTTTTGACTTTCGACTCGTCGATCTTCGAATTTGTAAATTTCCAGATTCAAATATCGAAATCTTCAAATGCTTGAACTTCAAATTCTTACGCTCTTACAGAAATGGAATTCAGAAATTTCGTAATATTTCTTGTTACATGCTGGATGTAATGGTAACAGAAAACAATGATTTCTTAATACGAACTTTCCTCACTGTAAGCTACCTGATATAACCATTGCCTGGCTTCTTAAGCGCTTTATGTGTTCCATGTTATCGATCATCGACTCAATTACAGGTATATTTTGCAATGAAATACACCAAGTTCTTAACGCTACTAAATTACCACTTGAGAAAAATATTCTACACAAAGAAATATTCGATGTAATTAACTACAACTTAATCAAACTCAATTGTCACAAATATAATTGGTTGGCTAAAAAAATTAATAAAAAAAAAATCCAAATTAATCAAAATTATTTCTACTTTGAATCCATTCTAAGATGTAAAGCTATCTTCAAACAAAAGCTCTCGTTTTTCAGATGAAATATACGATGGCAGAAACGAGCTCACCAGCGTACTAATTACCAGCTGAAATATTAATATTTTTCCAGGTAACACCTGACGCGTATCGTGAATTTCAGCAATTATCTCATGGTATGATACGCTTGAATAGCCGAAACGCACGAACTATCCCTAGTTAATCGTCCGTAATTTATATTGGTCTTGGAATTTTCACGGTAGCCCGATATAGAATATCGTGTTAGATGGAACTATTTGACTCGGCAGTAGTATATGTCGCTCTGAGGTCAGACATGTCGTGATGCGGCTTCCACCTCGTCCTGATTAAACCAGACACCTCTACTTTCTGTCCCAGACGAAGCGAAACGTTTCAAACATCCCCGAAATTCTCAACTACGCTCATTGCCGCTGGACCGACTGTAATTAACGAAATTGCACGTGTCGGTCTGTGATGCGATTTCACTGTTCAACGAGTTCAGCGACTTTGAAATTTTGATGGGATTGAGATTTTGATGGGAGGAAGATTGCAATTTGAATATTTTAATATGCCAAAAGAGATAAGACATTATTGAGATAAGAGTTTATTCGAATAAATTAATGAAAAAATAAATTTTTACAAAATGAAGCAAAAAAAGAAAATAAATTGATAATCCATAATTCGCCCTTGAAATCTAATGTACCGCGAGCAAATAAATCGAAACACCGATTCGAATCTTTTAATAGCCCTAAGAGTTATCGCCTACAAGATCTATTTTACCACTTGTCAACAAAAGAAAGAGCTCCAGCTAAAGTGCAGGTTTTCTTTTTATCATCGGCATATTATTAATAAAAATAGTCGACCCTTTTATGATACAAAGTAGTACGAAAGGGCTTTGAGAAGGCTATAAAGAAACACGGCACACAATAAATGTTATATTTTAGTTTATACCATAAGAATTATTAAAATTTATTATGAATAAACATGTACATAGTATATTTTATATTACGAACATAAATTGTTTATTTTCTAAGTTTTTCCTGCTATTACTGCACTTTATCACATCCCGAAAGAAAATTGATTTTCACAATATCCGAACAGATATTAACTTAATTGTTACTATAAAGCATACATAAAATTGAAATGACGAGTTAACTCATTTTTCCCGATTAATCCCGTTCTGCGTACCAATTTCTATATTTTTTTCGTCTCTTTTTTTAGTTTTATAATTATAATTAAACTAAACTATAATTATAGCAGTTTGCGGACAAAAGAAAATTCATAAAATAAGAAGTATAAAAAACACCATAATTTCATAAAATGAGTCCATATACGTATATTATAAGAACAACAGATAAATATAACACGTACCACAGAATAGGTGACTGTTATCAATTCAGTACAAAAGTTTTTAGTACAGAAGTTACCGAGTTTCATAGTTTATCAATTTTGAACTTTCCTTTATCAGCTACCGTATCTTAAATCTAATCCGCCAAAATCTACTTTCCAAGTTCTACGACACGTACAAAGCGTGCACCCTAGAGGCACTCACGCACAACTGGCAAAACATTTCTCGTCCAATTATTAAGCTGGTTACTACAAAGCACCATCGATCCCGCGAACCGACTCAAAGGAAGAAAAAGTTGCTATTGTCGCGGGGCCAACGAACTCCGAGCGAATCTCGACAAAACCGACGACAAAACAGCGCGGAGAACAACGCGGAACGATTCAGAGGAACGTACTCTCCTCTGGCTGATAGTAGGTATTTTCGAACGGACGAAAGGGGAGTTGGTTGTATGCGTCAGAGCACGAGGTCGTCGACACCGGCGCGTTTTCCTCCTCCTGGCATCGATCGCGCTTCCTTTACTCGAAAAGGGGTGAGAAACGTCGGGTAACACAGCCAGAGGAATATAACGTTCTCTGTTCGGTCCCCTGCGTGCCACCTAATCTTTCACAGGCGAATTCCACCCTCTCGTTCATTCTAATTAATTATCCTGCCTCGTCTCGAACGTCTGACGGTGCGGTATTAGCGAACAAGAGGGATACACTGGGTGATTCGGAAATTCTGACCTGCTTGATGGATTTCTTGAATCTTCTCGGGATTTGGAAAGCCTTATTTTGGGACGGATAAAAAGGGATTTTTCTGATGGAGTTCTCTTGTCATTTATTCGTGACTAATAATAGAAGTATCAAAATGGTCTAAATGGAAAATTCATAATCTCGCATAGAAATGTAATAAATTATCTGATATCTTGGTAATATCTAAGAAGATATATAGAAATTATTTAAGAAAATATCGTCTTATTTCTTTTATAATATTTCTGATAATATATATAGTATGTGGATAATGTATAATCTCTATAAATTGAAATCGATGAGTAGAATTTTGGATTATGAAAATTAATGTTAATCAATTATAATTTTGTTCCTTAAGGTCTAAAGCTAAATTTCATATTTTGTATGAAGTTAATTCAATTTGAACTCGGTGTACAAATGAATGATAATTAATTTTAATTTCGTTCGTTTGATCACATAAAACGAGTAATATTATTGAAAAATGTGGTGACACAAGGCGACTGTTTTAATTTGTTTCTCTTTAAAAATATACATAAAATGATAGAAGTTTAATCTTCTCGTTACGCATAAATTCGGATAACTGTGAGAGTTTCAATTTAATCTAAAGTAGCTTTCCCCCTGACTCAGCCTGTAGTCTAGTCAATCATACTAATGAGGATTAACGAGGAGACTTAACAACGGTGTCGAATTAATGAGCAGACGAATACACTCGACAAATTAATCTGGCTTCGAATAATACCTTTAACTACAAAACAAGATGAAAATTGGGGAATTACCAAATCTTAAAATACATTGACTTTAGCGAAACTTTGGCAGAAATTACTGTTTGAAATTAATACCTCTTCTACAATGATTGTACATGTTTTTTAACTTTAGACTATGAATTTTATGAAACTTTTCTATAAGTATATTAATATTCATAACACAATCAGTATAAGTAAGTTTAAAATTTATGAAATTAATAGGTGTAATATTATAAATGTTAAAATATAACAATAATTATAATTTAGATTATAATATGATGTTTATAATATTATTAGCGTAATATAATATTGGTTTTCGAAAAATGTATAAAATTAATATAATAAATGTAATACTGTATCACACACACACTCAGTTAGAGATTTCTTATTTCTGTGTGTATTTGCTAATGAATTTCAGGATAATTGCGATAACATAAAATTAACGATATAACAAAAACGTAGGGTGAAATTGCGCACTTGAAATATGCTAGGTTCGCTTTCAAGCGCGGAATATTCGCGAAAAGCATTTAATTTTGTTAAGATGCAGATTCTTTGAAATCCGACATGTTGTTAAATTAAATAGGTTTCATCCTTGTCTATGGTATGCAGGCTAATGTGCACTTCACGCGTTAATTATAGGTGGGATACTTGTGTTTCGGATGGCATAGAACACGAAACCATTTCTGGTTTAATTGATTCTGATTGTATTTGCATTTTCTCATTTGCGTGTATTTACACTTGACTCAGTTGAACGAAATAATTGCGTAAACGCGCTTACTGTTTGTAAGAACATGTTGTACCAATTGTGTTTATAAATACCTGCGGAATTATAGGATCTTTTTACTAAATTCATAAGAGTAAGTTATAAAAATTCTTTAATTTTTTCTCTTGAACACATAAAAGTACGATTAACAAAACTAATAACTAATATAACTCTCAAAAATAAATTTAATCAATACCTGTAGAAACATCCTTTATCGTATAAAATGTTATGCTATACCCGAATCTCTCTGAGTATATAAAGAAAAAAAAAAAGAAAATCCTCCAAAGTATAAAAGTCCTGAATTTGAGTTCCAAACAAACTATATAATTATGTTAAAGCTATTCCTATAAATAATAACCAAAGAAATATCATCGATCATCTATTATATTATAATATCACAGAACTCCCGAACTACAAGCAACCTTCACACACGACACTTCTAAAAAATAATTCTACTTGAAATCTAGAGAAATTCTCAACCGTACAATAATACCATAAAATTGTAAATATCAAACATCTGTAAAAAATAATTTTCTAAAATCAGCCATCTCTAAAGAATAATTCTAAATAAAATCTAATAAAACACTCTGAACTTTAACACAATATCACGAAACTCTCGAATCCCTTTAGAATAGATAAAATTCCCAGAACTTTGAACGTTAGTTCCTTTAATCAAATCATATTTCATCGATTCGATTGTTGCGTTAATTCGTTAACTACAGAGTAAAAATCATCGGCCAATTTTCCAAGCGTAAACATTGCGAGGACGATGCGGAAGTTAAACAGAGCGAATCGTGTCCGAACTATCGTCCCTCATTCGATTCGGTATATTTATCATTCAGCGACGATTCCATAAACTAACCACAGCACACGGGGAGTAAAATGCAATTTATTACGAACGACCTTGCGTCCAGTGACAGCATTATTGCTACCACAACTACCGCGAACACGATCGTTGAAACAGGTGTGCTCGCACTTTACACGCGTGGTCCCGTGGAAAGTCGAGATACCGTGAAATTATGTTGACCGGGCAAGTCCATTATTTGCGGCCTGGTCACGAAGAAGAAATAGATTTCTAGATAGATTCCACAGGCAATGCTGCGCTTATTTCTCTCCGGTGAACGCCTCGATATACAATTCGATTAGCTTCTGATTGGCCGTCGCTACTGCACTGCGCATTTTGCTTCGATTACATCCTTTGCAGCTGGGCAATTTTTATATGGTCGATCAACAGTTGCAGAATAATTTTCTGGCGAAAGTTTGCGTAAATAAGGATTTTATTTTGAAAATAGAACTTACGTAAATAAGAAATAAGAAATTTTTATATATTAATCAACAGGGAATTTAAATAAGCCAAAATGTATAGAACGTTAAATAAATTTCTTGCATTATAATATTTAATGCATTACTTATTTAATAAAATAAAATTTTGTAATACTGAATTATATTTCATTCTTTAATTCTCCTTTACTTTAATTACGCTCATTTCTATTTCTATTCTCTGACTACTTTCATAAAAATGTGATATTATTCATATAGTAAGCATCGTCTCTTTTTACTTCTATCAGTGAAAGCAGTACAAGAAACGACTTTCTGCTCATTTCCCTTTTTATTCTCTAATTATATTCATAGAAGTATGAAATTGTTTAAACAGTAAGTTCCATACCTTGTTATCGTTATTAGTGAAAGCAGTGCAAGAAATAATTTTCATAAGAATACGCGCATAATTATTAGATTAACTCGTAATAGAGATATTTCTCGAAATATTCCTTCACTTAAGGCAATAATAGGTGTCTACGTTTCTCATTTTTGAGAGTTGATAAAAGGAACTATTTTTCGAATAAAATAGTTTAACAGAGGATGAAAAATGGATCGTGTAAAAGGATATTATACCGTTGCAGACATCAGCCTGACAGTTGTTGAGTCCTTTACACTAATAAAATTCCTTTCAGCATAAAGCGAGCTAGATAAGGTCATAAATCACTTTCCAAATTGTCAAGTCTACCTTATCCTTCACGTTACTACATCTATATCCCCTTCTTAAAAAAGCAGACATAATCCTATAACAAACTAATCACAGAACTTCCATTACAATGAATAATATTAAAGATGCTTTTTTCCCAAATTTAGTATGAGAATTCGAGAAATATATAATCAAACGAGAGATGTATTAAAAAATAGTAGAAAATCCAACTTTGTTAAAATGGGTGAAAAAGAGAATTAACAGTAAATTTTAATAATGAACTATTACAAGCAAATATCGATATGGATTCGATAGCAAAGAGATACAGCTGATTTTGAGTAAGGCTTGAAAAAGAGCGGACTAAATAAAAATGGAAGTAGAGAAAATATCAGATAGAAGTGGAGAAAATATAAAGGAAACTTGAGAGAAAATAGAATCCGTTCGCACGAGCTTGGACATCACACGTATATTTCCTAAGCTTCTACAGGACGATGTAAAAATCCTCTAAGATAGAGAGGCAAGAAAACAGGAAACCAAGACTGTCTGAAGAAATCTGACAAGAGAAATACATTTTTTAAGGAAGAAAGATGTTTCTTCCACCGTATTTTTATAAAATGATTTCTATAAATCTTTGATTTTTAACAAGATGATCCGACTTGATGTAATATTTATAATAACAGAGTGATAATTGAATGAAGTAAAATTTCAAAAGACACGAACATATGAATATCTAATTTCAGATATTATGATGAGAAATGAAAGAGCATACTGACCATCATGCCTACTGCAATTAAAGCATAATTCCATATAAAAATTCCACCACAATATAAAGCAAAAACGAAGCATAAAATAATCAATTTATCCCAATCCGCTGCAATGATAATCAAACGGAAAACATTCGATACCTACGTTTGCTTCTCATTACTCTAAAATAAAAAAGAACGAGAGGGAGAATAAAAAAAGAAAGAAAGAAACGGACAAATCGAACGGCGAGTTACATCGCGTCCCTGTTTTCTATTCCCGCAATGAAAACCGATCGACCGGGCTGACCGGTAGGAGAAGCGACCTCCAGATAAAACCAAGAACGTGTGGTATGTGAACACACGTACCAGATAGGAAAATAGGTCAATAGCGGCGAGAAGAGTTCCGTTTCTCGCAAAATCTGCACGGTGAACTCGTAAAAAACAACCACCAGCCGATCAGACCGAGCTTTTCGGCCTCTGTCTTTTCCCGAGCTTAACGTCTGATTAATGGCCCGTGGGTTTTTTCCCGATCCCCTCGTAATCGTGTCCCCTCTCCTCTCCTTTGGGAGAGACACTAGGCTCCTTGGATTACGAGAAACGAGTGAAAGGACGCGTTTGTACAGCAGTTTACGAGCGGGTTTCGTCGAATCTTTTCCAAACACACGAAGAACACATCAACGATAGATGGTGAACAGGGGTGAAAGTTTATTTCTGAAGGGTTCCGCTTAGTTTTTTACTTTTGGAGAAATCGAAGGATTGTGACTGAGCTATTGCTTTGGGTTCTACTTAGGTAGTTGTTGGAAGAGAGTCGATACTCGGGAATGATTCGGTGAAATATTGCTGGGTAAACTTGCTGGTGATTGCTTTGATCAACGTAAAATATTTCTTGTTGATGGATTCGTAAAGCTATTAAGCTTGTAAATGGACACATATACAGAATAATTTTAATTTCAAAGATGGTATTACCTATATGTTTTATTCTTTATATTATAATTTAATATTAGTAGCAATCTCTTTGGATTTTACTCTTATAAGGAAAAATGGAAAACCAATTTGACCAGATCTTTAATTAAAGCCTTCCAAGTAAAATAATAGATAGACGAAAAGTATTGTTGAGTTAAGAATGATTAAATTTATGATTTTACGATTTCAGAATGTATAAATTATGAATAAATAAACGTATAATCATGCATAAATAAGAAATCTATAAATCTAAAATAAAGTCTCGCTGAACAGTAACTTACTATCTGATAATCTAGTGATTCGTTAAGAACAATTATTGCTTTCCATTGTCCTAATCGGAACAGAAAAGTGTTATTAATTGTAATATTTTTTATGAGACGAAAGAAAGATTTTGAGTTGATTCTTGTTCTTCTTTGTATAATAATTATGGCAAGTATTATTAGGACTTTGGATATTGAAGTTGAGTATGTTTTTTCTTCGCGAGACTTCTGTGTTATTTTGGACATTGATGGTAAAGTATAATGGGTGTATCGATTGCGTTGTCCGGAGTTTGAATATTCTGAAGTATTATGGAAGAACTTTAGACTCAACTAGGTGGAAACTTCTACCCGGTACTTTGTAACGGGTTGCAAATAAACTAGGACATCGTAACGATAAATAGCTCCTCTACGTATAGCACGGACTGTCATCAACTCTTTTCTAAGGAATATATTACAACTATAATTTAAGAGGAATCTAACTATTAACATAATAATAGTCACCTATGAAATACGAATTGTAAATGTGATAAGGAATACAGTTTGATCTATTTAAGGTTAAAGCCTTGTTAAAAGACGATCTCCGTTCGACACTACCACGCCGCTTTCCCCAGAAGCGGCCGGGTGTCCGTGCGGATTTCCCCCACGTAAAAAAAAAAAAAGAAAAAAAGAAAGAAGACGATCTCCAGGGGTAATAAATTTCGAAATCTTGACCGTTGTGATTGTGTGGACTATTTTCAATTTCCAGTTTAGCTTTAAATGTTTAATATTCGTGAATAATTATTTCTATCGCAGACTATGAATTATTAACCACAAAAAAGAAAGCAATAGAAACAACTGCCTTTTGTATGCTCTCTCCATTTCTTTTTTCTACATTTATTTTGTCTTATCAATCTGTCACTGATATGCATTTTAATGACGTTCATATACGGTTGCTTCAAACTGATAAAAATATTCAAATCCCTATAAAAGACAATACAAATAATTTCGAATGTATACATGGCTTTATAAACCTCAAACGTGTTCAAACAAACATAACAAATTCATCAACAGTTCAAAGGTCTAGACCAACCTTCACAGAATTTCAAATCAATAAGAACGTTATACCTAATCAATAATCGAGATAAACGTCATTTAATGAACCACAGTTCAGCGCCAGTTTCATAATTAATAATTAATAATTATTGCGTATTTTCGGGCACAGTTCTCCTCTACTCTACTTCATTTTCCATTAACTGCCACCATTTCGCCGTATACATTGAAATACCACATATCGTAACCTTTCATGATCAAAATCGTTGTTCTCTTATTTTCCAAACAAAGTTGCAACGCGTGGGTCTTGAAAATTTCGCGTCCCATTTACCATTGAAAGGCCCACGCCTCTTTTTGTCGACGAGTTTCTATCAAATTCAGTACGTTTCTGTCGGTGGCCGTGATTTAATTAACGTTCTTGTCTCGTGATTTTAATTAATTGCACCCAAATGAAACGTTTCTCCACGCCCACGTGTACAAAGTGGAAATGACACAAGTGGACGACTGGTCTTGAAGGCACGATGCGCAGTACAAAGAAACTTGAGAAAGCGCTTCTGGAAAAATGGTTCGATAAACGAGTAGGTTTGGTCCGTTGCTTTAATGAGGAGAATGCCATTTTTGTTACCTGCAAATGGTCAGCTGATTAATGGTATCTTGCATTAGATTAAGATAATATTAGGTCAAGTGATATGGTTCTCTGTCCATTCGATTTATTTTCTTGGGGAAAATGCCTCTTTTCCCGAATATACTGTGTTGTAGAAAGAACTCCTGTGTAACCTCTACGTCTTTGTTTAATGTCTTTTTGCGTCTTACCGTTTGTCCAGTCCGAATCTTTATATTGAGATTTGTTGGATATATTTAATAAAATTAAACGCAATTTTGAAAGTGTTTTGTGTTTGAAAATGAGTATGTCAACCCACTAAAGTTTTTAATTCATCAGTATAGAAATATAAAAAAATAAATAGTCTTCCAAGAAAGATCTATGGAGAATTAACTTCTGTACTAATTATCTATTCATCAGAAACAACAGAGTTTTTCTATATTTTAAAAGTAACAATTTCAGAACGACAAAGATTTAATATTATCAAATTAATTTCAATGGCAAGCGTTTACGATATATCAATCTTAATCTGTTTTTTAGAGAGGAAATTTTTTTCATATTTTTCAAACAACAGAACAGGATTGAATAAATTTAATTCATTTTTAAATAACATTTTATGACAATTAATTATTATTAAATATTTATTATTATTATATTATAATTATTGAATATTTTCCTTGCACAAAAAATTTCTCACATTTTCAAAAAGACAATTTTCAAAACCACTAGGCTGGATACCGCTTAACAATTACTATAACGACGCCAACGATATCGTTTGTGATATCAAAATCGAACCGATATCTTTTACAGGAAAAAAAAAGTGGAATAAATAAAATGATATGGTAAAAATGTAACGCGAGCGTGGCGATCCAATATCGAACAGAATTTCTTTGCATTCCGCGCTTGAAATCGCGAACATGGTCGAATCCAGCGACTTGCGCAATATTCGCTGGTTAATGCGGCAAACGGCCATTCTTTTTATCAGTATGTTGGAAACAGCTGCGAGTCACAGCTGCAGCTGCGATCGGCAAAACGTTTAGTACGATTTGCGGCCATGATTCCCAGGAAAAAAAGGCGGCCAAATGAACAGTATAATCGAGCCTAACCGTCCTATCGATTTACGCGTTTTTCACTGTTGAAATTGTTTCCCGGATGGCACCATGTTTCTTGATTTCTACCCCTCCTCTTTCTTTGCCCATTTGTAGAAATTTGTGAAAAAAATATTTTATTAAAAAAGATATACGAGCATAACTAACTCTAATAAAAAATTGGACATAGCACAGACAAAATATAGTATCCGGATTGAAAGATTTCTGATCCGAATGCGTCGTGGCATTTTAGGTCGTTGAAATCGAAAATGAGGGTCATTTTCCACGGAAATGAACGGTTTTCAAAATTCAGTTTTATGAATATTTGACCGACAAAGGTCTTAACCATGATCATAAAGAGCGCTAATCGAAAGCTATGCGAAATTTATGGCACAACCCATGCCAATATTCCAAATGCCTATTTTGCCGTATACCATTTACTGCTCTCTGTATATCATCATGATCTATCGGAGAATAGACAGTAACAGAAACCTAATCCCATAGATTCAACTTCAATTCCACGATTCAAATGCATGCAGAGTAAGCCATACAGTAGGTTAAGAGCAATAAACTCTAAAAAAAAGTATCATGAAAATCGACGAGGACATCGAATATCAACAGGTTGACGGAAAATTTTGCTCCGTATTTTCATAAAAAACGACCCCTATTTTCGGCTATGACAACCTTAAAAAGCCCTAGAAGATGTCATTCTAGTCGAATCCTTTGCATTCCAGATACTATACAAAAGCCTGTAGCATTTTGGGTGAAATGATGTATTAAAGTTATGAGTAGATAAAAGTATCATAATTGATTGTATTGATACAAGAGTGATGGAATCAACGAAATAGTTATAATAGAAAGTTATCATAAGAATAGCGAAATTTATGTAATTATGATTGAAAGATAAATTTCCGATTAAATATTACGACTATTACAATAAAATGTAACGTTGTCATAATTGAAGGAAGAATAAGTAATGGAAGAAATAAGAAAATTGTAATTAAGAAAATTTTTGTTACTATATTTAATTCTATTGATCATCCCTATTAGAGAGTTTCTGAATAAACTCAGAATGAAATTTCTCAATATGATTCATCTCAGTTTTTTAATTGAATAAACTTTCAACCGGATCTGTTTAATTTTGTCACACATGTCGCAATTTAAATCTAGATAACGTTATTTAAATAAAGCATGCGTGCGTCTATAACGATGTATAGTAACATATTTATTTTTGAACACAAAATATATGTATAAATATGAAGTAATAATAAAACAGCTTTTAATCGTATTAGCACAGAACGTGTTAACTATACAGTGAAAGCTTGTGACATTTTATCTTAATAAAAATATTTTTCATACAGGATATGCTTGAAACTAGAAGGACTTTTGTAGATGTTTATATGTCTATATATTGCTAAGATATATTTTACTTTTCTCGATGAATACCACAAAATATTAGATCTTTTTTATGTAACAGTCCATATGCACGACGCTTAAATGCTTCTTATAGATGACATAAAGTTAATTATTTCCGTCGACGAGTGCGATTAAGCGACAAAAATACCTTATGCGGTAGACGAAGCGCGAATTTTAAGCGAAATATCCCCATCTGGCCAGTAATATTCACATTTCATCGTGGAAATCAGCGTCAACGGAGTCCATGAAAATGCGACACTAATTAGCCGTCAATGTCGCCACGAATGATCCCCTGGCTCGCCGTCGCGCTCTGACCGATAATTGCCCACAGTTTCAATTTCATGAAATGATTCCGTCGCGGGATATATCGGCGTTTCTGCCATTGCTAATGCACGCACAGAATAATTTCATTTTCCATGGTAATACTTTTAATATTGATGCGTGCATTGATATTAGTTTAATATCTTAATACGTAGCATTGGAAGAGATTAATGAAATATTCGTTTATTCAATTTGTTGTATCTGTATGATGTTCTTTTACGTAGCTATTATGGAGTTATACGGACAGCTTCAAACTTTAATTAATTCAGATAAAAATATTTTTATGTACAGTGGCTAGAAATAGAATTTGCACACCATGGTATTTATTATACCATTTACATACTGATTAATATTTGGTGCAAGTATATTCTAATCATTTAATAATGCTTTTACGTGACTACGAAAATTTGATACTACGAAGATAAAATATATAAAAGCCAATAAAAAGATGCTTTATTGAAATATAGAGGTATGTACCAATATTTGTTGTAGCCATTATATGCGTGTTTCAATGACTACAATTTTTAAATAATAAAATACTCTAATTTCCCTATTGACCGATTATTCCAATATTCGAATCGTTTTATATACTCCAATTATCGATTGCACCATTATTCCAGTATCCGAACTCTTTCTTATCTACCTATAACAATACACACTGCGACCATTCTAGCATCCATTTTCCTAACCTGTGGTCGCTACACTTACTTTCCACAAATTTGCATCCATTTACTAAAATTACCAAGTACGCGCGCAGTGTTCTCGCGCGACGGCGAGACGAGACATATTCGCGGGAAAATTGTCTGTCAAGCAGAAAAGCCGGGTGTGTTTCGAGATTTCGTTTGTCGCGCTATATTTACCGGACGGCAAAGCGAGTTTGCAATTTCGCCGGAGACGGCCGTCGCAGCTGGTGGTTGCGAGAGGAATAAACGGCTGGTCGAGGCGCGACCAAACGTTCCACGGAAACGAAGGGAGTGCAAAAAGCTTTCAGCCGTCGCCGGTAAATAGTGAAGCGACTCCGGTGCTGTTCCACCAATGTGCATTATGCAAAACAACACGACCGCCTACACCGGTCGGATTCGCGGCGAATGAAAACAAAACGAAACCAGAGAAACAGAGAGGGAGAGAGAAAGAGCGAGAGACAGAGCTATAGGCGAATCGTGCGTATCGTGGAGCGTTCCTGTTCACTGTTGTCTGTTTTTCTGGGTGTAATAAACAGAATGGAGAATTTTCTGGAAAACATACGAGGGCATCCTTTTTTCCCCCTCGAATATCGTGGCGATAATTGAGTTTTGGATAAGTATGAAAGTTCTGAGAGAAGTTTTGTCTCGTAATTTGTTAGTTTGAGTGCGCGTGCAGGATTGTTTCTTTTCTAGAAAAAAGAATAAAGAATTCTGGATGAATATGAAAAATATTTTGCTTTTTCATTTGTCGTGTTAGATCAGATACGAGATCAGATAATTTATAGTCCTATTGGTTAAAAAGTTTCACTTTTTACAATTCCACAATTTCTCAATTGATTTAGAAGAAACACCTTTCACTTTATCTTATTAAGAAATTTTATTCGTTTGAATTGGTAGTATTTTAAGGTATGTTTGTAATAAACATTATAATAGGCCTGACAAGGAAGTATAAGCTCAAAATATATGAAATATTTCGTTTATTTCATATCCTACATCTGTATCATAACCGCATTGGTATACGGTAACACACGGACCATTCGTTTCTTATGCTAGACTCATATTTTCCTTTATCGCAGCTCATTTAACTTCTTGCGACGCTATAGCCTGCAGAAATGGCACTGTGTACCAATCTTCGCTCATTTTCATTCACTTGTGCACACGACGTGGAAAAATCCCACGATATTTAATGAAAGGCATTCACGACGATTCTACGGCCATTTATTTCATGAAATCTAAACATGAGTTAAAGAATATTTTTTCAAGATATTCCAATTAACTTTTACTATTTATAATTGCAATTATAAAGATTATTATTACCATTTTTTTTACGAATTTATAATTTTTTATATATCTTTATAACGGTAGCGATATTTATACGATGTAAGTATGCACACACATATATGTATACATAAAAAAAATGTATTTATACTGAAAATATACCGTGATATTTGTAGATATCTATATGTAAATAATTATAAACACTTGAAATTCTGCTTTAAATTAACTCGAATTATAATTGTTATAACGGAAATTACAGCCATAATAGAATGCTACGCCAATGAATTATCATTATGAAACAAACATCAATAAATTATTTTCGTTATGAATACGATTAATCCGTAATATAAGCCCCTTAACGTTAACCGACATATCTGATGCAGCACATGTTTCCCGTATCAGAACGATGACGTGCTAGAAACTTCGTTTGACGTCAATTAGATAACATTTATTATTAACGACATATATTCTATTTTAATTTTGTAAACCTCAAAACAATTTTTTGCGAGCAGAAAGAGCATTACTGTTATATGTCAAGATAATTCAACAAAATAATTATACAAGAAAATGTTGATGTTAGAGATATAAAATTACAGCAAACTAAACCAATATTAAATCGCTTATTACAGAAGCCATGCTGATCATTCTTTGAAACAAATAGAATTTTTGACAATTTCATAGTTCTGACACATATTAGAAAACACGACTAGCGTTTAACTTTTCAGAAAACGAATAACATCGATCTAGTTGATCAATCTGACTTCAGCGTGACTCAATTATTAACCAATCTGATATTTTCACTATAATCGCTCCAAGCTGTTCAAACCCAGTGAATCGCATGACGTTGAATGATTATAATCACGTGCAAGAAAGATTAAAACCTGGTCAGAATACTACAGAACCTTGCTATATCGATTCGCTCAACTTGCTAGAAATGTTATTTCGCGACATCAGAAGAGCGAATCAAACGTTTTCTAGTCGATGGGCAGCCGTACGACTAAAAGCGTTGTGAAAGGAGGATAATAAAACGACAAATGGCCACGATCAAGATTATTATAAAGCGGTCAGGAACGAAAAGAAAGAACGCGTCTACGGCTTTGAGATCCTCGTCAAACCGCCTCGCTCTCCGTAAAACTCTCGAGCTTTTGCACGCTCTCTCAGGCTTCATTAGCGTGCGTCATAAAGCACCAACTGCGCGAGCAACATTTTTTTCCGCGCTATAAATCACCGCGAAAAATGATTTTTGCGCCCTTCTGTAGAGTATTCAGGGGGTTTGCGTGAATATCGATTGATTTGCCCCCAAAGAAACGAAAGATTATCTTCAGATGTTCCTTTCGTGGTAGATAGAACTACAAAGTGATGGACCTGTATGCCAAGAAGAAAGCTTTAATCTAGAAATATCCAAGTATAATAAATCGATTAATTAAAATTGAGAATTCGAAAGCCAAACTGATCAAGAGTTTTGCAATGAAAGATTGGAAAAATTAAGGTGTTTTTAGTAAAGTTAATTGTTATTGAAATAGAAGTACGCTATCGCTTAAAATGGACACTTGCCAATTTTTGATAAAATGTATAATAATTTGGAAACTTGACAAAATCCATGTAACGTCTTCAAACATTATAAATTAAGGTTATCAAAATTTTGACAAGTAATTTACTTAGCTATATTCTGTAGTGAATAGTACAAAGTAAAACACATGAAGTACAGCGATATGTTCGAACTAGCCTAACCGCGAAACATTAACGTAGACAGAAATTTGTTTCGCCTATTCAGCATCGTAACGAATAGTACACTTTGGATATTTTCTGTATTTTTCCATATTATGAGCATTTTCACGCCTCCATAAATATATAGAAATCCGCAATCAGTTAATGACCAAGAACAACTAACATCCAAAGAAACAGAATACCATCTTCCATTACTCCGTGCCGCAAACCAATTCCATCATCATCGATTAACGGCTAAATCTATTAATGAAAATGCAGCATAAATGTTCCCCAAATACGTATAACGGCAGCTAGAAACTGCGAATCGGCACGATCGTTTCGCGGTCGAAGTTTGCGGAATAATCGGGATCTTCGAATGAGAAATTAATAATAGGATAACGGCCGGTTCATAATTATCGCGATCAATATGTATCCGCCTGTATGCCGGATAATTGCAGGTTTAATTACGAGAATCTAACATTTCCTCGTGCTTGCGCATGTAATGCCCAGTCACGATTAAAACGGCGAAACAGAGGCAGAAATTCACCCACGTAGAACCGTCAAATACACCGTATATTTTCGCGACAACGAAATCACCCACTGAGTTCTTGGATGTCGAGCAATTATCTGACCGTGCGACGCAGCCACCTTTAATAATAACGTTGCGCGGACATTTCGTGAATTTTCTATTTAAACGACACAGAGAAGCAATATGAAAATTCATCATAACAGGATTACCTCGGCTTATTTTTCGTGATTCGAATTTTGACTAAAATTAGGCAGAATTAACTGAAATCAATTAACTAAAACAATCTGATTTTTAAGAAAGTCAAGTTTAGTACGATTTATTATCGCACAGTGTTACGTCGATCATTTAGTGCAGAAGTATCGTATGCTCCCTTTTAACATTTTTGTTTAATAGTTCAATGGTATTTTATAATTAAATACGTTTTGATTTGTATTTATCTTTATCAATACTATTATAAAATACGTTGAAAATTGTGCATTGATTTCTTTTAGAAACATTATATGTGGATCGTGCTTCTTGAAAATATCTGCACATATAGACGTGATTTTTACACAACATAGAGAAACAGTCAACAACTATTTGCATATAAAGATTTAAATTTCACAAAAGGTGGACCTGCAATATTTATGCGGTGAACCGTCGATATCGTAAGTCTTACTGGGGTAGCCAAATCTACTTATTCCTTAGCTACATGTGTTTCAAGATTACCAATTTGTCTTTCTCCCTGTTTCAATCTAATTTTCTCGTTCGTGATATGCAATCAATTTCATGAATACAAATTCGTGAAACAACACAATTATTGGTTTAATATACAAAGCGCAATTTACAACAGAAGGAAAATAAAGATGTGTTATATGTACAATAATATTTTCGCTCTTCGAATTTCATCTTGAAAAAGAATTCGATAATATTAATATATTTAACAATGTTTATAGTTCATAAATTTTGACATGCATTTAATTGTTTTTATCATATTTGATAATGAAGAATACAGATTTATGTACAATGTATTTAATTAGTTTATAAATCGTTATAAATCATATAAAAATGTACGTGTATTTAATGAGTTGCCACTCACAATTTTACACTTGCATATAAAATCAAGCCTTGAATTATATCTTTATTATATTACCACCTACACAGTTAAACTGCTGTTAAGATAGCGATCATTCTCCAATTTCCGCCTTGCTTGATTATTAAATCCCACAACAATTTCTGGATAATCATATCAACCCTTGTCAACAAACTATTTCTCGTACACTGTCCAAACGTTATCAATCTTTGTCTAACGAAACAATAATTATTCACCTACAATAGCCCCACCATCTCCAACCCTCTTTTCCATCCAAAGAACCGTCTCGT
The DNA here is from genome assembly GCF_011952205.1 of Bombus bifarius. Lineage (NCBI taxonomy): Eukaryota > Metazoa > Arthropoda > Insecta > Hymenoptera > Apidae > Bombus > Bombus bifarius. Next base: position 285,941 of record NW_022884488.1, read on the forward strand.
TGATGTCCCTCGCAAATGAAAGCCAGGCCACGGTATTACGAATGAAGCCGCATAAATAGTACGTCCCGACGCGACGCATTCTCTCGTTGATTCCCATTCAGAGCATGTGTCTACGTTTCCGCGATTTCGTGTTTTCGTCCGTGTAAGAAACGAGTTGAACCGTAATTGGCGGCGAGCATTTTCATTCGGGGTGCAACGGCACCGAAGCGAGCCATTGTTGAAACAACAACGAATCGTTCTTAATGCGCCGAGTGCGTGCCTTTTATTGTATACGACGATGCCTCTTCGAAAGAGCTTCGACTCGATGGAATACGAGTTTGAAAAGTGATTGCTATTTCTCGATAAGTTTTTACGAAAGAGGGAAATTTTTTCAGAAGACTATAGGGAAAAACGTGATGAATAGAATTCGAATTTTTATGCATTTATGGGAAATTTGAAGGTGCAAAAATGTACAGATTGTACATAATACGCAAAAATATATGGAATATTCAAGCTATAGTACTCATTGTAATATTAGGTTAAGTAAAAAGTTCTGAGCGTTTTTCGCTAGATGTCTTTAGTGAGCCATATCTCACGATGTGCACATCGCATCGAGTCATAGTATACACCGATTTCAAGGTGATATTACGCATCAAAAAGGTTCTTTGTCAGTTTTGTGTTCGGTGAAGCCAGTTGTGTGTTACAGCGTTCGAAAATGGAGATAAAAAAAGAGAAAATTCGATACATTCTTCAGTACCACTACGACCAAGGTGAAAAGGCGGAGCAGGCGGCCAAAAAAATTTGTGCTGTTTATGGACCCAGTACAGTATCGAATGCAACAGCAAAGCGGTGGTTCCAACGATTCCGTTCTGGTAATATGGACGTCGAAGATGAGGCACGCTCTGGTAGGCCAATCGTCGAAAATGTGGATAAAATCATGGAAATCGTCGAGTCGGACCGGCATGTGAGCACTTATTCCATTGCCCAGGAACTGAAGATTAGCCAGAAAACCGTTTGGAACCATTTGCATAAGGCTGGTCTCAAGAAGAAGCTCGACGTATGGGTGCCACATGAATTGACGCAAAAGAACCTTTTGGACCGAATTGATGCCTGCGATTCTTTGTTGAGACGTAACGAAATCGACCCATTTTTGAAGCGGATGGTGACTGGCGATGAAAAATGGGTCACATACGAGAACAACAGCCGAAAAAGATCGTGGTCCAATCGCGGTGGGCCGGCCCAAACGATCGCCAAGCGTGGATTAACGGCCAAGAAGGTTTTATTGTGTGTTTGGTGGGATTGGAAGGGAATCATCCATTATGAGCTGCTCCCATCGGGGCAAACACTTAATTCGGACCTCTATTGTCAACAACTGACCAGACTGAAGCAGGCGATCGACCAGAAGCGGCCAGAATTGGCCAATAGGAAAGGTGTTGTGTTCCATCAAGACAACGCCAGGCCGCACACATCTTTAACGACGCGTCAGAAGCTCCGAGAGCTTGGCTGGGAGGTTCTATCGCATCCGCCGTACAGTCCAGACCTGGCACCAAGCGATTATCACCTTTTTAAGTTTTTGCAAAATTTTCTTGATGGTACAAAACTGGCCTCAAGAGAGGCTTGTGAAAATGAGCTGGTCAAGTTTTTTACCAATAGGGACGAGGACTTCTTCAACCGCGGAATTATGAAATTGCCTTCAAAATGGACAAAAGTAATCGAACAAAACGGCGCATATTTAATCTAAATCGAATAATCTTGACTATGTTAATTTCATCGTCGAAATAAAGCGAAAAAGCGCTCAGAACTTTTTACTTCACCTAATATATAGTAGGGTTACCAATTTGTTACTTTTCCACAAAACGGTATTCGCGATTGTATAATTACGTCTGTTAATATTCTTTGATACACTCATGTAGCAAACATTCTGTCCCAGTTAAGTGTTTTGTTCTTTCGCTTGTATTCCAACTCCCGCCAATGATCTTCTATCTATAGATTCCATTTTTCTAATTACCTTGATAAAAATATGAATCTGCGTAAATATCGACAGTCCAATGATAAGTTACATCTTTTGTTTTTCATAAGACAGCTATTTCTTAATTCAGTATACTATGAGTAAAAAGGAAGTGTTACTAAAGCCAGCATGTATTACATAATATCAATTTATCTGATTTTAGAATTAAATATGTATCTTTGTAAACCTCTTGGATATTTAAGAAATGTTCATTGTTATAACATCAATTAATATCATTAATTTCATAAATCTTCATGGATTCTCCTATTTTCGAACAATTTATATTTATATCTTATATTTTCGAATTTAACAAATTTTTTCCCCGTTCTAAATATATCATGTCAACGTATTCCCATGTACCTAACAACTAACACCCGAGTCAAAAAATGAACAAAAATAAACTGAAAATGCGGTCGCACGGATTCCCGTACCGAACGCTTCACTTCAACGAGAATGCGGATTATCCTGCGGCGTACTGATAACTGATTGCGCGATAAATAACACGACCTTGCGATGAAAATTCTTATGAAACAACAAATCATACGCAACTAGCGTTGAAAACAATTAACGAAGAACGAAAACGTCGTTGATTCGTTTCGTGCACCGATTTCCCATTTCCAGAATGCTATACTTCTCGTTTGGTTAATTCGATTTCTCCAGCAACTCGATAATTGCACTTTATGCTCGTTGTTTGCTGCATGTTTGCAACGAACGGAACGTGAGTGTAATAAAATTCAAAACACTGTTCTGGATCGGTAATTTTGAATAGCATGCAAATTTGCAGGAATATTTGTTACATATTCGTCAATCTTCGAATACTGAAAAACCACTTTTTTTTTAGTGGCAAACGTGATGTGGTTGTGAATATGTATGTGGACGTGAAAAAGATGAGTATGGATTTGAAAAGGAACATGAATTTAAAAATGTTTCATATTTTTTTCACTGTTTTTCTTTTGAGAAAGATGGTGTTATATATTTGAACACTTCCGCTGTTACTGACGCATATGTTGCCCCGTTTCAAATGTCTAAATAATGTTTTTGACGTAACTGGCGCGTCTTTGTTTTGTGTGTTTTGACAAAATGACTTACGATTAACATTACAGGCAAAACACATGAGAAACACTTTTAAAATTCAATTAAAACAATGAACAGTGCATTAAAATAAACATTATTATCTGTATTATTTAAAATAAAAACGTTCTTAATGAACGAAATGTAGACGTAAATTTGGACCAGGAACGTTTTTAACTTTGTGCCTTTTCAAATATTTTTCCCCTGTTCTCGTAACGAAAGACGTTCCTTTTACGCGTGAATTTTATTTTTAGAGATTCTTTTGGCACGTGTTCGTCGACTGGTAACGTGCTTGGCAAAAATCAAGAAAAATTCGTTCCCCGAACGAATCGGCGCGTCATCGTTTACATAGCTTCTACCAAACGAAAAATAGCATAGACGATAACAGTTCGTTTGGAATACACGTGCAGGAACCAAGTGAAATAATGCAAAATTCATACAACCGAAGAATGTCTTCATTAATGTCTTCATCTATTTATAACTCTGCACGTGCCATATTTTCACTTTGTGAGTTTGCATGATTCATAGCTCGATTCGACACTGTATTTGCATTAAATGATATTTAAACTTCCGTGTTTCTGGTGCGATAAACGAACAACTTCGTACGATCCGGAGGCAATTACGAAGGTTGCAGAAAAATCGTTAGAAGCATCGTGACTGGCGTCGTTCCAGGCAGACTCGTGAACCTGGATTTTCGAACGAATTTAAACTTTTCGCATAGCGTATTAATATATCCATGATACATGGAAGCTTCCAAGCGTTCGTCTCGCTGCGTCATCCATTCATGAAGTTTTCCGAAGCGCTGAGACCATGTTCTACTTCTCAATAACTTCATTCTTCTCGCTATATTTATTGACGTTTACTCTGTTTTTGTCTGAAATATTTTAAGTCGAAGAAAATGTTCTTTGAACTTTGGTAACTTCTCTTTTTAAATACGCTTGATATATTAGATGGATTCATAAACTCGTATATACACCGTATAATATAAAAGTCCCATTATATCAGGGACAGATCTTTGCTAACTTGTTTCTCCTAAATAAAAATTCCTGCTCTAATAAAACGAATAAATTCGGGATAAATGTTCAAAAGAAGGAAAGCACACCTCATACATTTTCATACATTCTGCACTTTCCGAAATACCAAATACCAAATAGCACATCCATTTCACCTTAATCGAAACAGGAATCGTGTGTTGTTATTCATTAAACGATTTTAAATAAAAATCTGACTGAAAAATTCCAGACTTTCGCATACGAAGAAGACACAACAGTTGGCGAATTTATCATCGGCATTGCAGATGTTGTATTTCAGTAGAAATATTAAGAGAAGGAGAACTGGGACGCACGAGTCTCGAAATTCGGTGGACGGCGCCTCGTGATTCATCAATGAAAAATTCGACCCAGTTGTCACAGAGCAGCCGGCATTAATAAGCTTCGCAAATCCGGCGAGGAACTCGAAGAACTCGAACTCGACCTCGACCCGAGTCGCGACTGCCAAACAGGCTTCTTCGTCACCCTACTTCGTTCTCGCGCCGATTTTTCTCGGCTATTTTACCATCGAACCAAAATTAGGCAAACATTTTTCTTTGTTTTTGCGAGACTCATAGGATCGTTCATTTTTATGATGAAAATTGTGCGACTTAAAATTCTGAGAAATTAAGAAATTCAAGTATTTCTGTCTGTTTCCGATCTCGTGCCAATATTATGAAGTTCTCGAGATTCTTCAAGTTACTTCGTGATTCGTATTTTCTTGGAATTCTTGAATAATATTTTGGAGACATTTTTGCTTCTAAATTATTATTTTACATTTATTAATAATTAGTTTACATTTGGGATCTTCGCATTTTGTATTGTCAATCGTTTAAATTGAATATGGAGGAAACCTGGTTAGTTTCGTGATACTAAAAGTTACGAAATTTCAAATTTAAGTCAAAGAAAAAATGGTACTTTTTTTACTATGGAAAATAATCTCGTGAGATACTATTTTATAGATCATCAATTGTACCTCTAGATTTTTTTTAATTCCTTATACCTTTAAATTGACTGTTTTGTAACTACCTTTTTAAAGCATGTACCTAAACCGAAAATCTCATGTTGTTTCGCAAAATGAAGTTAGCACGTTCTATGAATAAAAATAAGCAAAAATGTTATATAAACATAGGTTCGCAAATGTTTTATCGAAAAGTTAATTTTCAGTTAAAAATTTATTTATCAAAAGGTTATAACAAAAATACGAAACAATTATATTTCACAGAAAAAGCTTGGGCTACGCTGTATAATAAAATATTTTTACTAGTTCAAACTGCTTTCAATTTCAATTTATCTGAATATAAGAAAAGAATAGAATTGAGAGACAACTTTAGGGGAAAATGACGCCCTGTTATTCACCACTCTGCTCGATTTTAATAATCGGTAATTTATACGCGTTCAGAGGAGGTGGTTTCCCTACAGAAGTTCGAAGGAAGCTTCGTGGATCCTTTCTTTAATCTCGAGGAACTTTTTGCCCGGCCGCGGCTATGAGACTGCGCTGCGCAATTCTCACGAGAAGCGATCGAATTAATTCAGCTTCGACAAAAAGACGAACCGCACCCTTCGAAGTTTCAGAACACTTTCTTCCGCTTTAAAACAGAACCACACTGGGTGAATTGTCGTTTCTTAAATCGATGCCGTAAATTAAAGCCAGCCAACGACTAAAATCCTTTCGAGATTCCTTTCGCCCCGGTTAAATGTTCCGAACGATCTCAGAATTCTCGGATAACGGAACCAGAGAGAAATTCGTTCTTTCTTCTTTTTATTTGAAATCTCCTTAGACCATTACGCCGAAAAGATTCGAGAATGCGAATCAGACTAATTAAATCATTTTTTTTTTCTTTAAATTGCTAAATGGAGAAGTCTTAAATATATGACTTTCAGAATAAAATACATTTAAAATGTGTTAGTAGACAGAAATATTTTTAAATTACTAATTTATGTATCTGTGCACATATATTTTCCAATTCTAAAATATAGAATAGTGACCAAGTTTTAAATAATAAAATACTAATCAATCTTTCAATATCTTAAGAACTTCATCCCAATGTTTTTTTCATTTAAAAGGAGGTCTTGTTGTTCAACCATGCTCAGACAAGAATTCAATACGATCTCCCTCTTCATTAATGCATTTTTAAAATGTGCATAATATTAATTCTCTTGTATTTACTTGTTACTCGAACATAATTCTCTTGATACTTCCATAATGTTTTATTCAAATTCTTTCATTTCATTTCTTACAAGCTTATTATATTTCAGTCGCTTTGACGCCTTATAAATATCATAATTTACACTGCAATGCATAAATAAATACATCCAAACCGTTCAATAGCCAAATATCAAAAAGCCGAAGCATTTTTTTAATCGCCACCTGTTTTGCGCTCTAAAAATTCACAACTGTGAAAATCACTCAGGTGGGCAAGGGATATCGAATTCTAACATCAGCAATAAAAAAAGAGATCGTTTTTTAAATACCAATCGTACGGTTCACAGGTCAAAGGTGAACATATCAAAAGGTTCACCCTCAACATTTAACAAGGACAAAGGTTAGGGGGCGGGACATGTTTGTGATTCGTTTTTGGAATGTATTTCTCAGTTTTGTGATGAAATTCGATTGGAAATTTTCTGGATGGCCGAACAATCGATTAAATACACGATGACGCGACGAAGCGACGATATAGACGCTGTTGATTCTATATAACGATAGTTGATTAGAAGTTCAAGTTCACGAGAGTTCGAATTTTCCGCAGTTACTTCAATCATCCTTGTTTAGTCGATAATGATCCACTCCTATCGGTTTCAATGAAGAGTCATGATACGATGAATTGTTAAATTACATTAGCACCTCTATTTTGTACGAGAAAATCGGAATAACGGGAGAGAATTAAATTACATTTCGTAAATTATTTGAATTGAATGTTTTCTTGAACATACACGTATAGTTATAAAAATTGAGGATCCTTGAAAATAAAAATTAAAAAATTTAGATTTAAAGAATAAAAAAAAAAAGAAAAATCTTTTTAAGTTGGACACGTAAGGGTTCTAAGCTTCATAAGTTTGAAAATTTTATTTTGAAAGTTTGCAGATACAAAAATTTGATAAGTCGAAAATTTAGAAACCCGAAAGGTTGTAAATACAAAAAAAACTGGATTTGCAAATTCACGATCGAATTCTTTTCGTAAAAATTTTCCATTTCCTGTTCACATGCGTTATTCACACAAAAATTAATTCGACATGGTCATTTTAAAACATAGAAATGATTACCTGGCAATTTCACGCCAACAGCGGGCTCGCAGCAAAACGCTTTCAATTCCAGCGATTATTAAACCGCAATTATCAAGTGGCTTTTGAAAAACGGTGAAATCTATTTCACAGTGAGGTGTTTAAAACCACTGGCAATCACATTTTCAATTAATTGATATTCGGCGAGAATCGAGCTACTTTCAACGTTATTTTCGTTTGATGAACGACTCTGACAGACAGTTTCGTGTAATATGAATACTTTGTCAAAAAAATTGAAATCTATTGAACAGAAATTAAAGGCGGTAGACTATGCTTTTTCACCTTTCTTTTTTTTTTGAAGATAAAAAAGTAGGAAAAAAACAAATGTGTTTAAGGGTCGGTTTTGTTTTGATCCTTTCGATTCATTATAATTCGCCAAAAAGAAACGAGAAGAAAGATGTAGAGCAAAAAAACTGCATGCGAACCGATAAATAAACCTCCTCTCTCGTTAAATAATGAAAAACATCGTGCGAGAGATATCAATATTTGCTCTGCGGTTCAAAAGTGATCCGTTTTATTCCCTTCCATCGATCATTTATAGAACTTTGATGGAGCAAACTGAACTTTTCTTCTTTTTTCGATTTCCATTCTTGTTTTTCTCGTTTTTTTCTTTTAGTTGTTCAATTCTTCTCTTCCTTTTGTTCTATGCGTGAGCTTCATTTGGAAGAAAAAGAAAGAAGAACTCGGACGAACAAGTGGTAAATAAGTAATGAACTATGAACAAGTTGTATATGGGAATGCAAGTGCAGTTGACACACGCAACGAAAACCGCAGCCATGTTTTAAATGGAGATAAATGATCAAGGTCAATGGTATTGTTCAAGGAAACTGAAAAATGTTGCAGGAACACGAGAGGCATTCGAGCGAATGGGAAAAACAACGAGTAAGATGTACGATTAGCTGTTTGCCGAGTGTTACCTAGGCACCGTAATGCTGTCTGGCGATAACGTTCGTTTGTTAACAATTTCTGAGAATGCTGCTACATAATTTATAACTTAGGTATGTACGAATGTAATGTTGTGTTCGAGTAAGTTTCGAACGAAGCATGGAATTTTCATAACGATGTCGGTGTTTTTCAAGCATTACCGTCTTTTGTATTTGATACAATTTTTGACATTAGTAAAAAACTGTAATTATTTAAGAATTAGATTGAATGTATGAATTCGTAGGATGTTTTAAATAAAAGGATAAGGACAAGATTTTGGGATCGTTAAAACTCCGTGAAAGAGCAAGATTTGTTTCAAATTTTACCGATATAACTATGATGGTCCAGTCTTATAACGATGCTAATTTAAAATGGTCCATAGAAATGTATTCATAAAAGTGTCTACGAATGTTCGAATACTTTCACGAGCCTACATATGTCCATAACCAAATTCTCGATTGATATTCTACATCTCTCAATTCTGCCATTGTAATTTAAAATTATGCTGACAAATTATCCTAAATATGTCATACATCTGTCAATACGTAATAAACTCTAATTCTCAACTCTATCATCGAAGCCTAATGTGTGCCACAGGAAAATCTTCGACTTTCTCCAAACTGATATATTTTTTTAAAGCAACCATAGTTGCTCAATTCCATCGTTATATACCGCAACTGCAAAGCACTGAAATTTCCTAATAGGACATTTGCCAACAACTAGATCCAAAAATCGGCTCACCTGGGAAGCCTTTCTTATAGCCAGGGGGCAAAAACGCAGCCGGTGGCGTGATCGGAGGCACCGCGTCCCAGCAGGGCACGACATCCGGCTGCATCGCGTACCCCGGCGGAAGTTCCAGCACCTTCTGCTGCTTCTCGCAACGTCTACGTCGACGGCCACCCGGCGTGAAGGTTTTCACGGCCGCCAGGAAACCGACGCCACTCATCTCCTCCTTTTGGGATTTCGTGTTTGCACCGTAGCTTCGTCGCTCCAATATTATATCCGGTCGATTGCTCTGATCGATTCGTTGTAACTACGTGACTCGATCGATGTGAGTTCCGATCAAAACCAATGGAAACTGGAATCTCCGTCTCCAAAATGTTTACCTGGATCGCGCTAATCGCAAACGCGATCAAGCGACTCGCGAATCGTTGCGGAATGCGAGATCGTGCGTGACAGGCTCTGAAACTTGCGTTCTGATGGCTTGTGTTCACGATTCACTGCTGGATTTGATGATTTCGATGATGTCTGTGCGGTTCATGGCGGATGATCAGCATGCCGACTGTTGACAACGATCACGGAAACCGTATTGTTACGAACATTGTTGATGTCATCATGATGAACCATGAAATATCGCTCCTTTGCATTCAACTTTTGTTCTTTTATTTATCCATATTAATAAATTCGACGATAAACAGGCTTAAGAATAGACTCGTCAGTTCGTTTTGGAACTCTTGAAGGATAAACTGGTCGTAATATTGATTTACACGAGACTATTAATTGAATTCTTTAGAGGTTACCATAATTAGATATTCTTTGTTAATTCGAGTGCAAAGGATTGCAAAGTCGATCGGCATGAATCGAGCAGAAATACGGAAATACTGCAATGGAGTGATCTTTGCGAAAGTAATTGTATGTCGAGATATTGCATCGCTGATTGACTTTGAAGTATTCAATGCTGGTTGTAATTTTAGCCATTGTTTGCTATGAGCACAGTCGATAATATTTTTAAAAATTTCCAGCATTAATCAAATATTATTTGCAGGAAGCAATATCAGATGTGTTTGCTGATAACGACGAGTCGTACATATTATGTAGCTGATTGACGAAGGCAAAAGTGAGTAGTACGAGATTTTTAATTATTTTAAAACCACTTTTTTATTTAATAAAAACTGCATCAATCAAGTAGTACAACTTTAAATAACAAAATAATAAATTTTGCTGAATCTTATTGTTTAGAATTTGTAAAATCTTATTATAAAAGAATTTTGCAACCCCGATGGCTGGAAAAATTCGTCTAATATTTTACAGGCACAGCGTCTTTTATCAACGAATAATAACTTTCCTTTGCTACAAATCGGTATTTGATCATGCTTGAGCAGAAAATACGTCAAAAAGTGAAGTACATTTACTTGAAAACGAAAAAAAGTCACTAAAATGTATGTAAAGTACATGTAACAAAAATCTTTCCACAAATTGATCTCAATTTGCTCAAAATTTTACTCAAAATACAATTCACTTTTACCTTCTTTCAAGCATTCTCAACGCATCAATGCAACGACTTGCGAACAGGTTGACAAGCCATCGTTTTATTCAAACGAGCATTCAAATAAGAAGCACGAGAATGATGTTTTTGTCACACAGCGACTGGGTGTTAGTGTGTGACCTCGTATCGACGATCACCATCGTAAACTACAGGTTTGCTTGTTCAAGTTTGTTTCGACGATCGACGCTTATAATTTTAACACTAGTTGCATCTATCCCGATGAAACTTAACGAGAAACTTCTTAATTAACTCTCATCATTGCTGATATATCTCTCCGGTATCTTCTCTGAAGATCGTAACTGCTCGATAAATGAAAATGACGCATGTGTTCGACAGAAACGGCACAAAATAACAAATTCTTTCAGATAACCGCATTTCGTAATTTCTTTCGAGTTCCTCGATCAAAAGCTAGTTTACTAAAGCACGCTTCTTTAAAAGTCTACGTTGAGTTTGTCAGTCGACTATTATTAGGCACAAGGTAAATTCCAATGCATAATGATTTTCGATTTTTCTTTGAACTCTGGCATGAGAAAGATTGAACATCAAAGGTTGAATCACCGAGTTCAATGAAACTGTTCCTTTAGGATAATATTGCTGTTGTATAGGATTATCGAGTTTCTATCTATGGATGTTTGCTTCTTGAAAGAAAAAGAGAGAATGAATAATCTTCTTTCAAAAATAGAGTTTAATGTATAGGAAACAATTGATTCCCTGTAAAGTAATAAAAAACGATTCTTGGAAAAAGTTATTATTAATCGCGATTTATGATATTTTCGTGTTTCGTTACGTTGAAGCTAAAAGTGCCGGATGGTGTATGAAAGTTTCGAGAATGTTTCGAATGACTTTGACATCTCATTTTCATCGTCATTTCTATCTAATAACAAATCATAAATTTACACATTTTGTCATTTCTTTAATTATTTTTTGAAACAATGAAATTAAATTGAACATTCATTTATTTCATACATTATAATTTCTCTGCAGCTAATTCGATACCCTACTACACATTTTATCAATTTTTCTATAAAAATTTCACGTTTTAACGGTCGTCAGATATTCTCCATTGACGATTTTTCGTCAGGAAGATCATAAATATTTCTCGATACGTAAAACAAACATAACGAAACATTAATATTCTGAGTCGGTATTGTATTTACGTCAATATACGTTGCAACGTGTATCGGCGATAAAAAATGTCATATTACAGGTAAAGCTCGACATAGGATGTCAATATTTTTCGTTCAATAAACAAACCTCCATATAGCATGTTTATACCGCAAAGACATTTTTTTCCAGAAAAAAAAAAGATGAGCGGGACTTTATGTGTCAGCTTTCCGATCGTGAGAAACAGTTATTACTGCGAGTTAAACAAACATAAAATTTATGACTTCCGAGTACACATCACTGCGTGTTACGATTCAAGTACGTTAAAATACAATAAAATTTATACAATTATGGTGATCATTTCGACAAATTTCATGACAAACATGCAGAGGATAATCTCCAGTTTCAGTGACTAAATGTTCCTAAAGTGAAACAGACTGTCATAGACAAATGCAAATTGCGACTTACGTTACGACCAAATCCAAGAAGAATTTACTACAGATCAAGCAGAATTATTGACCAAACGACAATATGAAATTTAATATCAGATACGAATTCAAGGATAACTTTAAAATTTAACTAATGTTCCCAAAATTCAAACTACTCATCGTCATTTCGAAAGTCGAAGGATTTACGTTACAATTCCGGAATAATTTACTACAGATCGGACACAACCGCTGACCAAATGAATCTAAAAAATTCAATAACCTAGAACCGGAAAAATAATCTAAAAATTCAGTTACAAAGTTCTTACCAAAAATAAAACAAAGGATTCATATTACAAATGAATTCCGAAGAAATTTACTTATAACAGCAAAAATTTCTTATCAATAATAAGAGCCCTAAACCTCCGAATCTGCTTTCTTCTCGAACTACATCCTTTAGACTGCGCAATAAATACTTCGTCTTCAACAGATCGTGAACTTCAAAAACAGCCTAAACCTTAAAAAATCAGCCAGAATTGACTTGAAATAAACTGAAAAAGAAAACGAAAAAAGGGAAACCTCTTGGCGCCGAAGCGAACACGCGGACACCCAGTCGCCGTTGGCAACATGCACCTGCACGATATTTCGCTGTCACCGGATGACCTTGACAGATCTAGCAGAGTTCGAAGAAGGCCGACCGGTGGCGGAAGTGCGAATCGATCACCAGTTGCGCGCGTGCACGATGAAAGTGACTACAAACCACACTCAACTCGAGGTGCGCTCCGGAGAAGAGCGTCCACCGTACTGACGGGCTGCCGCTCTTCGTCTTTCTTTGTCGCGGGCCGGCCGACAGCGGCCGAAGACAGCCGAACGCTTCGACGAGGGGTGACGAAGCTGACCGATCGTCTCAGCGACTGCGCGCGCAACCAGGGCGAGATTACGGCGGCCGCGATCATGCCTCGAAGACGCGTGGGCGTTCGGCTGCCGCTTGTGGAGGCTGCAAAGAGGATGCGGGGGCTCCATCGAGGGTTGATGCAGGGGCGGATATGCTAGATGGACGATTAAGGGCACTCAGAGCAGCAAGTTCCCTCGAGAAATTGCAGTTTCATTCTGTTTTCTCTGTTTAAGAGTTTGCATTCGTTGATGGATACAGGAGAGTATTAGAATACTTTCTGTAGTCGGTGGAGGATATAATAAGAATTTCCGGTTTGCAGTTTTTGCTACGGAAACTTTGTGAGAAAGCTCATGAAGTGGAGAGAGGAGAGGTGATTTTAGTTTGGAAGTATAAATTTGTTTTATTGCGGTATAAAATTTGGACGATGCGGAATGTTTAAGTCGAGGAGATTCGTATTTTAAAATAGCAGCAGCTTTGCAGCGTAACTTTTATCTTTTGTACATTTAGGTAGTTTGGGATTTGTTTAGACAAAAATACCTTCAATGTTATATTTTGATATCAGAAGAAAAATATAGAAATAAAATCCCTATATTTGATAGGCTACTGCTAATATCAAATATGAATGTGAGAATACTTGATGTAAGTATCCATTGTTAAATATTCATACTTCAGTTTTGTATTTTTCTTTTGGAGGAATGAAAAGTCATATTAATGTAGCAAGTAGCAAAGGTGAAAATAATTTTTCATTTTTATTTGCTTTCAATTGAATTATTTTAAAACGGTAATATACTAATATTTTCATAACTTTAGATAGGAGATATTTTAATATTTTTATAACGTCGACGCGTGAAAAAGCTTTTTTTATTCATCTTTCCCGCTACATTATACGTATATTAAAGCATACGAGATGTTTTTCGATAGGGGATGACAGGAAACTGCTTGAGCTGTTAAGACTGAGTTTGTTGAACATGGGCAATATTAGAAAATTGAATTATTCTTAAACGCGCGGGACGGAATCTAAATAAAAACCTTAATATTACCTGTTTCTGAAAAATAATTTACCTATTGATTAGTTTTCATAAGAAAACTTTTCAGAGAATTGTTTATAGAAATAAAAATATATTTTACGAACAATTCGTAGTTTACTATATATAAGTTTACTATATATGAATATTAATACTATAGTGTATATATATATATATTAATATTATACCACTAGTAAAAATTTTCATCAATTAAAGGGAATACAAATGGTATTACGTAAACAGGAAATGAAAAATTCAATTTAGAATCAAAATACGGTTTGCAAATTATGAAAAGGAAATACAATAATATCCATAATAAATATTTATCGGACACTTAAATAACATTATTTTATATGAGTAAAACCAAATCTTTCCCTGTCTATTACAATCTTGCATTGCAAATCTATCCTAGGAAAAATTAAATCCAAAATTTTTTACCGGTGGATAATTTCAGTTCCTCAAGAAAAACATTGTTGTCACCCTAAACCGACCCACGCTCTTGCCCGTCGAAAAAGGTTAAAGCAACAAAAGCCCTCTTCGTAAACATCTCCCTGACTTTCCCTATATCCCATTCAAACTCCCCAAAAATAAAACAAAATGAGGAAAAAGCGTAACTTAGAACGAATTCTCACGTAATGTTCACTCCTAGAATTGAATGCTCAAACAATGTCCTTAAAAAAGTAACCTAAACCTTTCCTAAAACTTTCACTCCATTAATTACAAAGTTGCATACAAAATAAAAAGAAAAAAGAAAAGAAATCGTGTCAATTCCCACACTCTTTAACAAATTTTTCCGAAAATAGCCCTTAATCTTTCCCCATAATCCATCCAAGCTCTTCACGAACAAACCAAAATAAAGAGAAAGTCAATTCTCGCATAATGTGTTATCCCCTAAAATCTCCACTCTGTCACTTTCACCAAAGCTAAGTGCAGGAAAAATCATGATGCATTTCCACAGACAACGACAAACTTTCTCCGGAAACCGCGAACGTGTCCACAGCGACCGCATTCAAGGCTGCGATTCAATCGCGCGCGTGTGAATCCGCTAGGCGCGCGACGCGGCGTCCGGGCACGAGGGCGCCGCGTGACGCCGATCCGAGCCTGAGGACGAAAAGGTAGGGCGGCCGGCTGTGCTACGAGGGCCAGAGGAGGGCAGAGGGACGTCGCGTTATCCGCTATTCGTACCCCGGGCAAGGGAACCGATCGTTACTGGAAAACTCGGCGCGGTGGAGGGGCCTTTTCATTTTCCAAGGGGGCGCAGTTGCTGGTTTCGCGACGTGGGAGAGGTTCTCTCTGTGCCGGCTGCCGCTGCCAATGGAAGGAGGAACAGAAGACACGAAAATTCGTCCTTCCGTGGCTATGAGAAAGGGGAGGAGAAAGGAGGGGAAACAGAGCCAGCGAGAGCGCAGCCGTCTCCGATCGGGATCCGGCTCTCTGTATCAGCAGTATCGATCATTACTCCTGGACTCTCTTTCCGGTTGCTCTGTCGACGTCCACGTCGACGCGTGGCTCTATCAACCCGCCACTACCACTCTCCGTGTTTGGCCTCGACTTCGAGCCGAGGCCCGTCGACCTTGGGATCCGCCGCGGAAAAGGAAGGCGAGACACTGACGAGACGAGCTGACGAGAGAGGGAGGATCGAGGGCTGACGCGCTAGTCTAGTAGAGGGGGTGGTTTAGAGCACCCGTGTAGGGAGGCTGATGGATATTGTTTGGAACGTGGAGGGAATACCCGGACTGTAGTTACGCTGTTTTCCGCGTATGTCTGCGTTACCACTGAAATATCTGGACTTTGCATGTTTTTGAGAAGTTGTATTTTAATTTCGACGATTCTATTCCTTATAATCGTTGTACGTAGAATATCGTGGCATGATTAAAAACCACTAGATAATAATAAAGCAACTGTTTGTAGCTGATAAATCTCATAGAAAATAAATTTTATAGAAGAATTAAGATATTAAGAAAATGATACAGAATTTTAATTTCTTTTGCAGTACAGTTACAATTACTATCTTTCTTTGTAACTTATGTAGGTGTTTTACTTTTATGAAAATTTCCATCTACGACATATTTTAGTATCAATTAAGATCTAACTTTCGTTTATGTTGTAACTTCTACTATATAATAATACGATGATGTCATATGTCATAAGTCAAGCACCACAGGTCGTCAAAGATCAGGAAACTTTGGTTAAATATGAATAGCACAGAATGCGATATATTTCAGAATAAAACAGGTAACCAAAGAATGAACAAACATTCTTTTCATTAATCATTAAACGTTATGTTAGAAACAAATAAAATCAATGCATATTTCTGAGCTTCCTCTATTTTTTCTCTCTTTTTTCGTTTTATTACATCGTTATAGAATAAATTGATTGATCCTAGGATGACAGGTAGTGTTATCGACACGAGATTGCAGTCGATAACTGTCAATATTTTTTTGCAACGCTCATTCGTAGAACGAGAATGTTTTTACATATTTTTGTCGGGCGCTGCTTGCAATGATGTGCGTTCCACCGTTTGCGTGGTTGAGTGTGAATTTTCCCAGACAGCATCTGTCGATCACAGCGGACTGCGAATGTTCGAAGCAACAGAGAGCAATGCGTTACGAAACGAGGAAACGAAGAATTCTGGCACGCGAAAGATTTGTTGCATTTGTCACAGCTCTTTTTCCATTAGGGGGAATCCTACTCGAAATGAATGATATTGAAAATATTTGCATCGTGATTCTATTTGCAGTTTTCAACCTGCCGTTTTTTCAGGAATACTGTTTTTTTTTGACAGAAACATTTCCCCTCTAGCGATAAGTATTTGTACACTTCCACATTATTGAAAGACATATGTCACTTGAAAATATATCAAGAACATAAATATCTTAATCAAATTGTACAAAGTATCCGAATACTAATGGACTATTTTCAGTGAATTATCCCTCTTTAACAACTGTATCTTTGATTTCTTTCTAAAAATAGCTTTGAATGAACGATACAGGTAAAGAATGTAAGAGAAACGATATAGTGAAATTCCACGGTGCTACAGTTCGTACAACTTCAGTTCATGTTTCGCTTTATACAGCTTCCTACACGCGCGTTTCACTGCTCTTCTCGAAGTTTACAAGGTATTTCCATGCAAACGAATCTCTTAAGTGTTTTCCACCATCCGAGTATTGCACTGTAGGTAGTTGATTTTTCGATATGCCCGGGAGCATCGATGGAAACGATGGAATGCAAATTCTCGACAATATCGACTCACTATAAGGCATCCTGTAGTCTTCCTCTCTTTGTACCTAACTTTCCAGTCGTTAAATAGTTTTATTTACTTGAAGAATACATTTTCCGACGTTTTTTAACCTTTATAATGGCTAGAAAACGAATGTATATGTCGAATAATAAATTATCTTAAAATTCTTCTAAATAATAATACACGTAGATACATCGTTTATTTCATTGCTGTTTTATTATCCAAATATGTCAGTAAAACAATTACTATTCTCATTAAATAATTTAATAATATGACAAAGGTAGCAAGTAACGTGAGAAGAGCAAGGAAATCTGGAAATAATCGATGAATTATTCATATAACATACTAATAAAACAATTATTATTCTCATCACACAACACTATACAATAATTTGTAGTATGACGAATGTAGCATCTAATTTATCACACGATGCAACATATCTTGTTACGTGATCATATTACATACGTTTACATAGGTGAACATGAACCACGTAGGCGATATATCCTGAGAATCACAGAGCTATGATTTCACGACACACGATGGCTAACAAAGGAGCCATAGTTGACATTGTTCTACTGCAATTTCAGTGAAATTTTCCTGACATACGGTTAGGTAAGCCTTACATACGACGTGACGTTTACAACATTTGGCAGGAACGTGTAGGCTCAGAATTCGAACGTTTTGTGGGCTCGTTCGTTTCATTTCGCTTTTATAGCCGAAATAAAGCGGGTTTCTTTACGGCGCTCCTACTTTCACGAGCTTTTCCTGGGAAAACTGGTTATGTAGCACAAAGTGTATTGCCATGTTCAACCGTTCCTCACAATTAATAGAGATAGTTCGTTTTAATTTACTACGTGGAAATTGAAGTTCCCTTCGTCCACATTGAGAGTTATTTTTGTAGTTCTCTTTCTCTTCTCTTTTTATATTTTTTCGTACGATGCAATATATCGAAGCTCCAGGGAAAATTTGCGATCGAGTAGGAGAGAGTCAAAAGAATTTTAAGAAAAACTATTTTGTGGAAATTTTATAGTTTACTGCTTGCTTGTTAGAGTTTCCTTTGAAACGCGTATGAAAAGTTAATAGAGAATCGCTGATAAAAAGTAGGAACAGAGAAGAGTAAAGAGTGTAGAATATAGAGAAAAATTAAATATCCTGAATTTTTAAAATAAATGCTATTTATTATGGTCAGCTATAACCAAACGATACTATCTGAAAGTTAAAACTAAATCATGGCTAGGACTAATTAGCATTAATTAATAATTAACCCTCCATAAGGCCATTTCATCTATCTAGAAATGTACCAGACACAAACAATATTCAAATGGAGCTCGTTTTTAACATTAAATCACACGTACAAAATCTTTTTACAACCGAACGCATCGATAGATGAGGAGCAAAGAGAGCAAAAAGCGTAATGAATGGGCAAATGTACTTACGAGAAAAGCAAACGAAGATTTGCTTGTACGGAAATTCGAGCTGTGTCGCGTAAGCTTTCGTGAATGGGTCATTCAGAGAAGCTCCTTGTCTGGGGCCAGGCATTCTAATTGAAGAGTGCTTCCACGGAAGCCTACTTGGCCTCGCTTTTCGTCGATCCATCCTCTTTGTGGTGTTCTTACTTCCTTTTCCTTTTTTCCTATTTTCTTCATGGAGGCAATATTTCGTCGAAATCGTTAACTAACAAATTGTTAGTACTCGACGAAAGTGCGTTACCTTAGACAGTTTAATTCGCGAGACAAGTGTGTGAGACCTTGTCTGTAGAATTGGAAAAAAAACTGCTTGAGATACGAGATAATGTATTTTTAAACTGTTATTCCATTCGTGCCAAATTTTTCAAATGATCTATGCTAGTTAGAGCATCAATCAGTTCTTTTGTATTTTATATATACGAATCTTTTATAATACTTGTAGAAATAATGGATATAATCTATTTGCGAACACTACAAAATATATTATTAATAAT
The DNA here is from genome assembly GCF_011952205.1 of Bombus bifarius. Classification (NCBI taxonomy): domain Eukaryota; kingdom Metazoa; phylum Arthropoda; class Insecta; order Hymenoptera; family Apidae; genus Bombus; species Bombus bifarius. The sequence goes on from NW_022884488.1 coordinate 305,149, forward strand.
GTAGTAATAAAATTTGTGGCATCAAAATTCTCAATATTTATGATACATATGCTACATATGCACTCGACTAATAAATAAAACTATTTACCTCGTTTCTTCAAATCGAAACATATATCTTCATCCAAATAATATCGAATACGTCACTTTCATGCTACAATACGCAATTTCGCGAAATACCACTTTGATATAACCGCAATAGATTTCTAAAGCCCCGTGATTTCTACCCTGCAGCAATATCTCAGATAATTCCAATATTCTAATTTAACTTTTCCTTCGACGATCAGTTCTAACATACAATGTCAGTGATGTAAAGATTCATCAGAGAAATCGTGCGACTTTCATTCTCTGCAAATGGTTTCGTATACGACGTATGTACCTACTCGTTCGACGAAATTCGATGTGAATCAGCAGGTTCGAGATCGAAGCACAGCCTTTCTTTTTCCAGAATCGAATCATCGATCGTCGATATGAAATAAAGACGTTGCGACTACGATGTCGAGCTTGTTACGTTCGTAATATGTTCGCTAACGTTCCTCGATCAATCAACAGTGCACCGTATCAATACCTGTTCAAGGTGTGTATCACGAGGACGAGGTAATCTCTTAAGGTAGAATCGAGGATGAAAAATGATCGCCATCAGTTCCTATAGCATTTTGAAAGAAACACGTCGGCATTTCCGGAAGACGAACAATGGAAGCTTCATGGAGAAACTATTCAGATATTTATTTTGTTTATACAGTTGCTCGCAAAAGTATTCGTACACTTACCATAGAAAATTTTGATGTCGACATTGTGAGTGTTATATAAAACGTTTTAATATTTCATTAGCACTATAATGAGACGCGACTGTCAAGGTTGTATTGGCAAAATTTGAATTTAATTTGAAAATATATGTAGAAGTTATATTTATATTTTCTGTGAACTTATATTTAGTAAAAAATTAGTATACGTATAGTATGAACAGTCATGTTAAGCATATAAATAAGAAATGTCAGTCAATTTTTATAATCACTGCAAAATATATACGTACATTAAATATCCTAACTAATTGTATAAATTTTGTATATATCTTCAGAATCTTTACGCATTTTACAATATATTTTACAATATATGCATGATAGTTGGGTGTCATTATTCGTACTAATGGAATTTCAAAATGTTTGGTGTAACATACGTATTATGCTCATACACAATAAGGATACTATATGTATTACATGTGGTTTGATAAAAGTCGATTTAATAATAACGTTATTTTTGAAATGAGATCAAGTAGCGGAAGTTCACATTTTTTATTATTACGCTCTGAAGATAAAAATAAAGACAATGTGATAAAATGTTTTAAAATGTGCTAAAAATAGATACACAAACAAATATATGATAATATTTTAAAATAAAAAGCTCATTTTTTCGTGACTTTAGTACATTTCACTTCTTTTTCTCTTTTTTATTTTAACGTAAAGTCAGTCTCGCGACAGTTAAACGTTGAAAATCGAAAATTTCATCGTGAAATGCGAGTTCAGCCATTCGTTAGCGACGTTTCGTCGCTGAATTTTGATATTTCCAAGGCTTTTAAGGACAGAAACACGGCCAACTTTCGAAACGACCGCACTTCCCAGGCAGGCTGTAATTTTTCAATCATGCAAATTAACACACCGTCGACGTGGATTCGCGTGTCACGCGAACTATGACGGCTCGTCGACGACTCGTGACTTCGTTCATAAATGTCACTAACGTCAGAAAATAGCTACCCGTCTGGGTATTTTTTAAACTGAATTTCGAGCCTGACAGATGATGAACGTAAGTGCAATGAACCAACGCTATGTAATACTAGTTGCTAGAAGCTGCGACGATTGTCGTTTCGAAAAATAAAAATTCGACAAAATCAAGAGTTTTTTAATCAAATTTTATGAAGTTGTGAGAGGAAATTGCTTTTTTTATGACAGAAACAATTTCTCTGCGCGTAGGAAGTATTCATAGATAACAAGATGAACGATAAAAATGATTTGTAGCAAAGAATAATTTCTTAGGAGTGAACAAAGAAGAAGATTTTAATTAGATTTTCCTTTTATCTTTTGTCCTTTTTATTGAGGTAGTTTGACTCTCCACGAAGAGATTATTTTGCTGGACCATCTTGTCAAAATGTATAGTAATACTAAATTATAAAATTTGTCAGAAAATGTTACTTCGAACTGTAAATTACACTTGGTTTCTTCTTGTTATCTTTTCTTGTACGTAGCAACGTAGCACAAATTTTTTAACTAACTTTGTACCATTTGAAAGAGGAGAGTTTGGTTAAATAGAGTAGGACTAAAAGTTAAGCGAAATTGCTCTTCAATTCTTTAGAACTCATTGAAGACCATACTTCACTCAAGACTGATTCTTGATACCAGCAAAGAGGATTACTAAAACACTCAAGAAACTTCGTCTTTTTTACGGAAATCTTCTCAAGAAAACAATATTTCTCTTCCGATCATAAAATTTTTAATAGTATCTGGAAGATGCTCTCATTCTGCTTACTGTACAACATTATCCAACCTAATAATTTCTAACTAATTACAAAATTGTTAATACTAAATAAATAAATATATGTAGATGATATTTTCGATCTAACCGATCTCCTCTCTGGTTGTTTCTGTTTAGATGCTCAGCTTTACAGTTATTTAAGTCTTCATGAGTTATTATACTTTAGTTTCTAATTTCTCTCTTTTTTTAACATGTACATTTAATATTGTAGCTTTTCTTTTCTTTTTTGTGTCGTAGGGCTAATGCCCGTAAATTATTCAATGAATAAATAGATAAATAAATAAGAACTAATGATTACTAAATAAAACAAAAAACAATTACTTCTTCTTTGGGTCAAAAGCAAGCAAGAAAATCGAAATTCTTGAAGCACAAGTTGCACGTGAAATTTTAGAAAACACGCACAAAAGATTTTCCCGCTTTTCATTCGAAAAGAACCAGAGGAACCCTCGACGTTCGCGCTTGGAGAATTTTGATTCTTCGAATGAAGAGAACCAAAGCAATAGAATTTCACGCCTCTTCAACCACTCATCGTAGCTCCAGTGAACAACGAAAAGATGAAGAGTAAATGTGCAGGAAAAAGAAAGTCAAAATAGAAAGAAAAAAGAGAAAGGATGCGTGGAAAGAAACATGTGATTGTTCATATATTTACGATCGTCCACGGTTTCGATGAGTCGACAGGCGACAGTTCGAGTTAAGAATGAATGAAGTCGAAATGGCAAGGATCGCAAACATCATTCTACTCCTTGGCATCGAAATACAGGAGCCAATATTGTTTTTCTCACATCTTTGACGGCAGTTCGACTGGCTTCTTCTCGAGAAACATGCGTCGATTTTTCCTTATATCAAGTAAATTGACGTTTAGTTGTGACTGCTTTTCGATTATCTCGAACCTGAGTTGTAAATATTCTTAAAAAGAGTTCCATCGACAGTCAGAGGAATCAAGTGGAAGAAGAATACATACACGTATTTGTTAAAGTATCTTGTCACAACAAATTTTCGAAGAAATCATTTTATCCGGAAATTGGATTAAATTAGATTAGATGATAAATGGTAAGTAAATTAAATTTTCTAAATAACAAGTAAATGACAACTAATATAAAATTTTCGTTACAAGATTCAATTCATTACTGTTATACTTTTTATTAACATGCCTTCCTTCTCTCGGAAAAAAATCATTTGAAAATTAATTGCAGTATTTAATAAAAATACATTGAAATTGAATGACATTGAATTTGTAATATTCGGCGAAAAGTTTGTTTCATAATAATCAGAGTAAAATGGATCTACAAAAATTTATTCTATTCGAAACCAGTTTCAAGTGTAGTTCTAATTTCAATGGCAGTACAATATTGCTTTTATTTGACTGAAATTGTATATAAAATATTCTATATAAAAATGTAATATTATAGTTATTTATCTGATGAAACGAAAAAGAAACATAAAGACATTTTTTCCTTTTTTGTGTTCTCTTAATTTTTTATTCTCATTTTTATCATTATATACTTCACGATGTTTCCAGACATTGACCTAGATATACCGAAGATTTTTTTTCTTTCAAAATAATATCATTTCCCTTCCATTTGACAAAATACAAAAATTATACTGTAACTTTATTCTGGAAGGATATTTAAGCTAATCTAGGTTAACAGAACAAATCATTTTCTAAATTCTCCATATTCTAGTCCACACATTCTACGTATTCTAATGTGGTCTCCACTGGTCCATATTATCCATATTACGTTGCATATTGTAATCCCACCACATGTTCTATTCCACATTTTCACAAATTCTCATTTATTGAGTTACCTGGAAAATTCCAAGCATTTTCAAAACTGCAAGATAATTATCTATTATTATGAAAATACAAAATTTCTGGGAAATAACGAAATATCGATTTATAATATTGATAACTGAATAATAAATGTAACAATTAACGACGAAAATTCTCCGTGTGCAAATTCTAAATTTTTTTATCTTAAAAATTAATTTTTAAAATTTTGCTACAAATTTTTCAAATAAGTAGCCCAATGTATCATCTCACAACATTTATCCTCGATCTTATAACGACAGATCACCCTGAAAATTTCCCATCCTACATTTATTATGACAAAGCATTTTCTAGAATCCTTCCACTGCCTTATTTCCCACAGAGCTCACATAAATCCTCATTTTTAAAATCGCGCAACGTTTCTATTCGATTTCTTCGAACGATCAATCGAGTTTGTTTTTCTGGTTCTTACAGCTAGTTCCAAAGACCGGCGCTAAGGCGTTTGCCACTTAAACCGTCGCTTGAAAAAGCGATATCATCTCAGTTACACAAAGGCGGAATCTGGTCAGGGTCAATCGGTTCGCGTTGGCGTTCTTTGATACAACATTTATAAGCTTTGATGCTTCGCCACGTTGGCCAATGTTCGCTTCAGCATCTATGTTCTATCTCTTCTCCTTCTCTCTATCACCGAAAACTCGGTCAGGGTTGCTTCCTGGTTTCGTCGTTAAGAGCTCTGTCTATTGACTTCTACGAAATTTAACGAGCATCCATCGCTTTCCTCCTTGTTATATCTCCGTCGTCTTTCGAACGAGTTCGTTGAACACGTTATTTTTGTGGTTATCTTCTTCGAAATTATTTATCGATGCTTGTGTATGAGAAAATGTTTCATTTCACAAAGTGAAGAGGAAAACTTATTATTTGGTTACTTTCTGTGGAAATTGGAAAATGGTGACAAGAATTGAATATTTAGCTAGTTTCTGTGTACATCATTCAAACAGTGACAGGTTAGACCGTAGATATTTCTATAAATTTACATTTTCACAGAGTGATAAATAAGTGGAACTTGAGTAAAAATATATCTCAACTCTACCAAATTTTGTGATAGTTATGTATTTTACTTTCAATATTTTTAGATTTGTACCAACTTTCGTCCATTTTTGCATTGTTAATAAGTTCTTATTTTCTCTGAAATGTGCGAGTTTGTAATTTACTATTTCGTTTACAAATGTATACGATACTTGTTTAGGTATTTGGCAACGAAGTTTATTTAGGATATTAATTTATAGCACATCAATATATCTAATTGATTTAGGTTTATTTGAAGGTAATTTCATGCTCGTTTTAAATATTTGAGTATAAAATAAATTCCTCCAAATTGATGTATATTCAATACAAACAAACATAAATCTCACAAAAAATCAACATCAGTTTTATCAAAAATATTTGCATATTCTCTGATGTAGTATAAAACAAATTTAAGTTTCATGATTTTTGTTTCGATCGTTCGCGGAGAGACGCGATTGCGAGGTAGCACGTCAACGAGAGTCATAAATTCCCGTTGCGATTAAATAATCGACGCCACGAACTGATCGATCCTCTTATTTCTGTTATGACAATAGGGGTGGTTCAAATGAGGTTACACTGATTTAACAGGTATAAATTAATGTTTATTCAAACAACTTCTTGATTAGAGAGATATAATTAAGTTTCGATTGATATCCAAAGTTACAATGTGTAGTACGCGACGTACGCTTAGATAGCGATTCAAAAGGTGCACAAAAACTGGCTTTCTGTGAAGATGATGCTGTGGAGGAGGCTTGTTGTGGGTGGGTCTAATCTATAAGAAAGACCTGATTTGTCAAGGGCAAGATTTCATTGGGAGAGTGAGGGAAAGACTTCGCTGTCAATTGGTTAATTTTCTAGGTTGGTTGGTGAGGAAGGGTGCTAACCTCCCCCGAGAGAGATTTGCTAGTGGGAAGCATCATATGTGAGAAAACTAACTTTCCTGTAGTAACAATAAACCTTTAGAAAACGATTTAGTGAAGAGATGTTTGTTCGGTCTGAAGGATCTTAGCTAGAAAATTCCTGAGATTTATGGTAGGTGCTTGAGAGTATTGAGGGTACGCAGTAAGGACGTGCGGACATCTGGTTGCCATCCTGCCCGCGGTGGCCTGGTCTAGGTAGAGTGTCGCCGAACGTAACAATTTTAATATGTTTATCGGATTCAACATAATTTATAAAGATTTAGTTGCAATTAAATGAATAAATGAATGCATACATAGCTTCATTAGAAAATTTTATGCAGCACCCTCCCCAAAATAAAAAAAATTAAGAAGAAAACTATTTAAGAAAGTCAATATAAATTATTAACTTTCACTGACAGCGAAACTGTAGAATCTACGATTTCCCGCTGGTAAAAGAAACCTATGCCAGATCCAACGGATCTTCGTTCGTTCTCAGGACCTTGACCGACTCAGAGATCCGTCGAACGTCGACATCGATGTAAAATTCGATATGCAAACGGCTTTCAGAGGAACATTTTTATCGGGCCATTCGTTCCACTGGAACGGACATGTGTCCTCGAACGTCCACCTTTTCTTTCGTTATGTTACGTTCAATGGTCAGACATACAATATGTAAGTTATCGCGTCTGAGGGAAATTCTATCGCTTTAATCCTTCGAACACTTGAAACTTCTTGCAACAGAAGGAAGCATTAAGAAGAAAGAAAAACAAGAAAAGCAAAATAAAAATAAAAAAGAAAATAAAGAAGACTTCTTCGCGAATTTCCAGACCCTTTGCTTTGGTTCGAGCCCGTGGGAAACTTTGTTCTTTCTTCAACTTCGACTCGTTTGTCCTTGACACGTTGCATTGTGAATCGCATGGGATGGGCAAAGGAAAAATCGGTTTATAAAAATGGACGGCGGAAAAAGCATCCGTGGCTTAGCGCTGAGAGGAAAAAACGAAAGAATGAGAAGTACCGAGGATTTGCGGGGGAAGGAAGTTTGTTCGTGTATTGTTTATGGATTCTGCGTGGTTGGAAGATTTTTACAGTGGTGTTAGAACGTTCACAGTGATTTATATAGGTCTTTGTGTTTTCTTATAATTGCGTATCTGGAAATTCGATTGATTTAAAGTAGTAGTTGGTGGTATCGTGTTGTAGAAGTATTAATGATAAATTGGAAAACTGGGAAAAATGTTTGTGCATAGAAATCTATGAACCTACATTTGTCAATTTAGTTAGTAAATTATTATATGAGAAAAATCTTCTATTATTTAGTTCCAATCAAACACACAGAATTTAGGACAAAATTTTATTTTTAGAGAAAAGCAAGGAAGAAAATCGGAGCAAAATGCAGATTTGAAATCATCATGCGACTGGTGTGATAATATTTTTCTGAATTATAATAAAAAGAAATCTTCAAATATATATATATATATATTTTCAGTATTTTACTGACAAACAAATTTATAATGTAAAGAACATAATATTTGTAAGTAAACTTGGAGTGTATATAGTACTCGACGAATTAGTAATTGTGTTGGAACATTCGCACATTCCCATGAAATTACGGTCGTATAAATTGATTGATTTTAGCTGCATCGATACGTATCTTGACAATGTAAACGATATTACTGCGTTTGATTTGTTTTTCCTGAATATACATAAATTATGAGCTAACTATACTATGACTCGATGACGATTGACATTTGTTTACCATGATTTCCGTTTGCACCGACTGTATTTTCCGGCGTAATGGTGTCCGGTTATAAATAACCGTTTCGATTAGCACAGGCTAATTACGTGGAACGTGTATGTTGTCACAAATTACTTACAATCTCGAGCAAAACCTATTCCTATCTTCTTATCTTCTTTTTTCTATCCTTCACCACTCTGTTTTTATCGTACGTGAAAGAAATTCTATTTCAAGTCTCGACACAGTACCATACGATTAAAAAAGCGATAATAAAGTGTTAAAAATATTTTACGAGTTTTAGTTTTTTTGCCATTAATGTCGATAGAAATTCCTTTTTATGATTTTTGTCAAAGCTTCCTAAATTTAACAGAATTAATAATCCTTTGCTACTGAGTATTCATAATGAACATTTTTTGATAAATTAAAATTCGATGAGTACATCTAGATTTTCTGTAACTCACTGTAAACAAAACTGATAACTTCTAAGTACTATCCATATATTTTCATAAGAAATTTTTATGAAAAATTCTTTGGCAAACTTGAACGTTAATAAAAGTCAACAGTGACAATTAACGTGCAAAAAAAAGTACAATATTCGCACATGTAGGTGTGCGTAATTATTAGAAACTTGGCGTAGGTGTTCGAGGCATTTCAGTATATAACGGTCGCGATGTGGTCAAATTAAAAACCACCACCTACCTACTCGCTGTCATGATTAAATTAACAACTAGCTAGATGCAACTTGCACGCTACCAAAACTTCTGTCGCGGCAACTGGAGTGTCAATAGACTACAACTCACGAAGGTGAATAAACTAAACCAGGGTTTGGTAAACTTATCCGTCGATATTTCACTTCAGCAAAAGCTAACGAGCTATTCTTAGGAACCAAAGAACATTTGCCAAGAAAGATTTTATGTCGATAGCACTAAATTCATTTTTATTCGTTATATATATAATAAATTCATCATATAATAAAATTTATCCATTGAATTCATTCAAGATTAGAATAAATTGTATTGGAAATAGTAAAAATAAAAAAGAGAAGTAAATAATCAACAAGAGGCGGTATAAAGGGACCAAAAAAAGATATGGAAGGAACGTTGTTGGGCTCGAAATTCTACTAACAGGTCGAGGCAAATGCAAACATTCCTCGAGGGAGAATTTGAGTTCGTGGGTCCTGTAGATTCCCATGAAGCCTTGACCCTGTTTTTGGATTCGATGTCGCTTTTGGGGCGTTTCACGATGGTCCCTGCATCGATTTCGCTAGATGAGACCCCACCCTTATTCGTGTCGGAGACCAGCTACTGATGAAAGGAGACAGAATCGTTCTGTTGCCAACGAATTGTTTGGTTAATACACATACACAGGATGACTGGAAATTTTGTTTCAGAGTAAGAATTCTCGCGATCTTTGTATTTGTTAATACACATATATTGGATTTGAGTGTCCTTTTTAAATAAAAATTTGTGTTAATTTCTCTAAAATATTGTATATTTAATTAAAGTAATTTCTACACGATTTAATCCACTTTACAGTAATGATCGACTAGTTTCATTATTGCATATTTATAAGAATTATCAAAGCTAGAATTTAAAAATTCCAGGGATAGAGTTGTCGTATATACAATTTTATGTCATTTATTATCCAAGATAAATCAAGCAATATCAAATATTAGATAAAGTGTAGTCTGGATATTAAATGTAGATTTTGTTCTCTCATTCTTTGCTTTCAAATTATTTAATTTATTAAAACCTTCAGCTTCACTTCTAATTCGTAATACTGGAATTGGTAATTAGTAGTTCAACATGTTTTCCGTTAAACGAGAAACTTTATCCTAGAATGTTTGAATATAATATACTGTATTTCTTAAATAATTCACATAAGAAAGAAGAAACATCAACAATGAAATAAATTGATTCAGAAATTGTCAATTACATTTCCTATAAACATAAGAGTCACCCAGTGTACTAGAACACGTAGCACACAAGTTAGTGCGTCGATATATTGGCATCAGGATTCGGTTCGGAGGTTAGAATTCATGCTCCAATTCATGTTCCCTATTCTCCTTAGAGTGAAACGATACTTTCCAGAGAACCCTAATAGCAAATTCCTGAATCTTTACAACTTCGATCTTTCCTTTGAAAATATATAATAAAAATACACAATCCATCAACTTTTATTTTAATTATAAAACTATTTACTAAATCACAAATAGAATATTAATATGTGATATATATAAATAGTATATGATATAATTCCATATTACTATATAACGGCAAACGCCAGGCGAATGGTAGGTAGTCGCAGTAGAAAAGGAACGTCGCTAGTCAGACGATGACTCGTCTCTGTTATGAAATCAACTATCGGACACAATCCACGTGATAAGCGACGTGAACAAAACGTGAAAAAAACGAAAATGCGATGAAGAATCATTTTAATACTTGTTATAGTGTATACTAAAATTAAAATTGTCAAAAAATAAAATTCAAATTGTAATAACTTTTGAACTACAATAATAGATACGTTTAAGGCGTATGTAAGCACCTCGATACTTTCTCGGAGAAAATGAGAAAATGCATTGTTTAATGTATGTTAAAATGTAGAATGTAACTAAAACATAGATACAGCCACAGTTTTTAAATACACCGATATACAAAAGTATATGAAGTTGATACGGGTATATGTTCCATTTCGAATCATTCGATTTATGACTTATATCATATATAGCAACGACATTTTATGTCTATATCATATAGCACAATTAGTACAAGTATTTTATTATTGGTATCAGTTTTCAAGAAACGATTGTTTTACGAAGTAACGAAACCTTTTGTTGGATCCACAGTCTCCGAGTGTTTCTTCCTTCTCATATCTACGTTTCGAAATCAAATATTATAAGCGGTCACGCAATAAAAGGAAGTTATCCACCATTTATAACTCAAGTTCTTTTCAATAGCGAACGGCCCTGGCTTTTGTCTCGCGAGATACCAATTCGGATACTAATTGGATTCTTCAGCGACGATCCATCCGTAATTGAAGGTCTTTGCTAAAAAATCGTTAGTCGTCAAATTACGATCTACAAATGCTGTCCATTGGGAAACGTAATTTCTTTGGTAATTATTTTCCTAAAGCTGATGTAAGCGAAAGATTTGATTCGTTTTGTCGATTTTTTAACATATTCCTCTTTTTAAAAACTGTTTTCTTTCTATTTTAATAAACATTGCAATTAGAAGAATTTTTAACGAGTTGACCGTAATAAATAAACCGAAAATGTATCACGTTCGAAGTATTTTCTTAGAATATTCAAATATAAATACTGATAAGAATAATATGACAAAGATAATAATTGTGATTAAGCCTGTAATAATTTTTCTAAAAAAAATTATGATGGATATTTTCTTCTTTTCGTTTTTTTATCCTCAAAGAAAATTGTCTGGCCGGCTCATTTTCACGAAATTCCGTTGAAGACGGAGATTATAAAGTGTAACCACGGCATCGTACGAAAAAATTCATCTAAGGCACAAGTGGTTGCGTGGGCGATATATTCAGGTTTTCAGCTTATTAAAGTTGAGAAACCATGTTACCTCAGAACAAAATGGCCACTACAAAGCGGGATGTTTATTTTGGCTGACCCGCTGTTCTTCGAATATCCTTTTAGCTATAGTGTCCTTTTTGAGCTCCAGCTTCCTTGTACGAAGAAAAGTTACAAACTGTTACATTAATTATTACGATAATTATTTACCTACATTTCTGTAAACTACAAGTTACAGTAATTATTACGATCTTTGAATAATTGGAGTATTGTTGTAACAATTAGAAATTTTAATACCTAATTAATATCAAAAAACATAAAAGGGTTCAGCACATTCCCCAATTAATAAAAAATTGCCCATGCAAGGCCTTAATATATCAAAATACAAATTAAAAATCCAGCCACATTTTTATAAAATATTACAAAACATTGATTAAACGTCAACTTCGAAAAATTTTAATATTTTAAAACAAACACATGCTTTTCCACGTCTAACAGAATACAAATATTATCCAGTCGTGGCTAATAATCTCGTGCTGGTTGATGCGACTATGAATAAACAAATAACAAGAAGAAGAATATCACCCAACGATTACTTTAAAAAATAATAGTTAAAAATTCTCGGTTTTTTTCGCAAATTTCCGCGTAATCCTAAGAATCATCAATTGAAATATCACGAAAGTCAAGCATTCAACTCGATCGCAACGAAGATCGCGTAAAAAGAAAATGTATCCGCGACTTTTATCCTGAATCACTTCTTCCGCGTTGTTCCAACCATGGTTCACGAAAATTATTCATATTTGTGACCAGCTCATCCGTGGGAAGTTCCGCCGTGAAAATGGCCCAGGCTCTCCTTTGCATACGCGAGAAGCCTCCCGGTGATATTCACACGACGATATTTGCATATGGCCATCGATTTATTCGCGTTCACCTGAGCAAACCTTCAGCAGATCTACTCGAGACGGAAATCTCGGAAACGTGGAGAGCCAAGTAAGTAATGAAATTGTGACATTGAAGTTCGCATGGGGATGAAGTACTACTTGAAATCAATTTCCCAAAGTTGTAGTACGTTTGAGTTTGATTTACATATGTAGTACATGTAGGTACAAAATGGTTAGTAATGAAAAACGTATAGTAACGACTACACCTACTGAAATTCTTAAGAAATTTGACATCACACCTATGTAATGAAGTGGAGATTTTAAGGGTATGATGCTTGAGCTTCTTTTGGCAGTCAGACTCTGATCAATTGAATGTTTTTTATGATGTTCTAAATCTAATTACCCAGGTACATACAGTAGCTAAAAATATTTACTATTCGTATCTAGCATCATTAGCATATACAGTATTTGCATATTGATTGATTAGATCTAAACACAATAAATTTCGTATTATTCTATTCTATCACGATGGTATTCGTAAACTGCTAGGCAAAAAGTCATAAACAATAATGGAAATTATTTTGATGACTTATCTGCTTTGATTTCTTCGAAATAAAAGTTCGACTGTACTCAAAATTCGGAAGAAATTCATTTCTATATTTAATGCTTATAGATAATTTTATATCACTAGCAATAATCTCCCAATAAATTCATCGTCTGATAAAACATTGACATTGACTTCTAGCCAGACATTGGAACATGTTTTGAAATAACAGCATTCGCTGGGTTATTGACACGACACAAGACGGTGATTTCTATTGACTACCTCCGGATTTCGTCGATGGACAGAGAAACTAACCCTCAATCTATCGACGAAACGGCTTTAGAATGGCCAGGAATTGGAATTACAAGGCTAAAAACATGACGAGAGGCTTTGTAAACGGAGGAAGACGATTCATACGAAGGTTCAAGGCACCCGTAACCGTGTGTAGCTATGGCAACCTGTTTTACGGACGAACCACCAGCTTTCCCAGGGGCACATCACGAATCAAGAAATAAATTTCATATATACGCTGTTGGCGTGGCTCGATACACAGTTCACGGACGAACGTTTACGACCACCCAGACGGATATTTTTCCACGTGGTCGACTGATTCACGAGGCATCTCCGTGGAACGTAATAAGTATCGATTTCTCATCGCGAAGGGTTACGAAGGACGAAGGTTCCATGGACAAATTTTTCTGAAACGATGAAGACGTGTGAAGGTTACAAAAGGGTTGAACGAATGATTCGGTACTTGAAACTTTCCTCCTCTTTTTTCAATTTGATTGTGGTTTTGAGAAATGTCGTTTCAACCCTTCGCAGACGCACATTGGAAGTAACTTTTCTCAAATTTGATTCTTATTTCGGTTTTGAGAAGGACGGTCTTTAATTCTTCATAACTTACGATTTATGGAATCCGTACTTTTATTCTTCCATCTTCAAACATATTGAATACTTTTGGGAATTCGTGAATTCTTACCTGAAACAGAAAATACACAATACGTTAGAGAAATTCACAATTTTGAAATCCTATGTGTAAAAGATAATTCCTTGTCGTTGTTACTAATTTTTACAAAACTTTTTCAAATTTCAAATAAATCTACAAATCTATATATCGTATGTTCGTATCCCACGGATGAAATTAGGTCCTTTAATTCGAAAGCTAACGTTCACACCATTTTAGATTTTTAAAAGGTGTGAAAAAATCGTACAATGCTTATCAATGACTCTATATAATACAATCACCATTTCATATCATAATCCTCTTTTATTTCCTTTATTTCAAAAAACTTTTTATTAAAGTTTAAAAGCGAAAGAACAATATTTTCTACAGTTTAAAATATTAAATACTACAAAATGGTAAGTCATAAAAACGTATTATGATCTCCATCTATTCTCCTGCATTTATCAAAGTTCAATTCGTTGGATGAAGGATCAATCAACGACAGCTCTATTCCTCGAGCCATTTTTCGCGATCACATCAACTCTATTCTAGTTGAAGAGAGCGAAAAGGGACAAGTGGACAGCGGTCTCTATATCGAATTAACCTCTAGAGAAGCGCGACCAGAGGAACAAAAGCATTCGACTTCCGGAAACGCGATCGGACGCGTCGAACTCTCGATGTGGAGGCGTCCTCTCGATCGTCGAGAGGAAACGTGTTTCCACTCCATCGTCCTCGGCCGTTTCAGGAACAGCGGCCTCGACCGGGACTTTCACGAGCGAACGCTTTCATAGAACTGCACGTGACGAGGGAACAACCTTTCCTTCTTCGTCCTCGAAAGAAAGATTGTTCGAGCTGTCGCCGATTAAATAGTTGAAAAATAGCGAGAGGAAAATATGAAATATTTTTCCTTTTACCTTACGTTGTTAATATTAGGATGGTACATGTGAAATATTTCTTTCGATAAAAATTGGGCATATAATCTAGTTAAAAGTATTATAATTTTCCTATAATTCATTGTAATTTATACAGCGACTAATTTGGTTCGTTATTATAGATTTATAAGAGAATTGCCAGTTTAAGAATGGAAAAATTTTCGGAATGGAATTGTCACAGTTTCTCTTTAAATTTATGCATTGAAAATTGCGTAGGTGAAATAGGAGATATATTTAACTTCCCAAAAGATTAAGTTTAAATTTCTGACTCCCACGGCATTTTTTTCTAATACATAAAAATTTCACAAATTATTTATAACAGTCAATACAACGAAATTTTGATATTTTTATTATAAACCGTTTTAGCTCTTAATGTATGTGTTTTGTAGCAAATTTTCAAATAAATTAATAAAATTTAATGGGTGATATTTATATTTACCCATAAAATTCAAACTGCAAAGAAATGACACTTTATATCCATCAACCCATTTGTAAAGATGATGATAGATTAGAAAAAGTTTTATAGTAAGATTTTAGAGGCTGCGGAAGATGAATACCCTTCGATATTGAAAGGGAAATTTGATAGGACACATATTGATTGAAAGTGATGGTACTAAGGTCTTGGTGGAAAGTTAAATGTTCGATGAACTTTAGTTGGAAGCGTTAACTATTTAGTTTCGGAACAGCAATATGTATTATCCAAGTTAATAATTAGTAATTAAGAGAGTAGATTTAAGAAATTTTTATTTACAAAGAGAAAGAATTTTTAAAATAATACATGCAATATGCTCCATTCTAGAGGATAATTTAATTAATTACCCTATTGTGTTTAATTTTATACGATTTAACTTAAAATTTAACTTTCGTGTAGCGAATTCTGTTATAATTACATTTTGTTCTTATTTCGTTTATTCTTGGGGTGTCCTCAGACTATTAATATATGTCGGAGAAGCGTCAGGAATAGAGTTGTGGGCGTTTGCTAGATCTTCATTGGAATGGGCCATCGCTGGGTTATAACGAAGGTACGGCCTGGTAATACGAGTATGGATACTACCGATTCGACAATCAACCGCGGTGGTTGGGCACTTGCGATAATAATGACGTTGGTCTTCGGTTCGATAACGAATCCACGGTCAACGGGAGGATAAATATACTTGCTCACACAATACTCACAGATCGTAAGGCGCTACTCTCTTTGTCGATGAGATCGCAAGAAAGAATGAATTTTCGTCCCGATGATGCCACCGAGGAAAACTATGATGGGGTGTGTCTAAGGACACGAGATCATCGGATTCGTCGAGTATAGCCCTCGTTCCGAAAGATAGGGAAATTGACGTTGCTGTCAATTAGTCAATTTGGGACAAAGGCTGCCTGTCCGTTTGAACAATCTTAATTACCAAAAATCTCACTTGTGCACTTGTGCCGTGTAGGTACCTCAACATCTGGTATTCATTGTCCGAAGGAACCGTTGGAATGTTTTACTGTCAGGTACCTCTATGGGTATTTCTTTCAATGAGAGTCATACTATCGCTCTATACCTTTGTTAGATGAAACGTCCGTCCCGTTGACCGCGGCTACGTTCGGCGGCTGATAGTCGCCTTGAGCCCAAATTTATTATCACAAATCGCAAACAAGTACAATTGGGCAGAATGACGGCAAATTGTTTAATTACAACTGTAAGCTTTAATTACAATTTTACGGATTTTCCCGAAGTTCCGGAGGGAAGGCTCCGGTGTCCTTTCATCTCCGACATATATATTGTCAATATTTCAAGGTTTTTAACTAAAAAGATCAACATTTATTGTCAATACAATATCGTCCATTGTCAATACAGTATCCTCTTTGAGAACATTGAAATATTGCCGATATTATTGATTGTCTGAGGGCACCCTTAAAGGTATTTCAGAAAGTACGAATGAGTTTTATGTTAGACCTTAGAGAAAGGTATGCACGCACATACCTTCATAATTATTACATAACATTATTTTTATATTCTCATTTAGATTATCCTTTTTAATTAACTTAAGTCTATTTAATTGTAAAAATAACATTAAATAATTGTAAATTACTATTAAATAATTGTTGAATAATAAAAATACAACATATAAAATTCAAATGAATAAAGTATCGTATAAAAACAAAAAGATCATGATAAAAGTAAATATGAAATACACATAATGCAATTATTTTTTCTTTAATTCTGGTATAGCATGGAATCGTTTGCTAGCATGACGACGACGGTACACGCAATAATTGCATACGGGCAGTTTTCGATTCGCTAATCGTTTCGAACGTAAACAGACCGATAAATGCGATGTATATACGGGCGATCGCTGCAATGGATGGGGACAATGATTTTCTATGCTTTTTAGAAGATAACTCTTACACGATTCGGTGAGCTTTTTACACGATTTTAGATTTCCTTGATTTGTGACTTTTTCGTAAAACATCGATCGTGGAAATGAAGATGCAATGTACGAATCTTCTTCCTTTTAAATCGAGGACGACAAAAAATATTTATATTTTTAATGCTTAAAAATCTTCGAATAGAAATAAAATATATGCACAAGGATATATACTGGCTCTCGAAATTATTTGAACGCTTACTATTAGTGAGCAAAAGTAACAGTTATTCTAAAAAATTGTTGTCCACCTACAAGAATACAAATTACAATAAAGATAATATATGATAATATAATCGTAGAAATATATAGCAATTAATACTAAAATATTCAATCTCTTGAAAATAGCAAATATTCTCCTCCCTATCATAAACTTTACGATGACAAATTATCTTTATTAACAATTATAAAAAGAAAGAACGAAAGAATGAAGCACGTCGAAGACATTTTCCGTGCCGAAAACGGTTAGTTGGAACGACGTACGTTCGAGTGATGAACAGATCGGTTGACCTATATTATTGAAACTGTGTTACTTTGCGATGAGATCTAATTAAACGCATCCAACCGCAGGACAGCCGCAATTTCGTTCGAATTTAAGGGCAACGAATGTAAATGTTTCGCGCGAGGAGTCAGTCGAACAAGCGGCCGTTACGTAAATCACCGTTCCCGACCGCAGCATCCTGGCAATTAATTGGTAGCCGTTGGAACCGATCCACTTCCTCGAGTTCGCGCCCAGATGCGTGCCGCACCACGTGAACAATCACCAACGATCTGATGTACGAGCGAGCACCGATTGCTCGTTACCGAATTTGTAGAACCGTTTTTTCGTCGTATCTCCGACCAGCAGATTTAGTGGTAGTTGATAGAGATTCATTCCAGTTACTCGATTTGCCTTTCTGGTCTCCCATTAAACTATTCCCTTTCCATTTTTTTTTATTCTCCATTCGTATAGTTTTTCTTCTTTTTTGAGGGGGAGTTTCTTTTTTTGGAACAATTGATTGGATGAGGTAGGACCATTTTTTAAGACCGTTGAACGTTTTGTGGAAATTCTATTAAGTATGAATTACAAGCTGTAGGTATGTTTAATTTGATATTTCATCATAATTAACGAATTTAACATTTTTCAACAATTATCAAATAAAATAGTAGGATATAATTTTAATGCATGCAAGGTATAATTCAATCGTGAAATATCATAGAAAAATGTTTGGATAGAATAAACTCAGAAGAAATTGTGGAAATTGCATCGTTTCATACTGTTTGTTTATTGCAATGTGCATTGACACTAACAATCAGACTCAGGAATACCAGAAATAGAGAGATTTTTAGATCGATTAATGCTGAATACAACCAAATAACGCAGTTTCAGCGTTGGAATAATTGCGTCCAATAAATCAAAGCTCGCTAGCCACCCGATGAAATTCTCAGAAGTACGTTTGGTATTCTATTGAACGTTTCTCTGTTATTGTTTGTGCGATCAACAAACTCGATCAGTTAGCAAGAAAATTGAAAGTTTGTTCAGTTGAAATGTCACCAAAATTGGTGCTGTCGGGAAATTGATTCTTTCTGAACCAACCGAAAAAAAAGAAATAGGCAGTGTAATAAAAACAACAAATCAATTTAATAATTTTCTGCGTAAAAATGTAATTGCGTAATGATATTTTATATTTAATATTTTTCCACTTACGAAAAAATTATATGAAAACGATACATTTATTGTCGTGACAAAAGTTTTTAGATATTAGAAATATTTCAAAACGTTAAATTTCTTATCATGTTTTATGTATTCTACAGCTTTCATGAATAAAGGATTTCAAAATTAAAAAAGAAAAAAAGATGGTACAGTGTTTCACGAAAATATTCATATCCTTGTCGACGTCTTTCATGAAAATATTATGTGTTATACGAAATATTTTGAAATTTCATTAGCACTATAATCACATCCAACTACCATGGTTATATCGATAAAATTTTAAACGATTCTGAAAATATATACGAAAGTTATAAGATATTTAGTACAAGTATTAATAAGTTTCAGTATTCGGTAGGGTCATCTTTAACACTTATTCTATATGTCGGAGATGAAAGAACATCGGAGTCTTGGAATTTTGGATATTCCCGCGGTGGTGGTACCTGGAACGGAGGTTTGATGGCCTGCTCTGTTTGGTTCCGGGGTTCGCTGATGAATTTCCTGGCAATGACATCGGCTGACCGTCGTCGGGAAGAAGTCTCATTTTATTATGAAATTGATCCTCCGTCTTGATATTATTCGCGAGTGTTAGTCGCTGAAAACGTTGGTCTCGGGAGCTCAACATATAAAGGGCGATGGCATTGAATATTTCGGGCATCGTTAAATCTCCCAACTTCGTCTGTATCATGGAACGGATGCGACTACCATAAGCTCCTAGGGATTCGGTCTCCGACGGTGGTTCTCTGGATATCTTTATTAACGCCGAGGCTGCTGTCTCCTTTCCACCAAAACGTGATAGGAATTGTTCCTTAAACGTTGGCCAGCTAAACTTTCCACTGCGCACTATTTGTAAAAACCAATGCGCAGCAGAACCCTTTAGGGCGCGATTTAGAGCAGAAAGTAACTCACTATCCTGTATCGGGTAGTTCTTCAAAATCATATCAGTATATGAACACCACGCGGATGGATCGGAGCCCGCGCTTTCAGGATCAAAACGTGGTAATGCTAATTTTATAGATTCCGTACTCGGACTTTGCATTAGCGTCTGAATTAGCTCGCGCATGTCAGCGACCTGCCCTTCCAGCTCTTGAAGCTGTCCTGATCCCACTTCTGATGTCAGGGTAGCGTCGGGAATAGGATTGTGGGCATTTGATGAATCTTCATTGAAGGTAGCCATCGTTAGAGTATAACAAGGTATGGTTTATTAACACAAGTATGGACACCACAGACTTGACAATCAACCACGGCGATTAGGCGCTCACGACACTAGTGACAATGGCCTTAGGTTCGGTAACGAATCCGCGGTCAACGGGATGATAAATGCGCGTACTCACAAAATCTAAGTCTGACTCTCTGTTACGAAAACACGTAATATGCACTGATCGTAAGGCATTACTCTTTTCGTCGATGAGATCACAAGAGAAAGTGACTTTTCGTCCCGATGATGCCACAGAGGAAAACTATGATGGGGTGTGTCTAAGGACATGAAATCATCGGATTCGTTGAGGATAGCCTTCGTTCAGAAGGTGAGGGAAACTGGCGTTGCTGCTAATTGGTCAATCTTCATATCGGTGGTTAGAAAAGGATGCTAGCTGCCCTCGAGAGAAAGTTGCTAGTGGGAGACGCCGTTCGTTGAAAAATATGTCTCTCCTATCTTCCCGTAGCTGGGACAAAGATTGTTTGTCTGTCTGAAGGAATTTGGTCAGCTAAATCTTAAGATTTATAACGGGCCCTCAGGCTAGCTGAACATGTACTGCGGAGACGCATCGACATCTGGCAAACATCTTGCTCGAAGAATAGGGTCTGCGTGTGGCGAGCCATGGGACAGAAACTGTTGGAATGTTTACTGTCGCGTGCCGTCACAAATATTTCTTTTAAGGAGAGCTATAGAATCACTCCATACCTTTGCTAGACAAAGCGTTCATCCCTTGACCGCGGCTACGCTTGTGTCACGTAATTTTTTGGGTTGGTTGGTGAAAATAAAATATAGTTGAGTCGTAACACAACTATTAACTTTGTTTTAATCAACCTTTATTATGAATTCAGCAATCACAATGTAAAACGCACTGAATTAACATAAATCACAATTTAGAGACCGACATAGATATGTTGACTATTCTAAGGATACAGAATAAGTGAAGTCTTACTGACGATACTGTGTCTGAGGAAAGCTAGGGGTGGGGGTATCTAAGGACAAGGGACGGAATTTACGACAGGAAATACTCGCTTGGTCCGAACGACCTTAACTATAAAAATGCCAAGGCCCCCTGGTAGGCACTTAAGACTATTGAGGGTGCGCGCCAGGGATATGCAGGTATCTGGGTGCCATCCTGTCCGTGGTGTATGGCCTGGTCTCTGATATGAATTGACGTTATACTTGGCGACTGACCGTCGCTTCGAGCCCAAGCTCATTATCACAAATCTCGAACAATTACAATCGGATTGAATAACTACAATTGTTTAATTACAGCTATAGTAGAGTCTAGATTACAATGTTGCGGGATTATCCAAAATTCCAAGGTTCCGGTGTTCTTTCATCTCCGACATATACTTAAGGTGACTATTCACACTGTATGTTATTTTTTCGGTAAATATAAATTTGCAGAAAATATCTTGTAACTTCCATATATATTTTCAGATTAAATTCAAATTTTGCCAATATAATTTTGACAATCGCGTTTCATTATAGTGATAATGAAATACCAAGATATGGACGTAACAATTTTTTATCATAGTTGTGCGAATACATTTGCGAATATTTGAAGGTATTCCAATGTGAAGAATAATAGAGGGTAACGGTAGATTTAATTTAAAATATTGAAAATGATTGTTTAAAAACTGAACGACACGAAGAAATCAACAGAAGTTACAGAAATTCCATATGAGTCAGAAAACTTTTCTTTGCGAATAATCTAGCTTATTCACGTTTAAACACTCACCGAAACTTCTAATCTAAAATACACATTTTGGGTAATTCTCCAGACGGAAGGAGGAAACGTCGCAAGAATAGCGATGAGATGAAACAGCGTTGTCTGTCCCATTTACTGTCTCATCTAACTTTGACCAAGTTGTAATAGACCTAAGTATTTAGTTTAGTCCCGCTATCTAACCCACTGGCTAACATTGTTAACCATGGTGTCTGGTCGGGCTGTCCCGAAATCTTTTCCATACAAAATACGAATACATTTTCGTCGAATATCCCCAATGGTTTCGTATAAAATTCAGTCGCAGTTAGTCGAAAAATTATAGAATTTAGTTAATCAATAACACTTATATAGAGACTTTGGTTTGTGTATAATATTGACGTATGGCGACGTATAAGTTTGACTTAGAAAATAGATTAGCGTGAACTTTAAGTTTAGGTTAGTGGAGATATTTGAGATTTAGGTAGAGTTGGCAATCAGTTTGTGAATTTAAATGAGGCCCAAATTAATTGTTCTATCGAACCTTGAATTATAGTGAGTATTATTATCTATTATTATCTACTATTAATATCTATATATGCATACATTATTAAAATTAGATTAGACATTAAAATTGATAAAAATTTCTCCCTTTATTAAGTATAAAAAAACATGAGCAGGAAAATTTGATTCGAATATTTTTGTGCAAAGAAATTTCTCCCTTATATTTTTCATATTTTTGCGGCATAGATATCTAGATTACTAAGAAAAGTAATTGTCATTATCATGTAATTTTAACTAGGAATAAATATTTACGAAGCGTATGTTATAATTATTTGGAATATAGATTTTATCTTCCTTGATTTAGAAATTATTGCGTTGAAATCAGTTCTATCTTCGTTATCGAGAAATTACAGCAGTTCCTCTTTAATATTAAAATACGTATATAAATATTCATAAATTTAAATTTCATTTATAATTCATCATATCACATCACTCAAAGGGATCATTGAACACAGGGCTTTAATTTATGCCTGAAGATAATTAATCATATATACATGTTATGTAACTCATGGCAGTAAATGCAAATATTATTCGTATTAAAGTAAACTGAATAAATTTATATTTATTTCTATGGTATGAATTTGTATGTATGTCAGTATGTCAAAAATGTTTGGATATCAAGTAAAAGAATTGAAAGAAATGTCGGAATCTTATTCCATAAAGCAAGAATTACAATACAATCAAATGATTGTTTTGTTATTACTTTATATTATTTAAGACAATTGTTATCATTTTACTTTCACAAATCAACAATAAGGTAATAGGCAAAAATATTCGTCGTAAATATTCGAATAAATAACAAAAAATATTGTTACGAGACTGTGCACGTTTATGTAAACTCAGATTCTTATAAATATGCAATGTCGAATATGTAGATAGAGAGAGCTCTTATACCACGTCCAATTTAATTTAGTTGGTAATTACTACATGTAATAAAAATTTCAAAGCCATTTTACATTTATATTGCTTCGAAATATATGTATACATTATGAAAATACACATAAATGTATTCTTCAAAAAAATCTTTCATTATAGGAAACAATAGAAATAAAACTTTTCACAATATGATTATCCTTAGTTGAATTTACGAATAAGTATTTCTCTATTTATACCCTTTATTCATAGGCTTCTTGGCCATCAGGAATCCTCTGATTTCTACAAAAGAGTACGGAAAAAGATTGGCTCCTTCGAATCGTTCCTTTAGCATTCGTCCGTGAATATTTATTGGCTGGAATTCACAAGGAATTGAAAAAAACGAAACGAGTCGGCGTTACATCTTTCGAATAGAAATTCATGGTATACATCGAGAACTACTGTCATTGACATCAGCGGCGAATGTGCAGAAAGCTCGTGCAACCCCTTTGCAATCGTTTTTTTCCCTCTCTAGTAACCCTTTTTCGCGCAGCTACCCTTTGCAGTTGAGTTCCATGAAATCATCGCGACTCTTTGAGATACAATAATTCTTTCGGGTTAGAGGACTCGAAACTCTTTCTTTTCCTCGACTCTCTCTTTCGCTGCAATGGATATGCATTTAACCTTTCGAGTGATACCGTACCTTTCTCGTTAGTCGAAGCTTTTATAAGTAGATTTAAGGGAAGAGACGAGCGGTGTAAGAGTCCGTAGAAAACAGGATTCTAGTGTACTCCGTGATGTTTTCTGCGACGTATTTGCTTTCAATCTCTGTGCGTCTCCTTTTCGATAAAATGTAAAAATGAAACTTAAAACGTATACCCACGTTATTATAAGTTTCTGAGTGAGACAAACGTTCAATGGAGTCAGGATGTTTTTAACCCGGCGCTTTGTTACGGCAGTCTGCGAGAATATTTAATACATAATTGAAACTCTCAAGAACGTTTCAACGAAACGTTAGGAAAGTACAAACCATCTTCCACAAATATTTATCTTACGGTTCAACCCGGCTCGATTTTATCCGACTGAGGGATTAACCTTTGTATTAATAATATTTCATCAGGCAAGATATATACGTCCTGGTCATTAGTTGGACAATGTGTTCAAGGGAGAATATTTTAAGCTAAGAATTAGGCGAATTCATCGCGAAAAATTGGATATGGATTAATGAGTGGTTTTTAAATGAACTGTATATATCCATCGAACCGGAAGCGAGATATTTTTAAAAACTTTATGAAGAAACGAAAAAAGAAAATTCGCAACGTTTCGTAAAATTTGAACTTCGCGCAGGGATGGGTTATTGATCACTTTACCGACATAGCGAGAACAATAAAGCAAGCGTTTACATTACATTGGTTAACAAGTAGAGAATTAAAGTCCATGCTTATTCATTCTTTCTCAGAATTTTCTTATACGATCCTTCCAAACCAAACATCACCGATAAGCTTCAAATTAAAATCCGTCGTCGTCCATCGAAATACCCTCGAACCATCGTGCATTCCACGATAACTGCGATAACACTCGTCCAACAATTAATCGTCAGAAGTGTCGGGCTACCCCTATCAATATCGCTTCCTGCTTTTAAATATTCATCGATGTAAAACAAGCAATGCCTTTGGCGTTGGTTCGTCGAAAATGGGTTATGCAATAGTCGAGGCCTTGACCTCGGCGCCTCCGTCGAGCTAAATTTGTTTCGTGTATAAAATTATCGACAGTATTGATACCTTCATCACCGCCCTTCAGCCGGTGCACGTTCATCAAGCTTTCGTGTTTTAATGAAAAATTCATTCTCAACTGTTTACACGACGTAACGACGTTTATCCCTCGATCCCCGTCTTTCGTATGGAAACGAGTTAACATCTGAACATAGTATGAAATGAAAAGGGTGGGAAAAGGAATTAAAAGCGGTCGATGAAGCAATCTTAGCCCCGCTTTTTAAACCTCGACGTTTTCTTTCTTCAAGTCTGCGTGAATTTTCTAAGATTCTAGATACCCTATGCACGTTTCACCACAGCACACAAGTAACACGAACCCTCGACGTTTAAACAGATACAGGGTGTCACAAAATATGTGGCAAATATTTATAGGTTGATTTTAAACGTAAAGATGATGGGAAAACTTCATGGACAAAGATGGTATTTCACAAGAATTATGGGCAATTTCATTTTATACTACAAATATGCTGGTATTGATCGACGAATCTTTTTCTTTATCCCACTCATAGTTCATGTTTTTCACTGTAATACGAACCGTTCAGAAGCCACATTGATCAAATCCATAAATTGAAAAGCGTAAAAAAGTGATGACGTTACGGGCATTGCTTTCTCGGTTTATTTTAGAATTTACTATTACTTATGTCATAGCACAATGAATGAACTTATGGAGATAGGTAAGTGATCTGTTTCTTGAGAACTAAATATTGATCATGAATTTATGTAATGAAATTAAGAAACTAATGAAAAATAGAGTTGATCAATCTAGCTTCTGAGAGAAGAGTTTGTTAACTAATCCATAGATATCAGTATACATATTTCCAACATAAAACTACATTGTCTATAACTTGAAAAATAAACCCCGAATAACATTTCTGCCGCCTGAACCTTCTCCATCGTTTTGATATCTAGAATCGGCATATTTTGTGACATCCTGTATACGCGACGTTCCAGGTCCACACTTGAGTCGAATAAGGCAAAGACCAGCTAGCTGCGGCCGTAACGATTCTAATTGTTTCCTTTCGGGTTATTTAACCGGCCGTGAATTCAAAGACGTTAACGAGCTCCGTGAGAATGTACATAGATGCACGAGTACCATTTATCCGGGTGGCAGAGGCTTCATCTTTTTAACCTGGCAGTGTGAATTATAGCCCATGTTCGTTCGTTAAACATTCATTTAGCCGGCCTCGATTGCACACACAACCATATACAGCACAACGGCACGTGCTACCGCGTGCACGCGCCTCCAAACGAAAAGGACGTGCGGAAGCTGTGTCCTTGGACCCAGCGCGGCCCTGACACTTTAGGGTCGAACGATCCTGCAACGAGAGCCAAGTTACAAAGCAATCTCGAAGCGGTCGCATGGAAACAGAGGAATTAACTTTCTTCGGCGAACGTTTCGTCAAAAGTTATTTCATAGGGACAAAAGGTGAGAAAGGGTTTGTGTTGCTTTATAAGAAAATGGTTGGAATAATTTTGTCGTCAGTTTGACCTACAAGTGGAAGGGGAATGGTTAAGTGTTGACGCTTTATTGCAAAACGATACCTGAGGTGGTATCTTGTTTGCTGATTTTGACCTAAGGGTGAATAGGGAAGGGTTGACTTGCGAGAGTATCGTAAACAACGGCAGAGTTAATTTTCATGTATTTGCATTTTGAGAAAAGAAATGTAAGAAATTTAGTATTATCAGGCAAAAAGATGGTTATTCGTTTGTTTTTGAAAATGAAAGGAATGGAAACGATGTTGTGAAATAATGTTTGAGGTGGTTCTTTGTTTGCTGATTTTGAAGGAAATATGGACAGGTTAATATTATCTTGTGAAGAATGATTAGAATAATTTCCCCGTATTTTTATCTTGGAATGGAAGAGAAATGAGAAAGAATTAATATTGTCTTGCGAGAAGATGCTGAGAATAATTTCTCCCTTTCCTGGTCATTGAATAAAAGAAGGAAGAAGAAGGACTCATATTGCCTTGTGAAGAAATACTTGGGATAATGTTACTTCCTTTTTTACAGCCAAGGAAAAATTTTCCAACAACGCAAAAATACGATTCGATCGAAAACCATCCAAACAATGCAGAAGGGTTAATTGGAACATTTTTTATAGCCTGGTATAAGCAATATCGATTAGTATTTGTGACAAAAGTTAGGATTTAATCAAATCCTTAAAACTTTATATCGAATTCTCTTCATGTTACAATTTAACAGGTTCTGAAATCAAAAAGTATAGTTATCAATTTGTACTTCTTTTGAAATTGATATTAATTTGATTTCAGTTTAATATCTATTCGTTGTAAGTTAGACCGTTATTGTCAATTATCGAATTATCAAAGACAAATAATTTTAATAATATACTCCATAATCGTAACTATGTACTCTTAGCAACATTAAAAAAACTTCAAGTTTAACTATAAGCCAAAAATTTGAGTATTGTACATTTACTAATATTGCAATATACCTAAATGTATTGAAAAACGTCTGATAATCAATTCAAATATCAATTTTTTCAGCTCCTTTAATCTTCTCTATTCTTTTTAATTCACACACTTTACCACTGTCTTTCTACATTATACATATTCTTAAAAACGATTCTAAAGAGCGAGGAACAAGAAGTTGGAAAATTCATTTTCATTCCCCGAACTACCTATGGGAATTAATCGAGAGTCCAATAGTCCTATCGATCAATTACGATATCAGTCTGTGCTCGGATTAATTCAATTTCCATCATGTTTTTTTCGCACCGTCAGACTTTCGCTCTTTCTTGAATTCGTTTCGCGTTCGCATTCAATCTTTTCCAACAGTCAGCTTCCCTCCGTCGTTCGAGCAGGAGCAGAGATTTTTATTCGCCCAGGAAATTAAAGATCCGGATCCGGCTTCCTGCTCCTTCCGACGACCTCTTTGCGCCAAAGAATGTTACTGTTATTGTTAATACTACGAACCTCGTCGGCATTTGCTCTCATCTTCTTGTATCATCCTGTCTGACGCAGGTTCTTTCAAATCCTCCAAAGACGACGATCTATATAGATCTTGGTTCGGCGTAATATTTATTATCCATGGCTTACTTTTAATTACTTATTCAATTTTATATTCATTTCTACAGTTTAACGTTTGAATATTTCTATCCGCTAACAATTTATCGATACAAACTTTGCACTGTGAATAATGATTTTGTTTAATCCACGTGTAATATACGAGAGGTAGTAAAATTATATTGAATAATAGAGAATAATATATTCCATAGAGTAGATATTACATCTAATTTTAAATACTGCATTGAATAACAATTAATAATAATGTCGTACGTTTATATTAATATTCAATAATACCGAATGAAACAGAGAAACTGACAAAAAGTGGAGTAGATCAATTTGGAGAGATTCATACGTATCTCTATCTTTAGTAATAAAAATGATAAAAATTGATATAAAAAGTGATTCGTGGAATGAAGATAAGCCACATAAAAAATGGTATTTGAAAAATTCCGTTGCACAGAAAGAATCAAAAGAAATTCTCTGTGACATTTTTCTCATTTTTGCCGTATAAAGACTTTAAGACACAAGAAGATCATAAAAATTTAATGTTTATCATCGGTCGATTTTTTTTATTGACTAACCAAGACACTTTATTGCTTCAATAGATCAAAATTCGCATTATCCCGCAGAAAGTCAATTTCTTCTCCTTAACAATAGAAAAAGCTCGTGCCCTTCCCGCAAATGAGAAATTCCCAAGTGTCGGCACGCGTTCTCCCGCAACTTCCAAAAAAGTCCTCGCCACCGTTCAACTTCTCTCAACCTTCACCCTCTTCCCAAACACGAGAGCGCTTCAAAATTAAAACCGAACCTAACGGTACTACCACAAAACTCCATAGGAAAGGGGACCTTTTGACCCTCTAATAACAAGAAGTTTACTGAAAAAATTCTCTTTCCTTGCTATAATGCAAGAGCTGAACGCAAACTGTGTGAGCAAGGCAAATTGAATTAATTAATAAATATCCAAAATATGGTATTTTCTACAATATTCAGTAGGTAAAACGATTTTCTACCTAACATCTTTTTATTCTTCTTAATTATATTTCTATTTGTAAATATATGAATTTTTATAAATATCTATAGTAACCATTAGACTGTGAATAATTGCGAATATCCTATAATCGTATAATCGTAATAATTTAGGAATGTCACGTCCTTATATTAAGAAATAATAAATTAAACATATGAAAAATTAAAATCAGATTGTGATGGACTACCCTATATAACAAGGTACCGCTCCCTGGTGGTTCAGTTCTACAGAGCGTGATGGGGCGCAGTATCTGCAATCTCACGGTGGAATCTCGTCGCTGACATGTATTTCATTTGCAATATTTATTCGTATCAAGCACTAGCAACCACCAAGAACACGCCGAACTCACAAAACGTTCGAGACGAAGTGAGAAAAAATTAGTTCTCCGACGCAATGAATTATGATCTCTAAATTTCATATCCCCGATGAAGAATCATATACTCGTAGAAAGCTGTCTGCTTTTAAATCTATCAAAAACTATTGAATATACACTATCTGGCATAAGTACTTACACATTTTGGACCCTCTAATCCAATTTTCCTTTCTAATCTTATTTATTTTATATATTGTATAAAGTTAGTAAATATCGATAAAAACAATAGTTGGTATTAATTAGTATAAATAAAAAAGCAACAATTGAAGGTGGATGAAAATTCCTTCCGTGGAAACGTTTAAGCTAAGTGACTTTAATTGTATCTGTCGAATGTTGAAATCTTAGAATTATTCGAATATGTGTTTCTAACCACGTTTCAAACGTTTATATAGACCTTACGACGTGTCAACTATTTACTACAGATAAATATGAAACTTGACTGATGCAGCTATATATTCCTCGTTTCAATTTCAATTTAATAGAACATTTGATCCTAGTTATGGCAAGAAGTAAAGAATTAACAGTAGAGAAACGAAAAATGATCAATCTTTTGATTGGTTTGTACCAAGTATCTAAATACTTATGCACGGCAGTGTACATGCCATACGACGTATAACAATTTCCATGAAAGAATAAAGAACAAAAAACATTGATATAATAAAACAAATAGAAAGGCCAGAAATTTGAAAATAAAAAAGTTAAGTGGTTGGAAGTCCAGAGAGACGGTACGTAGTTTCGACCGCTGCCTGTATCAAAGGGAAAGCATATTACAGAGAGATGGTACATTCTACAGAGGAGTCGCGATAATCGAAAACCTTTGGACACGAAGAGGAACCGCTCTCCGGACGCGACGCAAAAAGTCGAACGAAAGTATATATTACGCGAAGTCTATAGAGTATAGAGGAACTATATTCTCTATACTTCCCAGTAACCTGGAATCCACGTAGTCACATATTCCTGTCAGTGGTGCATCCTTTGCCCCGGTGAACTTGTCTTTTAGAGACGCGGATATAATGAAAGGCACGCCGAAAGCGTTTCGAATTCGGGCCAACGATTTCTTTCAGCCACCCCTAATAGACGCTGGGCGGAAACAAGCGCGGGACAAAGCCAGACTTTTCTCCTGGAAGCGTCTCTAAATTGTCTGATTACAAAAGAAAGGGGAGAAGCTTCTCCTTTTTATAAACTTTTTGTTATGGTTTTTTCTGTGGGTGAAGGTGAGTTCGTTTTTCCTGCAATTATCGAATACAGCCGGATGGAACTGGGACGCACTGCGCAATTGGAAATCGGGACGAAAAAAATGAAAACACCTGATGCGGATGTGCGACTTAAAGGAAAATCAATACATACGTATATAGTTATGTGAGTCTAATAAAATGATGATATTAAGACTAACTTTTCGCCTGCAACCTCGCCCGCACAGTATTTAAATTTATGTTTATTACTCTTTGATCGAATACCCTTTAGGAGTTGGATTTCAGAAAACGTTCAAACATGCGTTTACGTTTAATGAGAGATCATATACCGAATTTCATGGCTCTAACTTTAGTGGATGTAGAGATACGCTTATCGTTTGAGAAAAAAGTATATCCCTTTTTCGCTTCCATAAGGGTTGAATTTCCGAAAACGCTCGTTTGCTTGTTAAACTCGTGTTTGCTTATCTTTAACGAAGAATTTATATGCCGAATTTTACGTCCATAAATTTAGCAATTTGTGAAATATGGATATTCTTTAAAAAAAATTGTACCACCTTTTCATCAATTTAATTGGATTAAATTAATAAATTAATTTATATAAAAAATATATATCTATATATATGGATGTAAAACAAATATGGAGAAATTATTGTAGAAAGGTTTGTTTTACAGGCTGTTTGTTTAAAGGATGATGAAATTAAATACTGAAAACGACATTTATACAAATAAATCTTCCGATTTATTTATAATGTACTGTTAAGTCAAAATATTCTTTCTCCCAAGTTGCTTCAAATGGATGACGTCAAAATTGTGAAAAGTTAAATTTTTGGTGCTAGACATTTAGACGTAAAATAATAATAATATTAATAACAATTTTTCCAATTAAATCGACAACTGAATTCCAACATTTCCCATCTATTCCACAATTCCATTCCTATCTGAGGCTTCCAGTTGCCTTCAACCCCTTATCTGCATCCGCATGTGCATGGCGCGTCATCGAGCGCTAGTTAAACATGCTATATACCACTGTTCCGCAGCGTCGTAATTCAGTCAGGCCTAACGATGCCCTCCTTGTCTCCATTCTCGCCGGCCAAACAACATTCTGGGCAACGTGCCTCCGCGTTAATTTGAAGGAGCAGACAGTCGGTCATCGTATATGGCCGCTTCGAAAGAATACTCGCGGGCTTTAACGAGCTATTTAGCGTTTTCCACCGGGATACGGATCGTGGACGTTGTATCCACCCCGTCGAAGCAGTTCATGCCGCATAAATTCCTCTTCTCGCGAAACTTTGATATCGCTAAACGTGCGAAATTGTGCACGTTTAACTGTTTAGGAAATTCTCTCAATTTGTAGTTAAGTGAAGTTAATATTACAGTTTGCACGCTGGTAATAATTTTCAGCCTATTTAATGCGTACAGCATTATAATACTCTTTTCCATCAATTATAGATCGATATAAATTGAGTAATCAATTGATTACAGATATATCAAATTCGGAGTTACAAATAAAATAGAAACTGTCAAGTGAAGATTGCAGTCCGTTTCCTCTAAATAAAATCTTATGAGAGTAATTAAAAAGAAACAAGATGATAAGTTTAAAAAGAAATAAGATTCAACTTTCTTGAAAGAAGAGAAACATTGGAAAGGAGTAAGGGAAGCAAGAAGGATATCTGCAATACCTATAAACGATATCTCATTTAGAAATTGGGAAAAGATAAGAAACGTAATAAAAATTCGTGTAAAATGTCACGACTTTCTAATTTTTCAAAGTAATTCACAAATTTAAAGAAGAACGGATTTTGCCATAAAATTGAATTCAAAAGACATTCGTACTAAGAAATTATACAGGACGAGGATATAAAAAATAGGGATCAAAAAAGAATCGAAGAACGCTATCGCGATTGAACTGTGCAATTTACACCGAGTGATATTTCGTTTAACGATCCAACATCTTCGTCAGAACGATTCATCCCTCTTTAATCAACGCTCGCCTGAGCTACGCTAGAATCTCGACGACGAAATATTCACAACGTTCACAGTCTTTGGTGCTGCAGCTTGGAAAGTTGAGGCGCGTGTAATCAGATTTTTAAGATGAGATTAACCATTCCACCGTGGCCTGTACGTGCATGTGTTCCACAGCACCAAGAAGGATCCCGCGAACTGAATTATATGCGAATTTCCATGCATTAAAATTCGCCAAGTGGGTCAATAATCGTTCCTCGCGCCCGAACATAAATCGAACTGGGTTGTGCGCTCGGAAATTGAGCGAATTTTCGCCGGTGTATCGCGAGCGGAACTACCACTACCCATGTCATCTCTTAAATACACTAACTTAATGGAACTAGAGCCGGTCGACCGTTAACGACTAACCTTGACATCGATCCTTTCAACGACGCCTGATACGTCCATTGCTGTGACAAATATACGTCCTCTCGTTTAACTTTAGATAAGTACATTAACTACAAAATCATCTTAAAATTGTCAATTTTTATACAGGTACAAGATGTTAGATACAGAAAAATCGAACAGTTGAAATGACGGAGGTTTCTCAGAATCTTCGACGGAAAGTTAGTATTCTAACAAAATAAACTAAACTTAGTATTCTAGATTTACGCCATAATCGATAGAAAGCATAGGAATCGGCAATGTAGGTATGTTTGGGATAATGAAAATTTAAATTAATCTCTTACTCGCCAGATTATCATTTTATTTTGCCGTAATCTTTCATTACCCGTGTGTTAGGTAGGGTTATTAAATGATAATTGCGCAGTAATATATTTATAGCACTCAGGGTGGCAATAATGGGGAGTTGGAACATATGTGTCCCACTGGTAGTATAGTCAAGACACAAAGGCACTAATATGGCACAAAATGGATTAAAAAGCTTGTATAATTCGTTTGTAAAAATAATAAATTTATAGTTTAAAAAAATTTATAGTTGGAGAAGTATGTTATATAAGACACAGAAAAGGATATAGATTCAATGCAGATAAAATTTTCACTCCTAGTACTCCAAAGTACAATAAATAAAAAATAAATAACAAGGAATAATTCTCGAAGAGAAGAGAGAAATATGAAATCAAACGAAGAAGAAAGTTAGAAAATATGGTGTTACAGAATAAAACAACAAAACGATAAAAATAGAGGACGAGAATTACGCGAACTTCGCGTAAGGGAATCCTGAGGAACTAGAAACGCAAAAAACCAATATTAAAGACTAAAACGAAGTGATCAAGACAGCAATAAAACAATCCGATGTTCACTGGTAACCCGGCATAGCGACGAAAAGTAGTATCAGACACCATGACGACGAAGTTAAAACGACGAAAAACGACAAGGACGAAGCAATGTAATACAACTGGATAGTGAAAAGGGAAAAGAGAAAAAAAAAAGATGATATCGAAGCAACCGCGCTTTCTAGGATTACGAATCACGCTACAAGGACGACTAAAGTCCTGAGGTGCAGTTAGGTCATAATTTTCGTTGATTGCACAGATACTAGGAGATCGTTAAAGTTTTCGCTTCGAGACAAAGGATGAAAAAGGAGAGTGGAATACACGGTAGAAAGAAGAAACAATCGCAAGGACGCAGGAAATGGAAAGACTGTCAGAAAAAGGATCGGGGAGCCAGAAAAAGGAAGAGGAACGACATTATGGGAATGAAAAATGAGAAAAAGAAAGAGTTATTCATTGTCGAATTTCTCGAGAAATCTTCATTTTAGCGGTTCCACGCGATTTATAAAGAGCCAAGACGATCACAATGTTTGAAAATGACTGTCTGGGTGGGAAAAGGTCGTAATCTTGGCCATTTTTTATTACCTAATTTTCTGTTCTTTTCTCTCTTTTTTCTTAAGATTCTGAATCTTCAACTAAAATGTTATTTACCTACAAAGATTCTTTAAACAGGATAACGCATAAATGTGAAAGCTTATCGCAGAAAATTGGTATGTATACATTGCATGTGTTATGAAAAATATTCTAAGATATTGGTCAAATTTGAAACCAATCTAAAAATGTGTATGGAAGTTACAGTATAACACTCAGAGTTTCTTATTTTCTATTCATGAATATATAACACACGACACCATCTCACTGAAAAAGGAAACTTGTTTTATCTACGAATTTTGAATGTTTCTGTATATAACTAAAACTTCTTTTAGTATCCAAATATAATAGAAATAGCAATTGTTCAAATATTTTATTATTCGGTAGAAATTCGTAATAAAAACAGAGAAACGAATTTCCTGAAGAAAATGGTAATCCAAATAGTTATACGCACCAGATGATATTAATTTGTACAGTATCCGACGACTTTCTCGCGGTCAGACAACCATTTTAATGTATTGTGTGACGTGTCTTTGTGTTGGTGACGACAATAGGAACATGAAGAGAATTGGCGTTCTTGCTTGCGATTATGTAACTCACGAACGCAGGAGAATTGAATTAACCAGGAACAGAACGTTGAAATTCTGTCTAAGGTCGACCTACCTTGCCCGTTTGTGTAACCGAGGTCAATTAAATCGAAGGATTCCCAGAAACCGTACGACTTCGCTCGTGTCCATCGATTCGATTATCGATATCTCATTGAAAAGGAACATTGTGCGAGCAAACTGAAGGATATGAAAGTGTGATCATTTGGTTCATACTAGTTTTAGTACGTATAAATGGGTTTCTGTTGATGTTCCTTCAATCGGTTAATATAAACATGATTTGATGATGAATGTGGAATTTATGGGAAATTAGGTTTTCTTTGCTTTGAATTTCGGAGTACATGTAATTAAGATATAGAAAATTAAATACACGTGTTTATTGTTTTTTTTAGTATTAAATATTACATATATTTTTATTAAGTATGAAACATAGATAATATTTTAAATGTTAAATATTAAAGATCTTTTTATCTATTATTTTAAATTATTCGAATTAAGATTCTACAAATTTTTCTGTTCATTATTAGAATCAATAAAATTCTGGGTATCATGTAGAGGATCAGGTTTAAGGATATGTAAATGATTCCATGTACATATATTTAAATCAAATAATATAACATTTAAAATCTGAAGAAAAATAAATAAAATGGTAACAACGTGATGCCTCTCGTTCTAATAATAACGACAGCAATAAGATAAAAAGATCCAATTACCGAGTGAATAAATGTTTAGTCGAATCGAACGAGGAAGTAAAGCTCGCGAACTGACCTCTACCAATACTCAGCCAAGATACAAATGTAATTAATTAAGCATTATGCCATTTAGTCCGAATCAAAGGAGGCCTTTAGCAAAGGAATAGCTCGTTACGTTTATCCGTGTGTGATGCACATCAAGATGGGTCCTTGCTAATGCATCTTCTCGCTGTGTTAATCCATGTTATTGCAATTGAATCGGACAACGCAATAGCATACTACTGAAAAGTCCAATTAAAACTGAAAATTCGAAATTTTAAATAAGTGATATTTTGGAATACTGTTACCACAGACATTTGAGACCTATATGAAATCTAACACTGACGTATCATATGAAACTTAACGTGGGTTTATTACTAAACTAAACATTTATTATGCCTTATTTATTTGCCTAAAATTCACTTTAGACTCACAGTCGTAGTTGAACCCATAAAAATCACCAAAGTGCTCATTTTGACCAATTCGTAACTTTTCATAAAAATTTGATAAATTTGCTACACTAGTACACTTTCAAGAATTTAAGTGATTTTTCTAAAGTGTATATATTGATGAAATACTTGTATCCTACATCTTTTCATAGAACTTACGTTTGCATTTCTTCGTTACAAGAGATTTATGTTGTAATCATTAACAGTTCTAACGTAAAATTCAACTCAAACATCAAATCGTTACAAGAAGGAGCAAATTACAATGTTTTTTTAATATTGAACAAGATTGTTCGATTTGCTCGACTAATGACAAAACAAGCTACTTGAATTAAATAAGGAACAAGAATATCACCAATATCTTTCCGCAGCGAAAGAGAAAGAACATATATGTATACCTCGGCAAAAATTCTCGTAAACAAAATCTCACGCCCCCGATACTCCATTTTCCCGCGGAAATTGCGAAAAAAGCGAAGGAACTCGTAGGTTCTTCGCCGCTTGTAACCGGAAAATATTACGTTGGATTGAACGGTGCTTACCAGTTAGAAATCGACATTTGAAAGATTCCCGCTGGCAAAACGAATGCTGGAAGATGCAACAAAATATCCCCTAGTTTTTCGCTTGGTGCTCTAAACAGACAAACAAGTGCTTTCTACCACAACATTAGTCTTGAACGTTAAAAATAACGATCAAGCCAAATGGGGAAACGTGTGCGATTTTACAGTACATTGTGATAGTCGTTGAAATTCGTTTATGGTGTGTTTGAAGGGATGTTATAAAAAAATGTAAATATTAATCTACTTATAAGATACTTATGTATTAAGATACTTATTAAATAATCGATATACATACACACATAAAATTAGTACTAGTCCGATTAAATTTCATTAAACTTCGTTGATATCTACATACTTCCACTATCTGTGCACTAAATTTTGTTCATAACTACATGTTTGAGTTAAAAAATACAAAAGGGTACGGAAACACATATGGTCTTACGACCATAATGTACAAAACATGGAAGATGTAGCATACAAGGTTTATTATCTGGCTGGAAATTTTCCATATTGAACATCTTTATTCACGGAAGCGACGGGACAGTCTTTGAAAACGGGGCAGAGGGGACGATAAAAGCGCGCAAAGGAATGTAAATCTCGTACCCCTCAGTCTCGATTTTCCTTCCCGTTCTCCACGCCGAGCCGTGAAAATTTCGCATTTATATTCGACCCGTAAAACGAGCTTTGAGGCTGCTTCGTGTCCTGAAAATTGTCTTCAACAGGCAAGGTCAGAAGAACAATTTTTCTCCTCCTTTCTCCCATAGCGTTTTTTTTTTTTTATTTATTTATTTACATTTTACAATTTGTCCAATAGGACATTTGGTAAAATATTATATACTAATATAACGTGTGGGTGGCTACCCCCAGCGGGGTACCATCATCGTGTTTGTTAAGTTATGTCCTTTGTGAGATCTGTTGGGTGTTTCCTTTTTAATCTTCTTTTTATGCTTGATGTGTCGACCGTTTCCGCTGCCAGCCGGTTTGGGTGCGTTGCTATTCTTTCTCCGTGCCTTTCTCCCATAGCGTGAAACAGTATAAGTACATGCATCTCTTCTTCTTCTTTCTCTTCTCCTTCTCTTTCTTTGTTTCGTTTCTTTTTTCATTGCCTTTGAAAGTAATGTGCCTGAAGGAACCGATTGGATCGAGCGCTCGAAATATAACGAGCTGAAATCTTTTAAGGGGGTGAAATAATGGAAGAAGCTGCTCCATCGAGAAATGCATCGTTGAACGAAACGCAATTCTTTTCGATGCATCTTTCTTTGGAGCGAAGACTGACTTTGTGGAATTACGGAGGTTGGGATAGATTGCAGAATGCACAGTCCATTTACAAATGTATAATGCATTTTTTGATCAAAGGATCGTGATATTTGGGACGGTTTAGAGCTTATATATTATTATATTAACTTGTCGAAAGTTGGATAAGATGTTCACCACAATATCAACTTATTTGATCAGTTCCGAGTTTCTTTAAGGCACTCATTAGAATATATATTATAATTATTATGCTTATCATTAACTTTAATATCTTTTTTACTCTGTTTTTCCTTTGCCTGTATGCGTATGTAAATACATATACAAAAAAAGATATATGTGTATATATGTGTCGGGTTAACATTGGGAGTAGAGTTGTGGGAGTCAAATGAATCTTCACGGGAATTAGCTATTGATGCGGTACAACACAGGTGTAGTTTATTACAATAATGGGGTTGTTACAGTCTTGACAATTAATCACGGCGATTAGGCACTCGCGACACTAGTGACAATGGCCTCAGGTTCGATAACGAATCCGCGGTCAACGGGATGATAGATGAACGTTCTCACAAAATCTAAGTCTGACTCTTTGTTAGCAAAACGTGAAATAATCACTGATCGTAAAGACGTTACTCTTTAGTCGATGAGAACGCGAGAGAGAATGACTTCTCGTCCTGATGATGTCACAGAGGAAAAACTATATGGAGTGTGTCTAAGGACACGAGATCCTCGGATTCGTCGAGGAAAGCCTTCGTTCGGAAGATGAGAGAAATTGGCGTTGCTGCTAATTGGTCAATCTCCATATCGGTGGTTAGAAAAAGATGCTAGCCGCCCTCAAGGTGAAGTTGCTGACGGGAAGCGCCGTTCGTGAGAAAGTAAGTTTCCCCTATCTTCCCGTAGTTGGGACAAAGACTGTTTGTCTGTTTGTAGGACTTTAGTTAACTAAATTATTTATAACGGGCCCTCAGGCTAGCTGAACATGTACTGCGGAGACGCATCGGCATCTGGCAATCATCTTACTCGAAGAATAGGGTCTGCGTGTGGCGAGCTACGGGACAGAGACCGTTGGAATGTTTACTGTCGAGTGTTACAACTATTTCCATTTTAAGGGGAGCTATATTATTACTCCATATCTTTGTTAGACAAAACGTTCGTCCCTTGACCGCGGCTACGTTTGGCGACTGATTGTCGCAACAATTAGACAACAACATTGATTGTAAACAATTTCAATCGGACTGGATGACTACAATTGTTTAATTACAGCTATGTTAGATTCTAGATTACAATGTTACGGGATTTTCCCAAAATTCCATAGGGAAGGCTCCGGTGTTCTTTCATCTCCGACATATGTATATACATTTTTCCTTCAAATTCTTATATTTCTTTTGTACCAAGAGATATATCCCGCGAATAAAAATAATAAATAAATAAATACGAGTAAAAATGCAGTAGAATAAGGATTGTCGAATGGAAGTTATATTTTATTTGAACCAGATTTTCAATTTCGATCTTGTCTTGCGATATTGAATTTTTCTTGTAATTATTTTGAAAGTAAATTATTTATAATTATATATAATTCGAAGAATTTTTCATCAACAAGTCGAACTTATCGAAAATTACATAAGATACATAGAATGAAACGAAGATTGAATTTATTAAATAACAGACGTATATAATAAAAGTAGTATATGACCATCATTTCCAATTTCATTACATTCCTGACCAACGAATTGGCTAGAGTGCAAATCCACTTTCCAATTACGAGTCTTTTATATCTGCCAACTTTCGTAAACACGATTCAAATGTCAGTGCTTTGAAGTTTTAAACGGCACTTTCCTCTAATTAGTAGTATTTTCAACTAAACAGCACGATATTTTAAGGTGAAAATTACCAAGTCAATACATATAATGAGGAAGATCATAACGGAGATCTATGATGGCTTTAAAGGATAAAAGGATATTACAACAATAGGTGAACCGAATATGAATTAAATCTGAAAAGAGACAGAACATCAATTATTATAAAAATTGATAGTATTAAGAACAATTATGATCACAAAAATGAGGGAAAAATTTTAGAAGAAAGAATGTTACTAACTATTAATTCATACCATAAGTTCTCTCGCACGTTACGATAATTCCAACCATTTTCGATTGAATACATTACCACCACTCAGTTCACTCGTCCGAAACGTTTCAAGGCACAAACGACGATGAATTATTCCACAACTTCAAGCCCCGTAGCTCGCCCAAAATTACTTTCCCAATAATCGCCTGAAGTACCATACTCGACGATTATCCGCGTAAACAAGGACATGTGTGACATTAACGAAACTATTAGGAACTTTCTTCAGAGTTTCAACGCCGATGCAAAAACATCGATCGATCCAATATCCGCAAAAAATTATAGAATTTAATTTTACAAGGAACCGATAAAATCTATGCTTTTCATAAGTTAACTCTTTCAATAAGACGGATTAGATTATTAATATGTTGCAAATCGTAAGTGTATATTAGAGTTATTCTTAGCTGTAGGGAACAAAATTTCTTTCCAAGCTTTTTTTCGTGACATTCTTTAAAATTATGGAATATTTAAAATTAACGTGAAATCATAAAAGTCTGAAAACTTTAACTCACGCGGCAATCAATGCCCACCTTCATCCACTTACTCTAAAATTTTGTAGATATTATTTTCTCATCGATGGTCATTATAGGAGGCACTATAGGAGGTAGAAAAATTGAAAATAAAAAAATAAGGACCATGCTAGTGTACATTTCGACAAGGATAATTACAGTTGAAAGAATCTATTTTTACTATAGGTTGATCCATATGAAATGTCGTCCTCTCAAACGCTTTAATTTCTTCAAAATATCATACATTCAATTTACGGTATAACATATATTGATTTCTTTATTTAAGTTATCAAAAATGAACTAAACGAAAAGTGATAGTATCGCATATCATTCCTATATACCCATAACATATATGTAAGTAACCATTCTGCTATCAAAGTATATAAGTCTGCCGTTCCGCCGCACATATGCATAACATAATATCTATTCGTGTGCAACGATACAACCACCATAATGGCCATTCATACGCCCAGAGATAAGCATGCAAAGCATCCTCACAATAGTCAGTTAGTATCAACAAAAATCAGCGCTCTCAGCTTTCCCAAAACGACGAATTTCAATCTTTTCACGTGTGGAAATTTCCACGTCAACAATTTTGATAGTACAACATACATTGTCAATATTCCCTGTGTTTACAATCACGGCATTCGAAAAGCAAATCACGCTGGAACGGAAAATTGCGAGGTCAAGGACACGAGAAATAGGAAAAACAGAGATAAAAAAATAAGGACACAGTGACACAGCGAACGTCGTCGAACAGTTTGCGAGCAACCTCCACCTCTTTCTCTCTCTTCTCGTTTCCTCTTTTCCTTCGTTCCTGTTTCGCCTCCGCCCGCCTGTTTCATTCACTTTTCTTTTGTCCGATTTATTCCGGTCGAAGAGAACCGGTACTCGTCGCAGTGTGTTCTTCAACCGACATTCCTCTTATGGACGAAATTCAATTTGCCTTTCCAGCCGAGGAAATGAAGAACCATCGCTCGAAACACGCGATTCCATTGACAATGCGAAATAAAGATGCTTCTGCATCGCTTTCCCATGATTCATTATCTTGTTAGCGCGGTTCATTTATACTCCAGGCTACTTCAGCCTGGCGAAAACGGTGGCCATTTCGCTTTTTCTTTTCAAGAGGTTCCGCGCTCGTTCCCTGTTTTGTTCGCTGAAAACGAGCTCCATCGCCGAGGAAGAAACGTTCTCTTTGCTTTTTACCGCATGACAGAGCAGTAGCGATTTTTAGAGACATTGTTTTCCTTCCTTTTTTAATGTGATTCATTGCTTTCGTTGTGCGCCGTTCGATTGCGTAAAATATAGTACGTTTCTCTATGTTCTTTCGGAGGAATTTTACTCGATTCTTTATTTTTAGATATTATTTATTGTTGTCTCGTTTGGAGGTTTTGTTCGCGCAAAAGTGATATTTCACCAGGTGTTTGTTTTTCAGGTGCTTGGGTATGTTTCGTTTATGAAGGTGACAAATCATATTTTTCGAAAAAAAGGGGAGCTTCTCGTGTAGCGTAGTTATGAATTTTATAAGAATTTATATAAGAATTAATTTTGTAATTTTTGTTGATTTTAATGCCGCTTTATGATTATACATGAGGATTTTCTATTAGAAATGCAAACAAATTACTAGATTCAAAAATGAAAGTATTTAAAACATATCTAAGCATAATAAAATTTAATAATCTACAATATTCGAAAATTTATCCATATTTTAACTTATTTCTCACATTTGGATGGAATCAATGTTACTAAATCGTGAAAATGTTTCTAGATGATACTCCGAGCAGAGCAAGTGTAAGTCCATTTAAATAACTTCAGGACTTAGAACAATGCGTGAAAGCAATGTTTGCAGTGAAAATGGTCTGACTATTTCATAAGTTTTCCCGACAGATTTTCGAACCGTTTGTACGGTGGTAGACCGACGGTTCGTGGTCCATTGCGGTATCATCACCCAATGATGCGAAAATTCCCTGTTTAATTTACGTTCCAATTTCCATTTCAACTAAACCTTTAATTTCATTATCAATGATTCATTGGCGTTTTTCAATTTATTCTGCAATTTAAAAATCCACAATACACTTTACAAAGTACTTTACATCGAAAGATTATTGAAAAGATAAAACATAATAAATTCAAAATAAAGATAATACGACAGTTAAACAAAGCATTAAAAATAAATACTGAGTACTTTAATTGTTTTTAA
Organism: Bombus bifarius; assembly: GCF_011952205.1. NCBI lineage: Eukaryota > Metazoa > Arthropoda > Insecta > Hymenoptera > Apidae > Bombus > Bombus bifarius. The sequence goes on from NW_022884488.1 coordinate 348,017, forward strand.
AGTATCGTATTGATGCATATATATAACGATTTCGTAGGCACAACACGTGCCAGCCCCATTTTCAAGGTCTAAAGACAGGGAATTAAAGTCATCTATTTATCTACATGAAAATATCTAAAAAATAATGTGTGATATTATCACTAAATAATAATAAATAAGAAATTGAGAGAAAAAAGATTGCAGATAACAAAATCTTTAATTTTGGAAATTTGTTATTATTTCCTGCGTATATTTCGTATCTAGAAAAAGGTGGAAATTTCCCAAATTAATTTTTGATAATAATTCTACGAGAGAAAATACCGAATGGCGACGGGAATTATTAAATTAAGATTGAAACAAAATTTCATCATTTCATGTTGCGAAATTTCTCGTTTCGCAGTAAAATCAAATCGAAGTTTCCTCCTCTTCGTGGGCACGGTAATTAAAGATGTGCTATCAACCACGTTTGTTAAGAATAGTTTTCGCATTCGCCCACGTAACTCCGAGAAAACAATTTAAACTTAAATAATATAAATGTATATATATGTCGGAGATGAAAGGACATCGGGGTTTCTTTTTTAGAATGTTGGGAAAAACCTCAATACCCTAATCCAAACTTTTAGTATAGCTACACTTAAGTAATAAAATTAAAAAATAGTTTTAATGTTCTAATCCGATTTATTGACGATGGGCTTGGGCTCGAAGTGACATAACGGGTCACTGAACGTAGCCACGGTCACGAGAGGGACGTGTACCCGACAGAGGTATGGAATAATTATATAGCTCTTCTTAAAAACAAAGATTGACCCGAGAGAAGAATATATAAGGGCAGTGGATTCGTTATCGAACCTGAATTCGTTGTCATCAACATCTCGACTATCCGATCGCCGCTGTTACTTGTAGCCTCTTGTAATAACCACGTTTGTACCAATAAATATCAGCTATACCCGCGATGGTAAATTCGAGTGAAGGTTCATCAAACGCCCAAAATTCCAACCTTAACCCGACATATATATAATGTAACTATAAGAATATACAATAATAAGTTATGTATATATGCGGTAAAAGTCGCCGCTGAAAACGAACCACCTCTTTTTGCCTTTCTTTTTTCAGCAAACGACTTTTCTCTTTGTGTAACGGGTAATGCATTGTTTGACGAAACTACTTTACGATAAATATTTTACTTCAGACAAATACAATGGCGAAACGATATGTTCGAACCTTTCGATAAGTTTCACAAGAAACGGAAATAAAAATATGTGCTCGTTGTTTCCTTCATTTTCTTTCTTTTTATTACCTTCCTTTTTTCTTTTTTTGCTTTTATTTCGACGGTGAGGTTGTATCAGATTGAAATGTGGTGGTTGGAAAACGCTGTCGTCGGTTCGCAAGGTTATAGGAAAATTATGTTCTTCGATCTACAAGGTTCTATAATAACGGGCCAAATTTTTGAAAATTTTTTAAAGAATTTGATTAATGTGTAATTTAATACGCTTTGTCTGGAAACTCTCGGTAATTTTTTACAATTAAATCATAAAGTTTTTAGTTGTTTTCCAACTTACTCTTTGACACATTGAAATTTTAGAGAAACGTGTTTAGATAGGAAAGCTTGCGTTAATTCATTAAAACATTTATGCATGTCTGTTATGCACAGTTAGTAAACACAGTGGTTTACAATGGTCTATTATCATTGAATTTACTCAATGCAACAATCGATAAAATAATTTCAAAAATCTGGAGCGTCAATCTATAATATTGATACAGTGTAAATAAACCATGTCTAGATTTTATAGAAGTAACTAATTATTATGGAGATATAAAAATTCAAGCATTACTAACACGCAAACATATTCTTTCACACTCCATAAACAAACTAGGTCACTTAAAATCAAGCTTAATGTATTAACTGTCCTACGCTTTAAAAAAATCTGAAAAGCTTCTGAAGTAGCCTATCAACGTTTTCACTACATACATTATACAGTTATTTGGTAAGCAAAATTTGTGACACCTCTTTCTACAGAGACAAAGATTTAGTAAAAAGAAAATCAAAAATGAAGCTTTACCGAAGTGCAAAAATTAACATTTTCTTAATCGTATATTCTTCAGTAAGTAATACGTTAAAGAAAGATGAGGAAAATAATATATATATGTGTGTGGGCAGGAAACTGATAAGTTCTGAATATTTTCTATTTATATATAACAGAAATTCAAACGATGATATAGGCTATAAAATTCATCAACGTGTCAAAGGAACGTTTGTCTATGATCCTCGCTTTAAAAAGCACAAACTGCAAAATGGAATAAAGCGGAATGTGAATTATTGATAAAACAGATTATCAGAGCGTGAGCTGATAAATCTGAAAGCTTTCGATCTTTCTGCTGAAACGTCGGGTACACTGGTTCATTTCGATGAACAATCTCGGCCAATGAGCATCCCTAATTCCACGCTTGAAATGCTCCTGATGTTTGCCTTTAAATGCTGCTTCGCAAAATTTCAGTGCAGTGTATTGTATTCTGTACAATCTACAAATCAAAATATTCGAAGTATTTCACTAACAATTTTTTTTTTTAAATCTCAAATCTTATATTTGGTTTGTTACTTCTAATTATATAAGTAACTTATTATTGTATAATACTTAAATTATATAAATAATCTGAAATTATATAAGTAAAAATTACTTTAATGATAAGTTCACCAAAAAATTTAGTCTTAAAAATGGATCCATCAACATCAAATAAGATATATTCCGCCTTTTAAAAATTTGTATGAATCTATCCTTGAAAATGAATTCATCGCTACTAAACGAAATACATCGTACTTTTATTAAATTCTTACGAGTCTATTGCTATGCTATCCTTAAAAATCGATTCGTTGCTATAAAAAAAAAAAATAAGCAGTATCTGGAAACTTTTATGTATTCGGCCTTGAAAACGGATTCGTTGCTGCCAGAAGAAATACACCACGCGTCTTAAAACGCTACCCTTAGGAACCGATTCATCGCTATCAAATAAAACATATCGCATTTCCTAAAAATTCACATAAATCCATTATTGAAGATGAATTCACCATTACCAGGCGCAATTTCCAAATTACGAAAGTTACGTTTTTTCCAATGGTAAAAGATTAGCTCCAGAATGGAAAAACGAAGAGACGAACTGACAGGTATCCATGATAGCAACAAGCTCGATCAAACGAGTGATTCTGACGGATCGCCTGCTGATGTATACACGTGTGTGAGCGTCGTAACATGTTGCTACGGATTTAATAATGAGCACAAAGGTTGCGGTCGGTTGCAGCATTCCATATTGATTTCGCGTGGGACCGATTGGATTTTAAGCAGAAACGCACGAACAACTCCGCCTCCGCGTCAACTCGCTGAACGTTGAATATTAATGTTTGAAATCGCGCAAGAAATTGCGTTACCAAGGCTGGGCATCCTGCTAACTGATTCCGACGTGTTGCTGATTCGGCTTTCTACCAGTCTTCCGGAACGAGAGATTGGTGAGAGATCAGCGGAACCATCTGATTTTCGTCGGTGAGGATGCCACGATGAATAGATAATGAAACGGAAAATAATTATAATGAAATTTATGAAAACCAGGTTTGACTTGTGTACTTGAGTGTACAGTGTACTGTCTATGATACAATATCTTAGAAATCATTTAATATCTCTATAAACTAATAGTTAATGAGACTAATAGTCTTATAGAGTCTTTCTAATAGAAAATTACTATTAGTTATTGGTTGAGTTTCTATAAGACTGTTACTAGTCTTTAATAATTAGATGATGCTAATAATTCTCTAAATCGTATTTTATAATGAATCACCATCATCTTTTGCAAAAATATAAAACGTATCATTATTGGATCGAAACCACAAACCATTTCAAGAATGTAACTCGAGCATATAAGGCAAAAGGTTAAAAGGCAACGTGTGTAAAGGTGGCACGAAAATTGAAAATTCGATCTTCGAAGGAAAGCAGAATGATAGTAACATTTGAGAAACATGGTTAATTTAGATGTCAACTGAAGAAATACGGTACTAATTCATAATATATAAAAGTAAACCTTGAAATGTTACACGAATCCCGCGTAAGACTCCTGTTCTCAAAAGGTTGCTTCCCACATATCTATAGGAACTGGGCAACAAAATATTGAATTTTATAGACAATATTTTATAACGTAACGAGTACCTCAAGTACTATATAAAGGTTCGCCTATATTTCAATCGATAAACAACTCAATAAAAGATTTTACGAACCTGATCAACTCCTAAGATCTACTGTAAAAAAAGATTTTAATTCGACGTTAAAATGAAAGGCACGTTGCATCCGTCGATTATTCTGATCCCTAAATGAAAGGGAGGAACTACACGAGCGAACACTTGTATTTTCATCCGATATTCGGTATAATTATGTAGGACAGTGGGCTATTGCGATGCAGCAATTAGGAAGGGGAATTCGCATGCGCTTAGCCTATCTCAATTGTTAAAGCGATTATCAGCTGTTGAGCTCGGAATCAATTCGATACGGCCTTGATAAATTAATATCAAATGGACATTTTCAATAGGCTCCCGTTCGGCTAAAAAGCTTCACGAGACTCATTATTAAAATAATAGCATAATAAAATCTCATTGTGCGTCAAAATTATTGTATCGAAGGAAATAGTCGTTCTTATTCTTCGATCATTTTTAAAAATGTGCGTTGACTTGAAATATTTCATAAAGGATATATCCTAACAAACACGAAGATGGTACCCCATTGGGGGTAACCATCCACATGATAATTAAACAGCTAAAAAATTCTACCAAATGTCCAAATTGGACAAATTGTGAATGTGAAATATTAAATAAAAAAAGAAAACTTGAAATATGGTTTGTCTATTAAGTTCCCTTAAATACTTAAATATTCAACGAGTTTTTGAAACTCCGAAATGTTCTAAGGAAGTTCGTAATTCCTAAAGCGATCTTTTCTGAACTTGAGATAAGTTCTTTAAGAGTTTTTAATAAACGCCTTGGAAATTTTTGGAAATTACGTAACTCGTCTATATACTATCCTTAACATATAATTTTTTATATTTATTGATTAAAAATGATAAAAAATTTAATCAATTATCACGAAATACAATTAATTTAAACACATCTAAGTAACAGTATTAAAAACTAATGAATTAAAATATCTACAATAGTAGACAATATTTATTCTACAAATAAATATTTTTAGAGATTTCCAAATTTAGAATATTTTCGAATTCTAATATCCTATTACAATATTAATGATACATAGTGTTCTACCTTACCAGTTAATATAAAAAAAGCAAGAATTCTAAAATTTCGAAAGTATCAAAAATCTTACTATCCCATTATTTTATTCATAATTACATCATCCAACAAAGTCTATGGATGTAGAAATTCACATGTTTCAGTACACAGTACGCTAATATCCTAGTCCAATAGCCGAATTTCTACTACGGAATTGCCAAGTGGATGCTACCTTCCACCGTTTCGCGTAACTTTCAAAGCGTTCCAGCCGAATTATCTCCCATTGTCAGCCGTTTCGCCGCTTTCAGAGAGAAACCAATAAAACATTAAGCCTCGAAGGGTAGGCTGCGAGCGAGTATCACCAAACACAATCGCATGCACGATTCCATTGGTCGCAACAGTTTAATCCCAAGCTGCGTCTACCAGTCGTATGTTACTCTCTTGTTTTCTCGCCCATGAAATAATTTAATGACTGATTGTCAATCGTGTCACATCCAGTTCACTTCTTTCCCCTGCTACACCATCTTTCGGTTTCTCCTTTCTGTTTTGTTCGCCGTTCGTCTCAAGCATATCCAAAGAGACAAAATTGGAATTCGAGATGACGTATATGAGACTTTGATCCGTCAACGAATAATCACATGGGACAACAGCGAGAATTTTGTTATTTTCTAATTGTGTAAAATCTTTTCTAGAGCAAATGTTGAAGTTATTTAGTTGAAGTTATGTTTTTCGACTTAGTCGGCTTTTCTATGCTGACCGAAGAAATACATCACGTTTCATGGGAAGGCTCTTGGAAACCGCTGATGGACGATAACGAGGCGTTGCTTTTGGGTTTTGGTCAGACCTCGATCCTTTAAATTTGATAGCGACTTTGTTAAATGACAGTGTGACGGCTTGTTTTTGTTTATACAAGTGCCTGTATTTCGTGTGATGTATCATCCGAGTTATACAAATTATCTTGTATTATAGAACAGAATGCTAAGTTAAGTACAAATTTAGAACAGTAGATCTTGATTGCGTAGAATTTTGACGATAGATTGTTTTCTGAGTAATTTCTTCTTATTCTAGCGAAAATTTCACTTTCTTATTAAAATAAAATCCGAACTTATATTTAAATGCTCTTTTCATTTTAAGATGATAGAAAGAAATACAAAGTTAAATCACAAGTACAACGGTAAGTTGTACTTATATACTTATATACAGTACTTATATAAGTTAAGCACAAATATCAGCTATTCTTTTGCTTTCCTGCCCAATTAATATCGTACAAACAACTGAAGGAAATAGGAACATTGAAGAATTGTATTCAGATTGCGATTGGTTAAGAATTCTAAAAGAAAATCGGGGAAAGTTTCAAGAACCTGGATAGTCTTTTGAAGATAAGAAAAACATTCTAGAATCATATCGATGGGAATAACATAGAAATTTGCATAAAGGTAGGCTTAAATTCTCACGAAGTAAGAATTCTCGGTTTCTTTCAGTCGAAGCCTACTACACATTTCCATAAAACTGGATGATATCAATGTACACTTACATTATATATATTTAATACTTAACATGAGAAACTTAGCCAATGTGAAAAAATAATACGTTTACAGATATGTGCTATAGAAAAACTTCTAATAGATTAATGTCTATCATAATCATAATGTCAATCCTGTCTATCATAGGAATATTAGAAATTAACCTCTTCGATACACTAATGTTCTTAAAAAAACCCTCTATGTCATAAAAGCAAAACTTTTATTTTAGTTTTACAACGAAGTCTTCAAGCGTTGCAAAAACATCAACAAATTACTTTGAAAAAGAACCCTAGCTTTAACTTTATAGTTTGAAAGCAGCGTAAATATTTCTCGTCTCTTCATCCTTGGTCCTCGAATTACGTTGAGAGCACAATGTTAGGATATAGAAACAAGTTTCCTCTTGAACTGCTCATACTAAGTCCTGGTATCGTCTTTTTACAAAACTTCTCTGACACTCGAAGCGATAAAAGAAAGTACTAGAAATCTCTCTGTCAGTTCTCTTCCGTGGTCTATTTTGTTTTGAAAAATCTATTCTAAAGTTTCATTTAATCATACATTATTTTTATGATAATGTTTTTACAGACTCTCTTTGCAAGATACATTGGTACACAAAAAAATTTGCCTAATTATAAATCTTCGATCTCGTTAGACATTTACCAGAGAGATAGGAGATAAGGATGTAACGATCGATTCTTATTTAATAAATACGGTTCTAAAATAATGAACGAAACGTGGTAAATAAAATTTGAATGATGAGAACCATCCATTATGGCATATTTTGCAAAGATATTTAATTTAGATAAAAATGTCGTTTCTATATTATTATCGTAAAAATATCGTATAAATTTCAAGCTACGTACATTAATCTTCTTCGTAGTGCGACTATCTACGACGCTCGATAAAGTTCAACCAGGATATGATACTTCAGCTTAACAGGTTAAAGAAAGAACACAGTATCATACCCTTTATAATATTTACCTTCCGTCTTATCCTCATTTACATAATATTAAAATACCGACCGTTTCATTCCACACTGTGGGAACGTACGTCAGAACACTAATGAAGATCTCGTAATTTATTCTGCAAATTATCCCAACATTCATACTGTCTACGAATAATTTACTCTATGAAAATTATCCTTTTACCCGACCTTAATATTCATCTTAAAAGGATTAACGTCACCAATTATTACATAGAATTCAAATTGAACATTTTCTATGAAAATCAACAGAAAAATATTCAAGTAATAGAAAAATTCTTTTAACCTGGAGCGTGTCATTCTCTGCTAAACTGACTCTTCTCCTTTTCATTTCTTCTTCGTCAAAGAAAAATCACGCAACGAGAATAATTAACGTTACCAATTATTCCATCTTAAATAGAACTTTTACCACGAAACTCAACAGAAGAATATTTACGTAAAAGAGACACCTCCTAATCTCAAACGTTCCATCCCCTGCTAAACTAATTCCATTTCTCTTTATCTTGCCTTCCTCAAAGGAAAATTACGTAACAAGAATTAAAGTTACCAGTTATTACATCTTAAAACATGCTCCACAAAAACAGATAAAAAAACATTCAAACAAAAAAATACTTCTCCCAGTCTCAAGAACTTCATCCTCCTCCCTATTCGTCTTAGTTTTCTCAAAAAAAAAAAAAAAAAAATCTCGTGACAAATCCCAGAAACCATAATAACGTTTCTAAAATTCCAGTTCATAGCTGTGGATTAATTGAAGAACAAGCACACGTATCACCGGGATTGAGATTAACTCGATTAATATTCAAACGTTTCCACCATTTTAAGGTCGGTCATCCCTTGGACTTTATAAGGCCCCCTAACCTAATTCCAGCATGAATTCACCAATTCAGAGAGAATTTCTATGAGGGAAACAGGCAACCACTGACGTCGGACGTTTCTGGTGTGGCCTCGACATTGGATCACCTCAGGCTCGACATACAAAAGGTATGCTTCCTCGCTTTATTGCTAGCAGGTGGCACGATCGAGCTACTGGGATTGGATTTTTGGGAGACAAAGAAAGAATCCCTAGGGAACCTTGGGTGCTTCTGGATCAAGGACTATCCGGGCAATCGAGAGTGGTAGCGCGGAAATTGGCGGTCAGCCGGAACGATGTGTCGCGGTTTCTCCGATGACGAAGAAGCCTTGTCCAAGTTTCATCCGGTACTGGTCCTTTACGACGATACATATGGTGACTCTTTGTTGGCTTTGAATGTTTCTGTCAGGTTTGTTTGATAGGTTGTCTAGCGTTACGAAGGAATTCTGTGGCGAGTAATGTGACTGAATTTCGTGTAACATAATATTTTCCCATCTTTTATTTCTTGCTCTATAAATAGTTGTTGCTATTGAATGTGAACGACTGAGAATATATCTAGATTGTTACAAATTTAAATTAACTGAGATTTGAGATTTGTTTTCGAAGAATTCGTTGGATGAATGTGTACTTGCTTGTGAATAAGATTTAATTCAATGTATCGTAATGGAGAATCTTTTTAATTATTTGGTGTAAGTATAGATGTTGCGATATGGAGGGTTTCTTGCGTTTTGAAGGAGTTGTCTGGGTAAATGTATGATTAGTAATAAATAAGGTGATTTAATTTAATACAGTGTGATGGATTATTTTTTTTAGTTCAAGAAGTTAAGAAGCTGAATTATAAAATGCAGCAAAATAGTAACTTCTTCTATCTGATTTTATCAGGATCTATATTACACCTATTAAGATATTTTCAACCATTTTTTGTCTCTTTAATTGTCCATTTACGTGTATCTCTTCTGAGAGTTAGTATGTACCAACACCTTCACGATTTTATTTTTACTTCTTGTACGTTTGTTCGTTAACTACTTGCTATTACAAACGTCAGTCAGTGTAAAGCCCCAGTTACATACTTTCCTCGAGCTAACAAGACCGTTTAAACAGATGTTCTATCTTATTACACTCGTTCTTACGTTTAATTATCTGCTATCTAAAACCGTTTCCTTTAACGTGTTTCTATTATAATAGAAATTACCATCGACAAAGAAACTTTAGAATTACTACTTTAGAAAGTTCCACGCTCAAAAGAAAAATTCTGTTTTGCATACTCAGACCATAAAAATTGAGAAGAAAAAGGAAAGTGCTTTAAAACATAGTAAAGTGTTGTTAATATTTCTGTTTTATTTTGAAATATATGTAAAATATTCTGGATACTATTAATAGTAATTATTTTCAAAATTGCAGTAATTAAGAAAGGTTTTTTTTTGAAACAAATATCGCATTATTTGAAAGCCACCATTATACAATAATCTAAAAGTTAATTGTTGTGTCGTCTAAATTTCTTTCTTCAAAGAAAATAGACGTAGAAATTTCTATCTAAGTGCAGTTTCAGAAATAATAAACAATGACCATTATTGGATTATCCTCTTCTAAATTCTGCTTATTTCTGACAGTTAAAATGACAAATCGAAAAAGAAATGCATTAAACAAACAATGTGCAAAAATAATCGATTCGCTATTATTTATATCCACAACACTATAGACATTTAAAATGAGAAAAAATCATAATATATATATATAAAGCACCACTAAATTGTAACTACTTCAATCAATCTCAATAAAAAAAGAAAATTAAAAATCTGTTTATCTATTATACCAATTAAAGTTACAATATTGCCGATATTAAATCTGTAATACCTATGCAAAAGCTTTAGCTCGTAATATACCGAGGCTAATCTGCATCTAAAATATTCACGGTACTTTTACTCGTCCGACCCAACGTCTTCAGGAATTTACCTAACAGGAATGTGAGCTAACCTGCAAGATAAAAGGATCGATGAATGTTTGCGCGCTTCAAAGGATCAAACAGCTTCGCCTGAAGCTACTAGCATTGAGTCCATGTATTAGGCGTACGGGCCTACACTGTATAGTAGAGGGATTCTATAGCCTGCTGTATTAGCAAGGAATTATTGGGGTTTATGGTACATTCGAAACGGATCAGCCTCCCGGAACGCAGTTAAGATCAATAACTTAAGATAAGATGCGTGGATAAAGGATTCCATTTGGTTTTTTACTATCCACCGAGTAATTTCGTCGTCGTGTAATTGTAGATCTTGTGTAAGACTTATAATAAATTAAAAAAAGATAGAGCATCTTGTATCTAACGCAAATTTCGGCCTTTAAATCTTTACAATCTTATCTCGAGCTCGATTTGATATTCCATTTCCATTGAGAATGACCTCCATTGAGAAGATTTTTCCTGTATTATAAGACACTGCTTTTCGTGTTATAATTTAATTCAGTAAAAATATGTCACAAAATAGTATATATACTAAAAATTATATTTCCCCCGCTAAGAAGTCACGAACATACTTAGACTCACAGTTTGAAGAAATAAGCTTCTATGCTGTATCTAAGAACGTTGAATATTTTTATGAATGTATAGTCCTTTACCTGAAACAAAAAAGATACACAATACGTTAGAAAAATTGAATATTGGAGTAGAAATAGAAATTAATATATTTCGATTACCAAAAGTAATTAAACGTTTCAATCCCACTCGTTAACGATGAACAACATACCGCACATAAATTTCAAAAATGTCACCGCTCAAAATAATTTAGTCTTCGACTAAAACCAACATAACATGAAAACTAACAAAGGAGGATTTCAAGGTTTAAGAATGTAAAATTACAGAAACAATGTTTGGTTATTATTTCCTGCCCTTGTCGCCAATATTATATCTTTAATAAATAATTCTATATTTCTTCGGGTTTCCTAAAAAAAACTTGTTGGAGCTTGTTTTTGAAAAACTTGTTTTTAAAACATGTGCTCGCACACTTTCATCGCCATGCTTCTTCTCGTATCCTCAACCAAGTTTTGAGCTATTTAAAAATTCAAATTTACGAAATTATCTCTGTCTTTCAAATCTCATCAGAATTTATCGTTATATATTTTTCATGTCCTATTAGATTCAGTCTCTAACCGACACAAATATTCCACACCATCTTCAGAACTCAACCACCCTGATCGCTTATTCATTCTTCCGATTCTCGATCGAGTTTCGTACGCGTCAGGCATTCAAATTATCGAAATCAAACGTCAGAATCCGATTAAATTCTTCTTCTATCCAGCCAGTAAGATAATCTTCGTTGGAAAAGAGCTAGGAGATTCGTCGGTGCGAGGCGGCAGCGCGGTTAAAACATCGCGCGATAAATCAATAGCGAATGTCTCGTTCCGACAAGGCTTGGTCGCGGGGTGTGGTCGTTACACGCTTGTATCAACAGCGGACGGTGGATCGTTTGTTCTTGTCAGCTTCGCTAATCTGCCGGCACTCCTGCGCTCCGACATTATGAATTTATGCTGCCCTCGGAACATCTCGTTATTCGTATTCCTCTTTGCGCCACAATTTCGGCTTGCCGCTTCTTCATCGTCATTCTCATCCTCCTTTAGCTTTCCTACCATTCGTTCTTCCATAGAATAGGAAAAGAGATCGAAGTTGATTTTTGAAGGAAAATTTATGTATATACAGTGGCCCGCAAAAGTATTCGTACACGACGATCATGAAAATTGTTATGTGAAAATTGCGCGTGAAACATTTTGATATTTTATTAGCACTATAATGGAACGCGATTGACATGGTTATATTGGCAAAATTTGAATCAAATTTGGAGATACATAGAGAGGTTGAAAGATAATTACTGAGAATCTATATTTAGTAAAAAATTAATATACAGTATGAGTAGTCATCTTAAGCATATAATAAGTGTTAAAAATGGTCCCACTGAATTTTGAAATTAATATCGTGGACGATTGCCTGTTTAAACTATTTTTGTGATCTTTGCACAACATATACAGACTTAGTTCTATTAAATGTTTTGCAACTTTCGTATACATTCTTAGAATCGTTTAAAACTTTGCCAATTATAATCACAGTAGGTGGGAGTCGATGCAATGCTAATGAAATTTCAGAATGTTTTGTACAATATACGTAATAGGTTCATAAAAGGAGTCGACAAGTGGGTCACTTTCCCGACCCACTGCATACAATTACAAGTGTATAAAGAAATGTTTACTCGTAAATTTAGCTAGAGGAATTACGATAAGTTTTATTCCTATAATATAAAAAGATTAATTTCGTATACATTTATAAAAATATAGTTTTTATACTCTGAAGCACTGTAGTAAACGTCGAATAGCTTTCGAATTTTTATTTTAAGTAATAGTTACAAGCTAAGTTAAATTGAATCTAGTGTAAGATTTCAGTTCTGAGAATATCACAGAAAGTTTAAAAACAGCGTGATTTTGTACAGTGATGAAAATTCGGAAATATTATCATTCACAGAAGTTAGCTGTTTAATAAATTACTTGGTGTATACAATTAGTTTCCGTATCTCCAACACCAGAAGCGACATTTACATATTGCAATTCCAATAAACTGTTCCGTATACTTTCTCTTCCATTAATATTAACTCGGTAAGCACAAAGATGAATTTACAAATAGTTTGCTACACCCAACTTCCAGCAAACTTTAATAATCTATCTTATGCACTATGTTATGCACATAATCACAAACAAGGTACAAAATAAACCTGATACAATGCTTTTTCGTATCTCACGTTTACCATTTCTGTATCACGTTAGACGTTAGCGATTTAATATAGCAGTGGTTTGAATTGAAACTAAATTTTACTATGAAATCACGAATAATTTAAAACAGAACAAAATATCCTGTTTCTCGCAAATCATAATCTAGAATTCTAACTTCTGCAATAATAATCTCATCAATCATTCTAAGAACTAAACTACGCTCTTTGCGGTCCACTCTAGAACATTCAAAATACTCGTCCAATCTAAATTGGGCTGCAGTTATTGGTTAATAAGTGAAATATTATAATAATATAAATAAGTGAAGCACCCGTTGTGTGATGCCATTGGAAATCACAGGGACATCGTGAGATGCGTGCATTTTAATTTTAATGAATAATAAGGCAGATATATGACTATCAGTGAATTAATACCACTATCATCCAACAAAAGATACTGCATTAGAAATTTCCATAACATTCTTTCCCTCTCCAATTTCCCACTCTACAATACGCCAAATATCATATACAACACAAAAACATACACTATCAATTACTTATTATCAATAAAACCATGTATCATACCCACAAACATTTCTTTTCCCACAAAAAGGTTATTTTTCAATTCAAAATCACGATCCTTTGCACGCGGATAAAACCTCGCTGCGTGACGTAATCGTACTCAACCACAGTTCGTTAGAAGCGGAAAATTCTACCCTTGGAAAACTCCGTTTGATTTACGTCAACGCGATCTCTCGTTCCCGAGATATCGTCATTTAAATGGACTCGTATTTTTTAATGACCCTTCTATCTCTGTCCCACTCGCGTTTTCGGATCTCTCTTTTCCACTGTTGCGACTGACCTGCCCCAAGCACGCGACGCGTACACTGATCAGTGAGCCAGTTGTTTTTTTTTTACTATTACTACGCGCGAGGTACGCACTTCCAGGAAAAGAAAGTAGGTTACGCTGCGACCTGGAATTCGGCTGTCATTCATGCGCGCACTCAGTATTTCTTATGTATAGCTTAAAGCAGGGATTGAAAGAGTTATGAAACTTTTTAATAGGTTCTATTTAAAACACGGACCGTGAAACTTTTTTAGAGAAGGTTCTCATATTGTAAGTTCCTATGTGAACAAATAAAGAAAAGTTCTTCACAATAAGAGTTTGAATTTCAATAGAACTCATAAAATATAAAAATTAAAATTTATCTATAACGGGAACAGACATTCTGTCCAGCAATATTAAAGATGTTCTCAATTATTGTAACAAATACTGAACATTTATTAGTAATGAATAACATTATAAGAATATTAAATAATTATTACAGTTAAATTGATATTCTGAATATGTTATTTATTTGTAATATTTACGACATAATAGATAATTCACAGTACAAAGCTTGTTTGTGTTTCTCTTTGAAATGAATTATTAAATACATACATGATGTTTATATACAGATATTATCTATATATTATATTATACAATTACTATGTCTTCCAGTTTATTTGAATTATGAAAACATGTTATTTAGGTACTATACTTGACAAGTTCTCTTTTTTGCACAATATCCTTTATGAAATTATTAATTATATATATCATGATTGAATATCTTTATGAATATTTATCTTATGGAACCTTTTTTAATACACATTCTAAAATAACTTCTTTTCATGGAACTTTTATTATACAAATCCTAAAATATCTGTTCCATGAGAACACTTTTTAAAGAATATTTTCTTCCTTGAGAATTCCACAGGAATAGATATTTTTCCAAACAAACCATATAATTTCGAACAGAATTTGTTTAAAAACGGTTTATTAATATCTGTTTATTTTGATCCCTGGCTTAGAGTCCTATCTTTACACGACTATGCTAGAAGGAGAGTATTATGTTTGGCTTTAACGTATGTATGCATGTATTACGTAGGTATGTACATACATATACATGTATGTTTGTTTGTGCTCTTGTAACTGAAAAACTGCTTAACCGATTTCCAACTTTACAGATTTCAATTGATTCATATCCGCCATGGGACTGTTGCAAGCTATTTATATTGAATATTGTACTTACATTGAAAGAAGCAAAATAGATATAAGCTGTAAAAACATTCATGTGTCTAAATCGTTGGATTCAAGAAGGAAATGTGCCTATTTTTTTTTTTTTTTTTTTGTAATAGCGCATTTATGTTTATGTTTCCGACGATGTCAAATAAGATTAAACGAAGTAGATATTTAAAAAAAGATGATAATTTCCTACGCAAAGTTAAAAAAATAAAAAAAAAAAGATAAGATGTATGTCACTCTAAAATATGAGGTACATGTTCAGATATTTTTAACCCTTCCGCTACCACGCGTCACACATATGTGACGCACGAGTTGCATTCCACAGTCCCAGCGTCACACATATGTGACGCACTGGTTACATTCCATAACCTCGGTGTCGCACATATGTGACGCATTGTAAAACTCGCTTGGATTATCTATTTATTATTTTCTATTATTATACGTGTAAAAATATATGTGATATATTATGTGTAGAAAATTTGAAACTTCGCCCATGAGCAGTAACTTTTTCCTGAAACGGTAGTAGCGAAACTGTTAAGTAACTTACATAGTTACCGAGTTTACAGATAAGTGCAGATAAAAATGCCGTAGTTAAACGGCGTAATCAGTATTTGTGGAGTTTTATCGTCATTGTGAAAATTCTTAATTAAAACTGATACACGACTACAGCATTTTTAAATGTTACTTATCTGTAAGTTCGATAACTATGTAAGTTACTTAAAGATATCTGAATGTGCATCTTATATTTTTGAGTATGATAAAATACATACATGCTGTTTTCTTTATTTTTGTCGTTTTGCATAGGCGGTTATTATTTTTCTAAAATATATGCTTTATTTGTAAGTAGATTTGGATATCCGACGAAGCAAAATGACGTTTGTAAAGCGTGTTTTATACTATTTTTGGACTATGGTTTTTAGAATTTTATGTCTGTTATACAAAATTCTTTGAAGCTTTATTAGAAGTGTATTGACCAGATTGTGGATATTTATGCACTATATAATGTAATAATTAATATAATGTAAATGCTGAATTGAAAAATGTAATAAGTTTATATAAAATTTAGTTCTATATATTGCGTTTAATATTCAAATATGTTTAAAATATTCAAAGTATATGCTTATTATAATATTTGGCGGATGAAGCAAATCTCTATTTAAGTTGAACTTGTGTGGTTATGAACATATGAATTTGCATAAGTATTCTACTAATTACTAACAATGTTATACTGAAAATTTTCTCAAAAATTTCTCCAGTTAATAAATATTATGTTCCTAATGAATATCGTGCATTATTCTCATCGTTCTATTCCTAATTTACATCATACTTGTCAAAGTAATATGATAAAATGTTTTTCATATTATAATAATATTAAATGATGATATATAATATTTATAAGACGCTCGTAATTTGTTTCCAGTGAATATTTCAACTTATAGATCATGATATATTTAAAGCATCACGTAACAGCAATTTTTTGCCATTTTTGTTCTTACATTCTGTGGTTACGCGATCTGCCAGTCGTCTGTTTCGAAAGAAACGCCATAAATCGCGGACGATTTCCCTCGACTGTGTGACGTTCATTCTGCCTGGCAGAAAAACAGGGAACAAACGTGGCGAAGGATATGAAAGAAGAACGGGACGGTTCTCTCGGAAGAAGAAATGGAAAATGGTATCCTGCAGCGCGGTTAGAACTCGTTAACAATTTCCGCCCATCAACTCACGTCGTGTCGCATTTCGAACTAAAAGAAATACTGACGAGAAGAAAATGGAAAAAATGCAAAACAATTGAGATGGATAAATGCAGTCACGCACACAAATCTTCAAATACTTTACAAGGCTGTTGTTTTTGTGAAAATAAAAAGCTACGAAATTGCACTTCAAAGTTAGTCTAAAAATTTAAAACAAAATTATTAATAACTGTTTTACTAATTTTTTATGTGTTAAACAACAAATACGTTATTACATGATCCTTGAATTTCAATGTTTCAACCGTACTTTGATTTCAACGAACAAAACTATAAACACAAAATTGAAATAATAAGCCATATATTGTCAATTACGATTCTTCCATATTTTTCTTAAATTGAAGAAACTTTTAACGATAGAAGAGTATATGCGTGTCGAAAATGACTCAAAGAATCAAGTAGAGTTAATATTTGAATATATCTCTCGATCTACGACTCATATATTACGCACAAATTTAACTTTCAGATCATTGACCACAACCCACAAGTGTGTAGATATGCGATAAAGAAAATAGCGAAGAATAAAAAGAGAACGCCATGATGTGTGGCAAGAATCGCGTAGCACGATATTTCGTTATAAACGGTGTACGCTTTTCTCTACTTTTGCGAGGATTTCCTCTTTTTTCTACATTGTTGTGTGCAAAGAAACGGCGAAAACAAAGCGCACGATCGTGCTGAAGCGACGGTACTTCACAACGCAAAGCGGAATGCTACTATGCAAAGCAAGAACGAAGGAACTGAGTAGAAAGCACTTTTAAAGTAGAAGAAAATACTTGAAAACTTACGAAACTGTTTTAAGATACCGGTGGGGCAATTCCACCGTGTTTTGGATGGCTGCCGCGTGTTACATGTTTTTCTCTTTGTTCTTAAACGGAGAAATGGAAAGTTTAAAAGTTGGGAACTGTCTCTGATTAACTACGAATAGCTTCCGCGTAATTTTGCACAGCGTGAAGTGAGATTATGATACACAATATTTTTAAGTTGCAAAGAAATGAAATTCAATTTCCAAGAAAGGATAGAATGATTTTTTGCGAATTAAACAATTTATCGCGTTAAATTCCTGTCATAACAAACTTTTACAATTTGTATGTTAGTAATAAGTGTCTTGCAACTTCTACGTACATTTCCGGATTGGTTTCAATTTTTTACTATTATGGATTTAAAAATTATTATAAAGTATATTTATTATTATAAATTTCAAAAAGTTTCGCACAATACGCATAATATATTCAAAAGAAGAGAAAAAAATTCTGTGGTAAGTGTTCAAATATTTTCGCGAGACACTGTATGATTTTACTTTTTCGATAACTTGATGTTAATACGAAATTAGTTTTTAACACTTACCGAAATTAGTAATCCTTGGAGGATTTGGAAGAGGCAAAAATTTAACCCGATAGAAATCCTTTATAATAATTTGAATAGGCTCTATAACAAAGCTATTTTATAAATGATTCGATCGTCGATTTGCAATAAAAATTTGGTTATAAAAACGAACTACGTAACATTTTGTAATTTCACCCTTTTTTAACAAATATCGAAATTCAGCTGACGATGAAACAAGTTCGTCAAATATCCCTAGGGATGTTTCCCATGAAGAGATTCTCACAAGAAAACGGAAGTTGGATCGTGTTCTTGCCAGGATCTCTGTTTCCTTTGGCATGGAAACACTTTACAGCCTCCAGCAGACAAATCGAAGCGGGTCGAAGCTCCTCAACCTTGAAATTAACCCTTTGACTGCAGACCACCCACTGCAAAGCGTGCGTACGCTTCAGGAATACATTACATGATACATGATATTTTTATACATGGCAATATATGATATTTTCTCAATATCATATCATTAATTCACAAAAAATACAAAACAAAATGCAAAAGATACCTACTTCGATACGATATAATTCTTTATATTATTATTAAATAAAAAGCGTTTATATGATTATTGACGATTATTTACTTTTTCCTTATTTGTATTATATATATGAATTTTTCGTTCGACTCAAATAATCCAAATATTCCTTTTTTTCTCTGTGCTATATTTCGAAATAATATCTCCACCACTATTCCGTCTTTATATGTGCAATTTAAAAAAAATATCGAATATTATTTCTAATACTTTCATTACTCTCATTCTTTAAATATTCTTCGAATATTTTTGATAATCTGTATACTTTAATTTCAAGAGAAATACTATCGTCTTTGTTCTGTGTCTACTCAGCAGCACCATGTCACATAGAGATTAGAATAAGTGACCAGGACGATGATAATCTCGGTGTGAAAGTTTGAATGGTAGAGTTGAAAACGCATAGAAAGCCAAGCTTTCATCGTCGAGCTTATCTCGCTTTCCTGTATGACTGCTATTCGTGTTCAAGCGACGTTTTTCGGTACCGAGAACGTGTGAGCAGATCGCTCCCGAAATCATATTTCAGTTATGATCGCTGGGAGGCCAAGGTCGCTCCAACGACCAATTCTCTGCATTATGGTTTGTGGCAGACTGGCAGGTTGGAGACTGACAAATGATAATGTAGCTTGTTGACGCATCCTTGCGAATAATGGCGAGATAAATTGTCTGGTTAAACGATTTTGCACTAGACATCCTACCAGATTTGGTCCATATTTACGTTGAAGTTTGGAAATTTCCTCCTTTGGGAAAGAAGAACTATTTTGATGCTCATTTTGTTCGTGTTTTATATCACGATTGGTAGAATTTTATTTTTGCTCTCTTAAATATTCTTTAATTTAAGTGTTTTGATATATATTTGATATAAAGTATGTATATTATCAAGTAGAAATTATATTATACAATTTTTATTATATTATACAACCGTGCAAGATTATAAAAATTTACAGTTTATACAACACTTCATATATGTAATATCTCCTTGATTTTGCTATTCTCTTTGAAATTTTTTAATTCACTCTCCCTCTTGTTCCACTAAAAACATTCTCTAGTCTCTATAAAAACTATGTTTATAAAACAAAGTTTGTCATAAAATTAAAACGAGAGGACACTCATACAGACAGCTAGTCAAAAGTCAAATTAATCAACTTCATATTCTAAAAGTTTCTCATATTTACTATTACTTAAATTAAAAATTAAATTGATTAAATTACATTAAAAATTATGCACATCGTATATCGTAAACGAACACAATAATTAACTTACTTAATTGTTCCACTCATCCCAAAGAACCATCAACAAAATCTCTAAAAAGTAAAGCGCTTCTCCCAGACCCATTTCAAAATCCCTCCTCATCTCCATTTCCATTCACCTAATCTCCTACCATTATTCACAATTGACCCGGCACCTTAAAACACTGAGAACCTTCGCCTATCACCATAATTACCCTGAACCCGTGGCAGGAAACAGAAAATGCGCGTTCACTTCGAATACACCGCCAAGAAGAAGAAAAAAGAACCTTAATCCCGCATGACCTTTGCCCTCGCGAAAACGAGATTACAAGCAGCCAACGATCCCACCGGCAACACCAGGAGAACCGAGTTTCCGCACGAATTAACGATTCTTTTTCTCTGGTGGCGCGGGTAATCCCTCTATTCGACGGTTTCCGTGCGAAACGTGTCTCACGAAAATGAACGTTGCGCAGCTTTGCCCCGGCGAAATTACACGGGGCAGGAAAAAAGCGCGGAGAACCAGAAAAGTTAACAACTATTTCGAGAAGATCGAAGAGGAGAGAGAGGTCGAACGAAATCGATTTCAATTTTGCGGGACGACCCACCAAACGTTTTCAACCCTCTCGTTTCACACCGGCACGCAATTATTACCCAACTGGTGATTTTGGTTCGAGCGATCGTGGCTGCTTCGCAGATTTTCATGTCGTATACAGGCTGTTACAAAATATACGTCCTATACAGGATATCGCAAAATATTGTGTACCTTATAGATGATTGACTAATTTAACCGGTGCAAGAAGATTGATACACTGTGAATATTTTCGGTTTTTGTAAAATTGGCAAATAAATGGTAATGATAATGGTACAAATCGGTAAGTGAATTTGATAAATCTGAAACTTCAGTGTATTATGTCTTCTTTACAAAAACACCAACAATGATAAGTTTCTCTGAAGTAGAAATAGAACGTCTGATAGAAATTCGATTATAAAAGATTTAAGAATTAATATCATAAAATCTTGCATAAATATCATAATTATACCTTTATATATAACATAACTCAGATCTAACTTAATGACCCAGTGAAATTATGATTAACCATGACCTAACAATAGTTGAGAGTTAACATCAATTTTTCTGAGGTACGTAAAGTTGGGAGAATTTGCATTTTTCTTATCTGGATCTGCAGCATTCGATAAAGCTATCACTCAGCACGAAAGCGAGTAAGTACGGGGGATTAAGGTCTGCAGAGGAATTTTTTTATGACGGCAGGTCTAGCTGCCAAAAGTTTTCCACGGCCGAAGTTGCGGCTGCCGAGATAGCCAAGTCAACTGCATGCAAGTACTTGGTGAAATATGAGCTTGAGTGAACCATGGAAAAAGTTCATTCCTCAACGTCACGGGATATAGCCGATCCGCCACTCGCATCCTTTCCTACATGCCACGATCTCGACTAGACGAGGCAAAAGTTCCACTAAACGTTCATTATCCAGTCTCGTTTCCAATTGGCAATGGCTGTTGTTTTCACATGACACGGACGAATAACAATGCATACGTCAAAATTTTTTTCTATTTTAATGATAGTTTAACAAATACTTGTTGATATTCTTGAAATGTTTATTTACTATCTGTGCACGAAGTTTTGTTAATTTGTCAATACCGTAGTTTCAAGAAAACCGGAGAAATGTTTATTTTACATTGGTCATTCTTAGATTTAAATTTGAACTCGTGAAACTATATAGAATGCAATTATGCATATAGACAATATTTAAGGTACTCGTTAAATAAATCTTTGTTTAAAGGTTATTTCAACATTTTCTCAAATTATGTCTGTTTCTCCAGTTCTGTGAATTTATTCTCGTTCATGCATTATAGTTGTAATCAATTTACTTTGATATAATGTATGCAATTTCTATACACGTGTAAATCTGCAACTTTTGAAATTAATTTTCCCATTCAGTTGTATTATTATTCTTGTTTGTAGCAAATTTAAGAAAATAATTTTATAGAAGGAATTCAAGGATGACTGCATTCCCTTGAAAAGACATACGCTACGTCAAACAATAAAATCAAATGCTGGAAAACATATATAATATTCCAGACAATAAAATCAACGTGTACAAATAATTTGGAGAAAATTGATGGACAGAATGAAAACACACTGTGATTTTAATGTATGTATAATAATATCCAAATAACCAGTGCGGTTATATATTCTTTTATGTGATTTCATACAAACGTAACATTGTTACGGTTAGTGGTCTGTGTTTCAATTTCGAAAATGCACAGCATTTCCACATATTTACCTTGAAAATATCCATTTATCTAATGTACGTTCGAACCAAATAGTTCCGCATGTAAATTCCAAAAATTGAGATTCGGAGTGAAAGAATACATATTTTAAATTTAAAGTAGAAGTTTGTATCAGTTGCCATGTAAAAATTGGCCAGAATTTCAGCGAAGCTATGGATGTCAGACATATATTTAATGTAACTGACGTGGCAATCAACATATTAAAGGAAGGAACAATAATTCGGTTTAAACGAATATTTTCCAACACTCCGATAATATTCTTCAATTCTATTCTTTCATTGTATCCCTCGTTCATCCATATTAATCGAACCAGTACAGAAACAAAGTTACACGAAGCGCGTAATATTTCCTTCGATCTATAGCAAGTGGATACAATGGAAAAGAAGTAATGCAACCCAGGAGAATGTTTCCATTCGCAACAGTATTCTTCACTCCACGTATTTCATCTTTTATTCCCTCTTCGCTGACATTATTCAGATTTTTTCATTTCTAAATTTCAGCGACGGAGTTAATATTCGAAATGGAGGACCTCTAGACGCCGTATTCTATTGAATTAACCAACAAGTATATGGAGACGTCGGTTTTGTTGGAAACTAGGAAAAAGACGTAATACGGGACGTCGATATCGGAAAAATCGTGACCGCGCGCGTCTCGGACAATAATCGCTTTGTAGAAGGAATAAGGACGCAGAGACGGCGCGGATGGTGTATTATTAAATTGGAAAACAATTAAATGCGCGCTGTAACCATAGCCATCGCCGGAAACCGGTAATAAACGTTTCCGCCGCTAGACAACAAATTGGTTTACGTGATCGAAACGAAGTGTTTCGCTCTTTTATTTCTTTTTAATATACCTACTAGAGGGCGTAAAAGTCTGTGACTAAATGGATTCTTATGAAAGCTAAATTAACACTACCCAGGCAACCTGGGTCTTTCATGTTTTACCAACTTTAAACACTTGGGGCTTTTATTCTTAAGCAACTTTTATTTTTCCTGAAAAATTTCTCAAACATTTGACTGAAAATTCATTGTGTAACGTAGTAAAGACTTCAATGAATGTTCCAGAACGTTTCTAGATTTTTTAGAAGCTAGAACATTGAATATAATTAGGCTCGAACATAAACGATTTAACTTGCCATTGTAGCTATAATGAAGAAACATTGCGAAAAGATGAGTATTCTTCGCGATTTTCCGTAGCCATTAGAGATGGAGAAAATTTACAGACAAAGTAATGAACTTGGTAATAGGAGGATGAATTTTTATTAATGTGTTTAATCGAAGAAGGGAGCCTGGCAGAAAAGCTTCTTAATAGGTAAGATACGGAGGTAATTTATTCTTATTTATATTTAATTATGCATTCGTGTGAAATTTACAATGTTGTCGAAAGGATAATTTCCTTCGGATTTAATTGTACTGAGAAATGGCAATAAATGGTAAATTACTTTTAGACCTTTTCTAGTTAACGTCATATTTCAGAGACACGGCTAAAATACATTTTATCGAATACAATTCGACTGTACACAGTAGATACTGGATACGGTATATTTCAGTAAGTTCTGCTGGTACTTTTATAATAAAATTGAACAAACTGGTATAATATGATGAATATTGTTCTTAAAAAATTGGAAAATAAAGACAAAGGACGATACAGTGTCTGTTTGCCTGAAAAGAAGAACCAAAAATTGTGAAATTTTACAATGAACTCAATGAACCCAACTCTATCCCCAGACATTTTCCACAAAACATATCATCGAAACGAACTCGAAATGGTGCAAAACAACGACAAAAACGAGTCGATGGCGCGAGAACGAGATACGCAATCTCATTCATCACTCACCGTTCCCTGGTTATTATTTTCCCAGTTATCTTCTCTTCTCGGTCATCCTTTCAAAGCGACCACCGATTTTCCTATGTGTATACACTGTGAGCCTGGTAGTACCCAGCATGGCTCAAACTAAGGCGAAGATGAAGGAAACAAAATTACGGTTGATGTCTCACCTCCGAGAAAATCGAGTTTGAAAATTTGTCAAATACATACATATTTTCTCGTAAACGAGACATCAGGCGAAACAATGTTATTCCACGTGTTTGGTTTATCTGCGAATTATCCACTTCTCTTCAGTGGAGATTAAGTCAGATACAAGTACGTAGCAAAATACGTATAAATACGAATACTTAAAACTTATGTTTTACAATGCATCTATATCGAAACTTAATTTAACCCTTTAACTTCAGCCCTCAACTGTTGCATCGGAGCAACATTTACCTTAAACATCAAACTTCATCCCTAATTCCAACTTCTTTCTGTAGATTATGATGAAGTAAGTTTTCGCGTTATAAACAAACAAAATTTTTGAATCATTACCTCATATTTCTTTCTTTTTTTTCCAAATATAATATCCAATTTGAAGCTCGATTTTTTCAAAAACAATACCTCAACGCAATTTTATTACTCTTTGCTATCTCCTTGTTACGATTCGTATAATCTCCTTGGCTTCGCATATATTAGGTTGTCTGGAAAGTGTCTTTTTTTTACAGACACGTCTTTTACAACAACGCATCTTTATACAAACATGAAACCTAATCTGTCGAACGTTGTGATCTTTAGTTTGATAGAACAAAATGAATCATACGTAATTCGATAAAATAATATAAAATGGAAAATGTTGTGCATCCATTATTTGCTTATAAAACGAAAGAAACTTTTCAGACGACCTAATATTATGAATGTGGCTCTACAATGTGGATAATACACCTAGAACACGGTTGGTGGCGGGCAAAAGCAAAGCCCTCAAAAATCTCGCGTGGAAACGAGTCGAGCCAGCAGAGGGCGAATGGCAAGGGGCCAGGGTCGCGGCGAAACGTGCCAACGATACGGGAACTATCGCTCGTTTCTTGCCTTCTCGCCACGTGCCAATCCGGCATCGAGCTATCGATCCGTCGACGCAGCACCTCCGTTCCACTTTCGGAAGTCCGCAGGTTCCCTGTGCCTTCCGGTCGCGGCCACGGAGATTTTACTCGCCTGGTAAGCTCACACACTTTGCCCCGAAAACCCCTTCACGCCTCTGGAAAATGAACGTTCGCGCCGTTCCGTCGCGAAAATTAGAAGCGCGTTGAACGTTTGTTGGAAATGGTAACGAGGGTAGAGCACAGTCTGCCGATTACGATAATATTCGGTATTTAACGTGTTCCATGTTTTACAGAAATTATGAGCTTCAGGTAGGTGCGGCAGGATTACATGAAAAGTTTCTTCGTTTCTCCGCTCGATATTTCAGCCTTGTTTTCTATTTCTCGTTGAGACTGCTTCAATTTTTTACCAGTTTGTTAAATATTTTCACTATTTCGAGGTATTTTATTTATACATTTGTTTTTTTAAGTATCTTTTTTGGGTACACTTTTATTTTTAAGCATTATTTTTAACTTTACTTTTACTTTGTTGTTCACTTTTATTCATTCATTTCATTACTTTTATTGTTACCTTTATTTTTCATTTGTATCTTTATTTGATAATTAAGTTTAAGTTTTGTAACCCAACTTGACACTATTTATTTAGAAAGTTTAGATTTTTCATGATTTTCAAATCAGCCGATTTCTAGTTCGATTAGTAAGGGATTTACCATAAAAATTAACCAGTTGTAATGAAACCTATTCCAAATGACCCGAAAAAAGATAATTTATTAAACAATATTTAAATTGCTTATGTATGATTGATTTTCATATGTTCCACGTATGCAGCTGTAAGAAATTAACACGAAATTTCTAGATAATTCCAATATTATATATTTGATAGCTACTAGTCCTAATAATATCATGACTGATATAATTTAAAAATTACTCACATAAAATCATTAAAGTTTAACTAAAATATTCAAAAACATCGTTTAATTAATATATAGTCGTCTATGTTTAATTGAATTAAATTCTTAGCATTTTCGTTATTCTTTATTTCCAAAAGATGTAGCTTTTTTCCGTCAATGGAATCTTCTCTTTTATCAAGCATCCCGGTCACAAATGACCCACGAAAAATGGAATGTGTTAACGAGGAACACTTTAAAATTGTAAACGAACACTTGACGTTTTGGCTTTAATTTTGTCGCCTGGTTTCTGCTTGTTAAATGAATTTTCTCGACTTGGATATTAGAAGGGTATACTAAGGGTGTACTTGATGTTAGCGTAGGCCGAGTTCAAGGTTAGATTTGCGCTTTTAACTCAACGATTTTAGATAAAATTTTTGATGAAGGAATTCCGTAGACGGATAGAAAGCAACGATGTAATTTGGCAGGTTAATAAACGAACGTTGTTGAAAGTGGAAATGAACATCAGTAGGCTAGCATCCGGTTAAAATCACGCTCCCAACAGGTCAAAACTAAAATGAAAGTCTTTTTCTTAAATTTCTTTCTGTCAACATCGCCAAAAGATTTCCCAGCTAAATTCTAGAATTTATTAAAATTATGTGATATCTCATAAATATTAAAGTTATACAATTTCAAATATCTATTTGCTTCTTTTACAAATTTACAAATATTAAGCTAAAGCACGGTAAAGTAACAAATAAGATAATACCTAAAAATATATTGTCTTGCTATCTTGTATAGCATATTATCTAAAATATGAAATTCTTTATCCAAAGATTCCAGAAACCTTATAATAGTTACAATAATAGCATAATAATTTACTCTTATAATAAATCACGAATATATATATATATATATATATATATATATATATATATATATTATTCCAAAACGCATAACCTGAGAAATCCCATATATTTCATACATGTGATAAATTCTATTTTTCTAAATAAATTCATAGTTCCCTAACTTGACACAATTAAAAAGAATAAAAAGAATATGCAGCCGCAATTCATATTACTTAAATTTTTAACCATTTCGAAACAGTAATTTCATCGATTAAAATCAACCCCATAATAATGTCAATCCCATTTACCCAAGTATTTCGAAAGTTTCACGAATCTGGATAATTAAACGAGTATACATAAAAAATGACAGAAGATCGTGATATAGTGGCGTTTGATCGGAATATTCGCCGGTAAACTCGGCCACGTGTCTACGCCGCACTAAACCTAGCGAAATTATAAATCGACGGATAAAAATTCGCCTCACGTTACTAACGGAACGTTTCTAAAATGCGAATTCATCGAAAGCATCGTGAACTAGATACATATATAATTCCGTGAAACAATGCAAATTTCGTAAACGAACAACGGCAACATTTAACTGAAATTACGGCTCGGTCGATTGGACTCGTCCTACGAACGTCCACTTCGTTCGCAAACACGACCGGACAAAAGGTGCAAACTCGTATCTGTAAATATTTAGAAATGGCCCAGGGCGCGGAGAGAACATGACGATCCTCTCGCCATCATCTTTTTTTTCAGATACTATTCCTTCTATTTCCTCGCGAACGTTTCCGGAAATTGTATCCGTGGCTGGACAGGAAAATAGATAGAGGAACGTGTCGTCGAGCGAGAAACTGATTTTCCCGTTTTATTAGGAAATAAGCGAAGATTGCTTAGAAAGATGTGTCGCGAGTCAAATGAAAATGAAAATTAAAGGTGGTGTCTTTGGTGGTAGGTTCGAGGTGATCGATAGTTTATAGAAACATATGCATACGATTTTTCTTTATGTTTTATTCATTCATCCTTTTGATTTTGGACATTCGTGTTCTATGTTTATGCGGTTATTGTTTTTAAACAAATTGGCAGGCTTTAAGGTGTTGGGTATTTGACAACATCGCAAGCATATGATTTAGCTTTGGATTACATTTATTTATTTATTCTTAATTCCAGATTTTCAAGTTTTAGACGTTCCACTAGTAAATTGAGCAAGTTCGAAGTATTTGATAATTAACGAAAACATTCAACAGATTCTGCAATAGTAACAGATTGAATTCTCCATTAAGTTGCAAAAATAATGCTTAAGGAATAAATACAGCACGATGAAACCATTAAAATTATTCTATATAACTTTAATACGTTATGTTACTAATATTGAGATAAATTATGAAAAAAAAAAAAAACACTCCGTAAATCGAAATGTATAATAAACAGTTATCGTGTCGTAGCACAAAATTGCTAGAAATTCTGAATTCTCCAACGTAGGCGATAGAAATTCACCAAAAAAATCCTCGAACTTCACTCATCGCTGAGTTTACGAAAAAGAAAAAACAACGCTGGAAATTCTCATCAAGTCAGGTAACTAATTCTTTTTGGGAAACAAACGAATTGGAAGAGCACCACGTTATTGCCAGAAACTATTTGTAACGGCCAATAGGCCCTTTGTTCTTCGCTGATGGCGCAAAATGAATACCAAATAAGGGGCGCGCTCAGTTTTCAACGACGGTCGCTCTAAATTAAATTTCAATCTACAATAGCCAGAATGGCTCGCGCCACCGGAAAAACATTCGTTTACCTAAGCTCCGGGAAATCCGGAAGTGCTGGATGACCTTGACATTTTGTGCACTAGCGCTTCTTTAAGCGAGGCGCGCGCATCGATTCAACCCTAAGACACTCGCACACCCCGTTTATTTCGGTACCCATTTCCCACCAACGCCACGTGGTCGAACTTCTGTTCTCGAATCTTTTTCAGTGAAACGAGCTAGGAACCCGGGGGAAACAACAACATAACGTACCTCTGATCTTGGTAGATGCTAAAAATTACTTAGGGCTGGAATGATGATAGCGATATTAGTTCTCTGTGAATTTTATTATTGTTAGTGTTCTTTAGGGGTAAATTTGGAAATTTAAGTATGAACTTTATCTGAATTATTAAAGTATTTTATTCAGAATTAGATACGGGTCCCTATCTAATTTATTTAAATGCAGATTACAGATTCAATAAAATATAATCAAGATTACATAAATATGTTATTAATTGTGTTATATATTTCATTACGAAGAAATATAAATAGATTTTGTATTATATTTGTACATATTATATTGGATATTGATATATTTGGATATAAGCTAAATTATTTAGATATTATTTGTTTAGTTATGTGCTGGAAGTTAGAGAAATTATTAAATGGAAGATAAACTACATGTTAAAATATTTAACATTATACCATAGTAATTTTTCTTCTGCATTATTTATATTATGTAATGTTAATGCAAGTTATCTTTTGATTTTAAACTGTTTTCGTTGTCATTCTTCATTCTTTTATTGAAGTTACTTCAAACAATGGTATTAACTTTTTGTTGCTAAATTATCACAAAAATATTTGCATGATACCCTTTGCTTCATAATAAGCACACACAAACTTAATTATAGTCGATTGAAAAAGTAGAACTACATTCAAGAGCAGTCTAATAGCTTCCAAAAGCGGTGACCATTTAACGAACACGCAACAATATTTCCCTTTGCATTTCACAGCAAACAGACAAGAACGCAATTATGTCTCATCCACTATCCCATTTCTCACAGACAGAAAACCCACATCAAAAACGAAAGAACACCTACAAATAACGGGCCGTAAAATTAATTATAAAATCATAAAAGCTTCTCCCAGGGAAAACGACTCATCGTTTTGCCAACAGTTACATGTCTCCATTAAACGCAGAAACAACGAACATCGCTTCCCTTTCATGTCTTTGTTTATCGTTATTATTAATTATTATTTACGAATATTTAGGACAAAATAATATAAGAAAAGATGGATAAAAGCGATAGAAGATAAAAAGCCGTTAGAAAAGATTAAAAATAAAAAGAAAGTTCTCTTTAAAGTTAATACGATAACCATTTACTTTTTTTATTAAACCGTACGTACGATTGTTCTACTGATTATTTACTTTTATATAAAATATGGATACATTCAATGCTTCACATGAAAATACATTTTTCGCCATGTCGACCTGATTTCAAAATATTTTATTTAAAGAAAATGAAAAGATTCAATTACAGAACAGATTTCTACAATGCGATGAATGTTACCTTGAAAAATGAAAAACAATATAGACAATAATTAACTTTAAATATACAATACAGTACTGTACTCTATAATATCATATAATAATATAATAAATTTATATGAACGTGTAAATTTAGAATATGATCATTTTTGTTATGAATCCCATGATCGATAAATATTTGATAAAATTTTAACCCTAATTCCAGACTTTTTCAACAAAACGTACTATCTAAGGGACAAATATTTAACAAATAGGTAGCAAAAAGTACGAATGAAAAATAAAGAAAACTATAAGGATGAATAGAAAGGGATAAAAGGAGATTAAAAATAGAAAAAGAGGCTTTTTTTAAAATCAGTCCGATAATATTCCACTCGAATTTTACTTGTCGATGGACGCACGTTCGTTCGAGAGTATCGACGAAGACGGAAGGGTGCACGCGAGCTGCGCGCGAGCTGCGCGCGAGCTCTGCAAGCCTGCATCCCTTGCAATTGGTCCCGGGGATCCGACGAGCAGAGCTGCACGACTTGCCCTGGCGTAGTTAGACAAATTGCATCGTCGTTACCCAACAACTCCCATTTTTCTGTCGTTTCCCGCATTTATTTCGAGGGGTTGCGAGAAAATTCATTCGACCGAGACCAGCCGCGATTCTGATCGATTCCGCGTGCAAGCTTGGACAAAGCGAAAAGAGAATGTCCTAATTGAGAGGGCGACCTTTATTTTATTGTTGCCGTTCAGCCGATGTTGAAAATCGTTTTTTTCTTTTTCTTTTTCTTCTTTTTTTTTTTTTTTTTAATCAAGCAGCGGTAAAGGGAAATTGGTTGGAATTTGAATGATCGCGGAATTGGTGTCGCGTGTCAAGGTTCGCGTTGATTTGTGTTTTAATTGGCGGAGAATCGGTGAAAAGTTTATTTTTTATTAATTTGGAATATTCGAAAACTGTGGACTGTGAAAAGTTATTGGAGAATTTTATGGAATCATACGTGAGGTAATACAGATATATGTTCAATATATCGTTTATTGATGCGCTTAGATTTATTCGTCACAGTTACAAGTTATTTATTTAACGAACAAACAAAATTGAAAATAATCCTAATGCCATTGAAATTGAGTAAATGAATTGCCTTGTATGTATTAGATTCTTTCCAATTTATATATCGCTAACGATTACATTTGTTCGAAAAACCTGTCTTTTAAATCTCATATTCTATCTAAAAGCATTTTCGAAAATAGCTTCTACCGATAATCCGATCGCGTGCCGTAGCCTCTTTGAAAGGAAGACACGTAAAAGCACGGGAATAAATTCTACCTCTGAACATTGTAGAGGTAAGTAGTATCTATCGATAAAAATTGCACGATTGGAATTTGAATTTGGCTCCTCCTTATCTCGTCGGATCTTTCCCACCATCCGAGCTATTCCAGCCATTGACAAATTCTCTCTTATTCAGTTTAATCTTGCGAAATGACCACTGCCTGCAGTTCATTTTTATCCGACTAGGAAAATCAAACCTCGACATGATACGGAAACTAAATTCAACAGCTTGAAAACGACTTTCGAGAATTTAATGGAGACGCAATTTCACGAGTGAAACGTTGAGTGGGGTTCCGAACGAGAATTTCCTACTTGTTGGATGAATTGTTTTAAATCAGGTTCAATTCAGTAAAAATTCTTCTATTTACGTAGAATGGATAATGTAATTATTAATCAAGTTCACAGAAGTATTCGAAAGCTTTTTATAAACAGATTATGTGTGTTACATGAAACATTCTCCAAATTGCATTGCCGCTGTTATGAAACTTGACTATCATGATTATGTTGGTAAAGTTTGACGTAAATCTGAATCTATATATATCTATAGAAATGACAAGATATAACAAAACATTTAGAACAAGTATATACCTTTCACGAAGATCAAAAAAGTACTCAAACAGTCAATTATCCATTATAATAATAAATTTTCGTATTCAGTAGGACTATATCTAACATTTATTATATGCTTCAGATCGATAATCATTTTATCCATAATGAACGTAACGATTATGTTAATAAATACTTTTTATGCAATAGTTTAATGTGATAAAAATTCTATTTTGAAATTGGATTTTATTAAAAACTGTTAGTCTAAAAATTGTAAAAATTATAAAACAACGGAAGAAGTAATTCTTGGAGGATTAGGTAAAATCTCTCGAGTGTTGCAATAACAATTTCAGAGATTTGTCAAAAATCATTGTTCTCGATAAACGATAGTCGGATTTCGGATCGTGGATTCATTAAGATCGACTTATCTCGTGATAGTCTTAATTGAATCTCTCGTGAAGCATCGCACGCGCGAGTTTTCACCTCTTCGCGAGTTTATCGTTGCTCTTGATTGGTTTTCGTGCCAACGAACGTGCGAAACCATCGTTTCTTCTCCAGTACACTCACTATGGTTACGTGTAAAACATTGTCAGTCGATAAAATGGAGGATTATTGGTTCGTTCATTGGTTGGAAATCGTACAGAGGAAATTGCAGATACGCCAAATTCAATTTGTACAGAGTATTCCTGGTTGAAATACGATCGAGATAAAAGTCTTTTGTTAAAATAGATATTGTGGATCTTTCGGGTTTTCAGCCAACAAAATTCTATGGAAATATTAATATTGGTATATATACCTGCGAACTGAATTCATAGTTTTGTTGGCAATGGGATATTTGCAATAATATCGATTAAAGAATATTAGATGCAATTTTAATACTGATGACATCAAGGTGTAATTTTCATACTGACGACAGATAGTAAAATTAAATTTTTATCTATAATCATTTCATTTACGATGAATATAATTATTTCATTAATTCATATTACCTCGAGAATAGCCTTACGTAAGGAATTCATCTTTTTTCTTATTGAATTTTATCCACAGATAATTAATAAATTACTGTAGATAAGTAATAGATAAGTTCATTACATTTTCGTAGAAAGTTTCTCAGAAATTAATTGGAAACGATTCTAATTGCTCCCGCGTAAATACACAAAGTAATAAAATTTGTTTATGTTCTTTGGAAAATTACGTTGCCCTGTCAGAAAACTTAGGGAATTATGATAAAATATTTATCCATGCAGGTTTAGGTGTTCATACTCGCGAGCATTATTTACAAGCAACAAAACCGATAATTTTGGATCTAGCCTGAAAGTGGATATCCAGGGATATCGAGTACGCTACATGATTTTCGCTGCATGGAAAATTTACGATTCGTAAGTTAAGCATAAGCAGCAATGAAGACTTTCCATGTAAAATGAAAATACATCAATATTTAGTTAAAAGGTAGTACATGTAAAGCTAATAGAACCATTTTCTTTCCATTATTTCGATGTTAAATTCGATTATCTTTCCACAAGAAATATCATTTATTTTCCAGAAGCTTCATCAAAAATAAAAGAAACATTTACAATCAAACGTGATAAATTGAATTATAGGTAACATTTAATATCGTGGTATTTTTGTATTAAAAGAATAACAAATGAAGCATGACATGTAAAATCGCTAATTGAAACTTGTAATGTTGATTCTTATTACCATATTTAATTACCGCGGGCTTATTGTTTAAATCGAAGCAGAAATTCCAATAACAGGCACACACGAGCATTGAATATTAAAACAAATATTGCAACACAACTACTTATGACGTAACGGCAGTGTGATCCTTGTGTGCAGTATTGCTACATGGGACTTTTTGTTTTCCTATACTTACTTTAGTAGAAATAATCAACTGATCATCGATTTTTAAATTTCGCAAGATATAGATTTTACAAATATTTTTATCTTTCGCAAGAACAATATCGCCTTTAAATGTAATTCTTTGAACCGTGTACAGTGTACGACCAAAAATCCATCCATCTAACAATATGAAGAGATTGTTAACTGCTCAACCGAATGAATAGACTTCGTATATGTGGCGAATCATACATCAAATGATAACAAAACTATTTCACTACTATTGGGTATAAAAAGCCTAGCTGTGAGACTATTCTAAACCTGAAAAAGCTAAGAAGAAAAGCCTACAACCTAATCAATATTTTGAATTTCACGATACGCCAAAGTTTTGTGGAAATTCTAACTTATGCAGGATAGAATTATAGAAAAATATTTAATAAACATAACTACATTCTAAATTCATTGACGTACGATTACTTATTACCTCAAGTTACCAACTTATATAATAGCAACAGCAATAATAATAACAGTCTGTTATATTAGAGAGCGTAGATCAATTGTCAAGTAGAAACATTATACATTCAAGGATTACAGAAGGCAATGGAAATATATTCAAACATCTACAGCATTCAGGAACAACAATTTCCTCGTGATGGAAAGAAAAAAAAAAAAAAAGAAAATAGTCGGAAGAAAGATCGTTAACAAAAGTCGTTAACATTAGGATCTGAGAATGGGATCATTCGTTTCTCAGCGAATTAATAACGTTGATTTGCAAGCAGTCCACGGCGCATTCGCACGGCCAATTGGCAGAGAAACATTCGTCAGCTAATAAGTAGTATAACCGGCTTCTAATTATTTCCTACCCATCCAGTAGTTTTCAACCCACGCCGACGTGATCGGAATATCGGCGAAATCGCGCGAACACTCATGCGACTAATTCGTCACCAACACGATCCGACCCGCCCTTATCCAACCGGATATCGAACATTCAGTATAACAGTACGTTGTCTATCGATCGTTCCAAGAATATATATATATACATATGGAAACGTGACAGATCCAGGATGGAACCTCGAGAGATCGATAGAAATTGATGGATTATGAAATTGCTGGATAATGTGATCTATGTATCTGGAGGGTGATCACGTGGATGAAGGTATGTTGATTTTTAAATTGTAAATGATGCAGTGTAACAATAATGTAGGTGTTGTGTATACTTTTTTTTTTTATTGAAAAATCGTAATTATCTTTTTTCTATAAATTTGAAAGGAATAATACTTTCTGCAGGAAAAATAGCTTGTCTGTGTATGACATGCTGGTAGATAACTAGGTAGAAAGGAAGTAGAATTAGTTTGTATACAATTACTTTTTAATAATAAAATGTTAAGATTATGGATTGAATTATGGATTGTTTAATCTTTCTTTCTCTAGCATTGATAATATTCTAGTAATAAAATATAAGAACCAGAGCTGCTTAATTTTTATGAAAATTGCTTATCGATGATTTTAGATCCACGAAATCCGTAATTTCATTTATTATGAAGATTAAAGATTCGAGAGTGGAATTTAAATAGATCAACAGAAGTTGGCGATTAATGTGACTTAAAAGAAGGTTAATTTATTTATTCCATTAGAGTAAATATATCGAAAGTGGTGTTTAAATTACAAACTACAGTAAAGATGGTATGCTATTATTTATAAGCTTCTTTGTTTAATATCTCCTTCAAATTTTATTCATAGATTTAGAGGAAGCAATATTGCAGTGTTTCGAAAAATCGAGCAGGATATTACATCGGATATTGTGTGTCGGATCATCCGTGAAAATCAATGGTACAATTGACGACGTACGATGTAAGAATGTAAAAGCAGATAAGAATGATAGCTCTCGTAAGCTCTTGAAGCTTCGCTAATCTCGATCATATGAGATAAATCCATCTGTGTATCAAGCGAATGCAAATATGGCGATGCATCAGAATGAGAAAACGAAGTGTTAACTTATAAAGTTACCCACATCCAGCGAACTCTGATCTCTTAATATGCTTTTCACTCTGTTAATTATCTATCAATTAATTGAATATTTAAAATCTACCTATGCGGCAACAAGAAACGAAAGGTTCAAGAAATTTGAGGCGTTTAAGGAAAATATCAAAGCAGAGGTTGGCACCGAAATGTCTACGATCTTACAGTATTATCAAACTTTATGACATAGAATTAGTAACTCTTTAAATACACCATAAACTATTGCACGCATAAATTTCCACTTCAGATGTTTTATAGGAGTTTTTACGCTCATTCTAAATAAGATACGCGGATATTTTACGATCTTTTCACGTAAGCAGAAAATATTCCAAATTTTAGAAGGTATCGAGAATTTATGCAGCCGAGAAACATAAATTTCTGTTACGAAATGACAAACTATACGCTTAAACGAAGCACATACTGCTAGCGGAGATATCCGAGTGTATAAAATACATATATAAAAAAAAATAACAAAAAAAAAATAGGAATTCATGTTGATAAATCATAGCCGTTAATTTGCTAACAGTGTATTAGTAAATTGAGGGGAACTATTTCTGTTATCCAAAATATTCATTCATCTAGAATATGAAATCGGTCAATATTCTAACATCAAAAAATTCCAATATACAATTTTGATATAGCGAACAATAATCCTGTGCACGAGTGCTTTTAGCAAGATGAATCTGATTAAGTAATTCCCTGGAAACTTGACGAATCACACTACTAAAACTAAATCTACCTCAAAATAGAAATTTCAGAAATTTAGCAATGCCATAAATGATACGTATTTGGCGAATAATTTAAAAATGCAATCTTCAAAATGCATGTATCTTGTTTAAAGTCTTGATGTTTAGACGTCTGAGTCGACAAGAGGTATTCGCGAGATAAGGAAACGGAATCAAAGGAAATTATCCGAATAATTATGGTTAAATATCGAAGCCGAATATCGAATTTTCAGGCAAAAATTCGACACAGCGATCCTTGGAACGTTGTTGAACGTTCTCATGATGTCTCACAACTCTTGCTGAGAATGTCGTTGAGAGCAATTGTTCAAGGTCTCGTCGATCATTTGTCAATCGATAGCACGCTATTGATTCCACGCTAGAGACAAGGAGAATTCTGTTCGCATCGATGCGACCCGATTCCACTATTCAAGAAAAGATGCTGCAAAAACCGGTAGTAAACAAAAATTGAACTATCCTGTGTCATTTAAGTTAGTTAGAGTGGAGTTGGTACTATTTTTTCAGCAGCGATACATTCCGCGTTTCGCTATATTTTCATACGATATAGAATAAAAGTAAAAGAACATAAATACAAAAATTGTTTATAATATTAACTTCTATAATATATCTATGCGTTAATATTTTATAAACACCTTTCTACGACTCTTCTTTCTAATTTTATATTTTCTGAAGATTTAATGAATTTTAATTATTATCCATTAATAACTTTTACAATGTAGCTATTAAAAAATATTTATAAAAAACTTTCGCATACTGGGTGATTGAATACGAACGATCATCAAAAATAATTCGGCGCCTATTGATTTTATTAAAAGATATTTGAAATGAAATTTTTTGTACTTAAGAGAACTCGGTATATTGATACATTTCGGTTCTTTCATATCTTATGGTTTCTGAGGTATGGAGGGTCACCTTGTAGCTCTTTAATATTTTTACTCGATAGAAAGACGTATTCAATACATGCATTATGAATGAGTTTTCTATCGTAACAATATCTTTCATGGGCAAGGAAACAGGGACAGTAAATGAAAAGCTGGGAAAATTCGGTGAAGACTTAGAGATCGAACAAAGAGTGGCGCCGCTAAAATGCGCTCCACGTGAATCCCGGGATCCTTGCGCGAGATCCACAGCGATGAATGAATCGGGGTCACGAATACACGGACCCTGTCCAGCGCAGATGTCGTGCCACTGAATCGTATTCGGGCCGAGAACTTGCCTACGGCCAGAATCAAGCAAAAGACGAGAAGCAGTCTGAATTTTTCTGCTCTGTCTCCTTATTCTTTATCGCCTTTTCCTTCTATTATATCTTTCCATTGTGGATGAAGTGAATATATCGGTAGTAAATTCTAATTCAATTCTGAATTCGATTGGATTTCTTTCACCACGTTTAGGATTTTATATTTATATATTAATATTAAATATTTCTATGAAATATTTATGTATAAAATAATTTAATATAAAATAATATATATAAATATATGTATATTTTATGTATAAAATAATTTATATATAGAATATTTTATAGAAATATTTATATACAAAACAACAGGGATTTTTTAATTAATTCTCCGAATAAAACGTTTCATGTTTAAAAGAGGAATGTAATAAGACTCTAGACTGCTGACTTTGAAATTGTAAAACCTTAGAGAATACTTCGCGACTAAAAGTATAAAAATTCCTTCCTTTATACGAAACCTCGTAGGATTTTTGATGTTACTTCAATTAATGAATTAATCGTTTCATCTATTAAGGGATAAGCTTGTGTCAACGGAGTATTCAATTTGCATATTTTGCCGGTCAATTTATGAATTTTAATTATATCCGTACATATATACACTATTTGATTCTCGATAAATTAAAATAAGCTTCCAAATTGTTTCGAATCGTTTGATAAACGTTTCCTATAAATTTACCTACTACACCTCCCTTCTTCTTTGTTATCGCCTAATGAATAAATGCATAACATACGATCTCTAATAGCGATCACGCATGGAATACGCCGCTCCTGGGTCATTGCCATGAAAAATCGTCTCATCAATCGCCAAAGTTCCATTTCTCATTTTTCACGGTACGTAGAACTACGAACTAACCAAGATAAATCGATCCAAGTATAAGCGAATTATTTAAACAATTGAAAGTGACAATGTCTAACTACGGCCGATAATTTTCTATTTGAAAAACTTATTAAGGCACTGCCTCGCGGACTTGTCACGTTCGACTTTACGTTACTCCATCCCTCAACACAATTCGATAATTATGTCGCGAACAGCCGCAAGCGACGCGACGCGGCAATTTTTCAACCCCGTCTCGCAAACTATATCATTTCGATCGTTTCGACTCGACTGGAATAAAAAATTCACGTTGATAGACTCTTTTCCTCTCGCTTGTGAGACAACGAAATGGACATCGAAATGGAGAGCGGTCGAATCGAACGTATGTTAAAATAAACCCGTTTAAATCCCTCACGTGTTTCTAATTTCATATAATTTTCGCTAATAGAATGAGATCATGATAAATTCTCTTCAACGAGTATTACCTGCGATATTTCCTCGAAATTCACGTTTTTGTTCCCCTTTCTACCCCGTTAGTTATTCAACTGCTAGATTTTGAGCTTTAACAAATGATAATGTCATGCCGTCCTCCCTCGTTACGGCGGATAAATTTTTACTCGTCTAACTGAATTCATCTACTTCCTTCCTTCTTGCTCTCTTTTCTCCCTTCCTTGCACGCGCGAGCGACAGACACTCGCAAAGGCAGGAAACGCGTTTCAACAAAACGACGAAATGATTCATTTTCACTCGGTTAACTGTATCGACCCTGATGGAACGACGAAGCAACGTCGTCTGATAAACCAAGTAACGATACGAATCTAATATACTCGGAACTTCGATTTCATTGGATAAGAATTTATGGAATGTTTCACGTTGTTATTCCTCCTCTAATAAATCGTGATTTATGAACATTATTCTGATAATCAAGCTTCACGTCACAACCACTTTTCTCAAGTAAGAGGATTCAACGAAATGAAATATGTAAGTCTTTCAAGTCATTTTTCTATGATTTAGTGATACATAAACTGACAATCTCAAAGTGTTTTATCATGCTCAAAAGAAATTATGCATTTGATTATGACAATCTAGATAAAGAAATGATTACTACTGGGGTAGTAACATTACATAATTTATGGTTTCTCCAGTCTTATCAAATACCAATCAGAATCGATAAATAATCCTTCCATTCAGATATGTAATGTTACTACACCAGCAAAAAAGAATCGTAGGAGGAATGAAACGATATTTCGTCCTAAGCCGGACAATTAAAGAGGCAAAAATCACCCGAGAACGCACAATTAAGAGAAACAAAGACGAAGAAACTATATTCTTCCACC
Source organism: Bombus bifarius (assembly GCF_011952205.1). Taxonomy (NCBI): domain Eukaryota; kingdom Metazoa; phylum Arthropoda; class Insecta; order Hymenoptera; family Apidae; genus Bombus; species Bombus bifarius. The sequence continues at coordinate 388,372 of NW_022884488.1, forward strand.
TTGAACAATTCCTCGTCACGAGGGCAGAGATTCTCGCTTCGAACAATAGCCTAAGCGTTTCCAATCGCTTCCAGCAAGAATACAAAGCAGCAACCATCAACCCTTCGCGGGGAAACCTTGAAAAATGTAAATTGAAGTGAAGAAAAGAGAAGGAAAGGGAAAAAGTAATTAAAAAGAAAGAAACCAAATCCAAGGAGAAAACATAAAAATAAAAAAAAATCGACCTCTCCCTACCAAATCTTGAAAAATGTAAATTAAAAAAGAAAGAATTAAAAAGGAAGAAATGAAATCCCAAAAAGGAAAAAGTGATCTCACTTTTAAGGTAAACAATAAAGGTAACCTCGCTATAAAGGTAAACAATTCATGGACAATCTAAAAAATCCTACTCGCGTTAAGTTCTTTAAATATTTCAGCCCTCGCGACCATTTCGACTGTCTGAAATTTCCTTCTGCGGTTTTATCCGATTGAATTAAACCGATAAATCGACACTCGTTCAATCCTCCGCCAGCAAAAATAACTGGAACGTCGAACGATAGTCCTCGAGCGAAGCGCTCTGAATCAGATTAAAAAATAAGAAGCGGCCGATTGGTTAGCGAAAATACTACGGCGCCTGACAGCGACGAATATCTTGGTCGAACTTCCGGCAGTCGATGCAAGCACAAAGCCACACGGGGCCTATTATTACGGGTGTGATTCAAAGGTTAGACAGCTTGATTCATACGTCAGTGGTCGGTGTGAGTTAAGGACGAGCCTCGCCAGGATATCTCAGTGGCCGCAAGGCATTTCACAAAATTACGATACACCACATGCGTGCTTTTGACGCGCGTCGTCCACGACGCGGATGCAAGAGGCGCGAGTCGAGTAAAGCGTCGCCTGTGATCACTGTGCAACCGGGACGAGGCTGATGAATCCTTGAAAAAAGTTTGAAAGCTCGATGTCTAGAAAGTCCTAGGTGCAGAGTTTTCTCAGTGAAATTACAAATTGAAACAGCTTCATTCATAATATTTATACTATGTAGTTTCATGACTTTCTACGACAGTGGAATATGTTAGAGTGAATTAATTGATTCTGGAACCTTGTTCCAGGTTTATAGTTTAGAGCAGAATTATTAGCCAATACCATGATTTAGGTAGAGAAACCTGAATATAATAATAATAATAATAATAATAGTGTAAAAATATATCATATGAAATTAATTTATTTAATATTCATATCTCGTACACGTACCTAAATTAATTATCCTTCTCATGACGTTCTATCGGCTCGTGATTAACAATAAAATAAATAAAAATAAATAAAAATTGCGAAGTAATTAAAAGAAATATTTTCGCTGCTAGAAGTAATCGATAAGTAAATGGTGAACTAAATTAGTAATATTGATGTTTGGCGGTATTCGGGATGCAATCAGCTGATGGATTTTGCAATGGCACGCTATGCAGTGATTCTATGAATTGAACGAGATTGTTGAGCTCTCGATCTTTAAGAGGCTTAGAAGTTAGTTGCTGAAGTTTAGGAGATAGCGGATGATACTTTGTCATTAGCGATCTGTAGGATCTTTCAGCAAATATTCATGTGATGGAAACAGTGGATACGCATTCAGTAACCTTCGAAATTTACAACAAAGTTTTCAAAGTCGTGCCTCTATCGGATTTCACGTCATTTATTATTAAACGGACGTTGCATATGGTGAAGGACTATAATTCATCCCGTTGAAATTTCTACATAAAAGCACCATATAGACAGCTAATGTCTTTCTTTCATTCTCGATGTTACACATACACATTCCTATACTTTAACGAACTATTATCTAATGAAACGTCAAACGTATTTATTTTGGTTAAAGGCTGATTCTAATCTTAATAAACTGTCTCTTTCTTACTAAAACGTCAAAAAATAATATGTTTCTATTATTAATAATTGATAAAAAGGACATTTTTTCCTAGAAATCTAAGACAATATAATCCTATAACAGCCCCTTAAAAAAGAAATAAACATATTGCTTTAGCTTATGCATCTAACTACACGCCTAACATCTACATATACATACAGCAAACTTCAAAGCTGAATACGAAATAAGTCTCGTGTCATATTGATTTACCTACAGACTGGTCCATGTTTCTCATCTCTATTAATTCGTATTCCTGCGCGTTTTATATCTTTCCAATCGATTTTCAATTTATGCAACATATGTTCTTCAAGAGTTCTTGAATAAATTCCATGCCTTTGAGGCGTATACCGAGTGTATCACTGTATTTTGACTCTTCCTGTATAATAGGTACTATTCCATAATATTATATCCTTCATTGATCTTACTTCTACATTTATATAATTCTCCACTAAACGACTACTCTCCTTACAAGCTACAACCATCATCGGGTGAAACAAGATCGGGAAGCTTACACGAAAGAACGAGAAGAATACAACGTTACCAAACCAGCTTTGTTCCAATAATAAAAAGCCCTGATCGAAGCTATTTTTGATTTGATTCAGCGACAGAGAAGGCGTGTGCGGTCACGATCAGTCGGAAGAAACGAGCCGAGGGGACTCGAGAGACCCGTCCTCGAGTGGGAGAGTATCATCCTTACCGCAGGACGCTAAACCGATTGTAGCCGGATGTGCTGATAAATAATTCGTAGCTGAACGAACCCGAGGAACCGAGGGGTGAATCTGTAGGGAATTGGGTCATCGGTTTGCTTCGGGATGGAAGTCAATACAAAAGTCGTCCGCAGAATCTGTGCAGGCGGTTGAAGACGAGTGGCGAACTCTCGCGAAACTGGATTCTCTGTTAGCGTGTCATTGAAATTGCACCGTAGGGGTGGTAGTAAAAGCGATCGTACATGGGGAGGAAACCCCGTATGCACTTTCAGGGAGTTTGCGTGCTTTCCACGAATGTAAATCCGACTAAGTTGCCGCGAGGAAACACGGTTCCCTCGTCTGTCTTATGGATTTTTTCCCCACTTCCTCCCGTTTTCGGTTTCTTCGATTTCAATTTCTTTCCTCCAACTAACGCGCTATGGTCCTAACCGAGAATCTTTCGATTGAAGTTTTGAAGATAAGTAAAAGAAGCGTGACGTGTATGGTATAGATTTTCACTCGAATTATTTCAAAATAAATACAATGAATTAGAAAGAAATATACGTTAGAATGATCAAACATTTAAGAATTGTTTGAAGCTTTTACGATAATTTTGTATGGCAAATTTCGAAATAAATTTGTTTATCTTTTCGAAGAAGAATCACAGAAACAATCCTCTATAATATTAATTTAAAACCGTTGAGTTAAAATTTTCAAATTCACAATTTTTATATATAGTTTTAAAACAGCAGCTGAAAAACTTATAAAATTAAATGTAAAAACCTAATGTTTCTTCCATTTATCAAACTGCTCAACTTCAAAAACCAACGTTGATAACGATGCATCAAGGTAAATTGATATAATGCTATTGATGCACGTCTCTGGCTTTAAAATGATAGAGCTGTAATCCTAAAATCTCCTTATTAAACAAACCATAGTGATATTTTAATCAAAATATCGTCTCTTGTTTTAGATAAGCTGTTACATCAAGCTAGTAATTTACGTGAAAGCACGAGTCATGTTTTGAAGCTTCGCAAACCTAGTTTCATCGCTTATAACGGCAATAAAGGAAGAATAATGACTCTCCGCTACAAACTAAAGACAATAACCACGTGTAGCAAGAAAAATGATGGATTAATAAACTGCCGCCGGATAATCGGATACTATTGAAAATACTGCGTCCAGCAAATCCATCATCGTGTATGAAGGGTGTAGCACAGACACCTCGTAAAATTCATAATTTATAAAATAAACGCTGTTTGGAAGTTTTTTACTCAAATCTATAAACACTACATTCATCAATCATCCGATAAATTTAATGGATAAATTTTATTTTTTGTAATTATTCAATTGATCCGAGAGGAGAGCTTATAATATGTATTCTTTTTCAGGTAAAAGATTATTATTTACTATTACATTATTTTTTGCTGCATTAATTTATAAGAACATTTTGATCACATATCAACATTTTGACATTGTTTGAGATACATTATGTTTACTCGGTAACTTTTCATCCCTTTCTAGGGTTATTCTCTATCCATTGAAACTGCTTTACCGCAGCATGGTAACAGAATGTTCTGAAAAATTGCACAGAACCGTCGAAGAGATGTTAACCATCACACCAGTTTCTGTGTATGATATACGAAGAACCATTTACACTACCTTGTAATTATAATACGAGTATATTTGCCATCGTTAGGTGGCGCTAGTTTCCAGCCAGTTTCACTAACGTCTTCAGCTAGGGGAAAATATTTTACCGACCATCGGTACAGGTTTATCAACAGTATTATTCTTGGCGGGATATTTAAATTTTCTCAACCGCTAATTACAAACCTCTCGTATGAAGAACACAAACTTAGTAAGTTGAAAAAGAACGAATTTGACAAATATTTTACGCTATTAAACCAGCGTAACATCGTTGGATAAAGTTTCATCGATCGCGTGAATGTTGGCAGACGACATATGAGAAGCTTTCCACCAGATGGCAACGGGCTACAGTGCACAACGCGCGAAAAAAAAGTACTAGGCAGGATCGATATCATGGAGATCTAACTAGAGGCTTTTACGAGTTCTCTCATAAATGGATGCATAATTTTTATGTCTGTGACAAAACTCCAAACGGCTGTGTACATCACATTCACGTGTCATTTGAAAATGTATAAAATAAATACCAATTAAGTCTAACTATAAGATACACGAAGAAGAGATCCATGTCTTTCATAAAATTGTCTGGTATAATAACAAAGGTGTCTAGCGAAATATTTAATCGAATTTTAGTCAACTTCTGTCTGAATGTCCTCGAGTTTTGTTTAATTCCTCTGAAGAAATCGCGATAAAAGAGATAAGATAATAAGAGATAGAATGCATGACTGGAGAAGGAGAAGTGAAGAACGCGATGATAGCTTGCAATTAGCAAAGGTTAAACGAGCAATTAAGAATTGTTTCACTGAGATGGCGTACGATAATCGTCCATGTTTAAAGCTGCGCTTCGCGTAAAATGGCGAAACACGAATCGCAATCAGTTTTCCTCGCGTCTGTGTATGCTTGGGAATCTTTCATCGCAGTAATTAATTGCGACTCCGTTTATTACCATCACTGGAGTGGGGATAACAATCATAAACGGGTCGTTTAACATCATTAAAGATCAGCGAATGAGAATGTTATGCCAATTAAAAACGCAATGACGTAAAATTTACAAATTTATACAGAATGTATAGCTTCGCGTTTATGTACTATGTTAATGTTATGATAATTAAAAGTTATTAATATAATTACTGATATCTGTCCGATGCATTCCGCATTATGCACAATGCATTGTTAATATCTATAAATTAAGCATTTGGTAAAAATATTGTTCAATGATAAAAATTCGAATTCTTTTGTTTCACGGGTACTATACTAACAAAGACTTACGTGAAAATGAAGATTATGTAGATACACGTTATCTTTCATCCAAGCATTTTTCTGTTTGTATAGTGATACATACCTGAAGCAAAAAGATAAAACACTATGTTAAATTCCAACATCATAATAAATAATAAATCATGAGTGCATACATGTTTTCTTTAAATTATCACGATATCAAAGACTCAAATAGGTTCATTCAAGTTTCACATTTCTACTGTTAATTCCATCTGCTTCAATCGTAAACACCGTGTTAAAGCAATATTTCGCACACGTATTACTATTACAGTTACGAAACAATGTCAAATTTAATCGCGATTACAAGTAATATATTTACATGGAAATTGCGGCACGTTCCTCTACACATTTAACGTCACTCATGCAATATATGCAAAATTACATAAAATCAAATCAAACTATTAGCCTATTACTAGCGACATTAGTATGTATAGTGACTGGAATATAGGTATCTTCTGTCATACCCTTTCAAATTGCATTTCGCTCGAAATGAATCAGAAAATTAGACGAGTTATATACTCTTTGATCTCCGTACTGTAACTCGTCGAACGTTAATTAATATTCATGCAACGGCATAATTTAAATTTAATTCGCGACATATCAAATGATCATTTCATTCTTTTTCCAAACAATCGCATGGACGATTAAATTTTCTGTTACATTAACGACATAAATTAATTTGATAGAATAATTGATACATTGATCACTGACATTACTAGATTTTTGTTAATTTAATATATTAGAAATTTAATATTTAATATTTACAATTTCGATCATTAATGTTGTATTCGTATATTTTTGGTGGAAACTTTTTGTTATTGAATAATCAGATATTTTTACGGTATTAGTAATTATCATTTTTCCATTAAACTTTCTCTTCTCCACTTAGAAAATTGCTAATAGTAATCCCCATAGTCTTAAACTGAACTTTCATAAAAATCATATTACTTACTGCTATGAAGTACTATAGTGATATATACAAATACTTAAAAGATATAGACAGCTGTTACATGTCTCATGTCTCCATATTCAGGAACAAAAATTTTTAATAAACGGAAATTATGTTTTAAGTCGAGTAGATTAATAGACAGTAACAAAGTCGAAGCATGTAACTCATGCATTAAAGAGCAGAATATTTGCGTCACGAACGTGCTATCTTTAGAAAGTATTGAACAACAATTTCTTGCGAAGCTATAGCCAACGTTGTGGAAAACAACACGAATAAAAGTCGATAAAAAAGAAAGGAGGGAAGGTGGAGAATGAAAGGGAGAATCATACAGAAACGAACACGTTCAGTCGACGTAATTAAGATGTAGGCCGTTGATTAGCCGTTTCTACGAAAACCCACGCGTTACCGGGTTAATGAAAAGGAAGAAGAAAGAGAAGAAGAATTCCCCGTGGGAATTGCACTTAAACGAACGGTACTCGTGTTCGTATTTCGACACGATTCACTTCCACGATAAACTTCCACTGTGTTTATAACAATTAATGCTAATTATACAATATGTTAAATTGCAAATTTTTCTAAAAAGCTAGTGAGGAATTCGTTTATAAAACTAAACAGCATCAAGAAATCCAACTCTTCTGAAGATTAAATTAAAATCATCCTAAATAATAAAAAATTCAACACAGTCCCCGCTCAACGTTAGAACAATCAATTCTACTTTATATCTAAATATGTATACCACATCTATGTATATGTATAATCATAATTAGAATGCTGCATGTTATATAATGTTAGCATATATATAGTTACCCTCAAGGTATCTCGATCGCAATAAAGCTCTGTCTATATTAACTGTACCAAAAGCTGCTGCGTATTTTTAGCAATCGTAAATAAAAGAAATTGATCCTAAAATAAAAATAAAAGAATCCATCACTTTGACAATCTTATTTCTTACTTCCAGTCTTTAAAAAAATCATCGGAAAAAACGTTACATCCTTGCACACGTATGTATATGCATCGCATCTAATGGTTAATTCATCCCCAGCCACAGTTCGTGACGTTAATAATTCTTAAATACGACGCCTTCATCACGAGGTCGATCGTGTGTTCAATTTTCTCGGTCGTCAGATGATTTTTCACGATATGCAGGAACTCCAAGTAACATAAAAACGCGACACAATCCATTATCTCGCATCCCTCGCAACGCGAACGCCTAAACAGCAGGGGTGCGAGCCGGTGTGCTCTTTAAAATTTCAATTAGCGAGCAGACTCTATCCGGTAGGCATTGTTATCGAAGATCCGCCAGCGGAATTAATTATCACTCGCGAATATTCCATTAATGAGCGCCCAGGAGAATGCAACGCAGAAGACTGTCTTTTTGCGCGGTATTCGAGCGAGTAACGAGGGCTGCTGCCTGATCTCTGTTTCGATACAGAGAAAACACATGGGTGGACCGAGTTAGACGATTTCATCGTGATAATTGTTCGACTATCGTGCTTCTTTCTTTCTTTCTCGTGAACCTGCGTGTTGCGAATTGATCTAATTGAAGTGGGCTGGGGATAGGGATTGTTTCAACCTCTTTCGGACTTGTATGGTGTTGTTTACAATGATATGAAGCATTTTCTGAATTTTTTTGGACAATAAGTGAGTGAGAATATTATCCGTAATAATAGTTTAATAATTGTTCTAGATTCTTTGATGACGGGATTTGTTTTATCCGTTTGGATTTAGTTTAAAAATATATAAAAATAATACTTTCATACTCTTTTACGACCTATAGCATTTTAAAAAATCTCAATAAAGAACATCATTGAAACAAGATATTTTAACGTACATCTATCCTTTTAGACAAAATCCACTACGATCGTGTCAACTTCAAATTGTTTTTTATCAAATAGTTTTTTTTTTTATCATGAAATATACTTTTCTTGCGATATCGTTAAAACTAATAGCTGTCAAAATGATTCTGAACCAACAGGGACGTGTAAGCGACGAAAATTCAGAAAATCCTGCTTTGCTCTCTGAAAACCACCGGCTGGATACATCGATCGTGGCGATACCTTTATTTTCATCCGTTTCGTACGAGCAAAGACTATTGGTCATACTGTCGTCGTGCAACTGAATGCACCGCAAACACACACGAAAACACGCGACAGGTCAGTATGAACAGTGTGAAAGCACCTTTCGTCGTGATGCATTGTTTGCGACTGTTATTTGTCCAGAAATATTCGATCGAACGATTCTTTTTTTCTCGCCGATTTCCACGGAAAAAGTGGTAAATTTTTCAAAAAAAAAAAAAAACCCCGCCTTTGGTAAGCTTCATGTGCCGGAAAGCTTTTATATCCTGATGCATTGAGAAATAAAAATATCGCGTTATATAATTCGATCGGCGATGAAAAAGATCTGTTCTTTGGCATCGGTAATATTTTCAAATGGAATTTTCCTCGCGATTCAATATCGTAAATTCTACTTTTTACACTCGTAATATTTTTTGCCTAAAGAAGCATGGATGCGAAAGCAAATATCGCGCTAAAAAAACATTTCCTTGTCAATTTTATACTAGGTTTGGACTTTAAAACTCAGGAGTGTAATAAATCGTAGTTCTGCAGCTATGATTCTTCGCCAATGTCAAAATAAAACGGAAACTGGAAGATGTATCTTCTAAATCCAAATGAAATGGATACTAAATTCTTTAAATAGATAGTCACCGCATATTGTAATAATTTGAAATTACAATAACTGAATCACAAGCTTAAACGTTTAATTAACGCTAAAATAAAAAGAAATCTGAAAAAAGCTAGTATGTGGAACACAACTAGATTGAAATTCAGAAAAAACCTGAAATTTACAAAATTTCATTATCACTTTCCTACTCCTTTTGGACAATTTGACGAATCGAGTGTTTGTCTACAAGTTCTTAAATACATCTCGGTCAATAAAAAATTTTACAAAAATATAACAAATTCTACAAAATAGATCGTAACACTCGTTTCATAAATAATACAAACTTCTTGAGTCTAGCGTGGCAAGGAACATTTCATCTCGCGGGCCAACTAGACATTTCGTTGTGTGTGCATTCGAGCATGGTTAGCGTGCCGTGCATGGTAAGTAGTCACGGATTAGTCTAGCCTATGGTTTTCTTTGTAAGCAAATTAGGTGTGACTACATTGCTTGAATAATGATCTTTTCCGTAAGCAACGCGTGAATATGTCCGTGAAAAACAGAAGCTAAGTCATGGAGTTAAATATTAAGACAAGTAGCCGAGACAAACACGGCGTGTCCCTCGTATATTTGTAATAGGAAAAGGACTGAACACTTTAGAAAAATTCTTCCCTTGGAGGGGATTCTTAGTAAATACATCGTATTGAACGAGTTTCGAATATTTAATGATTTGAGGAAAATGGATATAGAACATTTTGAATTATTTTATTTTTTAAATACAATAATACGACTTATAATATGTTTAACGGTAATTATAAAAGGAAACATTATATTTTACGTGCTTTGGGATATTTCTATCATTATCTTGAATATTTAAAAGGTGTTGATTATTATAACAACGCAAGAAACTTCGTAAATTCGTAACGCATTTTACTTTATCTTTCAACTTCGGATAATTGATCTTTACTGTGGAATTTAATGTGGAATAAATGGATTCGTGGAACCCTTGAAACGTTCAAGAAGATCTAAAAAAAATTCATCTAATATCTTCAAACACTCGAAATTTAGAATATCATAAAATTCTTGACAAATACACTTGCTGAGATACATTGCACAGTTAAATATCATAAAGTAAAGCTCAAAGTTATGTTCAGTTCAGCCTAAACAATAGACAATCATGTTTACACAGTAGAAACTGGCAAAAATGAATATATTATGTCTTTCTACGATCTTCATACGTTACGCCTGTGTAATTTCAATCTGACGTTCAACGTACGCAACAACGTCGAGAAATTTTCAGGCTGAAACACCACAACGTGCGATTAGGTCATTTGAATAAATGATTCGTTGCTTATTTCGAGCGGTGATGAAGTTTGCTCTCCCAAAGGAGATTTCACTGGGAACTGTTTCGACCAAAAAAAAAACAAAGGGGAACGAAAGAACAGAAGGCATTATGCGCCTTGCAAAGAGACCTTGCCTCGCCGGCATTCTTCTCGTCGTCGTGCTCCACTCGGCCGGTATAAATTAACGTGCAACTCTAATTACCTACTTCGTGACCGGCCACGTGGAGTGGTCTCGTGGAACTTGCCAGAGGGGCACACGTTGTTTTTCCAGCCGTTGTTGCGCGTTTCCAGCGCGAAACGGCACGCAACATCGACTTTCCAAACTGGCCGATAATACCGTTGCTAGGATCCTACCGTGAAATCTGATGGGGAGCAAGAATGAATTGTTGAAAGAAAGTCACGCCAGTCCGACAGCTTGGAATGGTTGTGTTATGTACCGTGAAATATGTTAGTTGGTTAACGCGCCCTTTGTAGTATTTATGAGATGTAAATAGAAATTGCAACGTGGTATAGATGTTTGGTTGAAGGGAACTTGAAATGGAAAGAAATTAGCGGATGCCTTGGAAAGGGGTTTTCTATTCATTGATGCCATAATGCGAATCTTACGTGGATACTTGTTTGTTTTCAATGGATTATAATTTAGTTATGAAATTACAGGTAGCAAGACCGACGACGAGTACATATTTTATTAAAGCTATCGTAGAATAATTCAATATACCGCTATTTATTCATAAAAACTGTCTATTTTTGATAGAATATTGATCTTGGAATAATCCATGCACAATATCTATGTTATTAGTAGATATTAATAGTTTACTTATTTTTTAATGATAATACTTGTCAGTACCTTATCGATATCTTATCCACAATCGCTAATACTATTTCTAAGAAAAAATAAATTCCAGCCTTTGATTGAAACATCTACGGTATGACAAATATAGGGGAAGAACTTTTCAAATCGATGAAAGTCGAGAACTGATATTTCCGCTCTCTGGCGATCAAATATTAATTTAATTATTTCATCGTTATAAAATTTCTTGATTTCTTCGAACTATTTCGATTTGCTTCTCTCAAGAAATGGACCACAGCGGAACTCCATTACGATCAGCTAAATGGGAACGACGTCGAAGTTAAATTAAATTAGACACGAATAATAACAGTAACTCCAGTGAACGAGGCCGCTTTCGCGAAGAATACTAATCACGACCACGTCTTCACTATTTCTATGGTTTGATTACTTTTTCAATGACACTTTTTGAAACCAAAAGTTTTCTTTCACAAAGTATAATTTTCATCTCGTTTTTCACTTTTATCACCCAAAAAAGAAAAGGGAAAGAAATGGGAAGGGAAAGACGAAAAGAAAAAGGAAATTGGAGCCTCATAAACGAATTCCGCAAAAGTGTTGTTATTTTATCGACGAACATTCGAGAGCACTCGTCGAATTGATATGTAGCGATATCGATCCCGCAGTTCGCGAAGAAACGAACTTGCGGTTTCAAGGAGAAAGAGAGTGAAGGAGAAAAAGAAGAGAATAAATGAGAGAAACTTTCACGAGGGTGGCAGTTTGATGGGGGAGATGGTTGATTTAAAAATTTTAAATTGCTTTCGTGAAATAATGTTTCCCACAGCGATAACTTTTCGTATAAACTGCAGGAATTAATTCTACCGTGTCATTAATTATCGTTTCCGATTAACGAACGATCGCGACACAGTGAATGACATCGAAGCTTGCGAGCTTTTCCTATGTAAAATATCGTTCGTTGCCTTCTTTTTATAGGTATCGGTTTCCCGAGATTATGGAAAAATTCATGGCCGAAGAAAATGTAAATGAGTCTCGTATATATCGAGGAAAAATTTTAAGCTACTTGATTTATATAAAATTGCCTTACTGGTAGATGCACGTTATACTAACCGCTCTTTTTTGATTCAGATTTTATTCAGTGGGCTTTTGGCGTGATAAATTACCATAGATGAGAAATTTTCTTCTTTTTTCTTTGCTTTTTACAGATCTGAGTTTAGTATCTTAGAGATACGAGAATCAGATAGTTAGATATTATTCGCTTGCTGCGATTATCAGTTGTTATTACGCGAATGACTAATTAGAAAATATGCCATTTCAAGTCGCAAACATAAATTAATACTGTATAAATCTGAAGATTTTGTTCAATGAGACAGATACAAATGTGTAGATTTATGTGGAATTCAGTTAAACAAGAGACAAAGAAGCTTGAATGAATGCTCCGAGAAACAATTGCATTGAAAAATTCCAGACAGCTTAGGGTTAAGTAACATAAAAATAACGGATAGCTTATGATTATATAGCATATGATTTGGGAAACGAAACATAGTTAAATGTTAGTATTTCTTATGGATATTTCTTAGACATCTTGTTTAGATGTTTTCTCAATTGATTTAATTAATTTACATATCTGTCAAATCTACACATCGAGATTATCCATAAATCTCTTAAACTAAATTTTCTGAATTGGATCACTGCTTCCTTAATCATTTCAATATCGAAAATAAGCAATGCTGTGGAATTAAGAGGATTTAGAAAATTTTAAGGACAAAAAGAATGGACTGATTGTATATATGTATGCAGTACTTAACCCACATCCTTTGCTTCCAATTGCTCTATCAATCAATTTTATCGAGACCATCCACAAACTTTCTCCTTTTAGATCGCATTCTCTGTAGTAAAGCTAATTACATTGACATAGAAATTTAACAACCTTGGAATATAAAGAAATACGAAGGAATACAATTTCTAAAAAAATAGTAATAAGAACAGTAATTTGGTGCAAAATCCCTCACTAAAAGTAAAAGTGATTAATTTGTTCGTAAGTAACAAGAAATTACACATAATTAGCTTTCTATCTTTAATATCCATATAAAGGAGTGTCCTTCCGAAAAATAACAATAACATAATCTGCAAGAGCTATTTTCTCCATAAATAATAGAAGGGACAAAAATGTCATTTAAATAAATAAAACTTCATTTCGGTTTTCAAAAAAAAGAAAAAAAAATGCACCGAGTCAATGAAATAAAATTGTAACTCCTGTCAGTGGCAACGGTAAAAAAATTTTATTTCGAGCTTCGATAAATTTTATCCAAGCTACAAAAACGTCCAACTAGGTTCAACTTCGACATACACACATATGCGCGCGTGTATGTACCTGCAATTCAACGTTACCATGTTATCGAACACGGAATCAAAAATTTACGTTGGTCTCAGATATTAACTCACGTCAACACAATAAGTTCGCGTGTCTCAACTCCTACTCATATGCGCATTTTTCCTTGCACCGTGTTTACACTCGCAATAAATTCGCCTGATAGGTGCCAATAGACATTGTACGTACAAAGCAGCTATCTGAAATGGTTACATACTACCTGTCGCGTGCGAAAATCTCAATGTAAGTGGAAGTACAGGTGTTCGTAGAATTCTTGTATTACAGGAACATGAAAATTCACTTGTAAAATTTCTCTTTTTGTGTTTATTATCGTTTAAATGTGTTTATAGCGTTTCTTCCTATGTTTGGAACGTGTATGATGAAATCCAGGTTGCTCTTCCTTATTGATGAGTTTTTATTGAATTTTACTATTCTACTATTAAATTCTTCTTTTAATTGGGGTGTTTGAAGTATTTGTTAATTTTGGAAGAATTTAAAAGAATTTTCTAAATTTAAAATCTGAATAATTATTAAGGCTAAATTCAATATTGAAAATTTCTGAATGTAATCTTTCTTAGTTTTGGAAGGATTTACAAGAATTCTGTAGATTTAATCTTAGTAATCTTATTTATTTTAGTTGGCACCCGTAAGATCAGTTTGCCTTTTGAAGTGCGTAACTACAAAAGAAACCCGAGACTAATGTTCCGTTCAGTGACGTAAACACGAAAGTACGGTCATTATTCATTTATGACAATTTTTACATGATTGCGAATTCGCCTAACACGATGGAAATTGCAGAGGTTGCTAACATAGTTTATCTGAAGTTATAGAAGTTAGAAGCGAGAAAGAAATAACGATTACGAAGAAGTTTATCTAAGTTCCTGAAAGTTGCAGAGGTAACGATCATGGGGAGTTTATCTACAATTTTTGCACGTCGGGTAGAGAGTTTATATTTGCGAACTACTGCAATCATACATTTCTATTGCTCCATTTTTATGATGTCAAAAAAAAAAGATTGAAGTACGTGAGTTTTTTTTATCGAACGAATATTTTTCTCCAGCTTTCACTCTATAACAAATTCCAGACGATATATGGTCAATTTACAGAGATAGTTTACAGAGATAGACAAGGTAGTTTCGTTTCGCAAATATTATTACATAACTTTCATCAAATATCACAAACATATTTTCTGAATTCTTGCTTCTTGCACAATCGAGTTAATATTATTCACGATATTTCACAAATTACAAGTTTCAAATTTCTAATGCTAATAAGCTTATTTACATAACAACAAGTTTGACAATAGAACAAGTAGATAGCTCTACAAACGAATTTTTAAATTTCAATTAAATTGTAAATATACAACTTGTTATTCGTACATTTCAAAATAATTTAGTCGACAATGTATTCAATGGAAAATGTAATAATAAATTATCAAGCAACAATGAACAATAAGAATTATCATCCAACGCAAGTAAATAGCAGAAAATTAGCGAGATGGAGTTTCTTATAATCACATAATTGTAATACGATGCAAATTAACCAGACATGGATTATCCAAATATGTATTCATTACCAGGAATATCGATTGTATGGAAATTGATTATCTGATTGACGATGCTACTATACAAATTGGGACTTAAAATTATTAACAATCGGATAGAGAAAATAAAGGAATAAAAAGTGGTATATTATGTCTGAAAAAACTTAGGTGAATTTAGGACATGTTATTTTTTTAGACGAGGAATGTATTACACGCTTCTTTAGAAGTATATATACATACTTAACAGTATAGCTTACGTTATGGTACTTGAATTCCAAAACGATTTGTTTCCGGTTCTACTTAAGATACTAATGTGATTATCATATTAATTTCATCCATCGTGAAACATTACTTGCGTGGACATTTCATGTGGTCTCAAAACTAATTGACGATTAGTAAGCTATAATACTTTAAATAGTTATCGTATTCCAAATGATCGACATCAAATTAATTACTAAATACTAGTATTTCAAAGTACATATCGCATTTCAAAGTTTATATTTAAAATTATATGTTAAAAACTGGAAAAATTTTTAATTCTTGTCTATCGTTAATAAACTTTGAAATGCGATACTTTTATATTTTAAATAACTAACTTATAAAACTTTTATATCTTATTGACGGAATTCAACACATACTAGTTTCAATTTCTTAATTTCCTTACTGCGCTTGGAATCGTGTAACATCGTTGTCTCAGTGCAATAGATTGATGTATATACATTTTCTGCATTATCCTTCCTCTAAACACAGCATTGAATCTACATTTTGTTTTCAAATCAACAGGTCCAACATTGAGTCGAACCTCGGTTCCTCACTTCCCTGCTCTTTCACACTCAGTTACTAAACACTGCTTATATTTCGTAAAAACATAACATTTGAGATATTCAAGGTCCGTTTAAGAACGCGTTCGTAAGCGTCCTTCATTTGCGCATCAGACATCGAGTTTAATTCTCCTTAAATCGATGCTTCTTCAAAACCTCCTTACGCGGAGCTTCATAATTTATTTTATAATTTTGTATTGCGTTATATATTTCAAAGTTCAAGGTCGTGAAAGTCATTCGATACCTGTCAGGTACCAGGTAATTTATTCATTATCTACCATGGACTTAATAGAATTAATTTAATGAAAAATTAACTCTTCATAAACAAACTGGGTCACTACCAACTTTAATAGAATCTCGCATTTTAATTTCTTTCCATCCGATCTTTAATTTTATTGGACTCTCGAACATTTTAATGGACAAATGACTATGCGACATACATATCGTGGTGGATAATAAATGGACAATAAATTGATACAATATAGCAAAAGAATGTAATACATACAAAAATTCCTCATAACTAACACCAATTTCAAGCTTTCTTTTATCCATTTACCAGAAACGTTAATGAGCATTCTAGAACTTTTTTCATATTTTTCAGAGCCTAAAATAGAAAAAGGAACTAAGGCTTGACTACGAATGACCCAGTTTACTCATGAAATACGAAACACTATGCTCACCTCTGAAGTATTAAAAAATCATTCTATAATTTCGAGACTATTAATCATACTCGCAAAGCACGCTACACAATCATCTTTCCACGATCTAATTTAACGACCTCGAATTTTCAAACAGTGGCATAAATGTTCGACAAATTTGTCACGATCTTTATCGCCAATGAACGAAAATTCACTGCCTATGGACGAATCTTTCGCTTCGCGTAATCACACGATACACGTCCCATAAATTCACAGTGTCCGTTAAAAAGCCGGAAAACCGCCATCGTCGGAATATGGAATAATCACTGAAGCACCAACCTTGAAACAGATGCGACAGGATGGCAGCTTTGAAGCACGTGCAGCCCATAATATATCCCATCATCGGCGCACGCTGCACGATCACGAGGAAGGCACAAGAGCACAAGAGCTAGGCATCACGATGATTTCCGCGGCGCGGTCGAGTAGGATCGAACGGACCGGAAGTGGCGTGGCCGCATGGCGCAGCACCGCGACCCGTCGTCGATACCGGTGCGTGTCACGCGCGAAACTGGCCGCCTATTTGGCGAACGGAGGCTAACGGATCGTTCAGGAGAGACCCATGCACGATCGGCCGCGATCGCCGGAACTCGACGAAACGAGCCGCTTCGATGAATCGTCTGCGACGAGCCGTTTCCGTGCTTCGCGTTCGTTCTCTAATGTTTCACGCAGACAAGAGAGGGGCGAAGAGACATTTATTGCTGCGTGTCAAGGTTCCAGCGGCGAGAACCAATTGCTTCCAGTGTCGTTCGATGAACGTTAACAGGCTCGTTTGTTCAAGATACCTGAGTCGTGGAAGATTTTAGATCGTTTACAGAAGCGATGGTTTGTAGAAATAATGGTTGAAAATATGTATATGTTTGGTTTGTTTGTTAACGTTTTCTAAATTTTGTTTTTTATTTTTTTAACCTTTTCAGAATCGAATACGTCACAGTTCGCGGGAAATATTTTTAGTAATCCTCGTTGTATAAACGCGGGTCTATGCTCGGCTAGTTCGAACATGATATATTTTGTACAATATATTTTACTTCATGGTATTTGTTATATAATCTGTTTAAACGTGTTATTTGCCAAAATTTTATGATACTTTTAATTTAGAATGTTTAAAGATACGAGTCTTGAGACTTTTTTGAAGACACAATTAATTCAAATATTTAAAATCTTTTTTTTCGAAATGTTACTATTTGTATCCATCAATTAACGCGTTGGTTAATTTCGTGCAAAATAGCATTTAAAACATCCCGTTCGTCGGTTTGAAACTGTGTTAATTAAATTCATACGATTTTTGGAACTATTTGAAACAACTGTGTTAATTATCTTTAATACGAACTGCATTAACATGAATTTATTTCTGTTTTGAATCAACAAACAATCTATATGTTCATTCATATTTTTATCTAATTAATTAATTTCCTTTAAATCGAGGAAATTAATACTTTAAGAATCGAGTCGTTCCTTGAATTTCTATTCACAAGTTCTTGGAAATTTTCACTAATTAGTTTCATATCATATCATTTAAAATGTTTAATCGATTTTCCACTCTCATATTCTCTGTGTATATAATTGTATTTCTTGTTTCAACGATGACGTCTAGCAACGATGACATCAACTTCGTTATTTCCACTACACAGTTATAAAGTTTAACACAAGTAATAATTTACACATCAAATATGTATGTGTAATGCGTAACGCCAATTACTTCCAGAAAAAGATTGAAAAGGAAGAAGAAGAAAAAGAAGAAGAAGAAGAGGAATTGTATTCATCTGTTCCCAGGGATAAAATATTTTCACTGTAGCATGCTTTCTTTGAAAAGCATTTCCCCTGTAATTCTGAATAGTAGAGGAAACATTTCGTGTGTTAAAATTAATGAATGTCTCTTACAAAACTTGAGATGTGTAAAAACTGAGAAACTTCAAAGGAAACTGTAACTGAATTCCACAAAGAAACACCTTCAAGAAAAAACCTGTAATGTTATATTGTGTTACGTATATTCGTTGGAACTTATTACAACAGAAATTAACGGAATAAAAAATCAAAGTACATAAATCCTTTACAAAACGAAAGTTTCAGTATACCTTTAAAATTTCCATAAACTTCAATTAAACGTTAACAAACTTAGCTCGAAGCGCGGATTAAGTGGCTCGTTAATGACGATGCAGTTCCAGGCGGGCGATAAAAACTTTTGGAAAGCTTGATTTAATACCTAACTAAGTTTAGCATAATGATGCACGGAATAAAAATTGACTACTCCAGTGAATTTTTGACGCTGTTATATTCAAAAAGAATCTTAATAAACGTTGTTAGAAGCTTAACGAATCCCCTTCATTTTCGTTCCAAAGCAGCAATGCTGTACTTAATTCATTTTACTTTTATCTTACATTTTCTTTGAAAGACTTCAAACTCATCGATTATAAGAACAAAATGTGGTTTTTATATAACCATCATTTTAATCCTTTTCTATTTGAAGAACTTTTCGATACGATCATCCAGCAATTCAAACACAGTTTCATAATGAAGAGGCCAAAAGCTTCGATTGGAAAACAAATGGATCATCTATGAATTTATTTTTTATATTAGTCTTCAATCCCGCCATTCGGTGAGAATAAAACCAAATAAAATTTTGTACATTACAGATATCACCGTAATGGCGTTGACAGAGAACGAAGAATCAGAAGATTGAAAAATAATGTGAAAATTTCTATTCAACAATTAAAACTAAGGGTTTCATCCAATTAAAGAGAACGAGGTTACAAAATATCGATATTTGTCATTGATAAACAGAACAGGAAGCAATCAGAGGAATTCGATGTGATGCAAGCAGGTCGTATACGTGATGTTGCATTAGCACGTGAAAGTGCAACACACGATCAATTATTCGCCACCGTAAATCGATCGCAATGAAACTGTTACAGAATTTAATAGTCGCTTCGCGTTCACCAGTGAACGTTCGATATCGCACCGTTACATTCGCATGAAAATCGAGCTGCAAAATAGTAAATTGATCGTACGGAAGTAGGGGTTCAGAATGTTGTTATTTACATTTTGAACTGTTTAATAATAAACGTTGCTAACTGTATACTGAGAACTAATAACAAATAATTTTTATGAATTTTTCAAATTTTAGGTTGAGATTATTTGAAACTGAACATGAGTCAAAGATTTTTACATATGAATTCCGAACAAAATTCTTGCAAATTCTGGAATAAAGGAATAATCTCGGTAAACGTGAATATTCCAGCGGAAATAATGGACGAGGACGCGATCATTCATGCGAAATAGTCTTTCTAGATGTGAATCGGTATACTTAATAATGCTGCTACATATGTGTTTCTTATAGCTCTCTGTGCCAAGTAAATTTTCAAGTGACATAATCGAGGTGCACGCACACACACATACACAAAAGATGCGAATGTTCATGATAGTATTAAACTATGTACAATCAAATTTGTATCTGTCACACTTGTTGTGTAATTTGATAAAGCAATAAAACCATTGTTTTCTCGATGACGTTAACGTCGAAATTAAAATTGTAAGGAAAAGAAAAAATATAGGCTCGATTTTCGGTTGACAGTTTTCGGTTTGATTAATCGCGAGACGGAACGGATGAAATCAATATTCGAACTGTCCTGATAACGAGCGTAGAGCGATCACGCGATACAAAAATTTCATTTCGCGTAACAGATTACGAGTAGAAGTTGTGGATGGTTCTCTCGTGTTTGACGCTCTAGTTAACTTCCCTCTCTCATTGGCGTGTAAATATCGACTATATTTTAACCTAAATCGAGCACTTCGCTAAAGAGTTACGACTTGTTAATTTCGTCTGGATTCACTGATACGAAAAACTTTCCATCGTTATTTTATCAAAAAATGCGCGATTACATAGGTAGCTAATCAGTTAACCAATCTTATCACTAAACATCATCAGTAGGTTGAAAGTTGATTAAAAATAAAATAAATCCAGCGAACATCAATTGTTTTGGTTTTGAATTTATTATATAGAAGCGATATGTTTCATCCAAGTACTCGATCAGAGAAATAAATAAGAAAAATCACTTTCTAAGCATTGACGATAATTTCGTCTCTAATATGAAATCAAATAGTGGGCAATATAACATTATTAATGAAAATTATGCATAAATCTACAATCTAATATGACGTAAGAAATAATTACAATTATTTCTCAATTTTACGTGTTGTCAATCTCTCTAACAGATAATTGTAAATTTCCTTTTATTTTATGGTATATATGAACGTAACCTCGTAGAAGTTTCAAGGTAAAGTCAATATTATCCATCTAATTTCTACTACCTTTATCTTCTCCTTGTACCTAAACTTTTTCCTCGTACAAGAGTATTTATAAATAAAAGTATGTTTGTAGATAAAATCTAAACAACTTCTAATCTTGATTGTAGAATTTTTCATTACTAACAGAACATAAACATCAAATAACGAAAATATAAACTATTCGTTGTCACCTGTTCAAAGCAACACAACGATCAGTCGAATACCTCGATATAACGATAACACAACATTCAATCCATTAGGAAAATCAACAAATTACGACAACAAAACATTGATGAAACAACTGCACGTGTCGATTTTCGTTGTAAAGCACAAGCAGATAGCAACGAACGAATTACTCGGTTGATTACATGCGAGTAACGAGCCAGCAAAATATTGGAGCAATGAACGGACACGAGATT
This sequence comes from Bombus bifarius, assembly GCF_011952205.1. Lineage (NCBI taxonomy): Eukaryota > Metazoa > Arthropoda > Insecta > Hymenoptera > Apidae > Bombus > Bombus bifarius. Next base: position 409,753 of record NW_022884488.1, read on the forward strand.
AAGTTCACGTGAGTACAGTGGCTTATAGAAGTATTACCATGGACAATTTATACATATATCTACATATATGTTGTATGTGTTATATAGAACGTTTTGAAATTCCATTGGAATTGTTATATTGGTCAAATTTGAAACTAATCTGAAATGAATATAGAAGCTACAAAATATTTACCGCAAACATATCATATATTTAGTAAGAAAGATTAGCACACAACATGAAAAGCTATCTTCTGTGTATAATAAGAACTAAAAATGGACCCACTGTATATCTAGGTTTATCGATACAGTAGATAATTGACCATTTAAATGACTTTACAATTTCCATGAAATACATATTCGCGTTAAATATCTTGCAGCTTCCATGTACATTTCCAGATTCGTTTCAAATTTGATCAATATAATTATGATATACAAGTCTTGTTACAGTGCTAATGAAATTTCAGAATGTCTCGTGCAATGCACATAATATACTCATACAAGGTGTCCATACGTGTTGGAATACTTTCGCGAGCAACTGTACACGTGTTTCGCGATCTTTTCTACGGCCTAGCTTGGACGCTAATTATCTTGATTACTGGCTGCCGCTTCTAGTTCGGATTATTCGTCGTGATGCATTAACGACGATGCTAGAAGGACGGATCAATGGAGAATACGTGATGACCGGGATTCGATGCCGGTTCTGCAAATACGTGACGAAGCTTGTACAATACTTCGTTCACGAGTTGTTAATTAATTTCATGTGATGATGCCGTTAAATTCCGTGTTTATACAGTGTCAGCGAATTCTGAAGCTATGTTTAGATTGTAATCTATGTGAAATTTATAAAAACAATCTTTCCCATGTTTGTCTTCCTTCAGAAGAGAAAAGAAACACACCAGTAGGACCTTCTCCCACAGATTTATCATTTCTGTCACTCTGCTAAATATTTACATGAAACATGTATATTGCATTAGGATTGGAACACCACATATTTGTCATTTAAAATTGACATTTAAAAGTGATATTTAATTTCAATGGAAAACCATAGAATCAATGCCACCATCCACAATTCGAAACAACAGCGTATCACACTTAATCCATCAATAGAACGTTATTAATCACACGCAGAACAGAGCCAATGAAATAACAAAATAATAAAAACAAAAAAGAAAGGACAGGATGAAAGAAATATCTAAAAATTTCCATGAACTGTGTCAATTCAATGGACCCATTCAATAAATGAACCGGAAGGCTCGCCTCTGTTTTATTCAATTTAAAAAATTCAGTCTATACACCTGATCAGTCCAAAGGCGACTAAACCTTCTCTCCAAAATATTGACATCGAATAAAAATACGAAAAAAATAAAAGCTGACCAGAGAAAAATTTAATTAGCTGCTCTATATATATTTCTAGTTGAATTTTACAGCTTATCCTGGCGGCGTTTTATTAAAATATGTCTGTCGAATCGTCAGCACGCGATAATTTACGTCAAAATCACACGCTCGACGAAACTTCGAATCGCGTTAAATCGCCGAAAAACAATTCTGAAGCCGTGTTCGACAAGTCGACAGGCAGAAATCGAGTGTCATTAAATCGTCCACGATCCCGCTGTTTTCGTGGAAACGCATTGAGAACGTGTTGAAAATGCGTTGGAATCAGGCGCGTCTGATATAGCACGGCCTTACTCCACTGATGCTGGCAGGCCTGAGTTACGTCTCTACTACTGGGACTCGAAACTCACAGTGACTCCGACTCTTAAGCTCGCAGAATTATTGCTCCACCGGAAGTTTCAAGTTATGAATTCTGGCCCTCGGCAGAACTAGCAACGACAAAATATACGGAATGGTTCGCTGGAAATTATTTTTATTTTAGCGCGACTATGAAGGATCGTTGTAGCTGGGGAATTCTAGGAGAAGAATTACGAAATTTTTGATGACAAGTTTTGGAAGATTTCTTGATAGACAAATTGGTTTTCTTTCATATATCAAAAATGGAAATTTTATGTGGTGTTACTAAAATATTCCATTTAAATACGCTATTAAATACTGTGTATGAGTTGCAGATTGCTGAAATTGTCTCGTTAACAGCTTTCATACAATATGCAAAAAGTCACAGTTATTAATTTTATAGCATTTTACAGAAATTGCTAGATCTTTGAAATTAAAATCTTTAGAAAACTATTCATAATTTTTCTTTCATAAACAAACGAAACTTTGATTACAGAAATATTAATATCATGTGTTTGCTGAAATACGTACTGCTTCAGATTTTGATTTGAATTTGAGCAATAATACGATAAAAATATTATTAAAAAATGAAATACTACGAAAAAATAAATTAATACCAAAAATAACGACTAACACGTTGACTAAAATATAACGACCAAACAAATTTTTCAGTAGCAGATACATATTTCATAAAACGAGTGAAACTGATGAAACCAATAGTTTCAGATGTTTCATAGTTTTTATAAATTAAGTAACTGTATTTTTAAAAATAAATTTAAATTCCACAAAATATCGTCAAAGTTTAATAACTACCTATAATACATAGTTATATCTACTCAACAAAAATTGTCCCATCCATTTCCTAGAAAAATAGAAGCAATATAAGGTTGATTCGTACAATGAGAAGAACTCGTTGAGCCTGATGATATCTCGTAACACGTTATTGCTTTTAGTCCAATTAAGAATTATTGGATTCCAACAACATGCGGATGGAAAAATGCGGACCAAGAAAGCCTAGAATTCTGTTTCCGCACTAGTGACCCAGTTTTCGTAGCTCCGTTGCAAGTGTTAATCAACATCGTCTAATGCTTTTTCGTTTGAGAAAGTTAATGAAGTTATTTCGCGCTGCTGATATGAAATTCGTTTACTACATGCATTTCCAAAATCAGAAGATTCTCTCGTTAATTGTGTTTCGCATTGTCAAATGGAAATGACTAAGTGCATATAAAGTAACAAAGGAATAATACATCATCGAAATGTACGGTCTCGAATATGTTTAACTGAAATTAATTTTCCTCGGTGAACAAAGGTCTTCGACAAGAGCTTTTTATTCTCGCAAACGGAGGGAGACAATAAACTTCTATTCGTGAATTAATAATTGTGACTAACAATAGAAGGATTCTATTTGAAGCAATTGTGCTTTAGTGCAGAGTAAATTTTAAATGTAAATAAAGATACTTCATCTCTCGTGAAAATAGAGAAAAGAAAATTAGAAAAGAAAAGAAAGATGGAGAAAGCGACAGACAATAGTCTTTTATTCCTGTCTTATTTTTATTGTAAGAATTTTATTTAAGGCAATTTTATTTCACTGTAAAGTAAATTTGAAATTTAAATAAGGATATTTATAATCTCTCTTTATCTCTCGCGAAAATAAATAAAAAGCGAAAAAAAAAAGAAAGAAAGAATTTTTAGTAGCCTTTTATTCGTGTTTTAATAAGTTTTATTCAGAGTATTCTGTTTCAACTAATTCCTCCTTTTCTTCTATTAACAACTGAATTTAAAATTTAAATGATGATATATATTTCTCAATACTTTTTAAACATAATGAAAGGAATTTTACGAGTCACCGAATTGTGTGAAATTTCTGTCTTCATAGAGAGAAATATCCAAACTTTTTTATCGATTTCTAGTAGGACACCAGATATTTTTCCGCACCACCTCCACACGTCAATTGTTCGACCGCTAGAACATCTATGGAACGAACGAGCTCGTGAAAATTTCACAGTCGATTTGCAGCAACGATTCCATTATCCCCTATGCGAAAAAATGGATTTCATTGCGCGTGGTATTACGCTCGCTGCAAATGGTTCCAATGGTAGAAACCGTGAAAGAATCGGCAGATGTTTATCATCGAAATACGTGCGAAATTTAACGCGAGAAATTGGTGAAGCAAAGTTTCATCGATTTATCTGCGGAATGAAGTCATCTATTACATCGATTGCATCTGGCTTCCTTTCGCTGAACCTTCTCCTATCCATTGATCATCGATTATCGATTGAATTCCCTTTATTACGCTTGTCGATTGTTGTATTCCACGTAAATTCGTTGGGCCGATGTTTCGACAATCACTAACATCAGACAATAATTCTTAATAATGGGATTTCGAATGCCTCGACAAAACAGAATGACGCAAGAAACGATTTTTCCTGAGAACTATCTTTACTGATCTTATTACTCTGATCTTTATTACTCTGAGAAATATTTTTTGCAATGTTAAAAAGGAACAATTTTAACGAACCAACAGTGACTATGTTCCAAAACATTGAAACGGGTAAGGATTCATGACACTGCTGACTGGGCCCTTAGAGGCCCGAAAAACTCTTGAAGGGCCATCAGTGTCATAAACAACTCGGTACAAGAAGCAAACTTTTCACTTTTAACCTTCACCCTCATCTTGAGCAAATAACTGTGGGACAGATGCGAAGACTCCGAAGTCAATAACTGTTGCCTTCCGTCTTACGAGAATCAGAGGTCATGGTCTGGCTGCACACGACGGGTAGATACGAAGAATAATCCTCAAGAGCTGTTGTCTTCCATCTGGTGTAAACTAAAGGTCGTGATCTGGTCGCCACATACAAAGGACAGAGACGCCAGGGAGCAGTCATCAAGAGTAGGGTTGTTCCCCCATCTTACGACACCCCCAGATGGTAGTCTGATCGTCAGATGCAACGAGGCAGTTCATCCAGGCAGATTCATCCAGTAAGATACCAATAGTCAGTAATCCAACCACCGGACACGACAGCTACTTACGAACAGTCATCGTTCGAGTACGGCTTGATGAAGGGACAATCCCTGGATAGTCACGCATTCAATAAATTCATACAGTCCACTTTGTAATTTATTTGTCTGGCTTGCAACTCCTTTCGTCCGTCACCCCGCTCACAACGGTGAGAGTTCGGACGCGTACAGATTAGTTTTATCAGAATAGAGATTTGTGTTAGAATAGACCAAGTGAAAATTGATAACACCAAGAAATTGTAATAATGCGTTTTCAATAATAATTAGGAAAACAATAGTTTTATTTCAAATTAAATTTCTATCCAAATATAAAGTACGACCAATTTGATTTGTTTCTTCAAAACTTTAATACAATAGGACTTTAATTAATTGTCCGAGTAACGTAATATGTTTGGAACTTTATAAAGCAAACTTAATTTCAAGCGTAAGAGAAGATGTTTCAGAGACATTAGCAAATTACTTTTTAGTAATAAATTAGCGAATTTATTAATAAATTAAGCAAATCACCCTTCTCACAAAAAATTCATCAATCTAAACCTCCCAGTAATCCAACGTCAAACGAAGTTCTTCAAATTAATCACGTATTTTACTCTAGATCCCCTTATCGTAAAGAAAATACTGTCGAACAAACAAGCCTCCAATTGTATCCTCGAAAATGAGCACCAATTAATTAAACCAGAGTAAAACTTTCGTCTCTAGCCTCGCAAGCGGGTGCAGCGCTATTTTTCCTTCGATTTGACATCGATGTTCCACACGTACTGGCAAATTGTCTTCCTCTTTTCAACCGAACGAACAAACACGAATCGTGTTCTATGCTTTCCTCTCCCTTTATTCTTCGTTTTTACGCCACTTGTACCAGACGTTTCTCGTTTCTTTCTCTTCTGTTATCGATGCACGATGGCGTGGAATTAATTTTCAGCCAATTATTGGTTATCTACGATACTGAGGCGAAAGCCTCCATTTGCAAATCGAACCCCGATCACACCTATTATTGAGCGAATTCTATTCGTTTGATCGGTCGTGGATAATATTCTTTGTGTGTCTGATTTTAGTTTGTTCATTACTGAAGTTTGCAATATAATTACGTTATTTCGTATTATGGAAAATAAATAAATGTTCGGGTGTCTCCAATTGGTACTGGATTTGTCTGTTTGATTTATATGCTGAAGGAGATATAATTTATATACTTTGAAGACAGTATAATTAACGAAAATTGCATTATGCACATTTTCAACCTCATCTATTATTCTAATCCTTATTAGAACAATTTTTACATAATAATTCGTTATTATACACGAACACCCTATCCCTAAAAAGAATAAAAACCGCCTGAATTCCCTCCGAAATACATCCACCTTTCGCCATGAAAAATTCAAGCCGACTATCAAAATTCCCAGGCTATAGCTTCATCACAGTTGAAAAAAGACACGGTCGCAGCATCTCCATGTGCCATAAAAATTCTATGCTCTCGACTGGGGCTCAAGAACTCTCCTAAACTCTCTCCACTCTCCACAAGAAACGAACTTCCACGTCGTTTTACATCACTTCCAGCGAATTTCCAACAAACTTTCCAGTATTCCCTTCTGCCAGAAAATTAACATCTCCCTTGCCCGGAGATTGATACATTCTCCCTCTCCCTTTTCTCTCGTTTTGCCTTCGCCGTTCGAACTTTCCGTTCGACCAATAATTCTTAACCAACAATTTTCCTGAGAGTTATTCTCAGCCAATCAGAGATCGATAGATCCTTGTGTGGGGGTCGGATTGATATCGATCGCGTTCCTCTGAAGAGTCGAGAGTCGAGTCGCAATTTACGCGACTAGTACGGTATCCCTGAAAACTGATCGACCACCACGCAATTTCGTGATCCTTGCAGGCTTCCCAAGGTTCATCGGACCTGCAGCGTAATATCTAGTCGCATCTCGATGCATTTTACCAACTCGATATCCGCGGGACTAGGTTCGAACCGGTTACGTGACTCGTGTATACGGTTGAGTGTTGGGGATCGTCTAGACTGTTTCTACGATGCGATATACATATCGAGTACAATCGAGATGAGATATTGGACAATATCAAATAATCGTGGGGTGAATACGATTCTTGACGGTTAATTGGTAGTCATGATAGCGCAGGATTTTTAACTCTTGAATGGTATCCTTGGATCGTAAATAGATTGCGGATTTTTATGCAGATTTATATTTCTGTAGATACAATTAAAGAAAGGGAACTTAATCCTCTACAACCCGAATTTTTTTGAATATAAAAATCCGTGTAAATCGAAACCAGCAAATATCATCCTTCAGATATATGGTTTATCGCTTTGGAGTCGCAAAGGGGTATAATATCTGTCTAAAAATAAAAATAGACTGAAAGAATATCGATAAAAGTATGTAACTTCAAAATTACACGATGTTATACAGAGATTTATTTTAAATATGAAGACTTACGAGTGTTCTACTTTTAACATTTTATACAATTTCGTATATCGTATGCATTTTGTCCACTTTTTAAGCTTCGAATTTTGTATAAATGCATAAAAGTCCATAGTCAAGTCTATAAATAAATATAATAGTTTGAATTTAAACGCCAATATTTTATACCAACTACGGCAGTCCACTGTCACACAAGATTCAGTAATATATTTTATATGCATACGTTTATCAAAGATCAAAGGATTATGTTTGTTGTGGAGAAAATTTTTTTTGGCTGTGAAAAAATCAAATTATCGTTTAGCAAAATAATATTACGAAGGGAATGAAATATAGATTCAATAAGGATAGTCCTTATCGCATTACGATTGCCATCAACTGGGTAATGAAATTAATCTGACGCAAGCGATGATCGATTCATCAATGAGAGAGGAAAGCTATTCCGAGGGCCGAATAGACGAAGATTCATGGTCACTTCTGGTAATCCCGGAAAACCATTAAGCTCGGTCGGTATCGAGGGGCAACGAAGGGGAATTCTCGGATTTCCCGATTCCCCCCACGACCAGGAAAGATTCATGTAATTGTCGTGGAAATGAAACGGCTGTCGGTTAAGTTCACCACCAACTTCTCTGAGAATAGTTTGCCAAAGCTTGAAACACCTGTCCAATTGTGGATCTACGTCGGCTGATTTAACGAGATTTCATGTCGAGAAACGATTGTATCTCTCTCGGTTTAGAACATCCTACTGAATTTTACTTGCTTAAATTGCAGGGATGAATTACTAAAAATGATAGTACGAGCCGTAAAATGTAAAATTAAATATAGAAAGCGGATTTCAGAATTATACTGTAAGAATAGAAAATGCCAAAATTACCAACAAAATATAATAAAAAATTGCTCTGAATGTTCTTCCTATTTCAACGATAAAATTACGTGATAAAAGCGGAAAATATCATATCTATAAAAAAATATCGGACATTTTTCTTCCATTTATACGATAAAAAGTTTCATCTTCTATCCCACTTTCCAGGGGTAGTATTTCAAGTTAATTAAGTAATACAAGAGGCAACGTTATCGATAAAAATCGAAGGTAATAGAAACGGAAAAGTGAAACTTTTACATCGGAACGTAGCGAGTTCTTTTTTCGATGGTAAAAGACAAAGACTTAAAAGAGAACAGTCTCCCACAACGTGCCAGAAACTATTCCGGCTAATGCATAAACGAGATTAAACCGCATCGAGATTGCATCTTGACGGTAGGTGGTTCAAAAGGGTTGAAATTTTGAGTCCACTAATGGATAGTCCAAGGAAATTGCATTAGCTTTGCAAGTAACGCTAAAAACCCTTATAAACCGTTCGTCAGATAAGGAAGAACTTCGTTTGAATGAAGTAGCGAAGCGGAAATCGCGATAAAAACACACGAATGAAAAGAATTGTTGTTTTTCCCTGTGATAAAAATTGTTTCGATCATTGAGTCAGCGGATTTAAATACACACGAGGTTATTAATGATACTTTGTCCATAAATGTAGGTAACATTATAATAGGGTGAAAATACTGAATTAATTAATGAAATTAATTTTATATGAATTATATATTCCAAAGAAACATTGGAAATAGCTTTTTCTATTATTCTGTAGATAATGAACTCGTGTTCTAATACGTGTCTAAATAGTTGGAATTCCAATTAAATTTCCAGTGAATTGAAATCCATAAATCAGAAAGAAAAATGTTAATCCAGAATCTATTTTATTCCTTGTATTGATAAATATGTATAATATAAATATATTCATATAAATATATAGACATTAATTACACATACACACAACTACAATATCTAATTAAAATAGCAGTTGCTTCCAATTGAAGAAAGATAATTTTCGTTACGCAGACTACACACTAACCGAAGCATGATAATTTCATTTATGAGTCCGCCAGTAGTACGAGTCAACGATTTCAGAATGCAGATTCCATTCATTACGAAGAACGAAAGGGTAGGAGCACGGAATCCCTATAAAAATCGAATCGAGTCTTCTTCCCGCGCTTGAATCTATTCAGTATGCAACGTGGAGGCGTCTGGTTTATTCTTCGTGAAGAACTTTCGAGAAGAAACGAGGAGGTTGGGGGTGATTTACGTCGTGGGAACGCGGGCGCTGTTGGACCGTACGATTCCCTTTTATTTATTCGACCCTGAGTCCAAGGTTTTTTCTTCGTTCGCTGATATACCTCAACTCTCTCGTTAGGAAGAACAAAACGATCCTCGCGTCGATCTACTAGATCGCCATTATGAGTAGTCTAGACGTGATTTGGGAACTATTCTGAAGATGGTGATAAAACAGTTATTTGTAGTTAGATTGTGGAACTATATATATGTATATATATTTAGTAAGTTACCTATTGCGTGATAGCAATGTAAGTTTTACATTGTTCGTTCGTGATCTTCACGAAGAGATTAAAAACGTATTCAGTTCACGAATATCGTCAATGTTAAGGTACGACACAAAAATAATGATATAATAGAAGGTCCTGTATTTTGCTTTCACGTTTTTAGTTGGTTCAAACTATCATATACAGAGATATTAAAAAAAAACACCGTTGAGGAGCTTTTTTCTTATATCCATGTTGAATACAGCCCACTAAAAAACGTAATAATAAAATCCAAGAATATCTACAAATTTTAAAAGTAAACTGGAAAGCTTTCAGGAAGCTCTTTCAGAATTACGAAGCATAAGAAGTGCAAATATTGGCTCTAGAGATCTCCGTTAAAAGTATACTAAAATATCGACATTTCTCAACACACCACACAAAGAAGAGAATCTAATACTGGTCACAGGGGAGGAGCAGGCCGAAGGAAGATCACGAGGAAAAATGTAACGATTGCCAGCTGCACGCGTAATGGAGATGAAGAATATCGACGATACGTGTGTATGCGAAGAAAAAAGTTGCTCGTGATAGCTTTTTAAACTGCGGCGATCGAGTCAACCTCGCTTGGAATGCCTCCAAGGGTTGCTGCAACTTCCACGAATTCCCCCCTCTGTCCATAACAAGAAACTTTTAACAATTACGTGAACAGTCCTGGATGAAACATAAACGTTCATACGCTATCTGCATGCTTCTTATCGTTTCATGATGGAACGCCATTGCTGGCGTGCAATTAAACGAAGGCACATGCATAAATCAGTCCGCCAACAAGATTAACTCCAAGCATGTGGACGGCTACTTTTGCATTGAAGACTACGAAGCGGGATCCGTAAGACGTATTATTATTGACAGCCAGGCGTTTCGCCAAAATATCAACGGGAATAAAACTGCATGGCCGTGAAGAAGCTAGCGTTTTGATTGCAGATCAAATTGAAGGTGATGATAAATGCTTCGCAAAAGGATATGAAAGGTGTGTCAATAGAGCAGGCATCATGTGGTAAATTTATATTAGATGATGGATTTCCAGAATATTGTGTTTTTAATTGATATATGGGATGAAATTTTAGGAACGAGATATTGTGAATTTTATTTGATCGAACTTTTGTTTCAAATTGGCTAGAACTGACTTTTTACAATTTCAGGATTTATATGACAAATGTTAATTATAATATGTGAATTTTTGTTAAGGATTTGTAAATATATTTTCACATTTTGTCTCTTGCCTCTTTTAAAAATCTGCGATAGAAAGGCCGTCGAGTTTTGCTAGAATTAAATGAAAAATTCTTTGCTCCTCTTCTTTCAGCACAGCAGTCTAGCTTATTATTTGAAATTTGTCGAGATTTCACACCATAGCGAAGAGATTTTTTAATATTTCTCCTTCCGACTACCCACGATATCTCAAATATTGCCAGAAATCTATCTCGCCGAATTGAATTCTCAGTATTTTGTTAAAAAACGAAGATCTAGCCGAACATTTCTCCTCTCGACTTTCAATAACACCTCAAACATTTCACAATACAGAATTTTGAAGATTTCATAAGCAAAGGCAGACTAAAGCTCTACACTTTTCTCCTCCAGACTTCCAGCGATATGTCATTGTTGTCAGACGTTTCTCAAATCCTATCATTTTCCCATATCGAACTATTCAAATTTCTTCAAAAATCGTCGATAATTCCGCTCATCGCACGAAATCTTGCTTTCTAGTAATAGAAATTTCGCTGCTCCATTAATGTGTCAAAACATAACCCGATTGATTGTAGTTTAAAATATTTATTTATTTACATATTGTTCCATCCATATTATTCCGCGTTCGTTTCAGCTCAAACCAGACTACCTTTGATAAGATTTTAAACGAATCCTAAGGAGACGCTATTTCAACCGATATTTCTTCGAATTAAACTGCTACTGAATCAGCATGATCTGTAGCCTGCCACGCTCCATCACTATTCACATTTGCGAAGTCGTTGCTTTCTATTCACGGACCACTTGCACACACATACACGATATCGAGTTACATATAAAACCAGCAAAAAACGTAACTGTGGAAACACGCTGAATCGAAGGAAAATGGCTTTTCTACTGGATCATTTCAAAGGATACAGCGAAAGCGGTTAAAGGAATAGAAAAACGAGTTAAACTCGACCACGTGAAAGGGGTTGCAGATTCCAGGTCGACTTTACGACAAATAAAAGTGAAAACTTCTCGTGGCTACGTTTGGAGTGTAACGTGGCTTTGATAATATCGTAATAACGAGGTTACTCTGTGTGAATGACTGAAAACCTGAAGAGAAGTTTTGCCGATTTTGTCGACTGGAAGTCGCAAATTAAACATGCTTCCCGATAAACAGTAGCTTTCATCGACACATTGACATCGTGTACTTTTTGAATTAAAATTAATAACGAAATAATTAAAATTTACAATGAAACAATTAATTAACAAAAAACTTTTTTAACTAGACACCTTCGTTTAGCTACCCCGCTAGGATATATTCGTATAATGTCTCATTTCCTCACGTTGTCATTGTGCTAAAATTCTTAGCAATGAGAAGTCGATTAAAATATGTATGGCTTGTTTGAGTAATTATAGAGTGTGTGTATTCGATAATTCGTATGTAGTGGAAAAGTTCGAATAAGTAGAGTTATTAATATTAAATTCCTAATTTGGTTCAAGTTTTATTCAACTTCCACTTGAATTTTTTTATACATTACTAGCAACAACTATTTTCATTTTCGTAACATCGCCTATTCTCCAAACAAGATAGAAAATATAACAAAAAATAATATAAAACAGTAACTTTCATTATAAATGAAAGAAAAAAGCAAAAAGATAAAACGTCTTTTGTTTACCGGTACGAAATAATTAGTAGCAATTGGAGATATAAATTCTTCGGAATTACGATCGATCGGAATTGAATCGTTAGTACTTCCTGGTTACGGGATTATGCATGGAATTTACCAAATTCAGGCCGCAGTTCATCGACCTGCTCATTGCGTGCCGCGAGCCCCGCGATACATAAAATTAACGATGCTTCGATAATTAGATTTCCTCGAGCATAGCTCCAAAAATCGCGACAGAAACGGCCATTTGTCGAGTAATCAGATTACCGTGACATTTTATACAAGAATCTTTGTTCGCATCCGGTTTTAAAAGAAATTCCAGGAAACTGGAAGGGTGAAGGTTTGGAAGAAGTTCAAGTAGTAGAAGTTCAATATCTTGCGAAAAAGAAAGAAAAAAAAAAGAAAAGGAAGAAAGAAGACAGACAACGGAAGTTTCTTCGACCGGGCACAATCTGAAAAGGGAAATCTCGATTCTAATAAAACTTCTCGATTTCCAAACTCCAAAACTTACGAATGCAAATGCTTTGCAACAATGAAATTGTTGTGATTGCTGCGAAGGCGTCGTTCAAACGTTTCTATCTCCCTTTTTTTCTAGTTGAGAAAAGGAGAAAAGAGGATAAAAAGGAAAGGTATTCAAGAGCACAAAAGAATACTAAAGCCATTGATGAAATATGCAAGCTGGCCTCTTAACTATTACCTTGGAAATGCTACATGGTTTGTCTGAATGAGGAATGGAGAAAGAGACTTCTAGAATTTTCATAGGTGGTGAGGCGAATATGACTTTCATATTTGACTTTGTATTTACAAGGAAAAGTCATCCTTGATAGAGGATTACAATTGCAAAGATGAAAGGGAAAAGCAAGGGCTATTACAAAGCAGATTTATTGACGAGATCGATCTTAACTTCCACGCTTAATTAATTAAACAATAAATACACTTGCTGCTGATAAAATTTCAATTTTAGTGTATTTATAGGAAATTGAAAAGTGCGAAAATGTTCGTGATACATACGACATGCAAAAATATAGAGTAACATCTGATGTAAAATAATCAATATTTAGATTCCATCTCCTTAATAATTATCTGAATATGTACATTCGCACAAATATCCGCAGTCTGCTAATAAGATAAAACACGTCCCAGCTCGCAAATAAACACGCAATCCCATGCAATGACCCAACAATCGAACCAACCCCAACTTCCACAAACCGTCGCGATGTATTCTCGACACAAAAAATGGTATATTAAAATACTAAAACTCATTGCCAACATCTCGAGGATCCCCAGCAAACAAAGCTTCCCTCTGGAGGCTGAGCGTAGTCCATTTTCCAGCGAATTCAAGCAAGTCGCGCTACGATGTAGCTAGCGTGCAAAATAAAAAGAAAGGAAGAGAACGCAAAAAAACAAGAAGAAAAAGAAAAAGGAAAGAGAACAGATGCCATTATGCTGGCACGATACGTTGTCGAAACGCGTGAGTGTTCGCGCGATATTCTTTGATCAGTCCTCGGTTTCTGACAAGTGTGTGATTCGTTCCCTTGGCGCGAGCGCGAGCGAGTGTGCGCGTGTTTAACTCTCCCACTTCCCTTCGCTGGTTACGTACGTTGAACTCTGACCCGGAAACGCGAGCGACGGGGGTGGCTTTGTGCTTGGCCTTCGACAACAGGTCCACACGCCGGCTACGCTATCGAGCCGAAGAATGGAAGGACGCGCGTTTCTGGAATGCTAGAAACTGCGAGTAGTGCGCGCATTCCCTCGTCGTCTCGCGTACTGTTAATGACTTCTTGGCTTTCCCTTTTTTTTCACGAAAACGCGTACTCGCTGGAGACTTTAACACACGAGCTGCTGCATATTGATACTCTACACTTTCTTTCTTTTCTCCTTCTTTTCCCTTCTTTTTCTTTGATACTGTATGTTTCGCGAAGTTAGTTTGATAGAGTTGGGGTAGGTAAGCGTAAAACGGACGGTGAAGGGATTAGTTTGTGTAGATGAAGTTCGCATTAAATTAATGAGCAAGATTTTAAACGAGTTTGTAAGGAGAAGCAGGTTAAGACGTGGGTCAGTATGAAGACGGGCAGTAAACATGTTACATAGCATCATAACTTAGGTTATAAGCGAGGAACTTTTGTGTCTCAAATTGTTTAGGTAAGTAGTAACAATTGATGGAAATATTTTATGAACTATCGTTGTAAGAAAGATGTCAGCAAAGTATCAAATCGAGAACCACTTTATTTCTAAGATTAGACTGCAAATGTGTATGCAAATTCAGGTATTTACGAACACGTCACAAATTAATAAGCAAAAAGCTCTTTAATAAGCAAAAAGATTTTTAACATTTTGAGATCAATTTTGGTACAAACTCAAAATCAAAAGTTATAAATATCAACAATAACTTGGCACATTTTCTATGCTATATCGTAAAATATACTTCATTCCGATTCTTGCATATTTTTGGAAAATATATAAAATAGAAAACGTCTCAAGTAAACAATGCGTTAACAAACTCATTAACGGCAATGAAAACGTGATTGAATGTAAAATTATTTTTAAAAATGTAGCAAAGTTAGAAGATAATTTTTGTCTCCTATTAACATCCCCTGTGCTCTTTCTCAACGATTCGCAGAAAAAACAAATACCAGAGGCTGCTTACTTCCTGCATCAACGCGAATTTCTTGCGCGAAAATCTCGTCTGCACCTTGTGTCCACGAGGTGTGAAAAAGGTGGAAAGGAAGGAAGGAAACAGCGGAAAAACAAGGGAATAGCGTTAGTTTATCCGCCGCGAGACGGTTCGTTGACGAATACACAAAGAGAGAACAAAGGTTCGTCGACGAGGCATGTGAAAATGGAAAAACTATAACAACTCTGAAGAACTTGCGGTCTGTCATTTTCCGTTTGAGAAATACGCTCGAGGAATTAATGAGTGATTTTTGTGAGCGTTATTCGTGTGTAATAATTTACACAGACTTTTTGGTTGTTTGGGGTCTGTCTGGAATCTTGTGAAAGGCAGAGAATGCAAATTATGAGATATGTACGGTATTGTGAAACTAATGAAGGATTACGGCAAATAGCAGCATGTTTGAAATATGTTTTGAGTATTGGAGGATTTTTCAGTGATAGATACATGTGATTTTTTCAGAAAATTTACCTTAAAATTTATTACATTAAGAAGTTAAAATAACGAATTTTCAAATTATTCAAAATAATTTAAAGTTCAAGGACGAAACACGCGACTACTGCAATAACCATACTGAAGGAAAGATCGATCGAGAGAATTGATTAACGGTAGATTGACGGACAAATGGTACTGATGAATGGGAGACACACCTGTGACAATATACGTGAATGTGCTCGTATGTCAATAATGAGACAGCCTGTGAAATGCCACTTCAATCTTCTAACAAAGAATACTAAAAAGGACACTATATCATATAACTCCAAAACCAAAACATTTGTATAGTGTTCATAAGCAAAAAGTAAAAATATAGACAACTTCGTCGATCAGAAAGATTTAAAGATTTAGTACACTTTCATTCTCAACCTATTTAACAGTTACGAACAATTTTCTGCAATGTTTGACATATTATGCAATTAATATAAATCATTCATGCAAACATTTTAATATTCAGGAACGTATAAAAACTGCTTACAAATGAAATAAAGTTCCTCTATGATTTTTTTACTTTAGATTAGTTTCTGGAACTGTAACGTTCTAATTTAACTTGTCGCTTAGCTTTTTACTATACTAATAATTTCTTTATTTACGAGTCTCCAAATTTTTAATACATTGTGTCACTACAATTAAAAATAAGCTGTATTGTATTTACATGAAAAACGTCCAAGATGATTTTGTTTTGTTCACTTTTAATTTCATGATTATCCAAATCTTTGGGATAAATTTTCGAAGGATGGTCCTGATTAAGAATTTGTGAGAACGAGAATTGGTAACTATGGCAACTTGTCGAACGGCCGCCGTTCCATGTGCAATCAGGTCTGAATATTAATTAACCCGATAATTTATGAACCACAAATACAAAGGTACAAATGGGAATGAATTAAAGCGACAGGACACACACGCATGCGTGTGCAAATCAACGAACCAAAGTAGCGCACTGTTCACCGATGCTACGACACAGAATTAGCTGTGGCTTAATCCGGCTGGGTTTGTTAACTTCCAAATTGAATTTCTCGTTCAACAATCTCTGGAGTGGAGAACTTCGCGACCACACGAATGCGTTTATCCTGATGCGGTCGTGGAATAATTTACACGCCGTAGAATTTCGGTTCTATCAAAATGATCTAAATTAATGATCCGTCTAATAATTGGAAACATATCGAGCTGTTTGAACTGAAAATTTATTATTGGTTTCGTCTATGGTAATCGTTTAGTTTCGAGGGGAAAAGATTAATCTATTTCGTTTTATTATTGAATAATCATATTGTTAAATTAGTATATATTTGTTAGTGTTAAAAACATATATTACTGGAAACCGAATTATCAATTTGTTACGTTAGTGCATTTTTGTTACGTAATGTTAGATTATTATATAGATAGAAATATAAAAATACTTTGGTTATTCTCATATTCCTATATAATAATAATGCAGTTTATATTCTTTTTTTACGATTGTATTTCTATAATATTATTGTAGCTGCCATTGTATATTTTATCGTACTACTATATTTTTATGCTTCTGTGCGCTTATATTCCTATACTGTTATACTATAGCATCCATCGTTTCGTTATTCTATTAATCTATATTGTTCTAAAGTTTCTTCGAAACACGTTGCTGAGAAATATTTTTATCGTTGTTGTGGTTCATTGTGGCTGCTTCTTATAACCGCGTGACGCACCCCTTGCGTGATACTCCACGTCGTTACTCAAGGGTAATGCGTGCTTTTTGAGAGTGAGCTATAAAAGGGCCCACCCTATGATCTCAGACAGTCTCGAAAGTCTTCTACGTGAAGGATCTCGAAGTGCCGTTTCCGGGGAAACACGCGGGATTCGCTTTCGTTGCCGCCTCTCACCATCTTTGTTTCGCGACCGCAAGAACTGCGAGACACTTTAGATATTCGTCTACTCGGAAATGTCGTTTCCACGACAAAAAATGGAAATTTGTCCGAGAAAGAGCATGGAAATGCATTCTAAATGCTTGGAAATATATGGTAAAATAGGTTTTATTAATATTATTTTCTTAATACATTTTTATATTAAATATATTGTATATAAAATTTTTAATTCATCATTATACTGTTATCATCATTATACTGTCATTATTTGTTATAATTTTAAAATTTTATATGTAAAATTGTATGTTATATATAAAAATGTAAAAATTGTAAGACGTATTAAAATTTTGTATTTATTGGGTATTAAAACTTTAATACATGAAGGTATTAATGAAGTGGATTATAAATATTTGAAGTTTTAAAGGAGCAAAAATGGTAAACGATGATAATTGATAAATTACTTTATAAAGTAATTATGTTTGAGCAAAATGTAAGATGGAATTTACCATATTTGAAAATTCTGTATATTAGAAAAAATGAACTAAAACATTTAAAGTGTAAATTTATAGCTGAATCATATTAGAAAAGTATGGTTTACAAAGGATTGTAAATAAAAGGTTACATAATTGATTACAATTTTATCTGAATGGAAACTGCATTAAGAGCTGGAATAATTAATTATTCTTATCCCAAGTTCTGGAAACTCGTTGCACTTTGAAAACCCGGATTTCTTTAACCCTAACTTCTCCTCTATTACAACACAAAATTATTTAAATTCTAAGATTATGTTACGATCTTCGAAAGAACAATAAGGCACGCTGGCAGTTAATTTTCTAGAACACGGTAAGTCGAACAAAAAGAAGAAGATGAAAAGAGTGTTTATAGAAAAACGTACAAAAATCCTCAATCTAAACCTACTAAAAAAAGTTCGTTCATATTCAAAACTGTATCGTCTTAACCAGTATATACAAAATATGGCAATTTAGAACAAAATAATGATAAGAGTTAAATGTTAAAAGTTGTACAGTATACTATATAGTAATAAGAAGCGCCAGGTGTTAGAGAACAGGTGTTTCGTAGAAGCGCCAACGACCTAACGACAGCACACAACAGAAATCAATTACACGAAGAGCCTGCTCTTCCAAAATGGCGCACCTTCGTGGATTATTCTTGGCCTGGTATATTCCCGTTCGGCGCATTTTTCACGGCCGTTCACGGCTAATTTCGTCTCCGTTGTTTTATAGAGCGAGCCACGTCGGTGCACGCTAGCTCGTGTCACGTAAACCGTGCTTCGAGCCTCGCCAACGATAACCAGAGTCTCGTGACTTTCCATTCCGACGCTGTTCCCTGCATGAATCGCAACTGATCGATAGAAACGAAACCGAGCACAAGGTAACGTTGTTAACCGAATGTGCTACCAGTAATATTCGGACAAATTGCTTGAAATCTCGTTTTATTTGCAACAGTTGAGCAACCGTTACCTTTAAAAATTGAATGTTCTGAATGTACTAAATATACAGGCTCACGAAAGTATTCGAACACTTGTGGAAACTTATTCTGAATCTTACTCTATGTGTTGCATGAAATATTTTCTATAACATACGACATGATATAAATTATCATGATTATATTGGTAAAATTTGAAACAAACCCGAAACTACATATAGAAGTCACAAGATATTTATTGCAAATATACACTTCATAAAAATCACAGAAGTATATAAAAAGTCAATAACCCATTACATCAACAAACCTTAATATTTAATGGATCCCCCTTTACCATTAATTACATGTTTAAGGTGATTAATAAGGATATTTATAATACATATGTACCAGTTTTTTATTAAGTGAATGGTTGCAATAAATACATTGTAACTTTATATACATTACCAGATCGGTTCCAAATGTAATTATGATACTCATGCCCCGTTTCAAAGAGAATCTTAAAATGTTTAATAAAATTAAAAATAAAATTTACAAGAGTTTCTTTTCACGCACATAATATATTCATAAAATTTGTCCATGTTAAGTATTCGAATACTTCCATAAAATTACATATTCTACAGAAATACGAATGTTTCCTATAAACTATATTCGCTATTTCACATAACCTGTGAAAATATTGCGAAAAGAAATACATGATATATAATCATTTATTAAAATATTTGAAATTTACGCTCTTATGTAGCGTAAATAGTATGGCATTTTTAAAATTCGAAGTGCTATAATACGAGAAATTTGATGAAACAAATGCAAAATATACTCGACATATTTTATTATTTTATTTTAATAAAATTATACGCTGGAATATTGAACAGGTTTGTCCCATATATACGAATAAATATTGGAATTGATTTCATTCCTAGTTTCGCAGAATATTGTTCATTCGGGTAGGACTAGAATTTAGATTAAGAGAGCAGAGATGAGGGTGCACGAAAACGAAAGAGCATGGTCCGACGAAAAGCGAAATTCAAGAGGGAAAACAGAAGAAAAGCGGTGGACGCGAAATTAGGTCAAATGAAGACGCGGTAAAAGTTGTCGACAGTAGCCGTACTTCTAATTACTCGAAATTAAGTTAACGAGCAAAGAATGTCGAATGACGTGAGAGGCGTTCTCCACGGAACATCTTTCGATTGACACGGTTTCTTCTCCTTTTTTATTCATTTCGAATGAATACCACGTCAAAGGGGAGGAACGATCAAGGAATAACTTCTCGACATTTAGGAATCCAATATTGCTTTTTGATCTTAACGAAATTATCGTTTCATGTTTCACGTACAATACATTATAAATCTAATGTAAAAAGATGAGCGTTTGTATCAAAGCATGATATATGACATGTACAATTTTATAAACAATTTTATAAACAATTTTATGTACAATTTTCTTTTCAAACAAATATTTTCACCCTTCTGTAGATCATTTTATTCATTAAAATTTATTATTAGAACTTCCTCTTTCCCTGTATCTCTATCGTGATCTGTTCCATTTTCTAAATATTACAATAAATAGGAATGTACTTTACTTTGAATATTTCACCTATTTTCGCATGCTATAATCCACCCTGTAAATTTGTTAATCCTTCAATTTCTTATTAAATGAATAAACATACGCAACGTATAAATTTCAAAATAAATTTAAATAATAATGTTTGCACCATTTCTACTTTTCAATACAGCGTAGAGTCAATCAATGTAGTTTCTGACTGACTCAACGTTTCACACAACCGCTTAGTCTTCCAAGAACCTCCATCAATTGGAACATCCAGACCAACCGCCGGTCAAATCTTAATTCCAATTAATTTCATTTCACCACGGAGAATTTCATTGTATCCAAATTACTCGAACGTCGACTCGAGAACGATCGTCCTAACGTTAATACCAATCGTGGGAATCGACGTTTGAACGAAGAAGGAGTACGTCGTTTCTACGATATGGTCTCGTCGTTCTGGAGGGTCACCCGTCGGGACTAAGTGGTCTCGTTCAGGACCATTGGCTGCGTCGATTCCTACGACACTCGTGCTGACACTTCACCGGAGGAGATGAAGCACCCCATACCCTCGTCCCATGCTTTCGGTAAGCTCTCCAGATGGAAATCGATCGAGCCTTCCTCCTCTCTACTAGTCGTTCTACTCTCTAACATCGATTAAACCAGGCTTGTCGATTTATTCGAACCTCGACTCGACTCGTACGCAAATTAATGCAACCCCTGGTTAACCCGTTTACAATTTCTCTTCAGTTACCGAGCTATTCGTGCGTGGAAATTCACGCATATACATTGATGCCACATTTGCTTTTCTGCATCGGGAAATTCATTTTAATTGGCCGGCAGTTGTCGAGTCGAGGGATTATCGATCGCGGAGCGAAAGCTTGGCTCTGCAACTGCGATTTTCGTGGTGAAAAAACAGATTGGAGGATGGAGAGGGGTAGCAGGTGTTCTTTGCACGATGAAAGCTGCGTCGAATGATGGTATTAGTTGAAACGAAAGAGCCTTCTTTTTGGATCCGCTATGATTTATGACCAGAAAAAGAGTTCAGTGGATGGGAGTGTAGTTACTGTACATAGGGTGGTAATTGTTTGGGAAATGAATTATATCTGAGTGTAGTTTTACAGGAAAGTGTGTAAGTTTTTTTAAAGTTAATTTACCATTATAGAAAATATCATGATTTTATGGAGTAGTGTATATAATATCATTTTAGTAATTTGCCAATTATTATTAACGTAAATTCATAAAATGAACTTCTACAATTATTCTTATCATTTTTACGTTTACTTTTACTTTTACATTTACAATTTGATATATCGAAAAGTCTTGTGGAAACTTAAAAAAAAAAATAGAATATTTTTCATCCTCTCATCTCTCTTCAAACCTTCCACTATGCAAACAAACTATTGTCAAACTTCTAAAACCCATTTCTAAAAGCATTGTAATCATTCTAATCGCTTCACCTCATACGACTAAATACTTTCTTTCTACTCCAAGAATCTTTCTAGTCATTGAAAAGCCACATAGACACGATGTTAAGAAACAAAATTTGACAATCTACACTGATTAAAAAAGACCATGATCAAACTTCAGATCCATGCCTATAAAAAAAAAGGACAACAATCCGGGGATAGATTCACACGTGAACTCTAATCCTACAAAGCCTCCCAAATTAGGCAACAAGTACCCTCGATTAGAGCCAAAAATTCGCAACGTTCCCGTAAAACGCAGAAAAGCATCGCCGCGAGTCAGATAGTCGCGATCCCTTTTTTCATTCTTTGGCAAAGAGTGGCAGGTTACAAAAATCGCGCGGCGGTATCAAGCGGCTGAATGAAGCTGGAAACGCGAAGGAGGCAAGCGGTTTATGGAACAGGATGGCGAACATATTCAGGTAGCTGTAACTCCGACTGCAGTCGGCGAGGGGAACTGGGTCAGTGGAGCGGATCGAGACGCGTGGGCCGCGGGATGCACACACCTTTTCGACGTCGCCGCATAAAACACCACTGCAGCATCAAACATCACACTCTGGACGGTGATTGGGGATGAGAGGTCAGTGACTCCGTGCACAGCCGCTGCTTCCTCGCCCCGACTGCGTCGTTCCCGGCCGCATTCGTCGCTCCCGCATACGGTCCACCCGATCCTTTCCAACTGGACACACTTGACACTTCCTTGCTTCCAACACTTCGATTTAGTTCAGTCGAATCTAATCGACTCGAAGACTAGTTTCTAGTTTATTCGAAGATACGATACGAGATTCGATGACACGATGCGTTATGTTTTCGATAAGAGACACTGTTCTTTAAGATCCTCTTTTTTAAGATGGTTCTTCTTAATAGATTGAGGGAGGCTATAAGGAGAAATCGATGATGCAACGCTGAATATCAAATGCAACGGCTGCAGTCGTAAGGATACGATTCAGTTTAGATGTTACGATGCGTTCTTCGTATGAGACGCTGGGACCTCCTTCAACACTTTTTCAGGGAGATTGGTGATCAAATGACGTACGTGAATTATAACGATTGTAATTCTAACGGTGTGGTAGTAGTTTCGATGTTACTATGCTTTGTGTTCTACATGAGAGACGTTGGTTTCTTTGCCTCTTTTTAGTAGATTGAAGGACACTGTGAGGGAAGATCGGTGATAAAACGGCGAAGGTGAGATGTTTGGCTTCTTTGATGTTGGAGTTTGAGTTGAGTTGTAAAAGTTTCTCAAGTCTTTAGCAGGTTATATCATGGAGTCCCTTTTTTGGGTCTTTTCGGCTTGTTTGAAAAGTTGGCGCATATTGCTTTTTTCTGCTGTAAGATTGTGAGAGTGTGATGTTATCAGAGATTGATGGAGCAAAGTGTGTATGTTCCGCCTTTTTTGGGGGGAAGTATTAGATATCTTTCGATGTAATGTGATTTGGTCACGAAGGAATTGCCCGAGATCTAATTTCTTGGAATTGGATTATTTGGTGGATCGAGGGTGTTACTTTTTTTGTCAGTTCGTTTAGGGATAGATAGATATTTCTTTTAGTCATGCGTGGATGTTCTTTTGCTCGTTAAACTGAATTATATCAAATTGTTCTTCACTCATTTAATTTTACTTATTTATTTTTGAAATTCTATAACTATTACTTCTCTTTCATCAGAAACGAGAAAATTCGTTTTCAAGTCTCTCTTTTCTATTTTTATATAACAGGTCCTTTCTTCGTCTTTTGGAAGGATTATTAGACACGACAATTTTCTACCCAGTAAGTACACCATGAAACGTTAATCTCCCCTGGAGTGTTGGTTTTCTTCCACTTCTTTTGAGAATATTAGATTAGACCTCAGCTCGCTAATTTTTAGCAGAATGTCACGATACAATAGTTTTTCGTTGGGGACAGAGTTTCATGGGATCTCAGTCTTCTAAATTTTTAATATTTAAGAATTCGGTTCTTCTCTTCCTTTTTTAAGAAATGTTTGTCACTATTTCATGAATTCTACCATTTATTTCAGTTAACATTTAATGCACTAGATCTTGGTAATCTACGTTTTCTTTGGAACACATTGGGTAGTATTTAATCTAATATAATAGCATACAGTTTATTATACACGATTATTTGTCTTGGTATATACTTTTGTTAGCTAATTTTAATAATATGTCGTCAAAATTCTTCCAAAAACTGCTGTCCTTAAATTTTATCTTTTTTCAATATATTCTAGCTCAGTTTCTCCCAAAACACGTGAGATAATATTTTTTTATCAATATTAACTTTTATTTAACAAAGTTGAAAAGTACCATCCAAATTAACACGCTGTTATTGTAAAATTGCTAATAACGTTACATATCATCTCAACATCAAAACAATATTTTCCAAATGTTCAGTTGACACAATTCTGCCAATCCTACTTTTCGGCTCAAATGCTTTTTAACAACTTCCACTTCTCTGTCTCCCATATAGTATATACTGTCTTTCAACGTTTTCCCTCTACCAACACACTTCTACTTTTATTACTTCCTTTAAAGAACATTACCTTTTCTTTATTATTCTTTTTCTTTAAAAAATCCTGTATTTTATTAAAACACGTACTGTCATATGTTCAATTCGTTTGAACCAAAATGTTCTACAATTTACAATTCCCAATCATAAACTTGCTGTACACCGACAAACCCCTCTATAAATACATACTGTTATTAAAAGAACACTGGTATTCTTTATTATCTTTGTCTCTCAAAATTATCTGATTTGAGATAAAAATGCTTTATAATTTTCAACCCTCAACGACTAACCAGATGTGCATCTTTAAATCCTCCCTTCGATCGAACACTGTTCAATGCACTGTACTGAACACTTTTCCTTCCATTATCCCTTTATCTTAAAAAATCCTTTACTTTATCATCCTCTGCTTCACAAAACCTTCCACTTTATTGCCGGTCTCTAGCAAAGTCAACTACTTTTCACTCAACACTTTTTCTCACAAAAATGTCCTGTCTCTCACATTCGAGCCCGAACGAACCGGCATCTTCGTGGTGGGATGAGTCGCGCGCGGGAAACCGAGTCTCCTATCAAGTGCTCCACGGCTATAAAGTTAATCCGTGACTTTTCGATCGACTAGCTACATCACATCGTTCCTAGGCCCGTGTCCCGCCGACAACTGGCCTCGTTATTGCCGACGACATGTGCTCGTAGCCGAGCCGAAGTAAACAATGGCTTATCGACGAGTCACAGCAGCCAACCGAGCCGATAAGGTTCGCGAATCTATATCGAAACACGGTTTGACCTCCTCTGCGAATCCCCGATAAGCCATTATTGTCGGGACGTTTAATTGCCGGATTAAACAGCACCAATTGTCACGATCGAGCACAACGAGAACAGTTTGCCCCAAGATCGAGGGAAATATGAAACGTGTCCTTGAGAAATAAGATGGACGATGTCTTCGAGGAATATGATGAACGATGACTTCGTAAAATATATCAAATATAGCTGTGACTGTTCTTTACTTCGAATCTATATGGTTTGATGCAGCTTGAAGATTCTAGATAAATTTGGACTTTCTTTGTTTTGCATTTAATTAGGTTATTTTATGAGACATTTTCTTATTGAGTTTCGATGGAATCTTGTTTCTTATTTGTCAAATGTACATGTTCAACTTGCGAAATATATTTAAGAACACGTTAGAAGAATTATATTCTTATATTTAAACAGCCAGTAGTGTATCTTTATAATGTAATTTCTTGACTGAAGCAGAAATATATAATTAGAACAAAAGACGATGTCAAGTGGAGCTTGACTTAGAACCGCAAAGAGTTAATCTCTTAGTAGCTCTTAATCCTTTTAGTGGCTACAGGTGTTGCAGTTAGCTGTTCATTGCTGGGATATCGCGTATATCGTGTCTGCCACAGAACGTTCAGACCTGCTGCAGAATTTTGACAATATGCTGAATACTCCTTCAGCTGATAAATAAACTGATACTTTATCAGGATCCTACATTTAGTGTATTATATCTTCTCCAGATACTATTAAGATTCTAGGTTCTACTATCAATAATTTTCTTTACAGCTCAAAAACGTTTGGTTTTGAAAGGGTAAGTAATTTTACTTACGTTTATTACATAAAATGGGAAATTTTAATTTACAAAAATATACAAAATATACATAAAATGTACAGAAATATACGAAATATTTAAAATAAAGTTACTTGTTATAGTACTTGTTTCGAGAGCGAAGCAAATTTCTGTTTAAGTCTTCCTTTTCTTAATGGAATGAATGAATGAGTGCATGTATTTGCATAAACATCCACAACCTAGTTAAGAAGTACCGCAACGAGAAAAAGAATATGAAATATTAGTTTGAAGTTTAAGTATATTAAAATGCAACGTGAGTGAAAGATAAAATGGAAGTTAGATGAAGTAACAAATTTCTGAAACATGAGCAAAAGCTCGAGTGCGTAGGAAGCAGAAGATGATAAATCAATTTAGAACGAAGAAAGATAAATAAAACTCTTGGTAGGTATTAATATGCAGTGAAAATATGTATAACACATAGAACGGAAGCTTTAAAAGCTATTTATATTTCCGACATAGTTGGTTATTAAGAGTAGATTGTAAGTTCTTACCCGGCTTATGAGAAGAGGCTATTTACGTTATAAAAGTTTATGCAGAAAATTCTAGCCCTCTAGATGGAGACCGTTATGCGGTTTCTACCATACTTGCTGCTAATTGTGAGATCTCGTTAAATATGCATAACGTTCCTTGAGTAGAATAATTAGTCGATGAAATAGGCTGATCGAAATTGGGTGAGAACTTATGATTAAATTCGAAGCAAGAATTCCTGATTAAACCTACGTCTTATTATAAAACTCGGTATTCTCTTCTTCGAAAACGAACAAAAATATATTTGCTTAAAAAGTTTGTTATCGATGAATGCAATGTGATAAAAGGATAAAACTACTAATAAAACATAACAATTAATTGAACTATCTTCGTCATTCGACTAATAAAATTGACAAATAGTTTCTTCGATCAATAAAATTATTGAGAACTCCAAATTAATTAGCATTGCAGTTCTTCGATTCCACCGAAGTAGAAGCTGCTGGACTGTATCCTAAGATCATCCACAACACTTCTCTAATTGAACAATTTTGGAAACACAGAAGGATTTAATTGTTAAGACGTACAATGTTGTACAGTTTGAGAGTTTAATAGTGTATTGGATCTTTTCTCAGTTTTTATTGTAATTATATTAAGATTCTGTATTGTAATTTCAAGTTTCCTGGTTCACAAGTTCTGTGTATTTACTAACATTGAAACTTTGTGTGTTGTCTAAAAAATCGATAAGTAAATCTGAGCATCGGCACTCGGATAGTAAAAGAGCTAAATTTAACTGTAATAAATATATCTGAGAACAATGTATCCTGACTATGTCATAAACCTTATTTAACGACAAAGTCTAACGTTACACGTACACAACACTCAATCGATCATCGATCGATGCAGTATACCGCGTTAAATTTCATCATAATTCTCTTCTTACGTGACTCGATCGCGACTGTGAAAACGTGGAAAAGTCGTCGTCCAAGCTGTTCTAAAGAATATCTCTTTACGGTCGAACGAGCCCGTTCGCGGAACGTTTCTGTGAAATCCTCAAATCCGGAAAAAACTTTCCGTGTCGCTCAGTAAATAGCAGAATAGATCAAGGAACACGGTCGTTTTAAAGATATCTGATCAAATTCTATGACAAATACCAAGAAACGAATAGTTTGAACGATTTATAAGAACTAACAGTAAAGGTGAAAAGTGAAAAAGGGAGTATAAAAATAGGAATAAAATGAAAAAATAGAAAATTGATCGAGTGGATGTTAGAATTGCCTCGGTATTGCGATGAAAGCATGGCAGAACGGAGGTAAAAGCGAGGAAATATGTGTCGAACAGGGAGGAGACGAAAGAGAGTATGAAAATAGAAAAATCATCGATCGATGGTGTCAGGGGAAAATCCGATTATGTGGTACGGTGTTTCGGAGAACGAACGGCGAGCTATTACCGTGTGCAATGAAACGACTGCATCGAATTTTGCTACACGTCGAAAAACGTGCGATTTACCGTTTTTACGATGATAAAATAGAAATTCCAAATAGTAAAGTTTGCTTATTCTTTCCTTAGTATTTTTCGTTCGGGGTCGGTTATATATCTTGTACTCATGCAGAAAAGTATTGTCATTTTTATTGATGAGCCTTGTCTGACCACATACAGATATACTACTTACTGCTGAGATATAGAATCCACTATAAACATAGAACGCACACTGAATATTTATTTCGAGTAATAATTATAGACTAAATCAAATTGCTTGCCATTGTACATACTACAAATGTTTAACTTGTTCCCCTCATTAATAAATAAGTACATTTAGATTATTCTTTCACAAATACAGACTTAATAAAAGCAAAAAATATTTTTATAACACAAACTTTGATTTTCTTTCAATTTTTGCGTTTCAAGCTTGGAATCATCATTTTTGCTATCAACTAAGAACATTTTCTACATGACATGTATATTAAACATTAGATTTTAGTTTCATTCTAACGACGTTTCACTCGCGATAAGATGGAAATATAGATACGTCGATGAAAAGAGACGATACTTCGTGGTTCGTTACCAGGAAGTTGTATTTTGCACGTTACGCCGTCTTACCGGAGCGATTCGACATGTTTAAATGTCGATAAATTACGACGGGGCCATAAAACTCATCGTAAAGCGAGCCGATACACTTACATCTACCGAAGTAACCCGTCGAACCCATTTGAGGCAAGGAATTTTGAAAGTTTCGCCGTATATCGTGTACTTTGAGTTATGCTGAAGCGACAATGTTTCAGCCTATAGAACCACGAGTGCGATAAAGACATCGCCATTCAGAAATAACGCTCCACGGATCGATGCAGTTCACCGACGTCAGCTTTGTACGATATTCACTGTGTAGAACGGTTAGTATCCTGCACGACGCGTAATTCTTCTCGACAAGCAGCCGACGCTAAATTACCGCGAGAAATTATGTGGATAACAAGGTATGTATCTCCTGCAGAAAGTCCCGAACCGGGACACGCAGCGTGTCGCATGTTCATTGTACCATGCAATTTGCAGCAAACGCGATATCTCTAATTCTCATTTGTACTTACTTTCATGAGTAACAAGTTGCTTTCTATCATTAATTTGAATTCCTTTTGGAAAATATTACAACAGAGGAGATTTTATTACTTATGTATACTTTGGTACATAAGTGAATAATTTATTTCTTTTTCATAATATAATAAGCTGTGCAAGAATTATCGATCTTAGTTTACAAGTATACAATACAATAATTTGTCGCTATTTTAGACCTGTTAAATTATGATGACTTATGGACAAATGTGTATCTTGTTATTATCCTATCTGTGTGTTACAGTTTATAATTACTCTGACTTCTTCATGATATCATGTGAATTGATGTGAAATTGATAATAATTTGAATAAATGTGATAAATTGTATATAGGTACGTATATGTGATTTTACTAGATATTATTTTATTATTATCAGATGTAAGAAACCGTGATTTTATTCATCCTAGGTGAAGAAAATATTAAATAATCTGAAGAATACAATACAAGGAAAATGAGACAACCGATCGCCAATCATAACTTCTATATTTCCGAAATCACTGGTGAAAGCATGGCTGCAGTACACCAAACGCGCTCAAGCAATCAGATTACATTACCCATTCCTTTATCTGCTTTGCAATTCCTTAACTACATGCGACAGATAAGTTTATATCACCAATCTCCTGAAAACAGACGTCACTCAGAAAGTAAACTGGATTCTGTAATATATTCAAGACTATTTCTCTACAGTATCACTTGAAAGCCGAGTTCTCCACGCTCATCCATTCATCCATCTTCATCTTAATCCAACTCGTTTCAAAGACTAATCACCAGCACCTTCTTCATTTTATTAGATAACTTCGAAACTAAATTCTGCATTTGAAACTAGTCCATCCAGTAGAAATAACATCGGTGTATCTCTGGAACCAAATCCTGCATCTTGTGTCTCCGTTTCGTTTTCAATTCGACTCGAGGAATGGGCACAGGACTTGGACACCGAGAAGATAGAAAAATAACGCGGAAAGGGTGTCGTGAGGCAAAGAAAACGAAGATTTATCGACGAATGCATCCGGGTGGGGTACCTAGTGACCTCAGCTACGCCGTTACGTAGGTCGCCGGGTCACGCGGATACCCGGGTCGACGCATGCCGCTCGGTCAAGGGACTCTGCTCGAAAACATTGCCGAGAAAATGGTATCGAGCGCAGCTGAAATATTCGCAATTGGATCACACGCGGTAGGAAAGCCGGATGACCCAATTTCGTGGCGCGTTACCCGTAGGAACCGCGTGCAGGAGGACCTGTCCGACACTTCAAACCGCTTCAAATTCTTCAAACCACTCGTTACTCATCAAGAGGGTTAACCAAACCAAAACCTCGACGCGATATAATTCTAATTATATTATATATATCGCAGAATAAAAACCAAGAAGTTTACCAATGTCTAAACGAATAACAATTGAATAACAAGAATGAAAAATTCTAAACTTCGCATCGATTCCAAACTTTCTCAAACGCACTTTTAATTTGCCTATAATTTGCCACTAAAATGGAGTGAAACAATCGTTTTCTTTCGAGCACTCTGGATTCCCTCGTTTTCCGCGCACGACGCGATCACGCTCTTTTTTTCTCTCTCAAGAGAAACGATAAGATTCAATCGACGATTTTTCCGTGGAGACGGCCACGATGCCACGTTTCCGGTGCCGCGACAGCCCCCGTTTCCGGTTCAGCGCGAGATAGAGAAGCAGCGCTAGGTTTCTGGGTCGACGAGCGAGGTTACGCGGCGCGTTGAGGTCGGCTGGTGACTGACTCTCTCCGGGCGTCGCGACGCCGACGCCACCTTTGCGCGTTCGCTCCCCCCCTTTCCAACAACCGCGACCCCTTCGACACACCGACCCCCACGTCGTAACCCTTCTCTCTGCTCTGAGCATCGTGTGCTTTATATCTGCGCCTACCAACAACTATGGTGTATCTGTCCGTGTCCACGGACGACGTGCACCTGCCGCGAGTCCAACAAGGTTGCTGACCGGTTGTCACCCCCCTCCCTCCACCAAATACCATCCAATATTGCTTCGAGAATCGTCCAGGAGACTGAACCGGTTGCAGGATTGCTTGGCAAAATGTGGTTTGTTGGAGAGTGAGATGGTTTAAATGCGTTGAATGTGCACTTGAGGGAACATCATGGGGCAATTATTGGAAGAGTGTAGATGTTTATAGATTTGTGGGAAATTTAAAGGTGTAAAAAAGTAACTGCAAATGTAAAAAAATATGCAGGGTTCTGATTATAATCTTCAGAAGGTCAAATAAGTTTCTATGTAGTTAAGATCAGAAGAGTATGGAGTAGTATGAAAGTCAATTATAGAACAAAGACGGTATTTAAACAAACGTTAAAATATTTTTGAGGCAAGTAAATTTATATTTCCGTAGTAATAAGTGCTGCATAAGAAATCAATCGATTAGAAGAGTAACATTTTTCGTTGCAAACATTTTTTGTGACGCGACGCGTAGCATACTACTGTAATTAAATAGTTATGTTACACATGATATATTGCACGCTCGATATACCGAGTTAATGTTGTGTAATAGGAAAATGGATGACACCCGATTAGCTCGAACGAGGTATAAATTCGAACTCCTTTCAAACGAATGGAAATTTTGTAACTATATGCAAACTTGCTCCAATAATTTTCCAAGTAAGTCAATTGTGATATACGTAGAATATTACGAGAACGTTGAATAATTTAGACTGTGAGATTGATGAAATATTTTTCATTTATTATTTCATATATACGTTTCATAACAAATAAAGATTCAAAATTGCAATACTCAACTTTGGCTATTTGTGGATAAAGTACGAATTTTAAGTAGGATATGGAAAACACAGAAGTGTCACTCAGCACTGATGTAGTATCGTACAGTTCATGAGAATATCCATAGAAAGGTCAAAGGTTTCTTCCTTAAATTAAGAACACGAGCCAGTGCTTTGCACTTTCATATCTACACGCCTGCATGGTAATGTTACAAGATAAAATTTAGAAACTCAAAACAGGAAAAGAAGTATAATATTTAGATAATTTGTTTTCTGATTTTCATATATTGCGTTGTTGAAAAAATTTGTAGCATTTTCCTCGCGACATGAAACTATATATAAACAATGTTTCAAAAACCTGAAGAAGCTATATCAAGAATTTCAGTGCGAAGATTAGATTTTCGTAAAAGTAAAAAAGGCAATATTGTTCAATAATATTGTAATTCTACAAAAATGTATAGTTGCAAATTTGTTCCGAGATTTTTACAATTTTTTCGAAAAGAATCAATATTTCCTTCAATCACACAATTCACCGCGATGAAACTGAAATTCCGCCTAAAACTTCTCCGCACCTCGCTTTCATCCACCCAACACTCTCCACCTTCTACTCCAACCAACCTCTCCACATACTTAAACCTACCAACAACAAAATTCAACTTTATCTCCCCGCAAATTCTCTCCAATGCCGTACGTACTGTTCCCAAGAAACGTACTCCCGTGCGATCTCGAACGATTCAGCGTAAAAAAATCAATACAACATGCGTGCAGTCGTACAAAACGCCGCCCTTCCACTGGAAACGACTCATAAAACAGGGAAACATCTCGCTCGCGTCGCGAAATAAAAGGGAGAACGGGTTATCAATGGCGAGAGCTTTCCGTGAAACACTTTCGTCGCATGCTAAGAGCCGTTGTGCGAGATCACCAAGACAGAGGGCCGTCTAGGGACTACGATGAAGGGCGTGCGGGGGTGGAAGACGGGGGCGAGATCAAAGAATTCCAGAGGGTCGACCTCGCGCTCTTGCAGCGCCATTAAACTCTCAATTAGGAAAGCTGCAATTAACAACGACAAAGCTACCGTACGGACGATCGGAAGGAAAGCCTCGCGGAGATGTCGAACGTGTCCGAGGAATTAATTCCGCTGAGTGAAACGTATCTCTCGTGATTATCGGAATGATCGGTGGGAAATTTTCTTGAACTCGTTATACGGGGCGTGAAAGCTGTAGTTTCTTGCGGTGCATATCATTTTTACATTTATAGATAGTTTCAATTTGGATTATTTTATAAATAATTTATATAAAGATATACTTGCACGAGCAAGAGGGGTAATGATGTTTATTTTTGGAGTTTATACTATCGAGGTTCTATAATGAAGAGCAGAGTTTGTATTTTACCTCTGTTCCAGAATTGGGAACCATTTGATTCTATTTATTGTATAGATGAATATCTTTAAAGTTTTCTAAAAGGGTTGTCTGTGTAATAAACCATTTATTTTAACGATTACAGTAACCGAAATAATTTAAAATTCTTTTTTCATGGAAACAATAAATTTTCAATGCTAATAAATCAGGAGTTTTATATCAGGCATCAAACCATGATATTTTATTTCTATAACGAACCTTCGCTACTGATGATCAAGTACAAAACGAAATTTATGACACCGTGATGTGCAATGTACTGAAGACATACGACGTAGTAGGATGAAATAATACTTTAATCAGTATTATTCGTAACGATTTTCGATTACTCTCTTTGGACCACGAGTTAGACATTTTTATCATTTCTTTCTTGTTGCATGTCATGGAGATTTACAATAGAAAAAAGGAAATTTTATCTAGAAAGTTTAGAATTTCAATATAGAATTATCACAAAATTCGAAGTCAACATTTATTTCCTGTATTCATGTAAAAGTATTGGGTTACAGATATAAAATATTTTATGTAATCGTAAAATACAAAACAGAAAGAAGAATAACAGCGATTTAATGCCAAGTGAATAATTACTGACCACATATTTATATTCTCCACCAGACTATAACGTACCATACTAAATGAATAAATTTATCATTAGATTACAACGACGGTAATATAACAGTTAATAATATAGATGCTCTGTGCAATTGCTATAATCCAATGTAATAAATCTTTAAATAACAAACATTAATAACATCAATAAATTTAATAAATAATATAACATAAATAAATTTAATGTAACAAGTAAATCAATGTCTACGTAAACAAATAATTGCCCACACTAACATTTAAAAATTATAATGTCAAGTACAACAAACAAACTCATTAAACGCTGTCTCAAACGTTCAACAATAGTTTTGCCCTACAGA
Source organism: Bombus bifarius (assembly GCF_011952205.1). NCBI lineage: Eukaryota > Metazoa > Arthropoda > Insecta > Hymenoptera > Apidae > Bombus > Bombus bifarius. The sequence goes on from NW_022884488.1 coordinate 443,885, forward strand.
AACGTTTGAAATATAAAATCTTGGTCCAGGCACGTGATTATAAAAGCACAGTGAATTAATGGCTTTGTTCTGGCCGCTGTTCTCATTTGACGCGAGAAACCGTGCATCCAGCGATCGCACGTTCCGTGACGCCAAGGCTAGCCGCTTGAAAATAATTCCGTTCGAACAGGGCGTTTCAATTGTCGCGCACGCGACACAACCGCGACAGTTATACAGCTTACGGTGGCTTTTTTAACGATCAACCCTCGTCTGAATTGCAACAGGCCAACGGGCGGGAAACTCTCGGACGGACAGCAATTAAAATTCGTTTCGGTATTTACCGGCGAAACAATTAACGAACGTCGCGTTTCTAGTTGTTCCGCACGACGCGTGCAGTTAGCAGCGGATAATAGTTTTGGAAACGGAGTGATTGGGCTCGTTTCACGGTTTGGGAAACGGGAATCTGTTTGCCCTCCGTTGGTTTTCATTTCGCCGATGATTGGATGCCACGTATCGGGGATTTGGAAGAATACGGTGTTGGTTTTTTTCGGGCATTTAACGGTAAGAGACGTGATGATTGATTAGTGACAAGTGGGGAATTGAGATGAGATATGATTGATAAGAAGATTTTGGATTTTGTTACACTGAAATGGATAACAGGTTTCTTTATTGATGATAAATTTTATATTTCTTAGTCTAAATTGTGTTTTAAAGCCGATATGTATATATATGTATTTTATAATTTTTTACGTGATATCTTTCTTTTAATTAAACATCTAACTCTTTTTCGAAGATTCTCTTTATGTTTGAAAATAATGTAAAATTATGAAACAGTGAACCGAATATCTCGCATCTTGAATTCAAAATTTAACAATTTATTCTGAATTTAAATTTTATGCACAACAAACTTTGCAATAGAACTTTGTAGAATTTTATATTAAACGAAATAGCCTTTTTATAGGATGCACGAAGATCTTTAGCGATACCGGTATTTATAGAGAATTTTTTTAAGAATTCTGGGACCTTTATAAGTATGTGTAATAATATATCTTAATATTTCCAGCTATACAAATTTGTCTATTAAAATTTAAAACTTTCTACCACCATTGAGAAACATTCTGTCGTTATTCAAATCACGAAGAAAAACAATGCACATTCTCTGCTACCAACCAACACAGCTGAATTCCATGCAGCTGTTTTCCAGCATAATCGAACCCAGGCATCCTTTATACACGCGAAACCTGGTACTATACTGTTCTCCGCACAACAATACGCATCTCGTGAAATGCACGTTACGTGCATCGCCCGTGGCATAGAATGTTACGCTCCGTGCGAAACCGCCCTTAGGCTTGCCGTATTAAAAGATAATACCACACGACGCATCCTGGCACTCTTACACACCCCATCGATAGCATTTATCGATGCCTCCTGCTGAGAAATAACAACGATTTGGGTCACACGCATTCACTTCTATCATTTCTATCATTCTATCGATAGATTTTATCGGTTTCTACCATTCTATCGATAGATTTCATTGGTTTCTACCATTCTATCGAGTTTTATTCTGTTTAGAATGAACAGGGAGGCAATATGCCGTGGTGTAGTTTTAGTTTGAAGATTTAGTTCGCGGTATTTCTTTTGAAACAGTAGTTGGAAAAGGTTTTTGGATTTCAGCGATTGAAAAAGTTGCAGAATGTTTAGTAAATTACTATGCAACACTGTCAATGTAGAAATTTATTAATCTAACCAAAAGAATTAGTTTCCGTGATATAATCGATCGAAATGAAGTAAATAATTTGATTATTTTTGATTCATAACAATGAAGAATTTGGTGAACCATTATGCGATACAAGAAATGGAGACCAAAAGATTTACAATCGCAACGGAAACAAAGGAATTACTTTTAGTAAGGTGATGCATCGGAATACGATAAATAGAAAAATCAGTAGATAGTACTATACATAGTCAGACAACTAATTGCAACGTAGACGTATGAGTGGAGGAAATTTTCAATAAAACATACAGAAATAAATACGATGGTCAAATATCAAATTTCATGTGTTTAATAACATTCTTGTAATAAACTATCCATTGAATACATAAATAAATGTAATTCCTTAAACATAGCTATACCAAGTACAACCAATTTTTCCTACAATCTTATACAATTTTACTTTATCAACCCATTGTTTCCGGTAATATAATCAATATCAATTAGAATGTTTAAACAAATACAATTCGTCCATAACGTTACATAATTCCACTTCATCGATTCATATTCCCAGTAAGTAATTGATACCAACAAACTTCAACATGCCCTATACTTATACATCAACTGCATACAACATCGAAGGATCACATTTCCACCTTTTTCCCTCCGGAAGTCAGTTTGGCAACACACGTTCGCGGTTTTTCCGTGGCGAAGGTGCGGATATCGATTTCCAATTTGTCGATGAACGAGCGAGGAATTATCGTCGACGCCGATGTAGACGCGATTAAAAAGGAAAAGGGGAAGAAAGAACGTCGGGGTTGATTTGTCCGGACTTGGCTCGAAACTCGAGCGTAATCGCTTAAGGATTATCGATCTTATTGGACCCTGGGGAAAGTTGAACGCCCGCCGGGTTTGCAATTACACGTTGCATGCCGGTTGTGAAATATGGGAAAGTCGAGAGAAAATTACGTTAAGAGGTCGAAATAACCATGACTGTGCGAAACAACTGCAGAAGGAATATTTGTTTGTCAAGATGCTCACTAGAAATTCGTTCTCTTTGAAAGGAATGTAAACGAGAAAGCAATATATGAACCGCCCGGAAGAAACGTTCCTATGAATTAGAAAAGCAGAGAAATGCTAATATCATGAATATTATTCAGCAATATTTTCATTAGAATTTACGATTATTTACGTCACATTTTAGTGGAATTATTGTATCTCCTATCATATTCTATTATATTCTAATTACAACTATTATAATTATTTTAATAAAATTTATGGAATGATAATATCTGATTCCTACAAAGAATAACTTTAATTCAAAGGTTGCGATTTTAATATTAAAAAGAAGTTCCGAAAGAAGAAGCTTCATTCTCTGAATACCTCGAGCGCGGCACTCGATGGTAACCGCTTAAAGAGGACATTGGCGCTATTTCTTTTCGTAGTAAAAATAAATTTTGTTACTGATGGAACAAATTTAATTAAATTTATCCATTAAATGCTGCGTGTCCTACTAAAACTTGTGAAAAACACGTCAGACTCGGTTGCTGATTTATTAAAAGAACACACGCATACGAATATATTCAATTAGGAATCTAATTTTTACAACTTAGAAAAACATAAACTAAAATGTTTACATTGTATTATGTAGATTATCTATTATCTACACATTTTCATAACTATTATTACGTCATTTTCGATAGAATATGTATAATTCAACTTTTCGATTGTTAATGCCAATATGTACCAATTAAGTTTAGATGTTAATTTAATTTTAGCCTTTGAACTTTCGAGTCATTAGAGCCGCTAATTTCGAAATATCCACGAAAATATTCCCATTCGTCGCGATAGTGTTACGCGCGTTTTCTGGGTAGCAACCTCATGGTAGGTCATGCATCCTACGGATATTTGTAGTGTCGTAAATGCAAACCCACACGGTTGCTGGGCAGAGAAATTCAGGTCGTCTTTAAATTAGAGACAAATATTCCAGTTTCCCACGATAAGCTACGTAAATGGCCGAAACGATGCAACTTCGTTGCAGCGTGACGGTGAATCTGGAAACGCGACTGATGCTGCTGTTTCAGAAACCAGAATCCCCGTTATTTAATGCAATTTCATAAGTATGCTGCGGGGGTTTATACATTTATACAAAATTTAAGAGTGCACATAGTATAGAAAAGTGTATAAAATATCCGAAGTAAAATACCCCTTACGATATTTAGCACGTGAAACAAATCTCTATTCAGATTTCATTCCCTTGATACTATTTAAAAAGACGTGTAATTGTAGTCGAATAACCGCAGTATGGAGTCTAGTTACAAGTGTCTTCTTTTTTCTTTTCGATGAATTTCTTATTTAGACAGTTTTTAGATTAGTGCGTTTCATGAATTCATAATTCTAAGAGATTAAATTAGCAGGTAATTTAACTTTAATCTATTAGGCTTGATATATAATGTATGAAAGATAAAGATAATGTAAACACAAGAATAGCGCGTCGCGTCTTTCTGTCTTTCATACGTTAAATTTGACAAATTGAAGTTAAAATATCTAGCGAATTAATAATTTTGCGTCTTAAATAGGCCAATACTTTTTATAGAAAGTGTCAAGATGGGTCGATAATGTAAATATATGGTTCTATTTAAAGAGATGAAGTTTACCTGAAAATCTTCCCCACTACGGATAAAAAAAAAAATTTGCACCATATGATTTTGATCTTTAAATCAAAAAATTTTCGTTTGTGAGATATTGTATCGTTCCTACTTAAACTAAACACCCTATAGATAATAACTTTCAATCAGTATCTTCCTTTTCCGAGATTCCTTTCCCAAAATCTAATTCCCTTCCAAACATCTGATGTTGAAAAAGCGGAGCGGAGCTCTCCCTCCTGTAATCCAACGGAAACCAATTTCTCATTCAATTCTCCTCATTTTCTTCCTCTCTAAAAGCAAAAACGGAAAAGCAAGTTCAGAATTAACCAACTACTATCCTGATCAAACAGGAATGATCAAAAACAACAAAAAGACCAATCCTATCTATTTCAATCCCTCCTTTCATTCATCTTTCGTTTTTCCTCAAATACTGTGCATCGAGAACCTCGCGTCTTTCCTCTTTAAAAGTGTGCAACTTTGAAACTCGTGCCTGATGTTCCTTTTGTGAAAGCAAAGAGCCGAGGGAAAGAAAGTGGGGAAAACAGACTTTCGGGAAACTTCCATGGACGATCTTTCAGCCGACGAACTTTCCAAATAAGGCATCTTGAACTCGAGGAAGCGAGGACACGCGACAGATGCCATTTTTTCACTATTTCGTGTCGATGATTTTATTGTATGTGACGAGAAAACACTTTTCGCAGCATACAGTATCGAGCATGTCCTTGTATCAAAATAAGATAATATTCCATATAATATAGTGCACTATATTATTTGTTACTATTAATCAAAATGAAAGTTTGCAAGCCGTTTTATATCTACAATGCTCCAAAATACAAGAAATGTATTTTGAAATTCTACAGAGTGAATTAGGCAAACAGGATCACTCGAATGTCTGCTTCCTTTATTCCGGTACGAAAAAAATTCTCACAGGACAAAATCGCAATATTTTAAGAGATACGTTTAATTGTAGAAAAAAGATTTTCTCGAGATCATTTTACACAATTTCAAAGCTGCAACTAACTTTAATTTAAAGGATACTATAGTTTACATAGTAGTCGATGTGTATCTTATTCTTTATGCGAAAGCATTAAGGTATTGGTTCTGAAAATGCTTAAATTAAAATATTTCACACACGATTTTTCCACTCATATTTATCTATGCTAACCCAACTAATGGAATAGACGATAGCCCCGGTCTTTAGAATTCTACTATCAAAGTCTGGAATTTGGTACAGCTAGTGTCTAGCACACACAATCTACACAAAAATGGAATTTTATTGACCGCTTTCGTGGTGACGAACTTTGGTCTGGAAGGTCGTCATCCGTGTCTCGATGCTGAACCCTTGCGGTCAGACGTCGCTCTTGGACTGAGCTTCGTCGTTGAAAGTTCGAAGAGCACGAAGCGTCGAGTTTCGTCTCTTTGGGATGGTCTTTTTGAAACTAATCAGATCGATTATGTGTCGAGGCGTATCCTGACTCGTGATGGTTCGCGAGTGCTTGCTTCTTTGTGTTAATTGGCATTAAGGGTTGTGGTTGCTATAGTTTTAAGCGAAGTGGAATATTTAATCAGTTACGAGGATCGAAACTACGTTGGCCTAATTCTCACGTACCATTTTACCTTTATTTCGTTATCTTAAAGTTCTTGTCTCAAGTTTCATTCATTATACCATATATGCCGTTTATTATAAATTTAATTTAATTTGTTGCGCGTGACATATATGGTTTAGAGATTTCAGTGTAGAAAAAGATTGGAGAAGCTCAGAAGAAAATTTATAATTATATTTAGTGCTTAGGTTAAGGGGAGGTTTGTGACACTGATAGACAGTATGACAAGGGACTGTTGGAGTTTAAGGCCGTGGTTTTGGAGCTTCTTTTGCATGATGGATGAGCGTCCAAACCACAGAACAGCCAGTTTTAAGGGAGATTAGGAGAGAAAATGATACACGTCCATGAAATTTTAGCACTCGCGAGTGAAAGAAGCAGTTGTGGAGCTTCGTTTAAACATTTTTTATCATCTCAAGTGAATTTGAAGAAGGTTTGTACATACATATGTATAACTGATATTCACCAGGAGTATTCATAGTAATTTTTATTTTATACTATAATGTTACTAGCTATTGGATTTGAAGTTGACAATAAATCATTTTTTTTACTTTTCTATCGCTGGGGGATTCCTGATCAAGATTTTCGTTTCTTAATTGAATAAAACGGAACAACAGTGTAATTTGCAACGATGCAGTTGCCAATTAAAATTGTCGAACAAGCTAAGATAAATATATTGTTCTCAGTGAATGTGTAATCAATGTTCGTTACTTCAGTTAAGTGTGAGAAGGTTTCCAACAGCTAAAAATTTTTATAGAATTACAGCTAAATTTCTTTCTCAGTGAATTGTTAAGAGGCCCGCGAAAACAATTAGCCGAACGCTAATAATTAAAGGCGATATCGCGAGGAATGCTGCGTCGAAAATAAGAATAAAATATGGATGATAAATATCATTATAAAAAATAAGGATGGTAAAGACAATTTCAGAGGAAAACAACATTAGCATTACTAAATTAAAATATGCGCAAGTTAAAAATGTTTTGATTATAACATACTTCAAATTATTATTCTTATTCATCTTATAAATCGAGATTTCATCTCGTTTTATACTATATGATTCTATGCAATTTAAAAATTATTACTAATGATATTTATCCCTTTTAATTGCTTAAAAAATTGGCATTGCATTGTACTATTTTTTAAATAAAATGTGATACTTTAAACTTATGATATCCTACATGTTTTTTCTGCTTTACCCTATTTCTTATTTTTAATATTTTTCAAAAAAAAAAAAAATGTTTAAATTAATACACACAGCTCGTTTCTGTTTAGAATTTTTACATAAATTTACTCTTCATATTTCTACACGAATAAAAACCTAAGAGCACAAAAACTGGTAACAAGAAAAATAAAATAAAGCAAGGAATATTTCGAAGAACTGTAGATATTTAACCAAGATATCAGATAAATAAATAAATAAAAAAATAAGGAGAAGGAAAACCTAAGTTCACGATGTCAGTGACGCGATCCCCTCATCTTTCATTCAGAGTTCCCCATCTGTAGTCTGACGAGTACTTTCTCTGGCTGTAGCTGGAAAAATATTTACGCCAGCGATGGCTGCCAGACCCGAGATTTTTAATTCATTCGCGACGGACACTCGTGCGGCTCGCACGAACGGTGTCGAGAGGAATGCTGATACTTCAGTGGAAAGCCTACAGAGGTATACTTTGCTTACGTTAATTCCATTTGCACTCGGGATACGTTGTATGAAGGAACGTAGCGAATGGGATGTTGCTACGATCGCGATAACGAAGGAAACAGAAATGCAGAATCCAGTTCTCGATTGGAATCGAAATATTCGAGGGAAGCTGTATTCAAAACAGAAATAATGGAATATGATAGATAATAATACGATAATTTGTTTAAGAAAGAATTTGTTGATCCTCTTAAGGAAATTTCTCGAAAGAAATTTATTAATGGATTATGTGTTGCACATTTTAGTTGCAAGTTAAGCTTTTCCTTAGTTAGTTACTTTGTGGCTACAGTATATAGCTTTATCATTATGTTTCTAAGTATTATTTCATCGCGTGTTCCTTTTCCCTTGTATTATTCTTTTATTATAATACAGCCTGTTAGTAAAGTTAAAACAAGCTTATCAAAATACATATTGCAATAACTGCATCGTCATTATAACTGAAAAACCAGGAAAAGAAGCATAAGAACCGACACGCAACCCGATTCGTCCAACCATCAATCAAACATTTCCGACAATTACATTTTATGTCCAAAATAGGTTAAATAACTTCATAAGTCAAAGTTAATTGCTTTGGTCTTTCAATAGCACGGGAATACCAATATTAACGAAGCTACTGTGAAGGATAACAGGAAAAGAAGACAGCATACGGTGTTATGAAATATTTTCCATTCAGAATGATTTTCCAAATACGCTGGCAAACGTTGTCAATTTCATTCTGGAACACACTGTACAAACTGGATATTATACAATCGGCTTAAATAACTTTGTAACTGCTAAAAGCCAAAAATTAGGAATGATACAGAAAGGGGTACAAGAATTTTCGTGTAACCACGTCTATCCACGAAACGCTTGTACTTTCCAAGAGACTTTTAAACGACTTCATAAACCAGAACATCGCATTCATCGCGCATGATGGTGTAACCACTGGTTCATGCAAGAGACGAAATGGCGAAACGGTGGGCGGCATGTCCTGTTTCGTGAAATTTCCCGGCCGTGGAGAGCCTTGAAAAGGTTCACGTGCGCCCGGCCATAACCCAGAGAATTACACTCGATTGGCTCGAGAAACGACGAACTCGTAAGCGCGACGAATTTCGCGGACTTGCTCCGTTCGCTTCAATTGTTATTTAACACGTTAACTGTCACGCAGTTTTTATAGATTTTGTGTGTCCTGGCAACCGCGATATATTGAAATAAACTACACGATAATATTTAATTTTTGCGAAATATTATATGTATTGTATTTGCACACCTTCTTCTAACAATGATATCTACGTTCTTCACATTGTTGGACATTTTTTAATCCATGAAATTTATCATACTTTCATTCTACTTTCATTTATCATTCTACAGAATTTAGTAACGTGGTTCACCGATGACTACTGTGGCAGTCAGCGGATTAACATCGTTTTTCCGATTCGGTTATTGCATTTCTACGGAACTCTTTTATCGTCATGGGTATTGTACCAATGGAATCTGAGATACGATTGCGTGCTTCCGATGAAATTCATTCCACGGGTTTGTAAAACGATCGTTACGCCGCCATGGAACCGTGCGTTTGTTCGTTAACGAGAACCCAAATTTTTTTTATTGATTTTTCTATTTCCTCCCTTCCTCCATTTTTTTGGTCGTTTTGTACGAATCGGGAAATGTAACTTGAATAGATTGCGTGAAACATTTTTGACGGATTTCAGACGTCGATCATGGGATACAGGTAATCCTTTGTAATCGAATTTTGGTCTGCTCGTGAGGGACAAATTTACCTACAGATGAATGTGGATTCTTATACAGATGGCGGTTATAAATGGAATGTTTAGTAGCGTGTAATACTATTATAGAAGAACCTATAATAGTATAGAAATATGGGAGAAATAAAATTCTTGAATTATTCGTTACAAACCTAATAGTGGTTAATAGAATATACTTTTAGAAAAGTAGATATCTGTTTCTGATTTAATTCCTTCTTTCTACGTATTCTGGTAACTTTCTTTCCAACAGAAAGAAATTTTTGCTAACTATTCACATAAGAAGACACGTATATCGTTTGACATTTCAAATTTTAATCGAATTATATGAATCTCGTAAGAGATACTTCTTCTCAATTCATTTAAATAATTCTTACGATTTAATTATCCCTGTTCCAAAATATGTGCAAATTAAAAATTCATAAACGCATTTACTCGTTCGAATCGAACTTCGTAACTAATTCTTCGAAACTTGAACATTACTTGAAAACATATTTTAATCCACAAAATCTGTCTACCACCTTCAATAAAATTACTTTCTCCCGATTTTCATTTTCCGGTAAATAACATCAGTCTTCTTATTCCATACAAGTTTTCCAGCAATATACAGAAGTCTGTCCATTATATCTCCATTCATATAAGCCAACTGCTGAAGGTAGAAAAGGGATTTTCCGAAAGCTATCCAGAAAGCCCGCTAAAAATCTGCATTGAATGACATTTCCAGAGAATCCCCTATTCAAGCGATATTACTTCAGAGGCCGGGCGAGTCGCGTTCATTCGAGACCACTCGTTATCTTCAAATCTGATTATCTTCATAAATCATGAAAAACCGCTCTTCGCCGTGGATTCACGATAATTTTATCAAATTTCTTGGAGAAGGTGAGGCGTGGCCCGTGCTCCATGGAGCTGCTAGTCACCGTAAAAAACACGTTTTATAAGCGTTCCCTGAAATATCGCCAACTGTAGCCGACACGGAGACCCGCGATAAAACGTGGAAATCCAATGGGAGTCGCAGTGTTCCCACGGGACGCCGAACTTCGGCGGATAACCGCGCGCTGTTGGAGCCTTGGAATCGATTCCATTTTGGTCACCTACAAACGCTTTTCTGCAGCAACGAGTAACACGGCTCGGGTCCAGCAGGTCGTAATTCGACGAATTTCAACCAGGAAAGTCGACAATCGCAGGCCGGCTACGTGCTTGTTAGTTTTGTCGAGTAATCGGTAACGGCGATCTCGACTTTCGTCGAGAAAATCGTGAAATAAGAGCGATTAAAATCAGGTTTGAGGATTTCAGATGAAAGCGACAATTAAGACTAAGGATTTGCATTACGGGTTAGGTGATTTCTAGTATGTAATTATGAATGAGTTGCGGCTTTTCTTGCATTCATGAGAAATTTTACGCTTTCAGGTGTGTTTTTCGATCGGTTATTAATGTTAGTAGGAATACGTTTTGTCATAACAGAACTTGAGCTTTGCAGGTTTGGACTGTGAGACGAGGGGACTTGCGATGTTTACTTGTCATGTAACATACTGGCCACAAATTTTCACGTGTGTGTAATGATATAAAGTTAACAGACATGTTACACATTCTTTTCAAAGAGATGTGGAGTAAGTCGAAACACTACCCTGAATAATTTAGAAACAAATGAACGTAAAGTCGAAAAACGCTTTTCCAGCCCCGCATTTTTTTTTTATCGGTACTTAATAAATAATTCTTTTGTACTATTTTTACTACTTACCTTATACTACTTACTTTTAAAACTTTATGTATTTAATAAATAATTCTTTTGTAATTTTTCACATTTTTTCGCATTTTCTGATAAACTTGCTCGAGTCGTGTCATTTTTTAGATACACGGGCATACAAAGTTATACGACAAACGTTAATGGATCTTCCATTATAACAGATTAATCGATCTTCGATAGTATCAAAACCATGATTGAACTGATAACCTAGATTTTGTTCGAATGCACTAGAAATTTTATCCGTCAATTTTTCTGATTTCCTTTTTTCGTTCTAACTCGAAAATTCAAGATAAAAATCGCGCGACCCGTGAACAATGATATCCAGAGATATCCACTCTAGAGTGAAGAGCTTCTGTAACCTGAATCGCGAGACAACAAATCGATGTTGTTGCGTTACTTATGGTTTGAAATTTGTTCCATTGTTTTAGTAGAATCGTTACTCGGTGCTCGAGGAGGAAACTAGAATTTATCGCAGTTCTTAAAGAAAAATATAAAAGAATTTATAGAGAATTTTAACTCTTGACAGTAAGTTTAAAATTCCTACAATATTCGTAATTAATTCTAACAATCTAATGTTTAATATTAAAATGCGAATAATTGCTGAGGATTTACATAATATTAACCATAATTCACTATACGACTAGCAAGGTAGAACGGAATTTTTCCTCGATTTTAATTGCATTTCTCTGTAACTAATGACTTCTCAATGAAACAAGTTTACCCATTAGCAACAGTGAGAGTTTATGTAAATTAATTTTCTTTTCTTAATGGATATAATGGCCTACTACTTTCCAATGCTGAAACACAAACTTCCTTACGTCTATTATCAAATAACCAATGAAACATAATATAAAATTAAGATGATATAACATAAATGTTTTATAATACTCACTAAGCGCAGGACCCTATTTTATAAAAAATAGCACTAAGCTGACCTACATTACTACAATTTTCGACTCTAGAATTTTACGTTAAATTATTTTCTTAAATATTACAAACCTTTTTTATTGTTGAAAGAAGCGTAAAATTGAGTCGCAGATTCTAAAGAATCTGTAAAAAGCATTAAGGATAAATCAAACGCAGAAAATTCAAAATCTACCAGATTTCAGTTAAACCTCTGCTAGCGCCATTTCCTGTGGCGAAATTCAACGTTTTCGCGTCTGATGTACTCGACAAGATGTACGACACGAGCGATCAGAAGGACAATGTCCCAGCGTACCATCAGAAATGACAATCTAGCGCGTTCACTGGCCACGTTAACGTCTCGTCCCACGAAATTTCTCCATTAAAATGAATGCACAAAATCCCCAGTACAATGCTTGTGTATACGAAATGCCGTGGGGAACTTCATGGAAGCCAAGTTCACGGGGAAACCCCGCAAAATCTGGTCAAATTTGCTAGCCAGGGCGACAGGAAGGGATAATAATACGGTGTACCCGTAATCTCTCTAAATGTTGCTATGTTGCATTCATTAATTCTCGGATTTGAGGCGAACGTTGTTTATCTTCGTAAATAGATTAGTTTGTTCTTCCCTTGGATATTGGAGTTTGGCATACAGAAGAGGAAGAATTACTTTAATTTAGATTTGATAACTCGTGATATTGAATGAGTGTTGTTGTGTAAGTTTTAGTTTCTGTGAAGGAAGTCTCTTTAGAATTGCAGTTATTTTGTTATCTATTTTTCAGTTAATTATATGTGGCGATAATGGCACAAAGGAAGAAATATTTATGGGCATAAATCCTTTGGAAAGATTTTTCAAACGATATAATTAGATCATTCAGACGCCACATTGATCGATATAAATCATATGAATTGGAGAAATACAGAGAAACAATAATGTTACAGATTTTCAAATTATCTTTTTGTTTTTTATTAGGTACTAGAGCTAAACATTTTTCGTGCACAGTGTGCTAGAACATAAACTCGGACAATCTTTGTAAATATGCACTTTATGCGTGTGAGATATTCTTCTTCTCTTGTAAAAATAAAACGTAATAAACGACTACTATTAAAAATTAAATTTAGGTTGCACGAGTTAAAAGATAATATGTTTTACGTTTAAACTAGCTATAAACGAATGGGAAAAAGCAACAATATCTCGTAAAAGATAATTATGTAGTAACACACATTTTAGAACCCAATAACAAGTACGTTAAATTACCTAACTACTTATGAACCAAATTGCATAATACATTTTTCATATTCTTTAAAATAAGAATTTGTATATTAAAAATCTCGTATGGAAAATTTAAAAAATTTTGCATCTCCTTCGCCTTAAAAAAATATTTTAAAGTAAAATAGTAAAATAAAATAAAATCTTAATCGTAGAAAATTAAACGACCTTGAAGGAATATTAATAGTAAGCCTAACAATTGTCCAGAGAAAGTGAACTCACATAGTGCCTCTCACTATTAATTTATCAAATTATTCATATGCTCCGGGACTTGCTAGGAGAAATATACGTCTCTGAACGTCTGGCAAACACGATATATATATTTTATCAACCAGCGTTGCTCTATCGATTCAGTCGTTGCAACGAGCACCGTATGCTGAAAACTAAACTGAAAAATATTTCACTACGCTTGGTAGTTTTAAGATAGTTTTATGTGCCTGGCTCGGTAATTGATATCGTGCCTGCTAACATTGAAACAGGTGGCTAGCAGGAGAATTGAGGCAACTTTTGCATTTAGCTGTTGGTCTCGCGGACTGAATATCAAAAAGGTAACGTTCTATATTTCTTCAGTCATAAACTGGGAATTTCTGGATGTCTACCTTTCCCACTTTTATTATACTTATATCAAATTATTCTTATATTATTAAATTAATATTTCTAGTGCCACATGTTCTATAATAACAGATATAATAAGAATATACGACTAATATAAGAATAATATAAGAAATGAATGTAATATAGTTTTATTTTATATAGTTATTATTTAATATAATTATAGTTAACTTAGCTTTTTATTTAGGATATACCCATTAGCTTTTAAATTTTCATTCTATTTCACTTAAAATTCATTTACTCGTTAATTTACTGTTCATCCCATTTAAAATTCATTTATTTCCTAATTTACTTTTTATTTCGTTTTCTCTTTAATTACTTCATAATCTTCGCGACGTAATATTTTTCCAAGGTAGGACATCACAGATCGTCTCTATATACTATCTTCTCTAATTAAAAGTGTAATCAACTTCCACTTTCTCTCCGATTTTTCCTGTCACCGCAAAACTTCAATTTCCTCTAAGAAGGGAACATAGGCGTAAAATGCCACAAAAACCAAACTTCCAACTTTCCCATAACAATCAAGCGAACTGCCTTCGCACGTATCAAAAATCCGCGTCATTTCTCGAAACTACATCAACAGCCAACGCTACCGTAGCGACATAAAATATCAGCTCTGTGAAATTACTCTCGTTCATCATCGCTACTTTTGAGACAGCTGCAAGCAACTCAAAGAGGGTTGAACAACTCCTTGCAACAACAAAGTCTAAATGAAAAGCAAAAAACGCCATCAGTGTATTGACAAATACAACGCTTGTAAGCGCGCGAAATTCAAGAGATCGTACAGTCGAGTTCAATCAAACAGGGGTGAATTCATCGATACACTACGAAGGGTCGGTTCTTTCAGGTAATTATTTAAATTATTCATTGAAATGAAAATCCAGACGAAAAGTCCACCCGAATCCCTTCAAGTGGATTTGTCTCTGTTAATTTGTACTTTCATAGCCGTACAAGTTTTTAATTGAGAGATTCAGCTAACAAGTTTAAGCGTTGATGTCGTTCTTGGGAAGATTACAAGAAGATCGCGGATATTTATGCAAATTCATATTCTTATGCGCACGAGTATAACAATAGAACCTAGTTAGAGATTTGTTCTAATTACCAAATATTGTTACAGCTACTATACTTCGGATATTTCATATACTTTTGAATATTAGTTTCGATATTTCCCATAAATGCATAAAAATGCATCGATGGAAAGATACATCGATTTTTTTTTGCGCAACGAACTGTGAGTTTTGAGATTTTTAAAAATATTTAGTGTCGTTTCTACTTTACAATACTTTACTACAATATTTTCCAGGTTTTTTAAAATGTCAAATACCATTCGTAGTAACATTTTGATCTTACTATAGGGTGTACATTACAAGTAATAATTTTTGCAAAATAAGTAACAAAGTGATTCGTGGTGCACGAAAGAGATCTCTTTATCTGGCTGAGTTACGCATTCAAAATTATTCACTGCAAAGTATCGGGATATACGTGTATGTAGAGTCATGGGTTCGATCGTGCTCGTGCGACCGATCAAACGAAAATTCCTCTCGGATCCCCCACTTCGGTTTAAATTTCGCCGCTAGTTCGACGTCGACGACGACGACGACGATGCCCGTAAGGTTTCACTACAGGCCTGCGTCAATATCGACCCGGCTTCTCTCTCGTCATGCACCCTTTCCTCCTCCACCCTCCTATGCGAGGAGGCCCCGTTGCACGTACGCGCGAGAGAAAACAACGAGTGCCGCCGCGCTGAAATATGCACGTCGGCGACTAGCCCGAGAGCGCGGTACGCATGCTCTTTTGTTACATTGTTACATATTTCGGATAGCGTTTTTATCGTTGTTCCGGAAAAATATGTTTTGACGTGGATTAAGAATGGCGGCAGTGGTGAAGAGATCTTGAATTTTCTGGTTAATTGAAGTGGTTGAAACGATGTTTGAAGATTGTTAAGAATTGTTAAGGATCCATTTGAATTGTGAGGCTTCGGGGGATGGATTATATCTGAAGTGTTTTTTTATCGAATTCTGAGGAATGATGGTTTGAATGTTAAATTCACGAGAGCTGGATTCACGAGAGACGAGGAGGAATACAAATTGGAATGGTGGTTCTTAAATATCTCACTGCGTTATAAAAGAATGAGAATGAATGTTTGATTTAGGAAATAATTATTTAAAGCTATTGCATTTTTTATGTGAAGCGGTGTATTGTATTGAACGCCGAGAAATGGTAGTTTGAGTATTGGATTTTGTAAGCATAGAAGGAATAATATACGAGGTGGAATTATTAATTTAAAGACAATGAATTTATGAGCCGTAAATTTTGTCTGTAATAGAGATATTTTCATTAATGCACTAAACGTATTAATTAAATCTTTATATCAGACTTATTTTATCTTTATTAGAGTGTTATATTTACTTTTTTATTATTTATTACTCATCATATGATATTTCTATTACCTATACAAATAATGTATTTTGATTTCACTTTATGAAAAATTGCTCCATGCTACTTCAAAATGTGTCATTATATGTTATATCAAGAAGGAAATTAAAGATCCTCTTAAGGCGATATATGTGTAGATCAATATGAAAATATATGGAAATATGAAATATGACACATGATAAATTTATGATTGTAAAACTTCAATTCATTATAGTCTGCATGACTGATTTATAGATGTGTGGATTAAAGACTGAAACTCGGGGAACGAGAGCAAACTATAAGTAGAAGTGGGACATGTATGGTCAGACACGCTTTAGTAGCACCTTATACGAGCTTATTGTTAAAACCTTATATAAATTATTGTATTTATGTTACGTCGAGAATGTGTAATATAAAACATTTCCTATATTACACAAAGAATTTTTGCTGAATATTGTTTTTTTTTAAATTAACAAAACATCTAATCAAATTTGATTATGTTCAAGTAATTTACAGACCTGCTCGGATATGATTAGCAAGAGACACATATAAGAAATCGGTGAGTAAATTTCATATTACAATTAACTACTTTTGTGTTCGTTTCTCAGCTGACGTTTGATTTACATTTCTTCTTTTCGTCACGAAAATTTACAAATGTTACACGATAACACAATATTGTTAAATGTACTAAATACAATTTTCAATTTAATATCCACGCGATGTACGTGCATGATATTTACAAATAAGTATATATTCAAAACCAAAAATAAAAGAAAATACCATTAATTTGAACGATAAACAACAGAAAATCAGGGAAACTGGTATCATTCACAGAGCTTCGATGAAAATTACATCAATACAAGTTTCTCCATATTTGTCTTCCAATTCCACGCTCTAATGAGTTTGCCATTCACATTTCCCCCGAGAACGTTAGTTAAAAAGAAAACAAGGACAAAACCTTGGCCAAAGAAGGGAGATGCAAACAAACGAGGATAATCTTTCGTAAAAATATTACTCCTCTGAACGTTCTTTTAAACATCGATAAACTTCAACGAACCTCTAATTAAATCTGGAAAATAATTCTTACATAATTTTGCATGGAGCAATTCGTGGATTTTCAATTGGAATACGGTGAGGCAGTGACTGAATAGCCTAATTAGAAGATTCGCATAATTTCCCCGACGAAATCTGCATAACTATCCCCCAACTACCGAAATCTCCCTCGTGATCTTCCCTCAGATAACACAAACACTCAATTGCACGGAATAACAAACGTCTTCTTCAAACAGCCATCCCGAACGACGCAATAAACGTCCCATCCTTTAACGTTCAGCGGTTAGCAAAGTGTCACCCCATTCCTCTGTCTCCACCCTCCGCTGGATTCGAACGATCTCCTTAACCCGGAGACCCACCAACAACAATGCCTACATCGGGTCTCGTTAATGGTGACCCTGATACTCTCTATAGCCAAATTCTCCCTTATACCAACGATTCATCACCAGAAAGGTCTACAAGGATAGGGGTGGTAACGCGAACAGTTTTCGACTTCAGGAGAGTTCTTTTGCAGTCCTTTGAAGTGATGTTATGACGCTTCTCGTGCTTCTTTTCATTTGTCACCGCGTGATGCTCTCGCTGTTGGAATTCAGTTTGGGACCTTGGGGGAGGGTGGTTGAGTTTAAGGTAATTTGTTAGATAGACTGGCGGAGAAAGGTGAGTTACTAGGTTTTCTATGTTATCCGTGAATTTGATGTTGTCGTGCGGTTAAAAGATTGAGGTAACGTAGTGAGAACAAGGTGGAGTAAGATAATTGCAAGAAGGAGAATGAAAGGTAATTGCGAATGAGCTGTAGCTCTATGGTGAAGTTGATTGAGATCGTAATAGGTTTTTGTTGACTTGCAGGAATATTTTTAATGAAGGAACCATTCCATTTTTAATAGTTCCTGGAACCTTCACACGTGCCAAGTTATATTAAATTAATACGATTCTTGATAAATCAAATAAAACGTAAATAATAATAGGATTTGGTATTGTTACATGGTTGAGAGATTGATAAGCATTGAACCTGACGTAATCAACGATGACCGTAATCATGTTAAAATATATGATATAAACATAAACTCACTTTCCCAAGGAATAAAAGTTACCAAAACCGCGACCTGCTGAAAACCACCCCTTGCTTCCCGCTAACGACAACTCGATCTTCAAAATTGTAAGATCTCATCATCGAAACTTAGAAAGGCGCAGTTATCTAACAAGATCGCGTCTTCATCTCATTTTTTGATACTTTTGGACTACACGGTCTCCTGAAATGCACGAAAGAGCTGAAGAACCGAAGAATAAAAATAAATAGGAAGGATATCCAAAAGGAAGAAGAAAGAGAGAGAGAGAGAGAGAGAGAGAAGAAACGGCTGGTAGGCTCTTCAGTTCGTAATGTACGCAGAGAAGCGTATCGATCGTCGTTGCCTCCCATGGTTCTTGCCACGAGACAGACAAAGAGCTACGCTAACCCAGCCTCCACAGTCTGCACGACGTTTTATCCTCTGTTTGCACCCTTTTCCATCCTACAGCTTCCATCACTGCCGCTTAATTCATCCCACCCTCCACTTCTCTTCCACCTAACCGTCTCTCTACCCTCGAGGTTTCTTCGTCTTTTCCGTGTTTAGCTAGGTAGCGGATCCAAGGGTCTACCTGAAATATTTCTATGGCATCGGATCGATGGAGCAGTGACGAGATCCGACGAATTTTGGCAGTCTATCGGGGTACAGGATGTAATTTCCCCTTGGTACTTAGGAAGAACATTTTGGCTCTGGCTTTTGTTTGTTGTTTAAGAAGAGGTTGATTTAATACGGGATGTTTTATTTTGACAGAATTATATATTTGGGTTGATTGTGATTTTGGACGATGTTGTTTAATAGGAAGATTTTTATTAAGGTGAGGGAATTTCTAAATTTCGACTTGACTGCAGCTTCAAAAGATTCATTCAATTTTTTACTCCTAATAACTTTTTTTAGTTCGCAGAATTTTTAAACTTTGATCTCACTGTAACTTTGGGAGATGACTGGTATGAAAACTTTCACTCATGCCGATTTTCTTGAATTTTAGCTTGATTGTTGTTTCAGAGAAAGCTAATGAATATATGAAAGTTGCTGTTCAAGTGGAACAATTCTTTAGCTTTGTTAGCTTAATCATAAAACCGCCAAAGAGCGTAGTTTGTTTCGTATTTGGAAAGAGAAGCTTACTCCCTAGACACGAGATTTAGTTCATACGCTAGCGTTCATCAAAGTAACCACAAAAACTAAAAAAGAAATCTGAAGCTAGTGGCGTACAGTTCTCAAAGAGAAGATTCTCTTTCCCAGCTTGGCCGCGACATTAACGACTCACCGGAAAGCCAGTGAATATTCCTCGCCGGAAGCAGCTGCTGCAGGAAGTGTATTATTCGCGTGTAACGCGCTTGCGAGTAAATTGTTCCGCGTAGTCCGTGCGCTTAAAAACGCGATTATGCTCAGTATTTTGTCATTCTGCATGCAAATTCGACTCTTGTTACGGGTCAATATCATTGAGAATCATATTGATCGTGTACGATCAAAGTTCAATACTCTTTTATTGGTTCGGTGCATATTATGAAATTAAATTGTAACTGCGCATAAAAGTTACATACATTTAATCAAAATAATTTTCACATATTTTTTCCCCTCATCAGTAATGTATAATATTTTAAATTTATGATTTCATCGCTGAAAATCTGAGCGTGATTCTTGTTGAAATTTTGTTTACACTAAATCTTGAACGCGGAGTGAATTTCGCGCTAACAGTGATCGTAACTCAGAATGTTATTCCAAGAGTAAATGTAAATTTATCGAACTGCATAACAACATTATAATATTTTTGTATAAGTTAGACATCCCCTTATATCAACTTGGCATTCTAACGTGATGTTCTTACACAGTTATACAATTCAAAGCATTCAGATTCGTTTTCCCTAAAATCATGATTTCTAAATTATGTCATTGTTACAGCAACCGAGCGAACATGTATTGTCAATAACAATGGCCGTGTGAAGTTTCAAAAAGATTAAAACGAATCGTCAATATTATTGATCGCGTGCTCCTTTTGTCGTTTAGATTTCACAGCCAGAGCATATTTGAAGGCGCTTCTTTAAACAAACAGCGAGATGGAGGCGTCGAGTTATACCGGTGAAACGCGTCAAGTAAATTCACGAATCGCAACAGGTTGCTAACCGACAAAAGGACTCGCGAGACATGCCACGAAATCTCAAGAAATCTTGAAAAGAGGTTGGAAAATTGGGGTTTGAGAATCGAATCGTCTGGATGATATTGCGTTACCAGTTCGCATGATAAATGTGCTTTTACGGTTTCCCTTTAAACCGCGGCAGAAACACGATAGGTTTGTTTGGCCGATGGTCAGATATGGAGCACGAAAAAGGGGTGAAAGATCGGGGATTGTTCCTTGAGCCCGGCAGATTTGTGAACTCGATACGGCGCAAAGGGATCAGATGTCGTTCGTGGAAAGATTTCGATTCTGTCGTGGGGTGGATTGTAAAATACGGTTTTTGGAGTTTTCCAGAATGATGGACGTTCGTTCCCATCTTTGTCTTCATATACAGTGGCTATAAAAAGTATATCTTTCTCTTATCCTTATTTTCAAATGAAGCATTTTTTTTATAGTAGTTTCTACATTTCACTTTTGCAGTATCAACTTTTTGTAGTTGTACGAAGGTATTACTAAATAATACAAAATTTAATATACTACTTGAACTTAATTAATTAGTATATAAATGCTATGATAAATACAATGGTGCACAAATACTTTTAATTAAAATACTATTAATTAAAAATTTTAAATATGTCTGCGGTTGTGCCGACACCGACTCTTCTGCTGATTTTATCATTAAAGCCAAACTAATGCCACAGACTTTAACGAAGAAAATGTTTTGAAGTAGTAAAATTGAAAACTAGTTTGTCTTTAATACGTTTCCATAATATATATATGTAATCACTAATCACCAAAGAGAATTGTGCAACCTAATAATCTTGCATCCTCGTGAAGGATGGACACGTCTGACATCTAGTATTAATTGAACAGGCATGATTAAACGTTGTCAAAGTTATTATTATTGCGCGACTCAGTTGGACGAGACGGAGATTCCATGAGATATTTAAGCGATCGTCATGCAGCACGACATACCACGATTGTACTTGGTAGCCCATTAATGCCGCCTCTAGCACGTGATTCCTGGTAATTAGGTCAACGCCGTACTCGCGCCATTGTGCGTGTTCGCATTAGATACCATGGGGACGAGGCTATAATTTCCCTGGCCTTTTTTGCAACCACTTCAACTCTCCTACACGTTAAGAAATTTTAATTTCAAGATAAACGTCGATGAGACGACAATTTGCGTTTCACACAGATATTTCACCTCATAAGTGAAGAAGACGAGTTAATACGTCGCAGTGATTGCTAATCTCTTATTAAGAAACCTTGTATCTCTTGACGAGTCGTTTTATTTTTGCTAACGATAAATTATGTCAATATAAACGGGCTAAAATTGTTCTAATGGAAATTGATTTGCTTTTATCAAATTTTAATTTGGTGATTACAGAAGATTTCGGCTAAGAAATGACCTAATTAACAGAAATTGGAACTCTGATCTGATATGATAGAAGATTTATTTTTAGAATGCATCGTAGTATTAAAGAGAGTTTTGTTACGGTAGAATCTTACACTATTATTATGAACCAGGATAGTGAATTATAAATATAAGCTTTTTGATTTCTGAGAATTTTGTTCGTTAAAAAGACGATGAAATCCATTTTCTGGATAGAAAATTCCTAAAATTCTCTAATAATATATCTGACCTACATGTCTGTTTATCACCTGTTGAATTAAACCTAATCTTCTATGTCCTTTTGAATCATACACACCCCTTTAAGCAACAATTTCCCCCTTCAATTCCCAAGCGACTCCTAACCAACCCCAGTGTCTACCACCGCGATCCTAACACACCCAAAATCCCGCAGAAACATCGCCAACCCTAACCTACGGCATAAAATCATCACGAACTTTCTACAGCCAATCAAACCTCTCGTCAAACCAAATATCAAACACCGCTATTCAATATATTTGACCATAAGACCCTTAATCCAGTCGGTAAAGTCAATGGAAACGATATAATCCGCTCGTAAAATCGGTCAGATGTTAAAATTTACATATTTTGAAAATCAAAGTAACTAATTTCAGATATTTTGAGAAGCATAAGTACTTAGGCTTCGAAAGACTTAGGATGTGTTTTCTGACGACTATTTACGTCAAAGTAATCAAATATACCATAGATACCTGAGACTAGTTATATTCTTCTTTAAATGTTTCGTTTTCATCATCTTCATTATATATTATGAATTTCAATCGTATAACTTATAATCAAACTAACGGATTTTTATGCATTTTTATATTACTATGAACATAACTAAAGAAACGGAATCTAAATAGAAATTTATTTCACCTACCAAGTATTATAATAAACACTCTATTTTGGATACTTGACATGTTTTCGCATATTATATAAATTATATGCATTTTTGTAGCATCAAATTTCCCATAAATGCGTAAAAATCCCTAGTCTAATTACAATCGTGGACAAAAATAATTGGACAGTCAAATTAGTTACTGAATAATATATATACCATGTGGAAGGATGTATATATATTTATTTATATATAACATGGGATACATAAGGATACATAATAAATAAAAGTTAAGCATATAACTGTAGTAAGTACCAAATCCATTACACGTCCATTTATTTTTTGTCCACGGCTACGTCTAAACGAAGTTCTACCATACGTTCGTATAGCTGAATTCCAATCTATACATCCCATACATCTCAATTCCAATTCCCACAAGAAAAGATGCAGCGCACACCTTCCCATACTATATATCTCCATGAAATTCGAGTATTTCGCGTTCGGATCATATCGATATTTGCATCTTACCTTGCGTGCTGCCGTTGGGCTGACCTGGCTGTGGTATCCCTGGATAAAGGGGCGAGGGATGCGGCGAGGGTTGATTGCTGGGCGGTCCTGTAGAATGCGGATTGGCAGTCGTAGGGGTCGGCGTGGCCGATGCTACTTGCTGGGATTGTTGGGATTGCTGCACGGTACCGGCTGACGTGGGTGTTGCTGCAGGGGTGCCACCACCACCAACGCCACCGGTACCAATACCCCCAGCGGCTGGTTGCTGCTGTTGCGGCTGTTGTTGCTGCTGTTGCTGCTGCTGGGGAGTCTGTTGCGGCGTTGGCGGCTTCTGACCGTCGGGAGAGTCGCCGGCCGTTTCTGGAAACGAGCAACGAGAACGATTAGCAGGAAATATTAATGAACAGGGCGGCGTGTCTGAAACAGTCTGTACGCACGTTTCTGCTGGTTTAAGCGAATGGTTTTCGGGCAATGGTTCGTACTGGGAATGGATGGTTTCTGACGATGCGATTTGAAGAGGAGGATTGAAATCGATGGCGAGCGTGTTCAATTATTTCGGTGTACTATCGTTTGGAGCTATTTCGGCCTGCAACCGTTTGGAAGTGTTTTGCCGTTTACTTTTGACAATGTGATGAAGAGATCGATTGGCTCCAACAAGAGCGAAGTTTTCAGAGTTGAAAGAGGAATTTCGGATGTTTGTCACATTGATGTGTGTTTAGGCTTGATGGATGTATGTTTTATAAACATAAAACCAGTTTAAGTTAGTAGAGTGAAAAGGAAAGGATAATATAGAGGTAATTTAGTACGGTACAGGAAACGACAAAAAACACGACAAAATCGAAATTGATACGTGGAATGTATGTAATAAACTTAAATTTCTGACAGAAGCTTGTCTTATCATTTTTGTCGGTAAGAAGGTCCGTATCATTATCGTCTCATGATAAAATAATCGTTCCACTTTGAAACTCATCTCTGATCTTTCATGAATTTTATAAGATGGATCCGAAAATTTGGTCTATCAGAAAATCTAAAGGCAATTACTTCTTTTATCCTCAGTATCGATTCGGGCACACCATACAATAAACGTTACGTATTTGCGCTATTAAAAAATATATGAACAGAGAGAAGAAATATATGAAGACAATCTGCAGAAAATATGAAACAATCACGATAGCTATCCAAAATTGGCCACGTTTCTATAAAACGAAGGTAGACGCATCACGTGTCCGACGGTTCCGGAAATTGAGCCCATGTCTGGGTGATAACAAGCGCGGAACCTAATTACGTTCTTTAGCGTTTCGTCTTGCCGTTCGCGTCTCGTTCCCACCCGCAAATCATGGGCCCTTATTTCCTGATTAGCCGGAGGCTGGACAATTTCCACGGGACAGACGGTCCTGTACTCGTACATTCCTGAATTTGTCCACGACGAATAAAACTCCATCCCACAGAGATCTCATCCCCCAAAGTGACTCGAAATTTGAAACTTTAGCGATATTCGATGGTTGTTTCGAATTTGATAACATTCGTGCGCGTAGATACTGGTTTTATGATTTCATAGAGTTGGTTTATGGTAGTTCACGATGGTTGAAGTTCGTACAGATAAGAGAAATTGGGGTTGAAGAGAAACTTGAGATAAGTGAACGTAGTCTATGGCTGAGGGGAAACATACATATGTTATTCTGAAAGCTTGGGATGTTAGTACGTTCGTGAACGATGTCTATGGCTGTTAGGTAGATTTACCCGAAATTCAGAGCAAGTTTTAAATAACTGGAGATAATCAGAGATAATTTGATTATAGATATTAGGTCGTTACATATAAAATGTCATTTTGTTTAAAATTTGGAAGTAACAGATGGATATTGATCAATTGTTATGGGATTGGATGTTGTTCAATTTTTACAAAATAACAATTATCTCTTCAGGGATATTCGTGGGTAGATGGATGTTTAATTTTTGTTTAAATAAAACATGAAGGTATGTAAGTTCGATCACAAAATGGAAATTTGAATTTAAATTGTACCATCGTAAGGAACAATCGCACGAATGAAATATGGGACAGTTCAATTTCCTCTCGAGCATCGACATTTCAAGTTTTCCTATAAAATCTCTGACATACGGTAAAAGCGGAAAACTCACCATTTTCCGGAAACGACGTGGACCTTATGACGGGCAACAGGATTCCTTTCTGTACCAACTCGTCTCTGCTAGCACGTACAGAGATTTTCCTCTCGAGCGCTGCAATCGTGAAGAACAATCCCTAGTTAATATCCTGGCTTATCGATAAATCGCCACTAGGTCATTTAGTGTATCAAATGATAATCCTTAAATTATTTTTCAGTCTATCATTTCACATTTTTTAATATTTATTATTAAAAATATACTCACACAATGAGGCAGCTTCGAATTTATCCGATTTCTTTTTCCGTTTCCACTTCCACGGTTTAAAGAGTCTACCGAGGGCTGAAAATTTGCTTTTCCTCTCAAGGGGTGGTGTTCTTGCCCCCGAGCCCAAACTGTTCGTCCGTAATGCCGCCCCATTTTGCTTTTTCGCTGTAACAGACAAATATATTTACATATAGAAATTGTTTCCAGTTGCATAATATGTTAGAAGTATTATTAACCCCTTAACCTACGATTTACGTTCGAGAATTTTGGGCCGACTTACGTTTGGCCCGATCATCTATTACGGGCTATGACCGTAATATTTACGTTAGGCCCGATCATCTACTACGGGCTATGCCCGTAATACTTACGTTTGGCCCGATCATCGTACTACAGGCTATGCCCGTAGTTGTAGGTTAAGGGGTTAATAAACTGCGAATGTTCATTTTAATCTCATGTAATTGAAGAAACAGAATATAAATAGAGATTTGCTTCATCTACTAGATGTTATTACGAATTTTAACATATTTTTATATGTTGTGTATATGTTTTTATGCTTTTAAAATCACTATAAATGCATGAACCCGTCGTGTAATTATTAAAAATATATTTTATTAATGAAAAAATGCTAAAGGTAGCTGCATCAGAATCTTATCATAGAAGGATTATGTTACAAAATAATGTAGCGTCTGAAATCAAAACGATTGTCGGTAAAATAAAAGGGTGCAACTTCATCGACTGTTGCATTCCACTCGTGTTATCGACTTGGGATACGATTGCCGTGTTTCCACAATTTTCCAGGAAAACGTAAACCAGGAATTTCTACGTTACCGACAAGGGATGAAACAACCCCTAGAAAGTGCATTTACCACAATCGCACTGGCGAATCGATGATAACTTTAACGAAACAATTCGAGGAAATATTGTTATCGTTTGTCGAAACACTTGGTTTCTAACGAATTTACACATAAAATGTTTATTTTACGAACAAATATTAAGGAAAGTATAATTAAACTGATTTATATACAATAAAAAAAGAACAAAAATTCATTCATATATTGAATGATATAACATTTCCTACTTACTTCTACTTTGGAACTTAAAGGAAGTTCCAAAAAGTAGACAAGACGATGACGCGACAATAAAAGATTCATATTAAAATACTTCCGCTTGTCTTTACCTCGAAAGGGAAAATAATATAAGATAAACCCAGTCTTCTACTAAAACTTCTTAAAGATTGTTTTACCAAGTTTTATTGCCCCCGCCCTTTCCGTAGTTTTTAAGAAGGAAGGTCTGTGTGGGCGGTGGACAAAAGGAGATAAAGCACGTAACGTACGATGATAATACGATGAAAGGCGACTTCGGAAGTAAAACTTATTTTCCAGGATTATTGTACCTCTCGAGATATGACACTGTTTACAAATGTTGGACAAATATTCGTGGAGAATTGTACTGAGCGTGGCCAGCTCTCTCCCTCTGTCTGTCTCTCTCTCTCTCACACACACACATGGTTCTGTTCCTCTTAACTCATTGTTAGACGGCCATGTCGATGTCACTATAAAATCAATACCCGACATCGTGGCCCCATAGATATTTAATGGCTATGGCCCTTCATAAAAAAAGACAATATCGTTTGGAAAATATGATCAAATAAATTTTTCTGTTGTATTCGGGAAAGGTTGGATAATAAAAAACTGTGAAAAATGGAATTGAAGAGATCCTGAATAGGGAGATATTTCTAATGTTTCTAGAATTAGTAAGGAAGCCTTGATATTAATATTCATGAAATATGATATATTGCTATCTCCGTAACCGCTTCTTATATTTAGAATTGTAAAACTTTAGAACTATTCCGCTCTAGTAACCGCCAATTGATCTCGTAATAACATCCTCTGTTAACAACTAATTAATTCGTATAGCAATTAATACGTTGAAATTACGATGACTGTTAAAACATTTCGAGTCTTCCATGTTCCATGCGCTACAAGTTTAAAAATTCTTCGGATTTCGTAAAGATTACATTACAACGTAATCGTTGGGAATAAAATACGCGGTAGATTAAGCGTGTAATAAATGTCAAATGAGAGTAATTTAGAAACCAATTCTGTTTGCCACGTCGTAATATGCAAAATATTTATCGCCAACTCTCAAATAATTAAAATATACCAGCTTTCTACGGTATTCGAAATAATCCACCTTAACGCAGAGCAATTTTATCAATTCGAAATTTGCCGACTTTATATCTACATCTTTTTCTTAAAAACTATTATCCACACATTAAAATACAACGTCACAATGTTACTTAATGCTCACCTGTTTAAGAAAATTTAAATACCACGCCATTAAACTTTAACCGCACAATCCAACGTCATAAACGTCGCCTCAAAGAACTTTGTCCACGATGCAATAAAACCAGCTCACAAAGGAGAAACTTCTCCGATATCCTGCTTGTACATAGATTTTTGTGAATGTCGAACGTCCATTAATTAATATCTGCTAGAACATCTCGAGCACGAAAACTAAATATAATATAAACCATGTGTTTCCAGATGATGAGGAACAACTGAAACAACATAAGAGGAATCGTCGTGGAAAGAAAATTTCAGGAAGCCCCTAGAGAGGAATAATGGACGATAACGTGCGGTAGGGCAGTTTCGTCGAGATCGACGATTATTATCGGTCCTGAACGTCCCTCAGGGATACTTCTGGTCGGCAGATCTTCTATGGTGAATTCTTAGTATGCGGGGGCGAATTTCGTTGGCCTATCGCATCGTATGGCCGTACTCAGTCCCGGAGCGTCTAGTTTAGGAGCAATTAGACCGAGTGACGAAGGTCGATCGGTTTTGCTCTTGACGATGTCTGTTAAAGGGAAATTTTGGGATAGTTGATATTCCAAAGAGACTACCAATTATTTTAACACGAAGGAATTGTTCTAACATGTATATCTGCATAATCACCCACTTGCAAGATTTTATTAATTGCTCAAATTAACAACTTATAATCCATCGTTCTGATGAGTTTGATATTTTTGATTGAAATAAGAAGAAGTTAAAATAGGAAGCCGTTGATGGCGTAGCGGCTTTTAGCGTCATGGTTGTTTTATATAAGATAATAATAGTTCTATGATATAATGTAAGCATGAAAGTATAATAGATAGGGTTCCTGGTATCGATGAAATAGATACCGACGAAGTTTTCAATTATGAAGAACGTGTACCATGTGAAGTGAATAATATCAGTGTTATAAAATGATAGAGAAAAATGTACAAGGCCAATTTCCACCCTCTTTCGCAGATACTATAATAAAAGTTTCTGCGATAAAGCTTCTGGAAAATGTTTGCATTCACGTACACAATACCATAACATTGTTTATTACGTGTATTTCATTGGAAGTTGTATTCCTCTGGAGGTAGATAAATGCAATCTATGGCATTTAAATATATAAGAAACTGTCGTCATTTGTTTAAAATTGTAAAATATAGAAGATTCTTATGCGTTATTCATATAGAGCAAAAATTGATATCGATATTCCAAGAGACGCCAACTTTGCCGTCAATCGATGTTTTCATTATTCCTCTTAGCGTCTAGCTCGAAAGAAAAATACATAAAATCGACATAAAAACGATACATAAAATGGTCGTCGGTTTGTTATCGAAAAGCTGAATTAAGAGATTTTATCAGTTGCATAAATTCTATCGTAATTGAAATACAATATTTAATCCTCAATTAAAACCCTAATGTTACATTTGGTACATTCGTGATCAGTTTTATCAAAATCTTAAGATCGAAAGTCGATTACAAGACAAAGATAAAAGTTTACGAAGTTGAATCCTAAGTGCCACATTATTACAATATTAAAAATTCCAAATATTTCGTCGATACTTCTTACGAAACACGTGCGATATATCAATAACAATTTTCTAAATTTTCATTAACTAAGAGACACGTATCCTTTAGATTAATAAAAAAAAGTTAATAAAATTCTCTCACCCACACCAAAAGCGAGTTTGGATCTTCTCAGAAACAAATTCTCATAGATGGCAGGATGGCAGAATGTAATCTGGTTGCTTCTTGTTCAACGGACAATGCGAGGGCGGAAGTGTAAGGGATCAAAGGAAGAAAAATCTGTCGGATCTTCCGGCGTTTCAATAAGAAGCGACACGGTTCGAAAAATAGCAAGTTCGATTTCTGGAGGTCGAGACTTTTCTCTCGGGACAGGAGTAGACTCAATGCCATCAGAAATGGCTTAGTGGCGTCGAAGCTGTTGGCACGAGATTCGAGGAGAAGGCATTCCTTGGCAACGATCGTGGCTGAAAATTACTCGAAGAACGCTCGATCGATCGGGTATGCGATATCCGTTTCGAACAGCTCCGCGTTGATCGAACCACGTGGATAGTTCAGCTTCGAGAGAACTCGATCTTTTGAATATTTTTCGTGTCACGTGGATGAGTTCAATGAACAAATGTCGAGAGAGAACAGAGAAATTGGATAATCAAAAACGCGACAGTGACCCAGAAAGTTATTGATTTTTCAATTACAATATAATTGCTATGGTAGCGGTTTTTAATTTCGTTTATCGATCTGTGAAATACTATAATCTCGTAATTTAAGAAAATCGTATATGTGTCTGTAATTCGTAATTTGTACAAAAGTTAATGCAATGTACTGTAAAATAAATCTTTCCGTGGAAATTCAGATTGCTTCGATAAGAAAGTTGGTTCACCGATTACAATGCCTCGCGGAAGTATTCATACACTTGTCGACAACTTTTACGAATATATTACGTTTGTTGTGTAAAATATTGTGAAATTTCATTAACATCGTAATGATACCTAATTACCCGGCAATATATTGGCAAAATTTTTGATTCTAAAATTTTATATAGCAGTTATAAGACATTTAGTACAAGTATATGTATATTTCGCGAAGATCACAAGAATTTAAACAGCCCGTCATCCACGATATTAATAAATCTCATAATTAGTATTCGTTAAGACTCTCTTTCGCATTTATTACATACTTTACGTAACCATTCATGCTTTATACTATTTTTTTCTAAATACATATTCTTGCAATAGATATCTTGTATAAATCTTATATAAATCTTGCATAAATAGATTATTCCAATATAATAATGATAATCGCGTTTGATAATAGCGTTGATAAAATTACAAAATATTTTACGTAACGCTTACAATATACACCTGAAAGTTTCCTCTGGTAAATATACGAATACTTCTGTGAGTCACACAGTATGTCATTCTTAAAAGTCGATTATATTAATTAATTTTACTTGAAATTAAGCACAATCTTGTCTAGTCATTTGATGTAATCGAACACCCTTCCATTCGAATTTGTTTAAAATCATTTACAGTTATAATACTGCACAGATACCATAGCAGTTGAGGGATAAAAGACGATCTACCACCTACATCATCTTCCCTTGTATAATGCCAAGTTGCCCAACCACGAGTAGCTTAAGCAATTACCAAACATTAATCTTGATCCTGGAATTCCATTAATCTCCAACTATATCGACGATTCACGTGCAAAGCGTGTCGTTGTCTCGCGTAGAATATATCGGTGTCTCGCGGGCCGAAGTGGAATAATTGACGCGACAAAGCGTTTCCGGTGCCTAGGAGGCCTATTCACGCGCGTCAAAGGCCGTCGAGAGTCGTTGCACCGATGTGCATCGTCTACCGTTCGCGGACAATGGCAATATTAACGCGACGATGGAGTGCAGTTTCCTATTGTTCGAGATCGCGATGCATCTTACTGCAAGTCCGCCTATTATCGTGGCAAGACGTGGTAAAAAGAGGAAGACAAATCGGCAGCAACTGTCGTTCCCATAGCGCATCGTCAAAAGTGATATTTTCTCGCTAACATTATTTTTCCATTTTCTTCTCTTTCTTCTATTTGTTCCATCTATCTTTTATTTATATCCGTAGTAAGATTTAGAGCAGACAACGATTGCTATAATATTATATATTGATAAGAGATAAGACTGAGGAAACGATAACACGATCTGTTGGTTTAGTCGATGCGCGGGATTTACGTCAATTGCGAATCGAATGATCGAAACTTGATTAAATATAATCGTATGTTATGATCGTATGTATTATGTTTAATTTGATAAACGATAAACTACTACGATGTTTATCAATGTAACTACCCGAATTTGCTCTCCTTTATGTCGCGATACTCGTGTCTTGATTTTAATATGTTTCAATAACGAAGCCACATCGTGTGCAATTAACTCCATAAATTGAAGAAGCTTCAGAAATCACATTGATCAACTCGATATATCAAAGAGCAGAAAGAACCGATGTTGCGAACACTATTTCTTAAATGTTTCCTGGAATTTGCTATTATTTATATCATCCTCGTACGATACGTATATAGATTTAAGGAAATAAGCATTTGTTTCTTAAGAATTGCATAGTAATCGTGTACTCGAGTATTGAAACTAAGAAGCTAATAAAATTTGAATTTGATCAATTTGATTTCTGAGAAGGTCGTATAATTCTCTTCATTACCAAACAACGCTAACAAAACCCCGACTATAGGCGAGACACGTAATACACCAAAATCTTCAGAAAGAAAAGGATCTTCCATACACCCTTTCATCAAAGTAGTCATAAAAATTATCCTTAAATCCTGAAACTCCACCAGGTTAAGACCCAACCACTTAGCCACTCACACCATCACACGACTATCTACTTACACAGTTCCCCATCCTAAAAACATTATAATCCCTAAGCTCCGCCATCAAAAGTTGCTCGAAACAGCTATTCTCCTCGAACAAGCCATTGTTTAAGTATCCTCGAGGCGGGCAATAGAATTCTTGAACGCGTTATCGAATCACACGACAATTTAATTCTCACGACGGCATGTGTGCGTCTCGTAGGCATCGAACGTAGTCGATATCGATCGATAATGAACTACCGCCATTCGATACGTACGCAAGATGTGTCTGTACGCAAGATGTGTCTATACGCGTGTACGTGTGTGTAACCGCGCAGGGTACGACGCTTCGTAATTCCCGGGTCAGAGTGGTTAATATGCAAATGGAAGCGACGACCACCGACCCGCATAGATACTTGCGGTCGTTTAATCTGGCCAAACCGAAGGGATTCGACGAAATCCGCCTTCATAAACGCATTTCCGCCACGGGGATTCCGCTTCATCGTGTAAACAAACCGAATCCTTATTAGTACGCGGTCCCACGGACAAATCGAGGGTCGCTCGTCGCGGATACACGATTTTATACTGGGGATCGTTTTTTGCTAACCGGGGGATGTTCGGTTCGATCGAGCATCAAAGAAGGGTAGATGGAGTGCAAGTATGAGACTAATCGAATGAATAATTGATAAGTGTCGCTGGTTTTCGAGTGTTTGGCGAAGTTGAAGTATAGATCAAAGTACAGGTCCTGGATATTTTGGTGTCGATTTTATACAGTTTCGATCGTGCATCACGAAAAGTGGATGAAGTACGTACAAATGCAAAGAGCATTCGGTTCAATAATTGATACACGTAACTGGTTTTTTTCGGTCTGCTTAAAACTAAAGTATAGGTTTAAGTACAAATCGAGGGTAGTTTGGAATGGATACACGATTTTATACAGTTTCGATGGATCATCACGAAGTACGGATGTAGCTCGTTTGTTACAGTCTGTTGGAAGGGTGGGCGAAGTTGGTGGTACGAAGGGTGAATAAAGATGAATATGAAATAAAGAGATACAAGCATAAAATAAAAAAGATATTTCATCGAAAGAAAGTTTAAAAATTGCCAGGAGATATTAAATTTAAAAAAGTAACGAACCTTAACAAAATTTCTCAGAAGAGCGAGATAAACCGAAGAATTATTGAACATCACACGAATACGTGTCTATATCGAACGTAACATGGAATATCTTTTTAAAAAAGTAACGGACTCTGATAAAGTCTCCAGAACAGAAAAATAAGCCGAAGAGTTATTAACATTGTACAAATACATATATCAAACGTAACGTGCAACATCTTTCGAAACAAAAACCCTCGCAATGTCTGCCGGGAGGAAATTAATTATCTTGGTTGGAACGGAATACATGGGGGAGAGATGAAGACGATTCGCAGGGGCGGTGGCGGCTCGCCCCCGGCTGCAGTTACGGGTTCGATATTGCGAGCGGACAAATGGACTCGAACGTCCCTCAACTATGTCGTCGTGCGCCATAAGGGCCGTTGGCGTCGCTTTGACGCAACAGGCATTCCCGCTACAACAATGGACAAGCGTTATTGTTCGAGGGATCTTGAACCGTGCCGAGTGGCTCTATAATCGGTCGACAACCTGACGTCGTTGGTCGTTCGCTCTGTTAAACGGATATGTACACGCAACGGGACTTACCGAAGGCCATTGATGCGCGAATGATAAACTCAAGGGCTAATCCGCATGGGAGAAACGACGACAGATAACTTCGTTAGAAATTATACGATTTACGATTATCGTACTAGATTTCCTTGTGTCGTGTCTATCTTCTTGGAATAATTATATTTTGAAAAGAAAATTAGATCGAAAAGTTTTGATGTAATCCGAGTTATTGAAAATTAAAAAAAGAAAAAAAAATTGAAAGTAAAACAGTAGTTAAAATTTTGAACATACGAGCAATGTTTCAATTTTGAAGAATTTGAATCGTCTTCCTAGCTAAGCTGCGTTCTTGTCGACTTAATGATCTGTCGACAACATAATGCTACTCATTGTTCGCTCCACTAAGCGGATGTAGGAATCAGTGGAACATGGTGAAGATTATGGGTATACAAAGGGTGAATTTGAAGGGAGATTCGCAAGGGTCTATCCACGGGGGGAAAGTGATGACAGATAACGTCGTTACAGGATGATACAAGCATTATGACAATTGATATGTCAAACTTATGATGAAAAGCTTTAATTATTAATTTTTACAATTAACTGTATCAGGAATTTAATGGTACATGAATATTTAAAACGGATTTATTTTACTGTCAAAAAAACCTAAGAATCGCTAATTTAGATATAATTTTCTAAATAAACGACTACAAGCCACACGATGCAACGCATGAACCCAACTTGCAATTTGCTCAACTTAATCCTACATCTGCCAAACTCCACAAATCCACCATGAGACTAACTACAACCGTGTCTGAAGTAATACTAGAACCTTGTCTCGCCTTTCACGATCCTCCACCTGTATCCGTTCACGCATCAGCCTCTGCACATCCCATCTAATCCTCTAACCACGTATACTACACCCTGTAACCCGAAGTAACCTTGTTTGGATCCATATGGTACCCTACCTCTTGTACGAGGATAAAAGATATGGTTAACACATAGGTTGATACGGCGGTCAAACATGTTACTAAATTTTTTCAAGTGAACAAAATAAAGTAGATCTCGTGGATTAAAATATTATCAACAATGCGAATGATTTAAATAACATCGTCAGAGAAAAATCGCGCAAGTACGATATAATATTTTGAAAAAAAGAAATCTTCTGATCTAATATATTTTAATTTATTCTAATTTATTGCAGGGCAAAATATATAAAATTTGCGTGGCAGTCAACGTGTAAATAAAGTAGTCAAACATTCTAGACATTGTCGCATCGAACACAACACATGTTAAGGATCTGTTCGAGTTGAAGTATAGTGCTGACAGAAAGAAATCTGAGGTACTTAAATCAAGTAAACGAGAGAACCAATCATTGTCACTAATTTTTCACATAACTCGCATGATTGGTTATAGTAAAATTTGATAACAAGATTTGCTGTGGTGTCGAATATTTTATAATAGAATTGCGTAGTTACAATACGCGATTGTTATTTCAAAATCGTCATAACACCAAGAGGAAAAAAATAACGACAAACCAAAAAGACGACGCTCCTTTCATGACACGTTGTATAATTATGATTTTATCCTTTGCCTATTCTCATCTTCGCTAGTTCAAACGCTATATTAAAAACTCCTGTAAAATTTTACAACTTGAAACATTCAGGTGACAATACGGTGATGTCACTGTCTGGTTGTTGCCGAGGCAGGCTGACGCCGTGGTTAGCGTTGTCAGCACTCGACGTGCTAAGAAAAACAAAATTTCAGTCGCAATAAACTGCCACGCGACTTCGACCATAATCAGCATATTAAGTATCAATGCATACGGATTCGATACGTTCTATTTTCGCTCCATCAAACTCTAAATTCTAAATTTCATATCACCAACGCGTTCCCAATATCTGCTCAAATCGATAAACCTTTCTTCCGTCCAGCGGACTCGAACATCCCTGAAAATGACCATGTCGCCGCGATTAAGCAATCCCTGCAGAAGGACGAGATTCTCTAATGAAATAACGAGCTCCAGACATTTTTCGGTGCTCGCACGACGTTCGAGAGAACGGGGTGAAAAAACGCAGAGAGATAAAGCGAGGGTGCAGTCGGTTAGGGCACGTTGCCCCGGGCATGGCCAAAGGCCTCCTCCGAGCTGGGACTCCGTCGGTAAGGGATGCTGAGGGTGTTGCCATGGAGACGCCACAGTGTTTTCCGTTCCCCAATTACATGGCCGCTGGTTGTCAACTTGAACCCCTGAAACGCATTCCTGTGGCGGCCGAGCTGAGGTGAGATACAGGTGTGCCCTCGCAACTTCTTTCCTGGAGGCATACGCCTCGATAGATGTACTCGCTTCGTCTCGAGTACGACGCTGCATCCGGGAAGACAAAAGCTTCGTCGCGGATCGTCGGTTACTTTCGCGTATCCGTGAATGGATGCGTTGCTGGTTTTCGTGCGCGTTCCGTTCCTACCGAAATCCAGATGTGATTCGAGTAGGATTTTGATCGATAGATGTGGGTAGGTCGCTGTTTTTGGTCGAGGATAGTTAGCTGTTGTTGGTTTAGGTCTGCGGAGGCCTGGCCCGTTGGTTTAGGAAGATTGAGAAATAAGCAGATATCGACGAATGTTTGGATGAATAGAGAATTGTGTAATTAGGATGATTTTGGTTTAAACGTTGGAGATGATAAGAAACTTTTCTTTCGTAAAGGAGATAATATGGAGTGTTTGGTGTCATCGCCCAAGTTATGGGAAGATATGCAGAATGATCGCTTAATTCCAATGATTTTGGTTTTGGTTTAAGTGTTAGTTTTATGAAACTTGTAATATTTTCATAGAAATTTCATAGATGGGAATTTTAATAAACTTTTTTATGAAGAAGAAGAACTTGTCTCTCTCTTGGAATATTTATATGTACATTTTCTTATATACCTTCCATTCGAATTTCTTTGATACAAATTCCATACTTTAGTAGTCGATGGTTCTAGTGTTAAACATCTTTCGCCGGTTATTCTGTCAAGAAATTCCTCTTCATCGATACTCAAACCGGCTCTTCAAACTTCTACCTACTGATTCGAGGCTAAGAGACGTTCCCGCGCGGTTAGAAGGCGCCAGAAAGCATCGATCTATCTCCGTATAATTTCCTCCGACGGCTGGAAACAAGCAAGTGAACGGTAAACAGAAGTGACGGACGGGCGGGTGCAGAACCGACTCAACTGGAACGCGCCCAGCAGCACACAGTATTTCGCGGACACAAAGCACAAGAAACCATAAAGCCACCCCTTGGTTTGCCGTCCGCCGCACCTTTCGCCCTTTGCGCCGTGCAGGGGATCGAATCTCCATTATTCGCCTTTCCAGCCGAGCTAAATGCTCGTTAATCCCTAATTGCATCACCTACACGCGCATGTTCTTTTGCTTTTTATACATTCTTTTCTTTTCACGCAACCCTCCCATGATTTTATGGCTCGCTACCATCACGACTGTTTGCGCGTTTCTTCATGGAAAAATACGAAGTTTACGAAAGGTAGAAACACTTGCTTGCTTATGAGGATTGTTCGTGTGTTTTTCCTAATAATTTCTGCAGAGACGAGTATATGTCTGGCAACGAAAGTAAATATTTGACCGAAACAGCTTGTCAATTATAAATTTTTCTTCCAAGGAATTAATTAAATTAAATTTCCTTCGATTGAATTAATTTGCTTAATTAAATAAATTTCCTTCTTTTACGATTCTTATGAACTAACATTTTTATTCGATTCGTATATTAAATATTCCTTTAAGCATCTGGAAAAAATATTTATATTAAGTAACACTTTATTATAATACATTAGGCACATTATTTCTTCTCTTCTCCGAGAGAACGTATAGTTAATTCGCATTTTATCGACAGGAATCGTAAATAAGCGTTCAGATTTCACAGGAAGAACAGCTTCCTTCGATCAAAAATTTAGAAGACTACGCAGAGGAGAGGGTCTAGCCCGAGACTGAAATTGAATTACAAGGATTCCCTTTCAGAGACTTGGATGAAGGATGGATCTTTGTAAGTTTAAACCTCCTAAGAATACAAATATTAATTTTATCGAAATAATACAGTCATACTAATGCTTCGATAATTAAGGATTAGAGAAAGCTGAGGAGAATAATGAATAGGACCTTAAACCTCGAAAGGATACAAACAAATATTACTCTTATCGAAATAATCCAGTTACGCTAATGTTTGGATAATTAGGGATAAGAAAAAGCCGAGGGGATAATGATTAGGATTTAATTTCGTTGAATAATACAAAGAATTAAGCTAGTGGTTAATAATAATAACAGATCACATTGTCATACTCCATTAGATGGATTTATTTATAAATTCAGAAAATTTGTTCACACGAATGTGTTATTTCATCGAATTACTCCTCTCTATTGCTCGTGTTACGTTATCTTAGGATGGTGTAGC
Organism: Bombus bifarius; assembly: GCF_011952205.1. Taxonomy (NCBI): domain Eukaryota; kingdom Metazoa; phylum Arthropoda; class Insecta; order Hymenoptera; family Apidae; genus Bombus; species Bombus bifarius. The sequence goes on from NW_022884488.1 coordinate 482,348, forward strand.
ATCTATATGACATTAAGTTTGTTAATTTAAACATCTCATATGTATTAAATTCCTATTGTTACGTGAATTGTAATAACATTTACGTTTTGTTTCGAATCGCGTTAAAATTTTGTCAAAAAAGATATAACTACATATGCAGCTGCAATTAAGAATAATATTGTTATTTAAGGAACTAATCTATAAAAAGGAAATACGTAGAGACTAATTGCAATAACTTTCTTTATTTCACGATTTCTCTGTTCTTTTTTTTTTAAGATTTTTACTATGTATAGGAACTAATTCCAAATGCTAAAAAGTTCAAAGAAACGCCTAGAGGGGAAAAACAACTATAATCGTTCTACATGCACAATTAAACAAGGAAAACTCTATGTAATTAAAGTTTCTTGCAATTAAACGCAACAGAATAATGAGCCTCGATGTAACTGATTAATGTATCTCGCGAGAGATTAGGTTTTATACGAAACTATTTCAACATCTACGAAACGTAGAATTAATGCAATAAATTCAAAGATTAAAAAGTTGCAAACGTTAATCCCACTGTACACGTATGAAACGAACAACAAACCAAATCGCTCGAAACTAATTGTATTACTACCTTTTTTATGTAATAGAGATTGCCATTGTTAGCTGATTATGATAATGATGATGATGAAACCTTATACTAATAAAGAATCTCTGTATCTTATCTTAATAATCAAGCGTAGAATCAACGTAATAAATTCAAGGATATAAAAATTGCATCGTACAAAATGTATAATGAGACGAATTGCTTAAAATGAAAAGTATTATTCGCAGTAAAATCTCTTTCATTAAAAAGCAGAACCTTAAATTCCAAACTTCAAAGAATTCCTAACAGTTTATTATCCGTACTACTAAAATTTCCCACATTAAGTACATCAGAAAATCGTTCCCGTTGAAAACTAAAATCTACGACAGCTAAATTAGAAAATTCTTAAAAATTCTAACTAATAAATTGAAAACTTCCTACAAATTCTATTTACGCTCTATTTAATTTCGTCTATCGCTTAACAAGCTAACAGAAAAGATTCATGGAAATGGTATCAAAGCAAGTGGAAGGAAATCACAGGTGACGCAACAGTAGGACAGGATATTGTCCTTGTGAGTTAGGCATCCGGTAATTACAGGAATCTAGTTGTATGCCGATCGGATTCGAGGTCGATTAAAAAGAGAGAGAGAGAGAGAGAGAGATTACTCCGCAAGTCCTTGGAACGTGACGACTTTCTCGACACGAAAACGCTCATATAATTGCGCTTCCTCGTGGATCTCGATTGCCATCGTTTTATTCTCTACATCACGCTGTTCCAACGAAACGCGTGACGACAACCGTAGAACTTAATGAAACGCCACGCTCGAGTGATCTTCAAAGAATCTACGAAAAAGTCTCGAAGCTTAAACCCGTTTCATTCGTGAACTACCGTCGTTCGAGCTCGCCAAGAAATGAGAGAATCATTCAGTGTCGCTCAACTCGACGAAGTTTTAGTGTAGACAGGTTTAAGGTGCATAAAAGTGGAACTGGTGGGCGCATTAAGGTGAGTTCTAAGACGGAACTGGAGTCTAAGGTGTGAGAGAGTAGAGAAATTGCGGTGGATGAGATAAGGAGTTGAAGGAAGAGATAAAGAAAGTGGTAATGTAATGTGTTAGGTTATTGTGGTCGAATGGAAAATTTATACATATTTGTGCTACGCTTCTGTTTAAAAATTTGTTTAAAGGTTCTTATTATATATCATGGAGGAGGAGAGCAACGATGCTTTGTGTAATAAAGGAGATTTCGTTTTAAGTGGATTTTCCATTCTATTCTTATTCAAGATTCTTAAAAGTGTTTATAATGATTCAATCGCCCACTATATCCTTTTATTTATCGTTTTTCACCTTATTCTATTGTTTTTATTATAAACATAGAAAACATGGAACAAATAATTGTTATCGATAGTGCAACGAGAACCACTCTGAATTCTTTTGTTACTTCAATTTATTTTTATTACAACTTCAAATCAATCGTTCAGCAACGGCGTGAAGTTATTTCCATATATCTTTATTCTGCAATCTGCATTTCGGATTATCGATATCGACACAAAATACATAGTACATATATAGAATTTAAATACAAGCTAAAAAAAAAAGATCAAATTTTAAGAAATGATTTCAATCAAAATAAAACCCTAACCAAAGGAAGTCATGAATTTTAAAGAAACGCATTTCTTTTACATACCAACGACTATAGGTACTAGAAAAATACTAAAAATAATTCTATAGTAATCTAACATAGTTTTCACGCAGTGTAACTACATTTAAAGAAAGATTACTTAAGATATACCATAATAAATTTAATACTGTATAGTAATAATAAATAAATAATATGCACTAATAATAAATTTAAAGAAAACCAAAATCCCTACGAAAGCAGTAACAGGAATAAAACTTCGCCTCGAACAAACAAACTCTTCTCTCCTCTCTTTCCCTCTCTATTTTTCAGCTACGATGCAAAAGTATTTCCGAATCGATCGAAACTTTCTCCCGGTGGATTCACATCAAGCCATCACTTCCCCGAATCGCTCTTCAATATCGCCCCTTTTATCGGCAGCGTGTGCTCTGCCACCGAATAAATATGCAAATAATTGCATTCAACCGAACTCTGGATGCTTTCGAAGTCATCGATAAAGAGCGATGATTCTCACTTTCGACCAAACGTGGTTGTTTCTTAACGCATCAGTATCGTCGAACACAGCAAGCATTATGAATCGGAAGAAGAAATATGAGTCAGCGATGGATATTAAGCGTAGTCGTTAATACGATGCGATACAGAAAAAGAAGTCTGAATCGAACGAAACGGATCGTCTGGCTTCTTTGCTCGTCTCGTTCGTCCTGTTTCGTTACTTTTTGCTCGAGGACCGGTCGATTGGATCGTTTTCTGTTGAGGTGCATGCAAGGTGAACTACCTTTTTCGGATTAAGAGTAGGAAGATCCGATGAGTCATTTTGATCCATTAACAAATGACCAAGAAATTTCTGTTTTTATTGACAAGTATAATTACTCATAATTTTTCGATTTTTAATAGATTAAGAGATACGATTATCTTTATTACTTTTGTCGTAAGGAATATCTTTGTTTTAATAACGTTTGCTCTGACACGTTGCTTTCTTTTTTCGTCCCTCCAAGTCATGTTGTTAAAATGCACAAAGACAGAAAACGCAACAGTTATAATTTGTTTGTTACAACAGAGAAGTTTACTAAACTGTTCTATATAATTTTAACAATTAGTATCTTGGGGGTCGTTAGGGCAAAGTCCAATTTCAACTTGTATCAACAAAACATTCTATATGTATACTCAAATGTTCCACTATTCGTATAATTATGGTGGAATATTCTGCTTTATCTCTAAACAAAACAGAAACATGTTATGCGAATTTAATTATACCACATATAGAATATACATATAAGTACAATGTATCTGCATGGCTGCATAATTTAATGTGAATTTAATTATTCCGGTCACAATTAATTAACCAGAAAATGAGGTTATTACTAAAACAATGATTGTAAGTAGATATTTACTTCGTATACGTAGTACACATATTTCAAGTTAATGCTACTCATACTTCTAATCACCCATGAAATATAAACAAATTAAACGCGTTTCTAGGATTAAATGGAAAGTTGAGTGAAAAGAATCTTCTTAATTTTCGTCACAACTGAATTTCCCTCTTAACATGTGTTCCCACTTTAATTAAGAATGTAATTTACAAATCTTAAATTAAATCGTTTTGTACGTTATTTAAATAAATTTACATGATTCAGTTAGTCTACAAGTCAATCAAAAGACTATCTTTCATAAACTATGTATAAAAAACATGTATGTATATTTATGTAGATGCCTATCGCCATGAGAACAATGATACAACTTCTCATTCGAAAGATAAAAGTTCGTGTTAAAATAAATAGATTCAGTCGGTTAGTCAGACACCAAATAAAATTTCGCTCCTATAAATGGACTTTTATGATGCATGAAATACTATATCACATGATAGATGAAAGTATTCTAATATTCAAATTATTTTATTTCCCGTTACTCGCTTCAATTTTCACATCACCTCCACAATCCAAATAACTCCACATCGACGAAAAAATCGTAGATGAAATTTTTTAATCGAGTTTCAGTAAATCGGGGGAACGTCACGTTCCAGTGCACGTTGTGAACGCAGCCATACAACGAGCACCGTTATTCCCCTGCTACTACGGTGTAAACGTACTGGAACGCGGTACGCGAGTACTACGCGTAGTGTGTTACGCAGTGAGCAATGCGTTTACCTACGTGCCCTGCCAGTCACGCAACCATGGTGAACACGTGACCGGATTCAATGCAATAGTTCGACGACCATTCCTTTTCATCCGGATTGCAACTTAGAGATACTCCCACTTCCGTTTCTCATGAGAATCTTTACACCTGCCACAGGTACATTGTTATATTTTTATTGATTTAGTTGGCTTTGATCAGCGATTATTCTAATAGTTTACCGTGAAACTACGTTGCATTTTGCTGATTTAGCTGGTCAGTAATGTAGGAAATTTCTTAATGATGAGTTATGGGCAATAATTATCTTGATAGTTTCATCTGACAGCTGGTGGAGAAACTGTTATATTTTTACCGGTTTAAGTATATTCCATCAGTAATTCTACAGTTTATCGTGAAAAATATATAAATAATTCTGCATTTTGCTTTTAAGATAACTTATCGCTTACGAGCGACAGTTATCTTAATAATTTCATTTGACAGCTGATGGAAGAGCTATCACATTCTTACTGATCTAACCATGTTCGACAAATCATAACAATTTATTGTGTTTTGCAAATTTCGTTGATCAGGAGGACATTCCTTGATGATAAATTATGAGCAGATATTGCCTCGACAATTTGATTTGCTAATTTTACAGAAATTCTCTGCGGAGGAAATTATTTTTGAGTGTTATTAATTATTTACCAAGTATGTTTTACGATATTGTAAATTTTCTTACTCCTACCGTTCCATGTTACTTTAGAAATTTGATGCAAAGCGTTTTTGTACCTTCTTTATTAAATTTCAGGAATTTCATTTCTGAGTGTAGCTGTAAGTTGAAAACTTATAAAAATTGAGCCGAGTCGAGAATAAACAAAATTATCTGTGGGCCTATCATTCAACCCTCTATATGATTTTATATTTGTCAGCTTTTATACACGGGCCAACTACTCTTTTATTCTGACGTTTGGTTTGGGGTTTGCCCAAGGTAGCTCTACCGATTGGATCACGAAACAGAAATAGACAATCCGATGGACACCGCTAAAACGCTTCCTTTTGTTTCTGTGTACATTTAAACGGTACTCTGTATGTCAGAGTGAACGAATCCAGTAATTGTCAGATACAGTACAAGATTCCTGTCTATGGAGAATCGATCCTTAATCTCAAAACAATTTAATTTTTTTTTTTTTTATTTCCTGTATCAATATCTTCTAAGAAATCAAATCTCGTCGTTATTAACGCTCAAAGTTCGTGCTTTATATACAATTTTCTCGACTTTCCAACACAATGCAGGATAATACTGCGTGCATGATGCGCATGAAAATGCTGTAAAGGTAATTTTGAAAGTCGTCTTAGTGAATAGAGTCTCGGCGAGCGAATTCCAAGAAACAAATGGCTGAAAAGTACGCCTCTGAATGAAAGTAACGGCGCCTCGTACGACTATCATGAATATGAGAAAAGGTCTAGAAGACATCGTTGTAATAATAGCTGGTGAATAGGTTCGTGATAATCCGTTTTGCTTCAACGATCAATTGGTCATTGTCGTGAAAGAAGTTCGCGAGGAAATTTCGCGTGAAAGCTTCAGTCGAGTTCTTACGGTCAAATCGGGAACCTAATTTCAACGTTGCAGTCGATTGGAATAAAGGGATTCGAACGTACTTATTGATAATTTTGAGAAAGATTTGAATATTTCGAGCAAATTGCTTTAACATAGAATTGATTTGTTGCTAAGTATATTGTTGTTTCGGTTACAAATCCTTTTAGAATTTCGTTGCACGCAAAATGTTTCAGCTCTCCTTTTCCTAAGAATACATTACACGAAACGAGAAAAACAGTTCGTTTCACTGTTGCGTATCTCGAACCGGAAACAAGGTTTGTTCACAGCTTTTAATGCGGGAAGTAGCGCACTTAACTGCAACGTGTTACAAAATTGCCTTCGTTGCTCGCTAATTGTATTACGCTTGCAAATACACATCTCGGTTTTTAATTCGTTTAAAGTTCCAACGATCAAATAACAGAAATATAATAAAGATACAAAATAAAAAAAAAACTTTGGTAAGTTACGAACAATTTACATATGAGATCGAGCAATCTTCGATCGAAATCCAGCCCCGAAAGAGCCATGCATGGACGAGCCGTGTTTGCTGTTGCTATACCCAGGCTGATGAGCGTGCAAATAAAGATTAATTTCCAATGTTGACGGAAGACATGTCCCGTAATCTTCGAGATAAAAGGCTGCCACGCGTAACACCTGTCGATCGTAATAGTGAACCGTATGGAGCGTTTATCTACGACTACATTTTCCGATAAAACAAGCGGATTATTTTTTACATTTTATCAGAAAGTTAAGTGCATAGAAACGCTAGTCACGCAACGCTCGTTAGCAGTTAATTACAGAACGACACGTGTTCACGGATGTGAGTTTTCGACCCTTTCAGGATAGAGTTTTTTAATTTGTTAACCAGAGTCTGCTAATTTCTCGAAAATAATATTTTTATTTAGATATGCTCTGGCTCTCTGATATCACTATTCACTATCTTCTTATGTGACATTCCATTTTTCTTAAAAATAAATTATGCTGATATTATTGAAATTAATTAACTTTAAATATTGAAGTTAATTTAATTAACTTTCGTTGTTTAATAAAAGGAAAAAAGGAACAAAGTTCGCTTCGTTAGAGAAATGTGGCATTTATCAAAATTGGTAACTAGAAGTTGGAAAATTCCAGCTTATAGTTTACAATTTATTTTAAATGACGCTGAATTTCTCTCTCATATAATCTTTAGAATATTGAAACTCTTAGAATCGTAAGTTTTGAAGGCCAAAATCATTCTCATAAACCATCTGCACAAAGATTTCATCGGTCTCTCCAAAAATAAACTATCGAACAAGTAAAATAAAGGATTTCATTCGATTAGAAAAACAGGATACATAGTTTGAAAAACAGCAACGGTTTGCCACTGAGAGAAAACAAAGTTTTTTAATCCAATGAAATTTCTCGTAACAACAGTAGAAAGAGATGAAATGAGTATCAGGCACCGCGTTCACGGAACGCAAGGAAAGTGAATTATGCTCATCAAAGCATCCTAACTTCTCACTTAAAGTCACCATCAGCCTACGTGGAAACTGCGCCTCGCTTCTGCAGCGAATTAATCATTCTCGAGAATGAGAAGTTTTCTTCCAGGACTTTGCTGTTCGATGATTCTCCGAGAAGTCCCAAGGGAAATTTTGCCTTTTGAACTCCAGACAAGAGAGAAAGTAATGGACCATATAGTTCCTATTAATTCATAGAAAAAATCGAGATACTGGATTGGAATTAACTCGGAATAAATGCATTCCTCTCGTTTAATAAATTTAAGACCCTGGAAGTTAACAAAAGAAGATTTCATTTCGAATCTGAACAGGCTCGTACAATTTGGAAATCCAGAAATTCAATGAATCGAAAAACTAAAAACTTGTACGATCGAAAGTTCGAAAATTCAAAGATGCGAATATTCGAAAATTTAGACATTCAAAGATCCGAAGTTTGCTAATTTAAAATTAGCAGATCGTAGGATTAAAAAATTACAGAATTAAGAGATTGAAAGGTTCGAAAGGGTTGAAAGACCCCAAGATCCAAAAATTGAAAAATTAAAGAATTGGGGAATTGAAATAACCAAAGATTTAGATATTTGCTGAAGAAAGAGAGAGAAAGAGAGAGAGAGAGAGAGAGAATGGAAAGACCAAAGAGTTCAAACCGCTTCATCATTTCCGATTTGCAGTTTCATCGACCAAAGAAACAAACGAATTTCCGAATTCTGAATGAACCACGGCATCCAACCTATCACGTAAAACCTTCATAAAGCAGGCAATCGTATTAATCATGTCAGAAACGGCGCATCCGTAGCAAAATGCGCGGAACGTTGAGTTTCCTCTGGGAATGCTCGCAGGTTAATTCGTCTTGCCAGCTTAAGAGATTAATTGACGACAGGTTGTTTCGCGTAACGGCCGAATAAATCAACGAGATGCGTGATCGAGCGAGCGCGCGATCGAGTCGCGGAATCCCGTTTCCACGGGAAATTACGAATTTATAACGGACGCATCGCAACAAATGGCTCTGCACACCAATTCGAGTTTTCCACCACGAGATATTTCCAGCTAGATGTATTCCTGAATTATTTATTATACCATTTGCATATTAAAACTTATTATTGTTAATCATTATAGCGTATTACGAATTGTTTAATCGCATATTCTATTGTAAATGTCAGTTACCGTGATCTTTTCCTCGATTGGCATCGAACTCACGATGATATCGATACGACGTTGTGATGCGATGAGTCTTGAGGTTTTGTACGTTTGCTGTTTCGTTACTCTGACAATTTTGAGGATTAAGGATAAAATATATGTACTAGTTCGCTTTTGTGGAATATCCTCTTTTATTATAGTGAATATTTCGGACTGACAGTTGATTGCGATGGCTGTTTTTTTCTATAAGGTTTGTAAAAGCTAGCAACAACCAATCAAGGCTTGACAAAGGGTTGGTGAACAGGTACGGTGAGTAGGTAACAGTGTACCTCACCGTGTGAATCACGGTTTTTGGTTATTTGCAACAAAATAAAATAAAATTATAATGTGCCTTAGAGGGCAACATGTTGTTTCATATATGTAAATTATATATACATATATATATATATGTATAAGAATGGTAAAAACGACCGACTTGGAATAAAAATTGATTTATAACTTTTGACATGACTGAAGAATCGCGTCATTTTGACAGTTTTGTTTCTTTTTGGTCGCGTTCTCGAAATTTATTCTCCGGTGGATCTTCGACAATCCCATGGTCTTCCAGTAGAGTCGTTTGTCAGTGCGGACAAAGGAATGTTAAACAACCTGGGCTGACGCGTCGTTTGGTTTTATCGGTCGTCCAAAATAAACGAACACAACGTGACGTTATTATTTTTGCGACAGGCCGACGAAACGTGCATGAGGATGTTTCTTTCTCAGAGATATTGGACGAAGAAACAGAAATACCGAAGAATGTCGGGAAACAAGATAAAGTGTGTTCGGCGTAGTTAAAATAGAAACCGTGAAAATGTGGTTGGATGAGTTAGATTTGCGAATACTTTTGTGAATCATTAACGTTTGCAAGCGCTATTGAGAAAGGATTCGTTGTTGGATAGTCTTTACGGAAGAAATTTTTGTTACAAATTTAGAGAAGTTGTGGATTATGTAAATATCAAAAATACAAATAAAAAATTTAATCATAATTCCCCAGATTAAGAATGATCAAAAACTTATGTCAATGCTTATCTAATATAATATCGATAATTATTATCCAACAGGTATTCATGAAAGGATTGTATGGCAAGTGGTACGATATAAAGATTATAGCAAATACAATCCAGAATACAAAAGAAAACATTCTAATTGCCAGAACAATAAATTCAAATAGCAAATGTAAATCTGTGGAAAAGAAACGAATCACAATTCCTCATTTTCTATTTCCACGATGGTTAGCATACCCATAATTACCAAAGAATTATCCTTAATTACCGCTTTCGTCATACCTTAAGATTCAAGCAAATAGTCAAATCGACCTGTGGATGGTACTTTGACTTCCCACAAACTGCTTTCAAAGACTCTGCAGCAACTTTGTCCAACAGACATCGTACATAAATATGTACTCGACAGATGCACGTCCCTGGAGTGGAATAGCAGTAGTTAGCGGTTACACCGCGTCTAAAACTCGGTTCAAGTATGCTCGCAACGCCAACGCTATTTCTTGGCGACCGTGGAAAAATTCTATAGCATGGAAAATGCTTATTTCTGTAACGAGCTGCATGCCAGTTGTTTAATAACTTCTCGATCAGATAAATCGAATACAAAGCGATTGCAGTTTTGCAAACAGGTTTGAACTACTATTTTCACACTTGTTTGAATATTTTTCAAATGGAATATTATTTATATATAGATAATTAAGTAATTAACTACGTAATTTAAATTCAATAAAGTCTTCGTTTATCGTAACCCTAACACTAACCTTAACTCAAATTACTTTACGACTGTGGAATAAAATAGATATTAACGTAATTAGATTAATTTATCAGTTGGGTTATTATAAGATTTGGAGGTTCGTATATCATCGTTTCAAGTGACGATCGAAGGAAATATCATGCCCACTGAATCAAACCACCGTGACATATCCAAAAGATATTTCATAAAATTCGAACCGTCGATCATCAGCTCGGTCACGATCCCGAAAATTTTACCACGAAAGACAAGCATCGCGCTTAGAATACAAATGCCTGGCGTAAAACTAAGAGAAAACTCTAAAGTCTCGTAAAATACCTTAACTTCCGAGTGTCCTGAATTTTAATGAACCGCGGACTATTCGAATTCCAAGGAAAGGTGGAAATTTCATGAAAATATTATTTTCACATGTCTTGAAGAAATTCGGCACGAAGTTCACTCGTGCAGAACCTTAAAATCACATTCGACATACGATAAGTAAACGAAAATAGCATAATGCATAAACACTGTTATACAGTTATGCAATATTCCTCACAATTCTTTGAAATATCGCTTGAAAGTCTTAAAAAGCGGCTAAAATCTGCATGATGATTTTTTACATGAGAATATCGTCGCTAGCGACATGTTATCGTTCTGACAGATTCCCATTGCCATTGTTCCAGTTACCTCGAACGATGGTTACATAAAAGTGACGATAAATGGTAACAGGCAGCCCCTGATTTGGCGATTTGCCATCGCCATCGACATTTCTGTCCATCCTTTCGACCGTTGTTATTTACCAATGCGCACTGTTCAACAATTACCACGAGCTGGTTTAATCGACTAACACAAAAGGCGTATTATATAGAGAGAAAGAGGGAGAATTTTGCGACGAGAAGCACGAGCAACGTGTAAGTGTCGCCATCGATAATAATGGAGCAAGCGAACTCGAAATATCAATCTCTGTGCACCACGTGTGCTATCGCGTTGTATGCTACAGTTGTACCAAGGTGTTATCAGTTTTGTCGTGAAAATTTCCTGTCAATCAGATTGGAGGATCTTTAATAGGAATTATTGGACTGCGAATTCCTTCATGAAAATTTGTACCTTCGCGAATATTAATGAAGAAATGAAAACTAGATACATAGTTTATCCTGTTCATTAGATATAATATAATAGAGTACTTCGTGGATATTTTGGATATTTAATGAATATGATTTTGGATATTGAATATAACGATAAGATTCGAAAAATTCTAACAAGATTTTAATTAATGTGATTAATCGTTTGTCTTCGTAGAATGCACTATCGAACCAAAGAACAAAAATAAAACGTTTAAAAAGCTCACGGTAACAGTAAATTAAATTTGAGAAAATTAGGTCGCTTCAGCATAAGCAATTAAATTCTAAAAGAATATTTTCTCTTTTAATTTGTAAAAAAGACTAATAACGATAATCACTTAGTCTGAATTTAACGCTAAAAGCAGTGTGCAAGATTACCGACGCACGTGCAGTTCCACCCATGTATGAAGCAAGCCTAAATCGTTCCTCACTATACACGGTTCGTTTGCATAGCATCACGATCCACACTTCCATGAGGTGTATGTGTACGGATAGACATGCAGAGGCAGGAAAGCGTGCCCTTACGCGTCATGGTATCGCAACTGCAGTTGCAGATCGACAAACTTACAGTATACATCTAGACGCATAATCACTAGGGGATTAACCCTTTCTATGTAGTACGTCTCACATATCTACGTAAACCTCACTATGTATATATATGTGCAGTGACTTGTGCAGTGACGAATGGAAAAGAATTCATTGAAAAATTGAGATGGTACAGCAGTACAAAAATGATGAAAATCGCATATTAATAATTGTAAATTATTATATCATGTATTACAAGCTATATCTGAGTAGTAGTACGATATGAAATGAAACAGTGATTCAAACGGATTGCTTCAGGAATATCATCCCTTTTATAAACGAGAGATATTTAAATAGAACGTGAAATCACAAAAATTGTTTAAATTCTAAAAGTTTCCCAAGTTCTCAGCTCGAATGAAAAAGATTAATTTTCTATGATCTGGTTTTTGACATTACCATGTTTCGTTATTCCAAAATTTTCATTCTGTATGTATCAATTAAGAACAATTATAATTCGATAACAAGTGACAACAATTGCAAGCTATTTAACATTTTCTACAAAATATAGTTAACAATAAAATGTCGAATCCTTTATGGCGTAAAAGGAGAAAGAATTTTTATACTCGAGTTATATCGAGATTCTACCTTTCCTTCGAATACTATGGAATCCTCTTGTTGTTAGAGGACATTAAACGAATATCAAACAGCTGTAACAGAATGAAATGGAATCATGCAGAGAAGCTATTTCTGAATGACATGGTACTACGGTTACTTTTAATCTCATAGTTTACCCTTCGACTCTTAAGCACTTAACGGCGACCTTGTGTTCTAATGCACACACGTGCTCAGACATCGACGTTTTCAGAAAACCAAGTCAACCAAATTACCCATCAACAATGCATTTCCTTTAATGCCTTAACTATTCAAGCGACCGATCGATAGCTTGCAGACATTGGAGATCCATCAAACAAAGGGAGGACTTCTCTCTGAGAACACTGCAAAACCTAGAATACATCCAGTCCAACAGGATCAGTAAACACACTCGGAGAAGTCTTTCGATCGATCAATCTCATTTACAATTGAAGGAATTGAAGAAAAGATTTTTCTGTCAGACATGTTATACTTCACGTTCCGTTGAAATTGTTCAGAGACGTATGTCAACGGCGAAATTTCTACGTTTGGGTTTCATCAGAAAGTTCGATGGAAAGTTATAATAGAAAAATTATGTGGTGTACTGGAAATTTTGCTTTGTGATACTTATTTATAAGAATATTATTCATAGGAATTAGGACACTTATGAAAAATCAGATAAAGAAATCATTAGAAATGTATTGAAACCTTTGGGCTTTTTATTTTATCCGGGATCTTGCAATATAAAGAATCTACATATATTATGATAATTTCCATCTTCGTTAATTTTAGCATTTATACGATGAAATTTTACGATACTTCCGAGTAAAATATAATCAATTAATATATATCCATAGGTTGACGATTATAGAAGTAATAACTGAACCAGTAGCTTCATAGAACGCTATTTTTTCTCGTTACATCTTAGTTCCTTTTTTAGCGAGACTAATTAGAGCAGTCATCTAGTTATTTCCTCTCTTGAAAGAGCAGTAAAACTTTAACTACTTCATGCACTAACACACAACACGATGCTAAATATTTCACAACCTAATGATCATCTACTCAACTTATATCAAGCACTTATAAAAACACTTCACAATTTTCCATCCACCTAGCTGGTTTCATTAAAATCAATGCGTAATTCCTCCCATATGCTCCTGTCGATAGTGATTTATACCTATCTATAGATTTAAAGACATTGCAAGCAAAAATGGACAAACTAAATATCAATAGTGGGGTTTCAGGATGTAATAATATGTAATTAATGTTAGGATTGACATTAATAAACCAATTTTAACGATATTAATGACTAGTTTGACCAGGTATGGAAAATGACATCTTTTAAATCAACTGCATTTGTCGCATTGCAAAATCGTGATCTTTCGATCGCATTGTTCACTAATTAATATTTGACGCTCTAACGTTCAAATTCCAGCACGGATGTTCACCATAAGCTATTCGTATCTATTTCAAAAAATGGCAACCCAAGATAATTCAGTTCTGTGTTAGAATAACGACAAAACCGTCAAAAGGGGATTTCAAGCGATAAGAAATTGTATTTAACCATTCTTTCCCAAAAATCTATTCTTTTTATCGACACTATGTGCTCGGTAGATAATTCTTTCGTAAAGTTCCAAATTTCTTGCTGCTCCTGAAAAATTTGTCGCTATTGAAATACATCTTCATCATTTTCGATCTGCAATTCTCTTTCCTGTTAAACAGTAATGCCCATGAAGATCGAACATTCCAGCTTCTTCTCCTCCTACTCTTTTATCTACTTTCGACGATTTCGATGGTACAAGTATAACGAAGCTGGCTTGTCGCCAACGCGACTGATCGGAACGAAAAAAGGGGTGTGGGCTGACTTTTGACTTCCGGCGGAGGCTCTTTCTCGCCGACGACGATGTCACGATGACTCCTTTTTCTCGCTCTCTCGGCTCTCGAGGTGATGCTTCTTTTTTAACCCTGAAAACGTGCCAAGACGAGGGAAAGAGGGTGAAGTGCTGGTCGGAGGAGAGGGACCCGGGCAAGAAGCTGCTACAGGGGAAAAAAAAAGATGAGGAGCGAACTGGGAGACCTTGGCACTGCCGTGAACGACGAATGGCAAACAGCGTAGCGGGTCGTTAAGGGGAACTTTTGGGCCAGTGTTTCCCTCTCGGTAGAGATTATACGGATGATGAAAGGGAACGTGCCTCTGACAGGGATTTGAGTTCAAAGCGACCGCAGTAGGCAGTTACTGTACGGGGAAAATGCGTGAAAGTGCATTGTGGTAAAATCGCGTATACTCCATGAAATAAAAAAAGAAGAAAATCATTTTTATATCAAGTTTGTAAATTTGACTAGTCAATAACGACTATTAAATTGTGTCCTATCGTCTATTATTAAAGATATTTAAAAAGACAATTTACTACAAGTTACATATATCGAAAGTTGAAAGAATTGACAATAAAAAGATTAGAACTCTATTATCGGTTGTGAATGAATCATTGGAATATTTGTGTGATATCTTATATGAATTTTAATTTGCACAAAGTTCCAGACAGAATAGTAATATTTAGATAAAAAGAAGTAAATCTTTTAATAATATCCAACTTCTTAAAAATGTAAAAAGGTGAAGAGAAATCGGGTCAGATTCTTGTAAAGGCAAAATTATGTTAACGGAACTTTCGGAAGCTGTAGACTATCTTGAAATTTTTAATCCGAAATGTAAAAACCTGCCTTGACACCTTGCATTTTGTGAACGTGCAAGAAAGGAAACGAAATGAACTTGCCATCGTACGGATTCGCTATTAGATTTCAAGCAGAGTTATCAAAATAGGTTATCAGAAATTTTTTACTCAGCTGTTCCTTTCCCATCCACGAAGTTACAAGGAACTTACTTCTTGATGTTACAACACTTCCAAGTTGGCACTCGCCAATGTTTAACGCCATTGCCTCCAGAATTTAACCCGAATTCGAATAACGGGAAGCTACAAGTTTGAACACTCGGCAGCATAGAAAATTAGACTGGAAGTTGCGCAAAAGTATCGTTCGGGAAAGCAAATTTTGTCGCGATTCTTGCAGAAATAATAATTTGAAGAATTAACTGAATTCGACATTCTAGAAATGCATAGAAATATATAAATAAGAAGCATTAATCAGAAATTATTGGATCGATTGGGAAGTTTTATTTCTAAATTTTACTTGTAGCTGTAATGATCTTATAATTATATTTATCAATTCTCAAACAAAGAAATTCTATGATAAAATACATCTTAGACGTTGTATCTTGTAGGTACGTCGGATAGAAGTGACGAATAGCAAACGGAAAAATCTGCGATAAAGGCGACGTTCACAATATTATTTTCTGAATAGTTTGACGACGTATTAAATCTTTCTAAAAATTGCTAGAAAAAAAATTCAATTCTCAGAATTAGATTGTAAAACACTAGAAGAATATTTCAATTGGAAGAATGAGAAATTTTACGGCGATGGCAAATAAATCTGTTTTGAAAAAAAATCGCAGTCACAAGTAGTACCTGATTTTCTCTTTACGTAATTTACACTTTTACGCAAAACTAATGTTTCACTCTTTTAACATCGTTATTCATAATATTTTATTCGAGAAAATATCACGAAAATTTAAATATCTAACATATTCGAAAATATTCCACGCGATGCTACGAAAATACCGATTTCCACTTGTATTCGTATCGATGTTACGTAATGCAATCGAGACAATGCATCGAGTTACATCAACCGGTGCACAGGGAATTTCGCGGAAGTACAACGCACGACTGACACGGTCGCGTTGAATAACGAGGCCTGCAGTTCTCGCTATAAATGCTTCATTGTTTAAATGGAACGACGCAATACGCCGTTTCCCATCAGCTGCTGAAGGAAGAAAGGCTTCGAATCCTTTCCGTTCGTCTCAGCTCACTCAACCGACGACGCTGCGAATATCGCGCGCGCTTATCGAATTCGTTTTGTTGAGAGCTTTCGAAAGGCTGGATAAGCACACGATAACAAGCGAACACCATCTTATCCTCTACTTTTCGTTGCAATTTTTTACGGTAGGTCCATTAAATTTTTACGTTGATTGAAATAAAATTGCAAAAAAATATCGAATATGATATTATTAACCCTTGCAGAAAGAAGAATTATTTGTAATACTTATGTAGATATGTAATGCTTAATAGAAACGTGTCTTTTCTGATGTAAGAAAGATATGAGCCAATAAAATTTCAAAGCAATTCTGCCGAAGACAAATATGTTGTTTAATTAATTGATCATTAATAAACTAGAATATTGCACATAAATATCCTACGAAGTCCTTCGTTAAAAATTCTTATTTAGAACTAATGAAGTCAACAAATTTTTTAATTAATATGTTCTCGTTTAAAAGTATCTTGCATTTTGTTTGAAATGCATTTTTAATTATCGAACAACTGAGAGCGTTCTGTTGTACAAGAAGTCGCAGTACTCAAAGGAAATTGCTGTTTACTCTTTAGCAGGCATGGTTAGTAAATTTACACTAAGAATGCTCTTGCAGCTCTTTGCGGGGTAAAATCGAATTACCACAACGAATGATCACATTAAAATATTTAGACAAAGGAACGAAGAAAACGAAAGAAAATAAAAGAAGTTTATACTTTAAGAAGATAACATTCAAGCAATAATGTGAAGTGAATTTTACTTTATGTGAGCTGATCGCAAACTTACGAGAACCTGTATAAAATAAATTAACTCGACCTCTGCATTATTAATCTCACACTCAACCTATACTAATTCAAAGCTAAGTCGAACTGATTGTTACCTGAACCATCCATATTATTAATTTTCCTTCGAACACCTATCGATAAAAAATTTGGAACTACTATCCGCTCCATGAAACCCAACAGTTCAAGCAGATATCAATTTTCCATTAGAAAAAATTAATGAAATGAAAAGAAACTATTATTGACACATTAATTTTCAACGACTAACAAAATTAGTAGCAGATTTAACGTAGGTATAATTAAAAAAATCATTTCAAAAATCACTCTTTGGACAGTAATATATACAATCGCCAAATGTTATTTTCATTTTATAATGCTAACTTCATTTATTATAACTACATACACGTATACGTATTAAATAATAAATGTGACTTACAGGTAGAAGTATGTATAGTTTGAAAATTTTATTTTACTTTCACGGAATTGTCCACGAAATTTCACCGATATTTCGACCGCGTTCCCAAAATAGATGTGCACATCGAAATTAAAATACATTCCCTCGCTTCAAAAGAAAGTAAGACAAAGGGAACGAAAATAGTTGTACACGTACGTGGAGAAGAGAGACGTTGACAACGAACGTCATTAATCGAGAAAAAGTCACGTCGCGAGCCTACTCGGAATATGGAGCAGAAACGGTTCGTTTCGAGTGCGGCTGCATTTAGGGCCGATGCAAATACAAACACAAAGGGTCTGTTGCGCGCGCGGAGAACGAGACGTTTTCCAGCTTGTGGCTGCTCGTGCTTGTTCAACCACGTTCTCCAGAGTATTTTGTGCGAAAGTAGGTGCAAAAAGGAGGCTGAGCAAAGAGTGGATTGCTGTATCGATTTTTCTCCATGAACGTCGCCTTGAGCATTCGACTTTATTCGACAAGATAATTACCGAAATTTCCATCCTCCGGTCGCTTTTGTCGCCTATAATCTCTCCAAACATCTATATTATAGTCGTTTTACAACTTTCTGCTAAGGGACCGAAGCTATTCAAACGAACGAGCGAAATATTATTGTGGTTGCTTATGAAGAATGGTTATTAGCTCGTTTTATTACATATAAATGAGGTGTTTAAAGCGGCAAGACAAACGTGAAGAAATATTAATGAGGACGAATAACGGGTAATTATCATTACGGCGCGACATTCTGCTTGTAACTTTTTCGAAAACTAATATTTTTTTGAATAATATTATCAATCGAATATATTATAGTTTTATAGAGAAGGCGTAATACACTAGAATTAGCAACAGTTTTACTATAAACAAACACGCTATTTATCGCTTAACATGTGATAGCAACGAATATTCGATGAAACGAAGCACACAAGATTTGCGTCGGCAATAAGGTTGAAACAATACGCAACGGAATAGCAACGTGTGCATTAATATCAATGAAAACACTAACAAAAATTCTCATTATTTTGTATGATATAGCAAAATATTTGAATACTCACATTTTAAAATTTCGTTTGCATCATAATGACACATGATTATTATGCTTACATTAGTTAAATTTGAAACAGATTCGAAAATGTACGTAGAAGTTACATGACATTTATTGCAAACATTTTTTCTATAAATTTTCTACAAACAAATTTTCTATCATAAATGTCCGTATATTTTCGTAACTGACTATAAGCTTTGAAACTGTCAATAATATTTCTAGATGTCTGCTCATTAATCGATCTCATTAATAAAGTCAAACGCGAAAACGAAGAAGAAACGTATTTACGTTCCGTGAAAGCTAAGGGCGATATTTCGCTGGTCGACGTTCAGATGGTCGATCTAGAATCTAGACGACAGGCTAGCTCATTGTATGCCACTCAAACTCGATCGATCAAGGGTAGATACCATTTCTCTGGTCTCCTTTACTTCCCTTTCGTTGCCTGGTCGTCGTATTATCTCTCTCGACACGCGCGGCTACGTGTCACAAAACTATTGTGTGCCTTCCCACGCAGTGCTGCAAAATGGAACGAATGCCGAAAGGAAAAAAGGAAACTCGGCAAAAGGTCGACAAAAACTCACCGCGGAAAAGCGCGAAGTTTCTACGAAGGCCGCGTTGAAATATGCTCTGTAACGTGAAAGGTGTGGCAAGTGTTCAAAGCACAAAGCAAAAGTACCTTCTTCATTGTAAGTTGTTTAATAGTTATATACTTTCAGTGAGAAAAGCTACGTCTAAAATATTGCGCAGTACATATTTTCATGGTTTTATTAAAACCTGTGGAATTTATTTGATATAACGTTTCCTTGTATAACGTATAGTTGGTTGATTCGGATAAGAAATGCAATCCGAGGAAATTTTTCTTCATTAAGCTAACTTCTTTATTACAACTGAAATGAAAAGTCGTTCATATTAATATTATAGTCAACCTGTATCTCCTATAACATGGTGAGTTCGTTCCGTGCTGTATCGACACTGTGTTTTCAGAGTACCATGTTATAGAAACGTTGCGTGCAATTCGTTCACATTTTTCTCCAATTGGAGAATTTTTTTAACAATAGAAAAACACGTCTGGATCGAAGAAGAAAAATACAAGAGGACAAAACGAATGCATTAAGATTAACAAACTTCATCGAACCCGGTAAAAAGAAAACTATAAAACACTTAAGAGAAACGTTTTCCTTTTCGTGGTAACTTTTCCTTTTCCTGCAACTAGTTTCTAAAGAACAGTTTCTACGACTATAACACAATTTAGAAAAGCAAGTGGCAAATACTATCAATTTTTTTCGGAAACGCAATTCGTTTCGTTAAAAAACTTAGCCACTTATTGGAACTTCTGATGAGTTTTCTTGAACATTTTTTCCACAAATCAGATTCGCATGGCGTATTATCGATGGTTAAGTTGGCGAACGACAGGCGGAATGATCACCGGCTCGAGCACCAGCTACAAACAGGCGAAATGTGTGTCATCAAAAATTTATATAGTAGACCACTCGAGTTTGGAACAGTCTCGTTGACCTTTTTACGGTTCCGGGCAAGCCTCGGGATTATACAGACGTGTTTTATACAGGATGGCTCGATCGAACGCTGTGCCGTGAAATTACCCCAAACAGCGACGTGATTCTTTTACGATCATTGAACGGTCGTATTGTTCAAGAATTTACGACAAATCTCCCGAGAGTGTTCTTCGATTTTTAAATGGGACAATCGTGCAGGGTTTAGAAATGGCGCTGATGAGGAGGGAGGACTAAATCTGACCTTATTTAAACGATACAAGGGACCAGAGAATCCGAGATTTATCGTGAGATAAAATCTGAAGAAGAACTGGGTTGTAATATAAAATCGTCCAGCTTTTATATTTGTTATATATAAATGGAACAAACAGGATGAATATACACGTTAATCGATATTCCT
Source organism: Bombus bifarius (assembly GCF_011952205.1). NCBI lineage: Eukaryota > Metazoa > Arthropoda > Insecta > Hymenoptera > Apidae > Bombus > Bombus bifarius. The sequence goes on from NW_022884488.1 coordinate 503,007, forward strand.
GGAAGTATAGTGTTGCTACATTTTAGTGACATAATTAATAAGGAATTTAATCCATTTATAAGATATAATGCAGATAATAGATCCTAACGAAAATAATTGAAAAGTATTTCAATTTCATAATTTTCTATTTCGTTCACGTTACAATAATTAGTAAGTAAGTAAGTAAATAATTCTCTTAAAGATTCCAAAAATTAAAGTAACACACTTTCATACCAGTCAATTCTTTTCACGTAAAAGATCGAAGAAGAATTATGTAATTCCTCCTGTCAACCCAAACAAACCAAGTTTGTTAACTTCAAGTTTTACACGCCGTATCGATAATCAGACATGATCAACCTAACAACTCTACTTTTCAATCGATCCTCACTGACACAAATGCGAAAACAGTTTCTCATCATTAGTGAATGATTAAAGTTTCCCCAGCTGCAGGCTTTCCTCTTGATTTTCACTCGATTTTGATTGAGGAAAGTGGTCACGCGGAACGGAAACTCCACGAGTAGCTGATTACCAATCCGTTGGCCTGATTTCCATGGCCTTCGTTACGCCAGCATAATAAAGAAACGTGAGCAACGAGCAACGATTTTACTCCTCGAGGAATCGTTTCTATATCGATGTATCCAGCTCGCTGGTGGCCTCGATCTCTACCGGAAATCAAGGGAAGAGAAAGAAGATTGGTCGCCTCGCGAGAATTAATAGCTGTCAGCTGTTTACTACATAGTAAGCCAGAGAAAAACAATCTGGAACGATCGAGCCGTCGTTCTCGATAATCCACAAGCGGATATAATCGATCGATAGTGGTTCGAGACCGGTTCCATCGAGACGGCAACTGACCTAGTGACAAGGGTTTCCTTAAACGATGGAATTTGATCGATGGCTTGGTTAAGTCCACTTCCAGGATTTTTTTTTCTCTTGTGTACATGGAAGATCATTGACTCAATAATATGACACACGAGTTGTGTTGAATCAAATAGAGCGATCCCATGAAACTGTGTGAAAATTTAAGATTGAAATATCAGTTCAGGATAGAAAGAATTGTTTGAAACGAAATTAAATACTATAAAGTGTTGAATAGCATGATATATATATCGTAAATGAAAAGATTTCAGACATTTTTCTAGATAGAGTCGGGTAGTCTCCCACGTTAATATTCCACGTTAATATAAGTATAGTTTTTTCATTGTAATCGTTCAAGTTAATATACTTGGACTTAATTGATAAGCATGTAAATATAATAAATATGTTAACGTGCCAACACCTTTGTAGCCACTGTAAATTATCCATAGACATTTATTTCTTTACAGGATCCTTCACGATTTCTCTACAATTTCTTTGTTCTTTTCATTTTCTATCCGTTCTCATCCTGTCTTGCTCGTACACGACGATTATCCTACAACAGGCAGAACCGTTACCTTACTCAAACCGGACAGGAGAAGGGCAGATGTCTACAGGTGAACAGGTGAGTGGGCAGACGACAAGATATATCGGTAACCTGCCGATAATGCGACCGCTTTATCCCACCGTGATATCAGTAATCATATCGACAATTCAATTATTTTATTGCTTCGAAAAAACACAAGGAAACATTATTTTTATAAAATGCTTAGCTTCTGGCACTCGTATATCTTGTTAGAAATATTTTTAGATAAATTTATCGTCATTGTTAAGTGTCTTTGGCACAATTAAATAGTAGTGATGTTTCCTGTAGTATCTATCTGTAGAAATTTGCAAAATAAGATTCGATATCGCAAATTGGAAAGATATCCTATTTATATATTTATTAATCGATAGTATTTTAAACTCGATACACAATTTAGATGAAAAATTTAATCTTCATGATAGTTATAAGATTAACTCGATTCATAAATTCATTCTGTAATTAAAATGGTATCGCTATCCGCATCAGTAGATACAAAGTACTTTACCTATCACCTTATCGAATCTTCCTTTGACCTAAAACCAACCGCTAATTCAAACTGAAACTGCTTACCACGAAAAGCTGAACAAACACTTTGATGCCAAATACTCGGATATTGCTGAACGCACTAAAATTATCAGAAACGTACTGTTCTGAAACAAACAATAATTCACGAGACAAACAAATTTTAATAAACTCGAACCAACCACTTTATTCTAATTATCTCAAATTCCGATAATCCAAATATGATATATTTCACGATGAAGAAGCAATCACGAATATTAAGGCACGCGTGGTGGTTCATAAATAAAATTTAGTAGCTCAACTACTATCTAGAAAATGATTTATTAGTTTACAGATTGATTAGTGTCTACCCTTTGGTTCACCTTTAATATATTAAAATTTATTCATACAAAAATTAATTTTTAGCTATTTAAAGAACCTGAGTCATCGAATAATAGGCTGACACACGATGAAGATCCAACGATGAATGAACAAATCTCTGTTCCTCACTCTCTCTTTCGATATGTCCATTCTTGAAGTCCGATTGCGGTTCGTGTGTTCGCATTTGAACGAGAACGAACCTCGTTCCAGTGACCATATACGCGCGGAGCTCACTGCTATCCATCATCAAGTAACCTTCATTCCAGGTGAAAAGATACGAAAAACGAAACGATCTATCAAGTTATCAACTTATCGCTTCGACATGCTGTTACCCGAGTGATGAAAGAAGAAAAGGTAAAAAGGTGAGAGCCTTGGAGGGACAGATGGAACTCGGTGCTTTTTAGAATTCCTTGGGATAGGAAGTGAGGATGTTGTAGATTGAATGTTAGTTGCTAGTAGTTATCAGGTTTGATATAGTAAAAAATTAGAAATTAGGATAAACGGAAATATGGAAATTGGAAATCTTTATAGCTCAAAATAAAGAAGCTAAAAACGCAAAAATATCGCAAGACTATTTTCACAAACGTTAAAAGAATGAAAATTTTCGCTCCAAGATCGATATCGTCTACATTAATTACATCAAATCTTACGGACTCTTCTATTACATACACATGTATATTCAAGAACCAGCGATCCAACAGCTAAAATAACCGATTCTCTGGCACATCTCTCTGAGGTCACTAACTGCATAAAAAAGTGAACGACGTCCAAGCGAACGAGTGCATACCTTCATCGACCTAGAAGAAACCGTCTTAACGATATCGCATCAATCGGAGAAGTTTGTCCACTTGGCTAAATTTCCTTCGTTTCCTTAATTTACCAACAACAATTTCCAGCTAACCTGAAGAAAACAAAAGATCTTCACGATACGAAACAACCGGACCTTCGAATGCTAATGTAACTACCGTGGAACGAAAAGCTCCTGGCACTGATTCGGCATACGGAGGCGCCCGGTGCTTATTTTCTTAGTGGAAGATCGCCAAAAGACACTCGACACACTTCGTCGGGCCGTATTTGCGCGTAGGAATTCGTAGAAAAATCAGTACAGATAGAGAAGGAAAGACAATTGTATGATAGTTGACATCATCGCGGATACGTTTATCGATGTCGCGAATCTAAAGCCACGTACTCGCTAGTTAGCAAGTTGATTGCCACACGAATTTCATATATTTTGCTCTGGAAGTTGCAATAGATTAAATTTACCATAAGATTTAAGTTCTGCCAAATATCATATCGTATCCTACATTTTTCTGACAATGTTATCAAAATCATTTTAGACATCTCTGAAGTAAATGTTGTTGAAAAGAATGATTAATATAAACTAAAATAAACTGAATTAATAATCCTATAAAATTGAATAAAGCGAATCATCGGTGACTGCAATGTCAATCGATGTGTTAAAAATTAACCAAATTGTCCGGATGCTTATGAATTTCAGAGAACTATGTTTCACGAACATATTTGCGAACAGTGTGCAAACAGATGACAAATAGACGAACTGTTAGCAAACACCAATGAGAGCTTCGATTACTACGACGTAAACATCACGTGTTACGTTCTAAAATTGATTGACAAAGACTAACAGAGGCCCAGAGAACATGTGGAGTTTACACGACCGCGATTTTGTACGCAGAACTGTTTGTATGCCAATAACGTGATTTAAGCAGTTCTAAATCCAGTATGTTTTCGCTTGGAGATTCAATGGAATTTAAACTGATCTGGATTTGTGATCGAATTCCTTGATGATAAATCGTATATCAAGTTTTTTCATTGTCGCTGTTTCTGTTCTGGAATCTTAATGTCAAGGATAGAAAATAGCATATTAATAAATGGAGATTACGCCTGAGTGAAGTTACGAATGTTTCGACGAAATATTTCGAATGACCTTCCACGCTGAATATCTAACTTCGCAATCTAATTGCTCTTTCTCCTTTCAAACAAATTAAATTTGAAGATAAAAATTGTTACCAAAGTGAATAAGTAATAAGAAACCTATCTATAACCATACCGTTCTTTGAATGCCGAATATCATATTCATCAAGTAACGCTTGGAACTGGAAAAACTCGTTGGAAAATCTACTTTACTCAGCAACGGCATCAACGAAAATTTGATGCGAGTTCTAAGAATCAGCGAACCGAGGAACAGGTCAAAACTGTCAGAAAGCTTTCTACGAGCTAGCAGCTGATTTGTATTCGTGGAATTCAATCGCGTCGATTCTGTTCCATTGAAAGGATGGCTGCCAAAATTCCTCGCGTACACCAGTCACCCTCGCCGCACGCGGCCACATCTATTTGCAGCGATAGCATTCCGCCGGTGTGTTTTACCCGCCTCTTGTATCGGCCGGATAATCGCGTTTCTAAAATTACTCCCAGTCAGCTCGTTCGTTTCGCGAGGCCAACTACCGCTCCTCCGGACACGCGCGAATGGCAACCGCCACCTTGTGAGTGGAAAAATTGCTCGGACGAAGATACGGACGGAATTGAAGGAAATTTGATTATTTTGAAGAAAAGACGATGTGATGTATAGGCCGCGGACTTTTGTGCATTAACCAGGAATCTGATGGTGCAAAAATGCATAGGATGTATATGATATGCAAAAATATATGAATTATCCAAAGTATAGTATTTGTTAGAATATTCGATAGGTGGAACGAATTTCTATCTCGATTCTCTTCTTTTAATTATCTTCGTAGAAATATGAGTTTGCACAAATGTTCGCAGTCCAGTGATGAAAGATGGTGATATTTTTGTTGTTCGCGTGGGAACCTTGGATTTTAATGTACTTGTACGTCATTATCATGTGAATCATTGGTGATAAGATACAGTTACTAAACCTCTAAATAAAAATATCGATTCGTGATGGTGATGTGAAATAAATGTGAAAATATATTGTAGTGGTAAGAACTGGAACTAAGCGTTGTTCTTTCAAAATCAAGTGTTTCGAGGTAACTTCTCGGGTTGATTTTCAAGTTTTAATACCTTTAACGAACTGATTTGTTCCATCGCAAACTATTTGAACACGTAAGCACTATCGCGTGGACGATATCGTAAGTATATGCTTGAGGGATTATAGTTGAATATTAGAAAGATGATGTGTACTTTGAAAGTTGTTGTAAAAGACAATTGCAAACGAATGAAGAATATAAGCATTGTCGCGTGAATAACATGTGCGCTTGGGGAACGATTGTTAAATATTAGAAAGATAACGTGTAATCTGAGAGTTGCGTAAAAGACAGTACCATGTAAACAATTAGAAACAAACAATTAGAAAGTGTCGCGTGGATAACTGACTATGTACCTCAATATTTAATGTTTCACGAATATGATACTGTTGACAGTACAACTAGTTGTTCTGTTTATACTCTACGAATGTGCTACATACCTTCAAAAACAAACCACTGAAAACAGCGCTAAAGAAAACTATTAGAAACTTGCAGCTGACAGCTTTAAGAATATTTACAAGGTTAGATATTTTCCGGAAGAAAAAGTCTTTTTCGAATGAAGTACAAAAGAGTTGGATTAATTTTCATAACACACGATGATTTAATAAATAAAAGACCAAATGATCTAAAAGACTAAACCACACTAATAATTGAAAATACACGTTCATTCGTAGTCAAATGATACAAATTTCCTTTTTCTCACAAAGATAAAAAATCCAAAGAATTCAATCACTTTCCAACAATGCTTATTGAAGGTCCAACGAACAATGGAAGTTTGATAACTTGGACCGATGTAAAGTTACCGTGAAATGTTAGCTGACACTCGTTATAATTATTACTGAATGCTCACAGTGTTTGACTAACATAACGTTTTTCTTTACATCGATTCGAAAGTGCTTATAAGCTATGGACCTCCATCCAACGTATCAATAGAAACTGTTTAACAACAACCGTGCGACAATGGGCAAACAATGGCCAACGTTGAAAACGATCGTCTAATAATAATATCGTTTTTAGTAACGATAAATATCGTTTCGAACGCATGGATTCAGCCTAAGAGTGTTCAGCAAATGAACTTGCGCGAACTATGTCATACGTGCAACGATATTAGAAACTAGCTTCGAGGGCCGATTAAAGAAGCCTTGTTTTAGCGCGTGACAAGAGGGATTAACGGAAATCTTCGCAAATTCCAAACGAACCGTTCGTTAACTTACAAAGAATGTCATGATATTGATGATGTAATTGTAGAAATTTTTTACATTGCTCGGAAGAAAAGAAAAAAGCAAGAGTACACTTACAAAAATATTTTTAAAAATGATGCTGACAATTGAAAATTACAAGAAAATAGCGTGATGAGTACATTGTTGATTTTTCGATTACTACGTCGTGTTATAATTAAGGGCAAAATAGCTGAAAATGAAAAAGAACCAGATAAATCCAGACACAACGAAGTTTTTAACGAGAAGGAACATTTTCCAGTTATATATGCGAATATAAGACGTCACTTTTAACGTTGTGTACGCAGAATTGAAGTTTATCAAGAAGTTGTTTAAAAAATTGGCTACTCTGCTACACGAGTTATATTACATTTTTATCGTACAGTCGTTATGCTAAAAGTCTTTGAACGATGAAGTTACATTCTGGGAAACTTCCCTGAAAAATATTGATATTTTCAAGTAACTCGAGAATGTTTAAATAAACTTCTCCATTGTATTGAATTTTTATGGAACGTGGAACTTGTTTTTTTTTGCAAAAAATCAAATTTCGTATGCTTTTTTATCGTGTTTTAAAATTTCTGCGAAAATTGCACAATCCAATAAATTAATTCATGTCAGTGTATCAATTGAATGCTGCATTCTTGCTGTTTACTTAATGGTAAATGAAATTTGTTCAAACATTGGGAATATTTTATAAATAGTTCTATGTTTTAATACAATTCATGGTAATTTGTTTAAAAATGCAATTTCCTTTTTTACCAATACATACCCGTATATGATACATGTATGTGACTGTCTAAAATTGTCAGCATTATTAAAATATCATCGAATATGAAGCGTGTATAAATTTTCGAAAAATAGAGAATTCTCGATTTACAAATCATAGACTTCTCGATTTATTTATCCATACGATTACATTCATCTGCTACTTGTATCTTCCAAAATGACAGATAGGGCATTGCAAATATAACAACATTAAAAAATACGTAATTTACATTGTTATATCTGACAGTCTGCTAGCATTACGAGAGGGGTAAAGTTTAGTGATAGAAATTTGCAACTCCTGTCACGAAGTTAACAGATCAACTAACTATAGTTAACCAATATTACATCAATCTACTGGAATACTCATCTTGACGAATTTTTTCATAATTATCCATTATTATAAAACTCTCTTTAGACTTTGAAATTTACCCTATTATCTTTTTTTATATCTCAAAATTAAACGGGCTTTTATCAAAGACGACAGGGACGATTACGGGACTAGTTTCTTCTACCAGTTTTCTTTCTCTTCGTTTTTGCGAAGGAAAGGATCGTAGCGCGTAAAAATAAAAACGGGGCGGAAACGCTGATTCTACGATGTTGCATCCCTTGCAGCAACGGGAGTAACAAACCACGCATAATAAAATGTGTTAAACACCGGAATTGAAAGGTTCTTCGACCGCGAGATTGCATCCAGTTCGCTGACCCTTTGGAACCAGCGTATCGATCACGCTAGAGCCACTCCTTGCGCGTTCTGCACCGTGTTTATCTCCAACCGTGGAACCAATATCGCGGCAACGACACTTCGATTGTACCTCTGCGACGATTCAACGTGATGATACTCTTAAGAGACCTGCACACGATTGATCATATCGTCTATAACACCGTGTTGACAATAGTACGGTGTGATCAAGAAATTCCTTCTCTACCTCGTATAACGAAATGTGGATATAACAATGAAAATAAAGCGCTTCCTGAGAAAATGATAAGATTTATTTATTTAGAATTTGCGAATAACGAAGAAACTAAAGCTGAAGAAAATTCAACCAACGATGAAACTGTAGTCAGTACTCATAAGACAATGTCGGTGGAACTTAAGTCTAAGTGATTCTGGCGGTGGTCAGATTTTCTTTCCGTTCGCGTTTTCATTTTAAATTATTCTATACATATCCAATTCACATTTAATATTCAAAGCAGCTAAAAAATATTCCGAGTTTGGAACGACCAGGAGTTATATTCATCTCTTACACATGTTTTATCATCGTGACATAATTAACTCAACCTTGGTTCTATCTCATGCCACAGTATATGTATATCTATTTTTCCTCATACTCCTAAGCAGTCACTTAACATTCTGTCTATCCGTCGAAAGTATTATCCTTGAAAAAAGTTATCAACTAGAAAGCACCACTTCGCTATCACTTTACCAGACAAAGAGTTTTAGGCTCGGCCTTGGAACAGTTAGGTAACGGCTTGACTCGCTTCGACACCTGAAAACAGGCCACTTGGCCCAGCTGATGAATAGGGATAGCCTCATCGACACAGGAAATTGCATCGTAGTTGACTGCACCTACGCGTGGTTTATCATTCGACCAACTGTACGATCGCCGATACACTATCCAACGACAGCATTGGTTAGCATCGTGAACTGACAAAATCATGAAAGCTTGAAATGTACGATCGACCTTCCACGAACACCTACCAAAGCGCTGACACAAGCTTCTTTACGCGTGAATGTCACCAAGGTGTCGACAACGATTTTACACACGTTGTTTTTCGTATAATGCAATGTACAAATATCAAAATGATCGAGATAATTAAATTTTCAGTCTTGTTTGTATCCTTCGCCCAAAAATTTGGATTTTATGATAAAAAAACGCAGTTTCATTTCCATCTGCCGTATTTATTTTTCGTGCATTTTTTAATCCGATACTTTCAGTCGGTTTCATTTCATAGGATTTATTTGTGAATCATAAAGTAATAGTAACCATAACTGTTCATAGGATTTCTCACATAAAGGTGCATTTCAAACGGAATTAATCTGAAGTTTAAAAGAATTTTGTTGAGAAGGTTAATACAAAAATAAAATTAATAGGATATTCGAAGGTTATTTGATGAAATTTAAATGTATTATACAGGGTGTAGTGTTGATGATAGGTGGAAGGGGTGATAGTACGTGAGAAAATAAGTCGAAAATATGGAATAAATTTTTTTCATTTTAGCCTTGTTTTCGAGAAAATCGATTTATGTTGAAATTTTACTGATTTATGTGGAAACTTATATATTAAATAAAAAGTTTATTCCGCAAGCAATATAAATCTTCCACAATAAAAAGCGAGGATCATTTTGGCGTTCGAAGAGGTAAATACGGAAAATAAATACGTTGGGAAGCGTGCATGAAAATTTAATTCGCAGAGCACACCTGTGTATGTAATATGTAATATTTCAGCAATTTTTGCATTAATATAGTAAATCTTAAGAATTACATGCTTTGTTATTACTCATAAACTTCCAACATGTGGTTTGTATCGCGATCCGTTTAACCACGACATAGTCAAATGTATGCGTATTTGGAGGAAATTCAAAATCGATTTTCTCGAAAACAAAGCCTCCAATGAAAGAAATTTATTCCATATTTTCGATTTATTTTCTCATGTACAATCAACCCATCTACAGTTGTACCATTAATACTGGGACACCCTGTATTTGAAAATACCGAAATAATTAGTGAATTGTTTAAATTATTTGAATATTTCATTTCAATTTTAAATTACATAAAAATCATACTTATATATTCTCTATAAATATTTAATTATTTAAATACTTTAATTAAATGAGTAATTAATTATCCTTCTGAAATATCACATTTTCACTTAAAAATGTTCATGTGTATCGAAAGAAGCTACCTGAAACTAAATTTACAATGAGAATCTGCAACACTCTAAATATTGAGAACTCCACTTTCAGGTTATTAAATTCTCCAATTCTAATTAAAATATCGTCCAAATTAAATTGGAAGTCGCTTTAGCTAAATGTGTCCCACTTGTTCGAGACAACTAATTATTCTAAATTCGTCAGCTAATATCGACCACTACCATAATGTCTCAATGAAAATAAATAATCGTGATGAACAGCTGAATTCCTTGGACATGTGTGCCCAGGCAGCACGCATCGTGTGCACGCTGTGCATACACGAGACGCGTGTGCTTACGCATTGTTGGTGGCTCCTCGGCAACAAGACCTCTCTCAGTAATCGAGACTGGCCTGCTTCTATTCTCGTGTCGGCTGACAGGGTAAACACTCGCGGTACCAACGACCCTGTCGCAACATGGCGCGGTCAAGGTTTGCCCAGACCTTTCCAAGGCTCCTCCCGTTCAAGTTTCGAGAAGGGTGGGAGACCGCGTATATAAGCGTCTCGCAAGTCAAACCGATCAATTACACTTGTATACATTATATAAGTACACGATTAATGTTCAATTCTCGAAAAAGCAATTATGTACTTAGGTTCATGAGTACATTGGCTGCAAGAAGGTAACGTAAATAATAGTAAATCTTAAATAGTGCCTGTCAATAATCTGAAATATAGTATCTATAGCTTTTTCAACTTATCAATTTTTGGTAATGTTGGGAAGATTGTTGTCGCCTTTAAACATTGCTTGTTTTTTTAATTTTGAAGCCGTTTGTATGCAAAAGTTTACAAACTTTATTGCCAAATATATATTCTGTATCGTAGAATAAAAGGTTTCTGGATTTTTTAGAAATATTTGAAATATGTAGAATTTCTGCGTAAAGTATTTACAATACAGCACAGTTGCTTCCCTAAGTTAAGAGATCTCTCAGAATTTGAGTGTTATGTGAAGATTCAAAGTGCTTTAATTTATACGTGATATGTAAGAAGTATTATGTATAAATATAAACGTATTTAGTATAGATATGTATGTTGAATTTATGTTTTAATCATGATTTGCTACCACGAGTGTTGCTGTTATTTCTTGACTGACTTTCACGTAAGTGAGATTTAGCATTCGCACATTGGAAGTATAAATAAATAAATACGTTAGACTCGTACGCTCAAGAAACGCAACTTTCTACCAACTTGGTCTCTGGAAATTCTTGAAAGAAAATTGAACAGCTGCTTCGAGCGAGTGACTCACGCCAGCACGGAGAAAGGCCCGATACCAAAACGAGATGGTAAAACTCGAATTTCGTCTAGATGATTCAACGGAATGAAATCAGATAATCCAACCGTGATAATCGTCAGTTACTTCGTTTTTCGATAAAACGAGTCTGTGCAATCTGTGAATCTCTGAACCAAGATTCGCGATTAGCATTGATTGCTTTTTAATCATTTATCAATCGAAAGAATTTAATAGTTTGATAGAAGATATAAAAGAACATTTGAAAAATTCAATATAATAATAAAATTACGTTTGTTTCCATCAAAGTAACCGACGTAGAAATTCTGCGATTAAAGAATCTAATTTCACTTGCATGTTTATTTACAAAACACAGATAAAGATACACAAAAGAATAATCTTGGAATCTCGAGTCTCGATATTCATGCAAGCTGAATCTTATCGATGAATCGAAACGATTTAAAGGTCTAAAAAGTCTTTAAAAAAGTAATTTGTAAGAATAGATTGATTTTTATTTACCTTTATGCGCGTTATTGACAAAGGAAAGTTAAGAAGAATATTCAAAAAAGTCCATATAATAAAATTAAATTCACTATCGTCGTAAGTCTCGAAAAATTCCACCGACAAAATAATCCAAATCCGCTTTCGCGTATTTTCACTAAGCACGAAAGGAGTAAATCCACAAAGGAATAATCCTGTAACAAATTTCAAAGTAATCCTTTCGCAAACACAGTATCGATAATCCAGAAACAAAATAATCCATTTTCATATAGATCAAAAAGCAGAAGTCCTGATGTTCACAATCACGATACAAATATATTAAACAGCCAATGGTTCACTTTCGCATAGAAATTGAAAAGCACAAATTTAAAAATGTCAACATTTCGTTAAAAAGAAGAAGATTATCATAATTTCCATCGCGACATTTGAACTACCAGATGACAGATCCTCTTAGTAAATACTTGGCAGCCTCCACGAAGATTCCAGGAAGATCATTTACTTTGTTGGACTTGCCTTGAGATCGACCGTCGGAGAACCAGTCAGCCAACAACAGGCCAGGTATAATGTAAAAGCGCGAGGCGTGCAGTTCGTGTTAATGGAATGCGGAATATACATTCCTGGCTCGGTTACGTAAGCGTGGACAGGTACAACAGCTCGTACCAGCCGATCATCGATCTTCCTACGGTGTTCTTTTCACGCCACCATGTCATCGCGAACCGTGTCCGTGAACACTATCTCGTGTTCTTGGTAATTAGTAACAGCCTTTAATTAGAAATATCGAACTTCCATCCAATGAACATTGATATAATCTTTCGTTAGTTAAATTTCTAATTATTTAGAGTCTTCTGTGCTCCTTTCAAGAATTAAATTTAAAATTAGAACGTGGATATTTGGAGAGCAGTGCCGTCAGTGGATCGATCTGTACAACCAAATTGCTTCGTTAGAGTAAAAACACGAAAGCATAACGCGCCGACCGTTATTCGAGAAGTGTCTCCGAGCGTCTGGCTGAAATTATTAAACCACATGTTCGACGTGCTCGTGGAGCCTGTTATTCTGTTCCAAAGGAGGAATATCAGCTCTGTAAAATATAAGGTGGCCTAGAAATGTATACTCATGTTTCAGTTGTTCATAATCGAATCGTATGTTAATTAGAGTCACGACTAGACCGCGGATTTTTATACATTTGTGGGAAATTTCGTGCTGTGTCATCATTGCGAAAGCTAAACGGTATCTTTCAGATGTATTAGTAATTTTAAAAGAAAAAATAGGGAAATTTTATGTGACGTATCAATGTTGAATAACGTTGTAACGTATAAAACTTCTGAGAACATCAATTCTTGAGAAGGCTCGATAAATCTTATTTTCACGTATAGTTAATATTATATCCAGTTCCTAATTATCTTGTGCCTATTCTCATCCTTATGTAAAAACTACGATCATGCAATCCTCACGGGATGCATTTACATAAATCTCTGAGTCACTTCGAATTGTAATGAACAAAGAATACAGAAATACTTATCAACCCACTGACGATGAAACTATGAAACTGATGACACATGGTTTATCATTTCCAATAAATACTTCGTTAAATATCTCATTGATGCTTTAAGCCAACTTTCGGCATTCGTCAATTTATTTCCTAATAGTGTTAATCTAGTTTCAAATTAATCGTCTTTTACAGTCTCTCTAGACTTTTAAAAATTGCTTCGACTGCTCGGAGAATCGCAAAATCATATCTCATTAATACATCAAACTATTTTCCAATTTTGGAAATTCATATTGCAACAATTCGTCACATTTCCAGACGTTCAAAAATTATCTAGCGCTCGAAAAATTGTCAAACAGTATCTTATCAATATCTCGAGCCACCGATTCTCATAAATCCATTTCCCGATACTGGCAATTCATTGTTCAACAATTTCTCTATTAGTCTTCCAAACTTTCAAAAACTTCCTTTGACCGCCGTAAATATTGCAAAATAATATGCCATAAATATCTCAGACCGTCTTCCAATGTTCGCCAACCTAGTTTCTAACTTCGCTAACCTACTTTTCAACACTGCGCGATTCTTCCAAACTTTGCGAAAATCCTCTTCGATCAGAGGAAAAATTGCAAAGCCTCCGGAACACAGGATGAATCGCCTGGAGACTCGAAATCGAAGCAGGAGAAGGAGCTAGCGGAGAAATTGAGCACTATTAAGTCTCTGACAATAGCGAAGAAAATGCAAGAACGTCTATTACCGAAGAAGACGAGCATCGGTGGCGAACAGGAACAGAAACGGCGGCAGCAACAGCAACGATCGCTCTAAATTACCCCGTGACTCCACCGGAGAACAATGCGGTGGAATGCACCGCGAACCGTCTTCCGGCTATGAGAGAAACGATCGTGGTCGAACCACGCTTATACGAGTTCGTATGAGAAATTGCAACGGTGTAACAATGCTTGTTCCATAGGATAGACGCGAACACGTTCGTATAAACATCGAGGGAAAGGTATCTTTACCTTTTTGCTAGAGTCACTTCTTGTCCGCGCATAGTGAGTCATAGATGCTGTAGAAACGGCGAGAAATCCCCTTGTTGAGGATTCTGTGATAATTTATTTAAGTACCTCTTGGTTACATTCCGAATTTTATTGAAATCTTTCATCTCGGTCTTTGTACATACACACATACACACGCATATATATAAGTATAAATATCTATCTGTTTAAACAATATATGGCACGCACATAATACAATATGCATATACAAATATATATACAATCTGCAAAATGTCTAAAAAAAAATCTAAAAAGGACGTAAGAATTCATAAAATCTGCAAAAACCTTCTACAATGAACTTTCAACAATCAAACCTCATTATCACAAATAGTCTAATCTTTTGAGTCAACTTGATGACGAATGTAACTTGATTTGAATGTAAAAGAGAAACTTGAAAAAAATTCCCATTAGTCAACGCGGTAGCAGCAGAGAGAAGCTATTTTACAGCGAGTAAGCAAAGAAAGGAAATGATTGGAAGGGAATGAAGGGCAGTCAGACGAGCATTGTTCCGGTTAATCCTCTTACTGCGATTTTTGCCTGCCCCATCGACGCGGGTATCCGAAAAATGCAAACAGTTACACGAACGAAGCGAACTAACGGCGTCACGGCCATCCGAATAACGCATAGATCCGTTACTTTTGCAACGAGCAGAAGGGAACGAACAACCGTAAAATCGCAACTCTACATCAGCGAACGATTTCGAAAGTTCATGGAAACGATGTCAGCCTGGTGCCACGTGGAGAACGTAGGCAATGACATCGACGCGACATCGATGATACGAACGCTACGAATGTTCCATTCCTAGCGAACGTCTGGTAGATCGATTCCATCGCTTGGAATAGTGAAATCTTCTGCACGGTTGGGATTTACGGCAACATGAATTCTTGCTTTTTATACTTGAACTTATACTTAGCTCTCAAATCAGCGTTTCATAAAGGTAGCAAATCTTCTGTTTGTACTAGCAATTTATTTATTTTGACAATTGAAGAAAACAGTTGGAGATATTTGATTCGAATTGAAAAAGGATTATATATGCATATAAGGATACATATATGCATTGCTGTCTTTTTAATAAAATGATATTTATAAAATAGCTCTTATAAAATAGTATTTATAAAATGGTACTTGTAAAAACAGATTAAAAAAAGATTTTATGTCCAAATTATTTGAATTTCTAAAAGTATCGAATTCAATTTACCACGAATCGTAACCAGAATTATTGACAGTTACGAATACTAAATGGTAATTTAAAATGGGCATTCGCGATGCCTTCGACGACGATAACGTATTTATTTTATCGATTTCGAAATTGCAACAGCTCACAGCGTGTCGAGTATTATAAGGCAAACGGAACATCAGAATCGTTGCCATAAGACGCTTCATTGCGTCGCTGATATTGGCTATTCTCTATCGCGTAGATACAAATAAAATTTGTACAGTGATTGACGAGGCAGATACCCGAGAGAAGACACTAAACCAGAAACTTCGCTGAACGAAACGATGCTCCGTTACGTCTCGAAATTTCGTGTATGACCGCGCAAACTAATCAAATTTCAATCGCAAATAGGATTTCGCCCAGGTCCCAGGTTGAAACCGATTCCGATATTGAGATAGAACCAACGTAGTAACGAAACAGAATAATGTTAAATTATATTTAATAAAGAAAATATATTTAAATTATATCTTGTTAAAATCTCTAAGTATGCACAAGTGTGCTTATATTATTAACGTCTAGCGTTAATTAACACGACTTACGGTCTGCGAAAAATGATTACACACGCGATTGTTTCATGTATCCTATCGTAAGCAGCATCGTATATCGACGAAATTCTCCATCGAAACACGTAAGCCTAGAGGAAGGCAACGTCTTTTTCTAGCAGCTGTCAAGAAAAATTTCAGGGCGATCGATCCATTGAACAACGTCCAGGCTGGACCTAGCTTTCGTCGAGACGTGTTGAAGAAACGTGTTCAAAAGTATCGTTAAAAACTCGTGTGGAAGCCGTGCGACGTTGGTTCCTTTATGCTGTTTAAGTTCCATGAGTAATCTCGAAGAACAGAAATAGAAGCAACGTGTAACAGAACTCTCGACCACTTCCTCCCATTTTCCCTTTTCGTCGAGTAACTTTGTCAGGAGTTTCGTTTTTTATTGTTTTCCGACCCTTACAACCCTTCGAATGAAACGAGTAATCGTACCAACGACGTGATTCGAAACACTGAAATGGGCTGGAAGGTAAATGAGAAAAAACGAGCTAGCGTTTAGTTCGTCCGGGATAGATTTTTCTGGTAGTTCGGAAAAGTTTGTTGAAAAAAGCTGGTACAGGGAAAAAGTTACAACGTTGAAACGTGCTTCATGTCAAACGGAACTGCGGCGAACCAAAATTTTAGAGGAAAGACTTTTTCAACGAGTCTTTGAGTCAATAAAGATATTTTAAGCTCGACCAGTTTCCCCCCGGGAGGTTTAAGAATTTAATCACTCTCAAAATACAATACAAGTCCACGTCCCTTTATCGTAAGCTTATCAACCTTCTCGCGTCTCTATTTAGACCCCTTAAAGTATTTTAGAATTAATTACAGAAAATCATTCAAACATGAAATAATAAGAATCACAGAGAAGAAACATCAAGGGGGTATTCCAAGATTAACTAGAACAGGATAACCAAACGCGAAATAACAAAATTTATCTATCCAATGAAAATCTATGTCTAAACATCCTTCACTATTCAGTAATGAAACTTTGAAAATGAAGATCTTAGCTCCTAGAGACATGCAACCTCCATACACTATTCCATTCCATGAAACATTCGTTGACGCAAGAATTAATTAACTAAGACACCATTCACAGAACGTGTTTCAACGACAAATTAGTAAACGATCCGTCTCGCGAGCCTTCCGAGCCAGTCCTC
The DNA here is from genome assembly GCF_011952205.1 of Bombus bifarius. Classification (NCBI taxonomy): domain Eukaryota; kingdom Metazoa; phylum Arthropoda; class Insecta; order Hymenoptera; family Apidae; genus Bombus; species Bombus bifarius. Next base: position 520,365 of record NW_022884488.1, read on the forward strand.
GAAAATTACGGAGCAGCACTGAGACCATCAGGGAACCTGGGCAAATATTTACGCGGCCCGTTCGCACTTTCTCGCATTTGGCCCGTGATTCCTGCATCTGGGATTATTTATGGCTGCCTTGAAATTCCGGAAGAGGAAGCGGCCAGAATTCTCAGCGGGGACTACTAATCTTCAAGAAGCGAGTACCTCTCGTGGATTGCATGCAAATAGTTTTCCAGCGAACATTTGCGAGACGCTGAACGTCGTATTTCACGGTTCCACTAGTTCCAGCGAGACGGAGACTTCTAACTTCTTCGCGACAATTTCATGGTATTTAGGTAAGATGTGGACGAGAAATAGTTTTCGTCGTTGATGAATAACGTTTTATCAGAAAATAGTAGAATATTATATAAAACTGTGGAATTCTAGAACGCTAGGATATAAAGTACAATTATAATAATTAAAGTTGATAAGAACTTAATTGAACTTAATTGGTCATTCGAAGCCATTTTGCTCTGACAGTGTAGAATGATATGACGTGATTTCAAAGTTTAATAATTTTAACTAACGTCCCAAGTCAAATTATTAATAATTTGAAGATTAGTGGAACCATTCTATGTTTAAAATTAATCATACAAAATTATTTATCTCTATGTAATGTCATAAGATGATCTCTTTATTAATTTCAATTAACATTTCAACGATGCATATTTGCTACATCCGGAACGGAAAGGATAATGTATATAAAGAGTTTGCATGATTCAAGGGATGAATATATTAAAACTAAAATGTCTCACTTCAGGGACGAATTTATTAAAGTCAGAATGTTCCTCTTTAGGGACGAATTTATTCAGACGAGAAGAGAATAATTATCTTTCACTTACTAAGATAAATAATCTATAAATATAATATCATTGGGCTTATTGTTAAGCTTCACTATGCATAAACAAATTTTATACACGCAGGTATATTTACTCGTATTAATATTTATTGCACCATTTGAAATTAAGTTTAAATTTAAAGAAAAACTGAATGTACTATACCTACATATGTTAGCGTTAACATTCTTCAAGAGATTAAAATACAAATAACAGATTACGATATAATAAAGGAAAATACAAAATTTATGTTGACAGAATAACAGTTTTAGTTTCAACGAACGTAAGAAAAAACAGATAAAAATTATTTAATTTCGAAACATTTATCAGTTAGTCAGATACCAAATTACAAACTGATAAATCTAATTTTTCTTTTATTAAGCAAACAATTTAGAGATTCCTAAATGCGAGCATAAATTATCAACTAATCGGTAAATATTCCAAGGCAATTCGGATTAGATACGAGTATCAGTCTGATAAATCATGAGAACAACACCATAGGCAAGCTTCGTAGATCGTAGAGTGTAGAGAATCGCAAAATTTGTATGTGGAAGAGAAATTTCTTGTGGTTTTAAGGCGATGTGAAACTTGTATCGTAAGGAATAAAGCAGAAATGTCGAGGATATTGGCGAGAGAAAATTCACTGTGACGAGGGAGCACGTTGAACTCTCGAAATATGTTAACCCTTAATTAGAGAAGCTTTATTAGCGTAATAGTTGCGTGGGCTGACTGCTACGTTCCTAAGCATGGAGTAACACTTCAACCAGTGTCTTCCTTCATAAACCATTCATTTTTATTTAATCATTACGCTTTATATCCAATATATTGATCTTTATCTTACGTTCTTTTTTGTATTTTATTTAACGTTTATCACATACGTTAAATGAAGAATTTTAGAAAATGATCGAATTTTTAGTTTCGCGTACTGGATAAAGTACTTTAAAATATAAGGATTTTATCATTGTTGATACAAATTAATGATATAATTTATGAGACTAATAATAAGCATGCAATTCACATATTAACTTATAACTTACATTATGAAATTTTTATCCGAAATTTAATAAAAATAATTTTCCACTGTAATACCTAACACACTTTTTGTACTGTAGGCAAACTTTCTATTTGTATAAAGGATACGTGTTTCTTACATTCGTTACTTCACTTGATCGATGATCTGTTATTGACGGTACTTATTAATTTAATCTGCATTTTCACGTAACACAGCGATTTCTTTTATCTGTTTATATATTCATTCTACGATAGAGAATGTAACTAAAAAATATTGTATATGTTTAAACTATCGCACTTAGAATAATTTATAGTAAATGGATTTCTCTTTACTCCACGGTACTCAGAAATGAAATTATCCTAATGCCTTTACTGGCTGTCATTCTTAATTCTGAATTTTCCTCTCAGCCACGTCACTCTATTTATCAGATTGGCAAAGCTGTAGGCGACAGCTATTTCAGATATTTAAGCACGAGCAGAAAGAATTCATGGCCGTCTTGGATAACTTAACTGGTTAAAGCAGTTGGCCAACGAAAGGTCTAGCAGCCTTCGACCTTAATTTACTGCATTTCATCACAAACACAAAGAACTACAATAAAAATGTACACCTGAGTTAAGGCACAAGAGAAAGGCCGAACTTTAAAAACGAAAAAAAGTAAAAGTGACATAAAAGCTACCAAGTGCAAAAAATGATTTCTCCTTCAATTTACTTCATTTCATCGCTAACAGGAAAAATGAAAATAAAAATATACAGGATGTTTCACAAAATTACCTGTCAAACTGTAAGAGTAATCTGCTGACGAAAATGACAAAGAATGCCATTCGAAATTTCATAAACTGCGCACGATCGATTTTTCGTATTCTGTAATACTGAATTTATTACCACATACATAAAGTTTCTACTTTAATTTTATAAATTGGACAGTGGGAAGAAGATGATGTCAAACCATTATTTTTAAAATCCACTTACCATGACATTTCTTATAATATATAATCTTATGAGAATGAAATTTTGAAATTATCGAAAAACATAGTTCGAGAGTTCAACTTCTAAGAAATTAATATTTCAACTTTTATATTTATTTTTGTGATAAATTATCTGCAGCAAAAATTTCATATAACATTTTTTCCACGTTTTCACTTGTAAATTATACTTGCGTAACTTAACTAAAAAAATCAAAGACACCCCATATAAATTCATAACATTAAAAAATAATCGTTTAATTAAAAAAGCCAACAAGCTCGAATTAAAAAGAAAAGGAAAGAAACATGCAATAAATGAAAAAGGACATTTACATGGAATAACAATTTTCTTCTTCAAAGGAGGTCGATACTGGACATCAACGACTTCCTATAAGGTTTTTCTAACCATACTTGGCACTCGATCAGCAGTCTATAATCCAGGATAACGCTTCCGTCGTTTCAGTTTTGCAAATTCCTCCTCTCTTTTTAAACCAATCGTCCCTTGGTTTCACTGTACCAACGGACGTAACATCTTAAATAAGTTTCTTAGGAAACGGCGGTATCCTATTTACGATATCGAAAGAATTCTAAACTTCATTTCGCAAGTACGATAGGAATCCCGTGGACTCGTGCCGCTCGAACGAATCGAAAGATATCGAATGGCGAGGTACGGAATATTGAATTTCCCGGGGAAACGGGAGACAATCCGAGACGGCCGGTTGATTTGCTGGTTCCCCGATCCTTCCTTACCGCTCTTCCGGAACGTTCCCGCGCAAACAGAAAATTTTATGAAATATCACTTCACGGGAACCTGGCTCGTTCTCATTCGGTGTGAGATTAACTTAACCCTATCACACACGTATGTGGGCAATGACAATTTTCGATCGACTCGAAAATGTAATATAATCGCGAAAGTATTCGCGTGTATGCTTGTTGACATCTTTTATGAACGTATTACGTGTATTGTATGAAACATATCTTGAAATTTCATTAGTATTCTAATGACACTCGATAATCATTGGTCAAATTTTAAGCAAGTGCGAAGATGTATATGGAAGTTGCAAAATATTCAGTACAAGTATATATTTGGCAGAGATCACGAAAGTATTTAAACAGGCAATCGTTGACACGTTTTGCTTTGCTAACGATTTATACTTAAGGTGACTATATATACCGTGTACTAATTTTTTACTAATTATAACTTTCTCTCGCTAAGTATTTTTACGTATCATGTCAATACAATCTTAGCTGTCGCGTCTCATTATAGTGTTAATGAGATATCAAAATGTTTCATATAACACGCATAACACACACATACAAATTTTCTACGATAATCTACATATACGAATATTTCTGCGAGCTACTACAAAGTACAAATGACGACTAGCTAATTTTATAATCGTTATCAATAGCTATTTCAGCATGCAATAAAACTCCCATAAATTGGTCTGTGAATTCATATATTCCACAACGATGAAAATTATTAATATTAATTTTTTTCTATTATATCGTTAGTTTTAATAATATTTTTTGAATAATGTAATTCTCAATAGTATAACGAAATCGGAAAAGAAAATTCCAAAATATAGCACGAGCGGAATGGAATTTACTCCCGCAGCAGTCTCACAATACAACAGAGTGCAGAATGAAATGGAATACGGAAAGAATCGTATTTCGTGTCGCCGCAAATTAGCAAACGGTAGAAGATATTCACTTTCGTAACCGGTTAACGCTTCTCGCGGCGGAACAGGGGAGCCGGGATATACCTGTATGTTAATTAAACGAGCCCCGTTGCTTCTCGACTTTCTCGATATGCGTTACGTGGTTGAGTAATATAATCACATAATTGTCGCCTCGCGTATAACGGCGACCGTGTCCGCGAAGTAGAACGACCGGCGAAAGTCGAGCACCGAGAGAAAATCTCGTGGAATCTCGTTGGAAACAATGCCTCCGGCGAACGTACCAGACGCCAGGATGGAAGCAATACATTAGTCAACTAAATGGATCTATCTGCGAGTTGTATCAAAGAAAACGAAATGCTTCTATTTTTCCTCTGGTCTTTTTTTTTTTTTGTCGAGAAATTTAGATTTTAATATAAAAGGAATAAATCGAAATGTCGAGTTTCTATATATTTTTCTATATATTTGAATATCTATCTTTCGTCCATATTTTTTCAATTTAGATTTGATAGATTCGATATTGTGAGATTTGAAAATGAAAAAAGAAATTAAAACGGTTTCTCCTTTCTCTTTCTTCCATACATTTTCTCTGTCTATGTTTGGATTTCATATCTTCAACTGCTTTGATTTCGTAAGGCTTGAAGTCTGAATTTTAAAATGAAGAAAGTAAATTGAAATGATTTCTTCGTTCTTATACCTTTGTGCTAATTCTTCGTTTACATTTCGATCCGATATTTCTATCTACTTTGATTTCGTAAGATTTCAATTGAAATGTTAATGCGAAGGAAAAGCAAATTAAAATGTCGAGCCCGTCTTTCGCCCACTTTCATATTTAATCATCTTAATTGCAACAGTCTTATGTAATAAAGATACGCATATTTTTAATACTCGACGTAGAATTAATTCATTTAAATGCCGTCTTATGAAAATACATCGTTTTTTAGAAATATGACACGACTATACTATACTATTTGCAAATAAAATATTACACTGTTATTCCTCGAATTTGACATGTCTGCAAGTAGTTTTCGTTTATCAACCGAGAGACGGATTTTTCATGTATTAAGAGATTAGCATATAATTCAAATGAGAAATCATACTTATTGCATAACAATAACAATTCTTTCATATTTTCTACAAGTTTAAAGAACTTTCTACAGAAACGAACGGCTTGATAGAAAATAGATACAGAAATTAAATTCAAACATCAGAAGAAGGATAGTTGTTTCATTAAAAGGGCAGAAGATCCATCGGGAGTTTATTTTTTAGACTCTAAAAGATATTTGCTTCTATACAGCTGTAAAGTTCATGTAATTTTCATCACGTTATTAAAAATTTCGTTTGAGTTCGACTAACAGGTTTAACCAGTCAGTTTTTAAGAACTTGATCATAGTAGCGCGGTAATCTTGCAATTAGAGGCAACCTCGACGAACAAAGACAATAAACGTAGAAGGTCGGCTAGGTGAGTCTGGTGAAGACGACGTGGCGGTAAGAAACGAGAATAAAAGCTGGAGAAGACGGTAGAAAAGAAACTTGGCACAATTAGGACGCTCCTATCCGGCATCTCTCGAAAGAGGAAACGGATCCTCGTTGCAAACGATCACATGGAAGAATTCACGCCGATGGCCACCACGATTCTCTCTGTAATTGCACTGCGAAAAAAACCGATACTGGCTAGCTCCTTCGAATTACATAAAAATTCAACCCGTGAAGATTAAACGAGATAATCGATGGATATTCTTTGTTTTAGTTTAAAACTAATATTTCTTGTAAGAAACATTTTAAGAAATATTTTATGTTCATTGAAATTTTATTATATCAGCAATAATTACTCTTATGTAATAAAAAATGATTATTTTGGTGTATAGCTCATGTATACAAATTTGTATGAAAAATTAGTTTAGAGTTTTGCTAATAGGTTAACAAATAAATTCCAATTTTTAACAAGAATTTTAATAAGAATTTTCAATAAGAACGATTGCCAGTACAACTGCGTAAATTAATTTTTCACAGAACTGCTTCTTACGTAAATTTCATTAGAATCAATGTACGTGCTGATTGTTAATTGTGTCCAGAATTTTTTATGTTTTCAATCATCATATGATAATATTTCACGACGATGCTCAGAAGCTATCGTTTTTAACAGAAAATATTTTTTCTGAGGCTATAAGTACATAGGAAAAGTATATTTAAGCGCAGTCTTGCAAATGATTTCACCAGAGGATAATCGATATTCACAAGATATACCTGAGGTAGTATCTTATTTTTATCAGTTTATTCTACGTAGGAGGAAAGACAAAAGGATATTTTTGAGGAAGCTGTGACGTAATAATTCATTCTATTTCAGTAATCACTTTGTCTTCCTCTTTCGCTAGAAGCGAGAAGCGTCATAAGAGGTACTTTGAGGATAAAACGAACGCGTTATAAATTGCAAAAGAAGATCTTCCACTTCGAACGAAGAGACGAAAGTTTCCTCTACCATAATAATCCTTCTTCTCGTTAAATACAACCAACTTTTAATAATTCAGACGTTTCAACGCAGCCAATGGTTTCCGATATTTTCCCAGGAGTTCCAATCAGAAATACATATTCAGAAAGATGATTAAAAGACAGAGAAATGTGCATTCGTGCTTTTTCCTTGCGTCAGGTACGAACGAAGAGCTTTCGTTCTCGCCGAGAACGGAACTCGTTAATGCACGCTTAATGAGTACAATTAGAAGATAGGGTAAAACACGGCGGCATTAAAAGAGAAGAACGAGAGGGAATGTCATAACCTTTCTTACTTTCATGTTTTTAGAATCAGGATATTTCAATCTATTTAATTGTTCGTTAGCTTCAGTGCAAATACTTCACGACTTTTTCATTTCGTTGACTTTATTTCTTTATACACGTGTCTGAATCGTGAAATTTTCTTATGAAACTTATACATAATACTGGTAATGAAAAGAAACGCAATTTCTTTCTACTTCTTTAATAAAAAATATTAATATATATTTATTCTAAACTATAATCTATCATCTAACCCTTGCACCACTGTAGCCTAAAACAATCTACATGAATGAACAATCGTACACTTTATGATGAAAAATTTATTTAACAATATAGAAGAATGAAACACGATCTAAACATCTAGCCACGAAAATGTACAAAAATTGAAAGTCTATCAACATCTACTTCATATTCTAAGAACTCCAAAGCAAACGTAATAAAATGCTAAAAGAGAGCACAAGTACTCCAAGCAGTAAAGCATTCAATTTTCTCCATCGCATCTTACAATTTCGTTTTCAATAACGAATACGAACAAAGTAAATTTCCAGCGGTTTATACGACTGACAAACAGGCCGGGGTACGAATAACCGTACAAATTTATGGATTGTTCCCTGACCGTGAGCAAGTGGAACGTCTGGAACCTGTTTCCCGAGGGGAATTTATTTCTCTCGAAACGTATCGAGACACCTTGCCACGGTAATTGCAACACGCTCGTCGATTGTGTCGATCTCCAGACGGATGACGCAAACGATGACTCCTTCACGCGTGAAAAAGCTTCGACGTCGACACGCCGTCGTCAAAGGATGACTAACATCATCAACGAGGCATTAATAGACGGAGTTAGCCGCGACAACCTTTTCACGGGGAATTATTGTGCACGAGCGTGCACGTCGATACCAAGAAGTCTCTACTGTTTCATCTAGCAAGCTACGAAACGAAAACCGAATGCTAAATCGAATAATGAAAACTACGAGAGATCTTTGATGACTCTCTGGATAAATGACATATATCAGGAATATTCCGTACGGATGCTTGTTTTGTGAAAAGACAGCGAAGAAGGATGATTAGTTGAGTGTTCGTTAAAATTTCATAGGTTTCATGGTAAATACATGTTCCTCTTGTGTGTGATGAAAAATTTCTAATTCAGAAGGTAGAGAATGAAAGTCTCGTTGCAATTAGTTAAAACAGTTGTGGCAATAAATGATACATACACATGGCGGAGATTCGAAATAGATAAAAGAGGAACATTTTCTGACGATAGTAAGAAAATAATAGTGTTTGTAAGAGTGTCAATCTATAGTTACTAAAATCCTTCGTATTACATCAATTCTCTCATTTTTTAAGCATCGATATGACAATATTGTCGTTTAATTATTACAAAGTCAAATAGAAATATGTAAAAGCAATAAATATGCAAAAATGTATCTAAACCGTAATTATATTAAAATAATAAATACCGACGTATAATAATCTAAAATCCAAAATAACGGTCTGTAATTTGCAACAGCAAAATTTTGCACCCTCTGTTTCGAGCTCACTTTCGCACAAAAGTCCTCCGATACCATGCAACATTGGCATCAACCCCTCCGATCCTCGACACACGACCACATCAGCATAATATCCCAAAGAGGAACGATGGTCAGTCCATGCATCATCCAGGTTGCTAGGGTTTCAGATCACCATAAACGTATGGTCCCCTCGGTTGCAGAGGCGAACCGCTGCTGTATTCAGGAGCATCGATCAGAGAGTTTACGTCCGCGCGCTCAAGTCACCCCTTTTCCTGCTCCGGTTCAATAACCGGCGAGTATCACAACTAAAATTAACTCTCCCTTCAGCGGTGGCGTCAAGCTGCTCCTGGGACTGAGGCGGTGTTCACCTGGTCGTCCCGGAAACTCTCTCTCGCCCACGGTTGTCGATGTACAAAGAGTATGGAAGGAACAGCGTGGCCGACTTGCCCGTGTTACCGTATTAACAAATGTCGCTGGAGGAACGACAACGTTTCGTATAACTTTCCGAGCTACACTTTGATCGCTCGTTCGTGGATCCTCGATTCAACTCGCCCTGCTCGAGGATGAAATATGGAATTTTGTAGTTGATGGTTAAACCGTGGATAATGATACATTTATGAGAAATTTACAGGTGCACACATGATGCGTATAATATTATAACGCATGTAGAATGCACAATTATGTAAAATATCTATATATTTATATTCGTAGAAAGAAATATTTATATTTGTGCTTGAGTTCGATCTCTTTAGTCGTATTCATAAAAATACGAATTTGCATAAATGTCAGTCTAACGATACTATACAAATTACATAAAAGTCATTATTGAGAGAATATTGAACACGAAAAGTAGAAAATCGACCACTCATCCTAACAGAGTAGAGTCTTTTGCTAGCAAAAAACATAGAATTACGAATATATGTGAATTTATCTTGGTTGAGAATATAATGAAGTTTTTGTTGTATCCTGTCTACTATTATCGTATACACGAACGTCACGCGACATATTTTATCGAAGATTCAAACAATCTGTCGTGAGTAATAAAATCCTACGCACGTATCCCATAGTCTGTTCCCTTCCAAGAAAGAAAAACATGGCGCCATGTCTTGACCCACGAAATTATTCTTTCATTCAAGAGACGTTTCCCTTGCTTACTTTGAAAGACTTGGAACAGGAGTTGGCTACATCCAGGCACCTGCCAGAGACAGCTTGCCACCGTGTGGCTGCGTTGTCGTTGTCTGATAGAAGGGTGCATGGAAAATTACGGGTGACTCGTCCTAGTGTAAGTGGAGGCCGATGATCGATATCGAACATCGTTGAAAATAACACCGCCACGAATGATGTTCGCCCTCTGCGGATTGTCAGACGCCCCCGCAAATAGCTTCGCGTTGCCATCATCTTAAAACCGATCCTAAATAAATTCTTACGGACATGAATTTTCCGGTATGATTCCAAATTATTTTCGATTATGATGCTCGAGAGCCAATTTCAAACTTGAGACTGAAAAGGAGAAATTGTTTGTAGAGTAACTGTTTTACCGAGAAACTATTATAATTATCATGACGAGGAAAATGTAATAGATGGACATATTAGGGTAGATGTAATAGAAACATTAGAATAACAAATAACAATAATTTAATGTATCCAATAACCTATTTTATATGCATGTAGTATAACCAAATTCTTCTTTACTTATAACGAATTGATAATTAACCATTGATGCAATAATATGATGATAAAATAAAACAGTAGAATAACTAATATGTAAAATAGCACCTAAAAATTACAGACGAGAAATTCGTACATGCATAAATTTAAACAATAAATTTCATAATATTATAACAAATGATCAAAAATATTCTGTCATCTTTGTCAATCATTTCTGAGTCGCTATGCAATGTGCAGAAATAAACACCGCTGCACATGTCTCATTAATATCTAACTGTCAGCACAGTGTCTTCCAATTTTGCATTTTAATGAATACTAAATGTGTAAACACCTAAATATTCATCAGACATTTCAAACGATGAATAAGTATTGTATAAAGAATCTATGAATGTAGCAATTTAAATCTAACTGAAATATAACATCAATCTCTACGAAAAGGATCGACGCGTAGATTAGGTAAATTCTTTTATCGAAAACACGAATAATTTACGAGAAAACAATCGACCGAAGAAAAGTTAGTAAAAAGCTAGACAAAAAGCTAGTAAAAAAGCTTGCAAACAAATCGTTCGTGTTTCAAATACGATCTTAAGATTGATGATCTCATCTGGCCGTGAACGTGTCTCCATTGATGCCACGATAGCAACCGTGTGTGTTTATCGTTCCACGTACGAATTTATGTTCGCCTCTAGAAGAACCAGCCTTGACATTCCACGGGAAAGACGTGGCCTGGCGATCTCGCGAGGTTACGAAGATTAATCGATCCACCGCGACGTTGAGCAAATTTTCAAGATGCGTTAAAGACGCATTTTTTGACATCGACCATTTTAACTACCACCTTCAAATTTCATGAATGAAATTATTAGCCCCCGAGTGTTGATCTCTGCTTACTTTTTCACTCTCGATGACTCAGGCACGCGAAGCTTTTGAAAAGTTCTAATATTAAACCAGGCAAACTGGTTCTATGTCAACCAGAGAATTCTTGGCTTCGAGCTCCGCGAGTTCAGTTTGAAAATTCTTGAAAAAAATATGACGGGTAATGTGTGTGTGACATGTTTCTGAATGAAGGAAGTGAGCTAAGTTTCGTGAATGATGAAGAAGATATGTAGATTAATGTGGAAGAAGACTTTGAAGAAGAAGATCTTTTCGTGACAATCTTCGTTTACAAGGAAATCTACTTTGAGAATCGTTAGGTACCTATGCCAACAGCTGGCAGAGAAACTGAGTTCTTCGTGTGCCTTTATTCGGTACGAGATATATAATTAGATCCACGAATTTAATTCAAGTTATCTATCATATTAATTTTAGTATATTTATAAATATAAATGTAAAGTATTAATATATTTAGTTATTTTGATATCGAATTTGTTGGTAATAGTACGCGGAAATGTAGACACTGTTTAAAAAACATCGAGTTAATTCTCTCGAATGTATATACACTTTATAAATATTCAAATTCGATTTTCTCGAAAAGTATCAAACTCAATTTTAACGTGCTATATTCGCCACGATATTTGAAACATTTGGTTACTATATTCAGAGATTCATGTACTATATCATCACATCGTACATATGTTAAAAATAAATTAAAGTTTCCATATTATCATAAATAAACTTAATAGAAATTGAAATTTTTGTTTGTTACATAATATCTGGTTGCGCCTACCAAAAAACTAAATAGTCCAAACAGACACGTTTGGCTTAAAATAAATTCAAAGACAAAAAGTTAAAGGTATTAAACATATTATTTTAATCTAATTTATTCTTGAAAAAAGCAACTGCTCTCTATCACGCATCTAATATAAAATACAACTTCTCAATTCGAACAGGCATAGCCAAAAATAGAATACTCTGATCGATAAACCTACGTTTTCACACACTCCAAACTCCTGAATGAACTTTATTTATCTCTTTCAGGAAACGGGTAAATATTCTACTCCAATCCCTCCCTAAACCTCAAAGAAGCGAAGAGCCAATCCAATAAAGAATTCACGATCACTGGCCAGACGAGGCAACAAATTTTCTAATAAACTGGTGAAGAACTAAATATTCAACGAAAGAGGAACAAAATAAATACATCGAGAGCCCTGAAACTTCCGATCGTCCATTCGTGTCAACCTCATGGAATCGTAAAATAGTCTTGTGGCGTCGACATCCGGAACATCGACTTCCTACTCTGGCTGAACTCTTTTGACGAGGAAATCCCCCGGGTGTAGAAAGTTCCTTGCCTCGGGTTCTTTCGTTCGTTCAACGGCTAGTTCGTCAGACTAAACGAAGCCCGCGGCTACGTGAAAAAGCAGCCACGATCACAGATCTCCGCGCTTCCCGAATAGGAACGACCAGGTCGACGCTTCTCCAGGAAGAAGACGCCTTTTCCGGGCACACAAGCCCGCGAAATTAGACGATGAATCTTCTATGAGCGGGGTTTCCCGGACTCAACTCATCCCGCGTTTTTCCATGGACATCCTCCCAGTCATCTTTCACGCAAAACCGAAGAAGAAAAGGCGCAAGAGGAAGTGGAAAAGGGGTGAAGGCGATTATGTACTAACATCTCGATTATGGGGGTTGCGACGTAGGCTGCTGATGAAAGTAAGGCTGAAGATGCACTTGACAAAATATATTTCATAACGCAATTCTATATATAAAATAATAGCACAAACGCAAATTCTATAATTTCGACGAAATTTCACAGCGCAAAGTCTTACGATGAAACATCTTACAGCGCGATATTTCATAATAGAAAGCCCGTATTATTGAAAATTTATCCACGTTGGCAAAATCTACATTTCCAAATTCGACATTTTCCTAAATTCTACTGTGGGAGGTTCTACAATACTTGTTCAATTTTGGATGAAAAATTCGAATTCTTTCCATGTGCATTTTGCGGTCACTGTTCACGAAAAACTGAAGAAGAGAAGATGCGAGAGCAAGTGGATGCAGGTTGAAGGGCGCTGATTACGAGCACCTCTATTACGCGGGTTGTGATCTAGGTTGCTGAGGCTGAAGATGCATTTCCGCGTGAGAGAAAACGCAGAGCTGCGTTGACCTTTAAATGTTGCGGTTATTAATACGATGCTTCCATCGATGCTTATTGACAGCTTGCTGGAGGCTATTATCTGTGGAGGCAGATAAGAGAAGCTTCTGCGCTAAACATGAAGTCACTTTTGTGAGAATCAGTGAATTATTACGCGTTGAATGCAGAAATGTAACTAATAGTAAGACCACAGCTGATATTAATTTCTGAAGATGATAATTAGGTACGGATGAAGTACAATAGAAAAATCTTGGGGTAATTTCTTTAAGGTTTTATATAATGATAAGTACAAACATGCAGTATATTTAAAGTAAATATTTATAAAAGGAAAAGAAGAAATGCAACATTACTCATCAAATTGGCTTTAGGTATTTTTCAAGAGTTTTCTAAGTGTCCCAAGAATTTTGTAATTCCTTTGTTGGAATACTTTAATGAGGGATGTGATTTTTATGAAGTTTTGTTGGTACATGGAGGTGATCGAGTTTGAATTTGATGCATTAACTACACGTGACAATATACAGTCTTCAAGGTAACAGATTGATGGTTAGAGTCGTGACCTAGTTATAGGCATATCTGATCCCCTGTTGTGGTTGGCCAAAATCGATGGTTATTATGTGGCTTCTTTATGAGGAACCACGAGCTTCAACTCAAATACCAATTCATTGTCTTTGATATCTGTAGTATTCAAAGTGTAATAAATGTTGCTAGACAATATACTTTTCAGGATTTAAGGAATCTGTCTAACGATTATTGGGCGAATTTCCATAAAATATACTGCTATAGTGCATTCGAAAAAGTTATTAATTTATCTTTGTAGGAGATGAAAGAATTCAAATTTTTATCATTTAAAAGGATTCAGAAGATGAAGAAAATTGTCGAAGAATACTTTTACTAAGCGCACAAATTTTATATGAAGAACAAAACGGTTCATCCAGCTCGAATAATGCATTACTTAACGCTCACGCATTATGCGAGCGTTTTAATTAGTCTCCAATACCAATGAACCAATGACGAAGTGTTTCTCAGACAAAAGTGTTACAAAGATCTCAAGAACAATGCACCCTCGCCATCTGTTACGCTACAGAACATCAGGAAGTAGGATGAAACGAAAGTGAATATTTTCTGTGAAATTCCTTATTCCTATTCACATACCTACTTTCCAACATCATTTTAAAGTTATTTGGGATAATACGACAAATTTTTCATTTCATATATCAATCATTTATAACGAATTAACTATGGGAATGTTACACTTACAAAATTGCAGATTTTCGTAAATAATCTCGAGATTTGTTCGTGAATTCGTTCTCTTTCCCAATCGTGAAGAAGGTAATTAGACGTTCACGAATTCATACGTGGCTCAGCCGGAAAATTAAGTTACTTCCGGTTTCTTTAGCCTTATCTTCTCTTCAGAGAAATTATACTCCGTTCGAGAAAAAAAGTTCTAGTCTTTTCATTTCGATGCGAAGACCTTTTAAATGTTGCGTTTCAGCTTCTGCGAAGTATTTGTGAATGCGAGTGTGTTTGCAATGAACGACCTGTTTGTTGCGCATTGCACGTATTATATAATAAAATGAGAAATGTACGATGAGAATGAATAACTTTAAGCGACAGAAAGTTGAAAAACTATGACAGATATTTTCCTCTATTTCATTATTTTGTTGGATTTCAAACATTGATGATGAGTTCTTTCAATCGCTTTTCATTCAGTTTCACTTTCTTTTATTTTTCAGTAAATATTTAATTTAATACAAAACATTTATTTTCTATTAAGTACTTCTAATTTAATCTTTTAATGTTTATTTCATTGCCATTTATATCGTGTCAATTATTTCACTTCCTCGTTACCACAACCAATTATCTCAATTATAATTCTATCATTACCTGACAAGAAAATTATTAGGTACAAATCGTATTGTCAGTGGAAAAGTACTATATAATGGGTAATCGATGATACGGCTTGTAAAATCGGTCAGATGTTAAAGTTTATATGCTTCGAGAGCCAAAACGATAATTACTTTGAGGCACGTAGGAAGATAAGGTGAATCGGATCTCGTTCAGGATCCTATACTCATTTTATGTTCTCTATTTTATACTCTCGGACGTGTTACTGTATCTGTTCCATCAAATATACCAACATCGATAACGACATCGATAAATCTTCGACTCGAACAATATTTTACTCTTCCACAATGTCATGAAAATGGTTGCGCTAGGTACGCGAATGGTTGACGTCAGGAAGTGATTACGAAACTTGATGTTTCTTTCTACTCGCAACGCCGACAATAAAATCCAGGTAGATATAGATATCAAGTTCAAGAACGTACGACGAAAGATAGAACGGAAGGTTTACGATCATTTCGGCAGATTTACGAGATCAGTAGCGGGCTAAACAAGCCAACGAAACTATTCATCCCTTTACGGTACTTTTGTGAAACAGAAGGCATGCAACTGCACGCGTGACTTCTCTGCCATAATTTCAATGACCTACTTCTTAGACTTAGACCTTAGAGAAAAGCTAGCAAATTGTAAGAATAACAATACTTTGAAATAAAACGATTGTAAAATCGTCGATCCAAAGTTTTGCCTGTTTTCAGCATTACTTCTTTCTAAGATCCACCATTTCCATAAGCTACAAGATTAAACCTATCAATTTTTATCGATACGTTCACATATACACGTTGATCGAGTACCGCAGACTTAATGTCGAAATTTATTTATTGCCGGTGACGTATTTCTAACCTAACTTCAACATACAATGAAATACCTTCAAGCTTACCAAGCCGAGAGAAATATACATATATCACGCAGACAATCCACGCAAGCGATATACTGCTTCGCTCGCGAATACTACATCATGGCTAACACACGAATCTCAGGAGCACGATTCTGTATCATTTAATGTACCGTTCAAGATACGCGAGGACTTAAACTGACTGATGCTCGTTGCTAAATTTTCAGGCTCCAGACACTTATCTAGAATATTCATTAATGAAAATTTCAACAATAGTTGCGATCGTCAAATATGAAGTAACCATACAATATTTTAAAAAGGAGGTTTGCAAAGGTGGCAGAATATCGAAATTTTTATTCGATTGCGTCTAAAGAATACTAAGAAATCAACTTGATACTCTCTAAAATTTTACAATAAAAAATTCCACGATATTTCTCCGAATTCTACGATAGGACGATCCTCCATACTTTTTCAAACTATAAAGTCAAAAATTCCGCGACGAAATACCTTTCCATAAAAGATTTTACAACGCAGAAGTTCTTCGATACAAAAGTCGTTTGATTGCAGCTGAAGAATATTAACAAACCAACACTAAATATATACTTTCCCAAATTCTACAATAGAAAGTTCCACGATGATATATCCTCTGATGATATGTTCCCTGTATAAGAGAATTTTACAACATAGAACTCTCCAATACGAAATTCTACGATAGAGAATCATTCACTCGCAGTAAAAAAAATATTAGCAATGCAACAAGCGTCCACGAAAAGACGGACGATCCCATTTGAGTGTGCGACTGGAGTTCGCGGTTCGAGGATCCGAAGAAGCATCGCAGACGTCGAATTACACCGTCCTTTCCCTCCCATCGTTGCCGGGAACCATCGAGCCCCGGCCAAAGGTTTGCACGATGTTATCCAGCAGGCTGGCCAACCGGGAGCATCAGCAGTCGACGAGTTGGCGGCTCTCTGGCTCAATGAATGATTTCCGTGCGCTGTTGCCACGTTACGTCTGCATTCTGCACCCATTACTCCTACTGGCGTCGCGCGTTTTATCGTTTCCTGCAGTTTACTATTAAACATTGCGCAATTATGCCTCTACGCTGACCTAACAGCCGGACCCCGTCGCGCCGAGACTGCGTCATCGTTTTAGACCGACCCCCAGGAATGTTCCACGTTGTTGCACCACTAATCATCAGCGCAGGAGAGAAACTTCAAAGAATTGGAAACTCGATCGTGGAAATCGTTTGAGACAAAATTAAACGGGAAACACGAATAATTATTTGAGATTTTAGTTTCATTCGATATTTGAGATAGTTCTCACAGAAGGTAAACTCACTCCTCAATTCTATGTTTAATTTAATTTTTTAACTTCTTGTTGTTAGTGTTCATTTTCTCAAAAACAAGCTATAATTTCATTGAAATTCCTCCTGGGATTCTGACGATTTAATATGAAACAGCAGGGAAATGTAACGTGGCAGTAGAATAGCGAGAATAGCGAGATTCGCGTTGAAACGAATATCACGTCGTTAACGATTTGTAAATTGCAGGGATTAGTAAGGTGATAAAATATACGGATTATTTAGTTAGATAACAGATGATTGTAGTGATCTATTGATCATTTGTGCGATGCAAACACCATTGCAAGGAGATAATGCAAATTAACGATAAAACTAAAATTTATATTGATATTGCACTCGTAACAACCTAAAGGTATTAAAAAGGAAAAAAGATGACAAACAGCTGTAAACTGAATCGTGTAAATTGCAGTTATCATAAATATATGTCGCGTCACAAATTAATCATCGATATCTAAACAAACACGATTAGCAATTATTTGTACTCATACAAAATTGTCAGAAAAATGATTCATGGTTCTAAAACCTTGAAAAAATTTCCCAATTAGCACAAGAATCATAGCCAGTGAAGAAGGTTTTTCGCTATTTTCATATATTTACTAGCGCGACTGTGAAAATCAAATAACGATGATTCCACGAATCTACGATTATTGTCATAGCAAAGATAACAAGAGAAGTTGACGTAATAACTGATAATAGCCTTTGTTTCGCTGTCTAGTAGCAAACATCTAACGGAGAATAGCAAGTCATTTTGTAGCATACGTTAGTCTCAAAGAACCACTTAACGAACTCGCATTAAAGTAATCTCTCACATCCATTTCCGCGGCTATATTATTACAATAACCTACAATTCGCTATTTTAGCCCAGAAACTTTCCTTCTGATCTGTACTCATGACGTAAATCGAAGTTGGGTTTGTTTTATTGAAACCCACATCCGCTTACAATTCCAATATATTACAGACTCTAAAGTTAAGATTTTTGCCGTAATACACGAGTTTCCTTATGATGCAAGCACGTTGCAAATACAATTCGAAGGTGAATTTTCCTCTAGAATTAAAATGTTCTAACAACTCAAACGAATAACCATCGAAACTGACCAAATTGATTCAAAATCGAATATTTATTTCTTATTAAAGTCTAAACTTTCCTCAAACATTGTATGTCTTTTTCCACAATTTTTACATAATTAAAATATTACATAAGAAATAAAATATCAAGCTTTATCCCACACTAGCCAGCTTTCTCCGTACATTTGTTGCACAATTCCCAAACCAACGTCCACGGTTAAGTGCTAATGACGAATTACGCGTATTAGGTACCCGTGGATGATTGATCGTTGGCCTTAGGGAGAAGAAATGATTAAACGGCAACGTTGGAAAGGCGCGGCTGCGTCTTACGTTATGTCTTGTGAAGCAAGCTCTCTTTTTCATGCAGCTCCCTTAATCCTTTTGATAAGTACCAATTGTGTTTTATCTCACAGAACACCATCTATGTTTGTAACATTATTACGAATCATGTATACCATTGTTTTTAGATCAATTTCTATAGTATTAATAGTATCTCTATATCGTTAAAAAACTCGATTTTGAATAAAATATGAAAGAATATTAATATATCTGATTTCTTATCTCAATCTTGTGCAAGTCCTTTTATTTGAATAAGAACCGGGATTTCTTCTAACTTTCTAATAAAAGTGCATCAGGAAGACTGTAAACACTAATTACTTCTCTAAATTCTACAAAAACCTTACCAAAAGAAAGACACTTTTACCAAAAGAAAATTACAATTTTCATTGAAAGCATATAGCTACCTAAGCTATGGAAAGTTGAAAGGATCAAAGTGATCTTGATACTTTTAATGCCGGAAGGATTAAAAAGAAGAGGATTTCAATGTAAACAGATAGACAGAAACCAATTGACCATAACGAAAGAGCAATTTGCAAAGAGGAAACGTAGCCGCGACACGCCCCAAACGGATAACCGAAATATCGATGAACGTGGCGCGAATCGATCGTTGACTATCGATTATCTGCACTAATGAATGCGCAAACACGGATGTAGGAAAGGTTAACGTTTCCTGTTTGGCGGTGGAAGTCGAGTGCCTATCATTGCGGCTACCGGCCATCGATA
Organism: Bombus bifarius; assembly: GCF_011952205.1. NCBI lineage: Eukaryota > Metazoa > Arthropoda > Insecta > Hymenoptera > Apidae > Bombus > Bombus bifarius. The sequence goes on from NW_022884488.1 coordinate 540,072, forward strand.
TACTATACCCTGTCGATTGAGGTATTATTGGCATGATGTTTGCGGTTTGTTACGTTGTAGTGGCGATTTTCGTCCAATTTTAATCACTTTTAGATGTTGACAATGGCGATGTCTTTAATTTGCATCGTCGATTATACGAGTTTCGTTGTACCTACTACGAAATATTGAGTCATTCATAACAAAATATAGCATTTCGTCAAAGGACATATGCACTTGCTTCTTTCACTGACTTCTTGCAAAGATTACTATCTTTTAAGAAAATAGAACATTTGATAGATTTTTAACAGTTTAATCTTCAACAGATCTACAAATGTACCTAAGTATGTTATCCAAACAGTACAACAAAGAAAACTATTGTTCGTTTAATGGAAATTTTCCATTTGCCTACTTACTATCGTAAACTATCGATAATGATACGAGCTAAGGTAACCAAACACAAGATCTACTTTCGAACGGTTTAGTTTCAAAGATATCTACATAGATTTGATTGTAACATGTTTTCTTCGTCCCCTATCCAACACTTAGAGATTAACGCCGGAACGCCTAACTTCGTTAAACGTATTATGCTATATTAACACACAATGAAAAATTGATATCTGCAAATGTCAAACACTATAGACCACTTTATTATCTAAGAAGTTCGTTATTTTCAGCTCGTTTGGTTATCAAATTACAGATAAGATAGGGACGGTTCTTTCAAATTGAGGGGACTATCTCGATTAATTTAAGCAATAATATTTAAACCGACTCACTATTTCGACGAATCGTATATTTTACTTTATTATACCATTGATAATGTTCTAAACGGACAATTTAAATTTCATATGATACATATCTGATATTGCCACAGGCATTATATTATTATTTATACTATTTTTATACTTCACGAACATTCAAGTATCCGTATGCATTAATTCATACATTTATGTAACATTCATAAATGTTAATACTTATGAGCAACAGTGTACACATTCAGTGTGCAATATCAACATAAATTTTCCACGAATTAATATTTCAATATCAATGTTTCTTCATTCGCCGTTTGTAAATATCGCAAACAAGACACGGTAAATGGAATTTTCGCTGCGCGAGACAGAATAAAAGCGAATTGCAACACGACTTGCGGAGCAACATAAACGCAGTTACGTTCGTTGCGCAGAAGACACTGGGAAACATATTAAAATCCGACCGTTCTCCATGTAAATTACTCGATGTTGCATCCGCGATGCACATGCAGTAAACCGCTTGGTTTAGATTTACGCGTTCCTACAGCAACGCACCGCGAAACACGTAGAACATACGTGGCACAAACATGGTCCATCGGTACCGAAGCTGGTTACTTCCAAAGTAACACGTGTTGCATGATCAAATAGTACACGAAAAGTGGTCGCACGAAAGCAGGAGCGGAAGGCGGATAACAAGATTCCTGATCAATATTCCTCGGCTAAGGAAATTTGAGAACGGTCGAACAGAGGATTACTTGTTCCAACCTCCGTTTTCTCCACGAAGAACACAAGTGTTCTTGGAAACTACGTTTCGAGTAGATACTCCGAGTATCTTTCACTGAAATATGCCCTTGTATGTTTCCCTGTTATCGAAGACCAACCGTTTTATTAATATTTATGTGACCACTGGATGAAACGCGAAATATTCTTGATTTAGGAAGTAGATGATTTTGAAGTATTAAATGTAAGTTATAGAAAAAAATGTAGATTAAATAATAAAATAATATCTTATTAATGATATCTTTATTTATATATGGAACTTTTTCTTCTCATTTTTTTGTCTAGTATATGTTTGTTATTTAGTAAGTATTTGTTTGTAATATGGAATATATCCATACTTGTTTTAGTGTGACTGTTAGTTTAAAATTTAAAGAAACGTAGAGAATACTGCAGTACGTTCTTTCAATTTTCTACTACATTTACACGCATCCATCGAACGAAAACCAAGTATGCCAGCAAATCTAAAAGCAATTCAATAAACCAGCAACACACTATACCTACCAGAGAGTACTAATTCTCCAGACCAGTCGGTACAAAGGCTTAACCAAGCACGAACGATCAGAGACAACGAGAGAGGCCTAACGATCTATCAGGGCCGCGGGCGTTGAAACAAAAAGGCTACCACGACAATGGTAGAGGCATTTCGTGGGAGCGCGATAACAAAGCTCCCTTCGCGCAAACGTTCCCGTTAAAAAGAGAAAGAGAAAAATGCGAGTCCGCTAGCCCTCCGTCACCCTTTCTTTCTCTTTCCCTTAGGCATTAAGTAACTTACACACGGTGAGACTTATCTCGATGCAAAATTCGAAACTAGATCTAGTTTGAGACGGTTTCAAGTATCGCGTCTACTTGTATTACCTTTTAAGAGAAGTTCAGAAAACTATGACACTTTGTATCAAATAATTCATAATGCAAGTCTATTTATTATTTGTACTATTTATAAGAGTGATTGAGTATGATTTTAGAAGGTGAAATTGCTCTTACAAGGTACAAAGTCAATGTCAATGATTGATGGTGGGCATGACTTGAAAAAAAATATATAGATACATATACATATGCGCCCAGATATGAATATACGTACATCCGTATATACGCTAACATTTGTCTCATAAATATTTTGAACCTCCCATGCAATGAACTCTTAAATAGTTAACTGTGAATCTCGTACATCACACGAGCACGCCGAAAATTCTAAATTGCTAAAATTTCTAAGATTGCTAAGATTTGCTAAATGTTTCGACGATACATGAATCATTATGTATTTCCTATTTTAAAATCTATTAGATATACGTATGGAGAAAATATATTAACTGACAGATAAATAATTATATGCAAAATCTACATGAAAATTTCTTCTAAATTTTGCAATATAGTTATTGCAGCATACCAGTATTTTAATTCGTAATGGAATAACAAGCGAAGGATTAACACGCTAATCTAATTTATACACTGGCCTAACTAAATATTTTTCGAGATATTCGTTATTAAAATTTCACTATCTTAAACAGCTTAACAATTGCATAGCGTCGTTGTATGAGTATGCATTACAATGATGCGAAGATTCAAAAACTTGTGTCTTGCTGCATGCGGCGAAGCGAATCTTTATACAGACCCCGCCTCCCTTTGTCCCTTCTTCAAGCAATGACCGACGTCTCGGTGAGATAGCGCCGGTCGAAGGAAACATCCCGGAAGGAGACACGAAAAAAAATGGAGGGAAAAAAGCACGCGTAGGTAGTCAGAGAACGGTGTATACGCGGGGTTTGTTTACAGGCCGTGGAACTCGACTCTCTTTCTACACGAGTTCCTTGACTCGTAATCGAACCACGGTAATTCCCTTTTCTATGCTACTACGTCTTCTTTCTTTTTTTCCTTGACTTTCCCCCTCTCCTTTGTTTTGTGTATCCCTTCCCTTTGCCCCTTTGTAATTCTACCAGGAGAGATTTACTCGGTCGCGTGGAGTTCCACGATTCACGTGGAGAACGGTAATCGCGCGCAGCTGCACTGCCTTTCAGGTAAAAAGGCTCGTTCACGAGAGTCGCGATGCGCGACGACAATAGACGACGACCGGCGGTCGGTCGTTGTCGCGACATAATCGAAAGTATAGAAGAGAATCGTGACGATCGAGTCACCTGATCGCAACAGGGCGATATTCCAAGGTGGCTAGGCAGGTAGAAGGCTAGGTAAAATCTAGGAGCATCCTGGGTGCTAGCTATTGTTCCTTTGTGCGCGAGCATGGAGGTCTTGAAAAGTGGGTATCCGGGTAATAACCGATTCAACGGCTAATGGGAGAATAAATGCGTTTCCGCTACTTTGGATTCTACATGCAAATTTCTATGGGAATTTCGTTTTTTTAGAGTGGTCTCCATAATATAGAATCTCTTTCTTCTTATAAATATCTATTAATTAAATCATATACAAACATATATATTGCATATCATTTTAATATATAGTGTCAATCTACAATTTTCTAAAATGAAGCCTCTCTAGGCTTCCTAAATATTCATATTGCATACTAGCCACATTAGGTCAGTGCACTTCACTGACACACATTTCTCGGATATAGCCTCCCTGCTCCGCCAAAGACAAAGGCAGAGAACCTTCCCAGCTTATTTACCTAATTATACTCCCTTTCTTCCAAACTACCAAAAAGGTGTTCTAAAACTCACCTATGACGGTGTTAGCAGCGACCTCTTTCGCGGCAGCAGCAGCAGCCGCCGGTCCATGAGCCAAGAAATCACTCAGAGACAACGAAGAAGCGATGATCTGCCGTTTCTCCTCGAAATTTAAATAATCCAGGCTATTGCTCCTCTGTGGTCCAGCGACGATCGTCACGGTCTTTGCCGCGTGATGATGATGGTGCTGCTGGTGTAAATTGTTCTCCACCGAGAGGTTACTGGGTTTCTCATTGCCAGACTCATTGTTGGCCGCTGGACTAGGCACCAGATATACACCGCTAACGCGTATGGACATCGTCTTGGGGCGATCCTTGAAACGGCCACGCTTCTTCCGCCTCCAGGGGCTGAGGATCGCAACCAGGCCCGGTAACGAAGCTACCGGCTGCTGGCCAGTTGAAACATCCTGACGGCTGCCCGGTCGAGAGGTCGGCTCGCGTCGCTTGTTACTTCGAGGCAGCTCCACGGCTCGGCGTTTAGTGCGTTCACGATCGCCGAGGAAAATTTATGGGCTCCACTGTGCGCTTCTGGCAGCGGCTACCGTGTACGCTGCACTCGATGATCGGTTGATTTTATTTTCGTCGATCTTTACGGCCTCTTTAATTCCCACTGAAATTCTTGGATTTAATTTCTTCGATTGTCATTTGCACTTTTACGACGAATTACGATCTCCTTATTTTCCTTCTTCCTTTTTCCTTACTTGTTTAGTTATTTTAGATGTAATTGATTACTACTAGATAGAAAAAGGTACAACAGGTATTCAAGATGGCAGGATTTCCGTATCACGCTTAAAAATTTCAATGGAGTCGAATTCGCTGATTGGCAAATATATTTTTCCTGTATTTGTATTTTCGACGATTATGGCACTCTGTATGAAAAATGGCCGACCCAAACGGGGTGACTCCGGACCGTTGCTTCGACGGTCTTTATTTATAACGGAAGGAAGCGAATACGAGCCTTCCGCGGTCTTTTTTTTCTCTCGTGACGGCCACGAGACACTCCGTGCTCGGTCGACGCTCCACGGAATCGTCCTGCGCAATAGGAATAGGGTAAAACGTTAACTCTCTCGCTAATGGCACTGGCTGTCATGAACGACGTGCATTGTATCGTACGAAAGAGGTCGCGAACGATTGTGTGTCCACCGTCCCACGAAATGTCTCGTTGCGGTCCATCGACCTTCTATCGCTTCGATTATCGACTGTTTGATCCGAGCTTAAACGAGTGAGAACCTTATATGTATTCTGGTCATGATTTAAAAGTCACTAAACTCGCATCGATCGTAATGCACACCTTAATAAAGAAATCGATAACTTTTGATATGTCAATTTGTTTACAATCGTACAAACAGAATACACGATCGAATTTATATAGTAAACTTCGTATGATGAAATATTTTCATTATATCGAAACGAAACGAGGTGTCATTTATGAGTAGAAATAACATTTCTACGAACGGAGCAATCGTACCTAACCTAACCTGTACTCCATCTGTAAACGCGGCGAGATGCCGAAGGTCGAGATACGACAGCATTGGCTCGGCCAGAGAAAAATATCTAGTGACTATGGTACGTGCAAATAAAACATTCACGATTACGTAAAATACAATAAACGAGGCTGGTACGCGCAATATACGAAGCTTGAGACACGAAGCTTGAGGCACGAAGCCGGCTAACGCGAGTAACCTCAAACATCCGGTACTTATACTGACTGCCAAAAGAGTACGTACGTATAGTCATGTATACGGGACGGGTTACAGCGCACGCAGAAAGCATTCGGTTTTATCGATGAAACGGCACGGTGTAATGTCACCGAGCACGGCGTGATGGTGGTCGAGAGAGGAGCCGGTATTACGAGACGCATTTCGTGGACGCACAGAGGACACACGCAGGCACGTTTTGTTGTGACGAGAGACACACATACTAGATGATTCCTTAGGGCAGTGTGGATGGCTGTTTTCGGATGGCAGAATTTGAGGAGGAGCACGAACGCTCCTCTCGACGTAATATCACAGCGGTGACGATTCACGGCAGGCGTCGCCACTCCTTCACGGAACACCTGTGTGCCTCCTAGCTGCAGGTGAGAGGAGAGCGAGACGGAGAGAAAGGACGCAACGATTATAAACACAGAAGCACATACTACGCGCGTACGCACAGAGCCACGTAGAAGAGAGACAGACGGATGCAGGCACAATAAGTGGAGAGGTACAATGCCACCGATCTCTCCGAATAAACTTAGCACAGACGAGAGAAGAATAAGGCGAAGCTAAACGAGCCACGATATCACGACGACGAACAACGATCAGGGGTAGAACGAGCAACGCCGACGTCGACAAGGAAGCACGCACTCGTAAAGTTGACACACACGCTGCTCTCTCGGTATTCGCGCACAAGAGAGAAACACAAACGCGAGAAACGTCTCGCGTCGGGATGTTCGCGAAAAACAGACGATATCGCATAGACACGGACACACGGAGGACCGGATAGTTCGCGCGGGGACGGATTCGCGACGGAATTAATTACCACTGCACCGATGCAACGTGTAAAAACAAACGGATACCAGACAAACAGGCAACAACGACGACGACGACCGCGCCACGAAACACACACCGAGCGAGGCTCGTGAACACTGAGGGCGGCCATGCGATCACGGCGCCGCCACGCGACGCCGATAGGTATCATCGGCCACGAGACAACGCCGCGCCAGACGAGAATGGGGGAAAGTGAAGCTACTATACTACCTTCGCCGTAATTTTTCATTAATGAATTTACGAAGGGTCTGGAACCGGCTGCTGCAACAGGATGGGTTACGTGGTTACGGAACTATAGGGAATAACTATTTATCCAGGGAGAAAATATTTTGTTTAATTTATTTGATTAACTTCCTGCTTGTAATAATTAAACGGGACTGAAATAAGATCATTTTTTGCACACGTATGATCGTATCGCATGGTCATATTGATTTTTTATAATTTCAAATTTTTATAAAAACATGTTTCTGTACCTCAAATCATACTTTTAATACAATAATTTATGAAAAACTTACTCAAAAGTAAGTCACGCTTAGTTTATTGTTCCCGTTAATCTAACCCTAATAAGCTAATTAAAAACCACATGTCCACGTATGTATATCTTTCACATTATATTCGCGTGTATTCTGTATTCGTTCTTTTTTATCTTTAATTGAAGAAAATTATAGATCGCGTTAGAATGTCATTCGTACCTCCTGTTACGCTCCAAAAATGTAAACAACTTGCCACGCTCGTGATAGACTGTAAATGCCTATAACGACGACTATAGACCAAAGTCACGCGAACATGCGTTGCGATGGAAATCTTCAGGAACGATACCTCATTGTGTACTTTGTAAACATTAGGAATTTTTCTTCTACATACTTCTGTGTATATTTATCAAATATTTCGCTGCTGAAATCATTAAAAGAAAAATAAGTAAACAAAAATTAGATCTTAATGAAGTTGTTTTCAACTCACAGTCAGATAAACTTTTAGCGAAATCAAAATCAAGCCCATTTTCACGCAATTCGAAAAGTTGCAGATTTAATTAGATGCATCCAGTGTGATAGTTAATCGAAATCCAATGTAATGGTTAATTAAAACTTCTAAGGCAAACAATTAGAGGAACAGCGACGTTCCAGTTTCCGGTTCGTGTTCTGCTTTATTGAGTTTTCGTTCTTCTAGAAATAATTCTCGTTGGAATGCTGAAGATAACTTTTATCTTCGATACTTAACAATTACAGATGAGAAACATGAAACTAAAACTTTAGATAGTTACAAAGTCTTAGAATTCCTAGTCAACCTCCTGACAGACACAGAAAACGGAAGAAGATCAAAGACTAAAACCATTTTCGAGAACAAGAAAAGATTCTTCGTATAGCGTCTACGCGGCCAACAACGAGAAATGCTCTAAAACGGAACTTCAGAAGAATTCTGTGGAACGTCTAGTTGGATTCTATCAAACGGAACCTACCATTACAAAGGACTGTCTACTTGAGCGATATTTCCAGGGATTGTAATAAAGACACAGCTTCATTTTCTTCTATATTTTCAGTTATGTATCCTATCCTGGAAAGACATGCATGGCCTTTTTCTTGATTTAAGGAAGAATTCGATGCAGTGACGATATAGCTTCATAAGTGGCAATAGAAATGATAATATGTATATGTCATGAAATGATGTTTTTGGTTCTATTTCAGACGACGGAGATTACTGATTTGCATATATACATGTTACCCTATTTACATAATTTTTATAGGCAAATAATATTCTACTTAACTTAAGAATTTGGAAAGTTACAAAAAGTATCTATTAGGTAATAGGAAATAATCAAAACTATGACATTATCCCGAACACACAATTGTCTAAAGACATTATATATTGGAAGCATCGAGGCGCGAACGTTCGAACTGGAAATTGCTGGACGGAGCATGACGCGAACCACGTGGTATTTCCGAGGCGTCTAGACTCCTTAATTTAAACCGACTCGCGAATCTACCGACGTTTCGGCCCCGTCTAGCCGCTGTCACAACGAAACGGCTGAAATATGAGAAACACAACCCTCTCCTCGAACCAAGCACCCAAATCTTTTTTCTACCATGTCCACGTGTAAATCCGCCTTTCGTTTGGAAACAAAGAGGCCAGCTGTTGGCTGGATTCGAGGGAAATCTGTCCGTCTGTTCGCGAAACAAAACATACGGTGAAATTCGAATTTAATTCGGAAGTTGGTTGTTCTCTTTGAAAATAGAACGGAAACGAGTATTACGTACTGCTTTGCTAACACCGGCGCTCTCATCTTTTACGCTCGATCGCGGCTTAAGCAATGCGCGTCTGCGTTGAAAGTAGTAGAAACTACGGCCAAGAGATGCGTTTATTGGCACTGGCCCAGTGGCGACTCTTCTTCTTCTCCAGCGTTCGTCTCTCGCCAAATGTAGCCTCGTCACAGGCCGCAGCTTCGTGTAATAGTGTTCGTACCAACGCAGAAACAACTGTTTTAAATACTGTTCGCCGATATATCTTTCTGTTCTTATAATCTGGTGCGAATCACAGAAAGGCTACGTTACGCTTCAGTTCAATAGTCAAAGTAGTCACTTCCGTTCAACGAACAGACGGTTCTCGTTGACGATATTAAGTGAGGTATAAACTGTACTCTGAACCGATCCATCGATCGCTGCGAATTAAGGTCAGTTTAATGAAAAGAAACATGATTAAGTGTTTTCCTAGATCTAAGAATATCCGTAGTGAAGAGCTCCGTCTTTGAGGAGGAGCGATACTGTCGCTATGTATATCCGAATAAAAGGATTCTAGCAATAAGAAGATAACTTGCCATATATTTTTAGTTGTATGAAATTGTTGATTTTGTCGCTTTATGTTAGATAAGAATATGATTTTATTTAAAAAGTATCAATGATCTATTAAAAAAGTTCATTATTAGCAATACCACTTAACGACGAGTTTATGGTATATACATTTAAAAAAGTAGTTGACGTATAAATTTTATTTTTTTTTACTCCCTGAAATCGCTATAAAATGCAGCTGACTGCTGTAATCCGTTCAATTGGTACAAAGACCGTTCCCCGTGGCGGATCTATAATTATTCAGTATGTTTGTGAGCGATTCCAGGAACCATTCTTGGCCACTGGGCGAACGCCGCCCACTTAACAGTATTAATAATTGCAATAAGGAACGGGCATCCTTGCTGGGTCAAATTATCAGACAATTCACAATTAAGAGGCGGAGGGTGGAGACGTATAATTAAGGCAAAGTGACGGTACATCAGCGACAACCGCAAGCATCTACCAGTGGCAGCTAGCGTTGCACTTACGTTTCCTTGTGCTTTCACGGCTTTCTAAATGCAATCTGCTTGCAACAAGCAACCGCCATCAAGCAAATTGTCGTCCAGTTAGAAGAAAATTCAGTTTTTATGAATCACATTTACAGTATATCGACTTTCTTACTCATTCTATCACGAATATACCGCCGTCCATAGGAATTCGAACACTTTGATTGACTCGCATTAAAAATACACAAATGTTAATGAAATATATGAATTAATGGTAAACTAACGACTACAACCACTATTTACTATTTTCTTATGGAAACAACAAATATATATTATACTTAATTGCTTATTTTTGGAATCAATAATATATTGAAAGAAGGCTAGCCAAAGGGTAGCGTATGCAATATAATTAACTCGATCGAACACATTATCACATTTTACCCGGTATACCAATATAAAAAAAGATTGTACCTAATCAACGAAAATTATATAGAAGCAACTAGGACTGTGAAATCATGTTCAAATGTATTGAATTGTTCGAAACATATCAATATTTTCCGTTCAATTTACTTAATATATAATCTAGCCTTCTGTACTTAATGTCACGTAAGCAGCGTGGTTGTTAATGTCCCAAAATATAATAAATCATTGCATTTTGATTTTCTAATTAAGGATTTAAAATCTCGATAGAGGTATGTTTCAGCTTGCACGAATGTCTTTGACTACATAGAAATATATGAGAATTATATTAACGAAAAAGAAGAGATCAAGAGTATATTATCTTGCTTATTGTAATTCAAATACATTTTGCCAAAAGTAGGCAAGTGTGTAGAATTAAAATAGACACTAAAACGGCAATAAAAAAGAATAGGCACAAAAAACATTATACATTAGTCAGAACGATACATTGGAATTTGTTCAACGATTGTGCGAATAAAAATGCGACTCTGACAGATTCTACATTCCCATTCGCTACATTTCGATGCAACACGTCGTGCGCATCGCGTGTAACGCGTATCTAGCGACATGCGAACTCTGCTGCTCTCCATCATTGGTTATTTATAGCGGGCGCAATAATCATAAGTGCAATTCGTAACGATCTAACAAGACAGTCTATGTACACTATAACGTAAAAATTATAACAATTAATATGATAAGAATAGATTTCAATAAAAATTGTATGGCATCCTTAGTATTGTATATTCTATGGATATCGAATAACAAGTGGAAATGCCATTTTATCTTCCCTTTTGTTTGAACCACTACTTCTTAGAGAAATGGAAAAAGTGGTGTGTGTAAACAAAGGGTAGTGGCTACGACGACATAGTAGAAAAACGTAGAATTAAAAATAGTGAAGAAATCACATGTTAGTTAAGCCATAGTACGAAAAACGTTTCTGTGATAGAAAGAGAAACCTACGAGGTGCAAGAGTAGTAACTGCGAATATACTATAGGCGTTCACCCATCTTTCTGGTATACACGAAGCAACGTATTGCACACAAGAAAGAGAGACCTTAGCTCCGAACCATGTCGCCAATAGTAGCACGTACACAACATAGCATCTACGTTATATATTATATGAATTAATTTTTTATTTATATATAATGATAATTATACATTTATTATATTATTAAAACAGAAATAATTTTAATAATAATAATAAATATTGAAGCAGCTTTAGCGTAAATATCAAACGTATATTACTGCATTAACATTATAACAAAGTTATTAATAAAGTGCGGATATTTATACATTTTTATACTTCTATGAACATAACTAAAGGTACATTAAAACATAACTGTTCACCGTGAAAATATAAAACCAGGTAACGGGCCCATAATTGATCTAGACGTGTTGCAACATGGGTACCGTATCGATGGAAGAATCTGCGATTAACTTCGAAGCGTACTAAATGCGCTTATCGCAAGATCGAACGATAACAAAAGCCTGCGCTACGTCCGTCCATCAGATCGTTGGCCAACCGTCTGGATAAGACGTTGTTCGACGCGATAATGGCAGGAAATTAATGACAGCTAAGAGGGATGGGAACGACCGACGGAGTAATGAAGAGATTGCTTTCCTTATTACCGTGTAAATTCTTATTACTTTGTTGCACTAACGGGGACGCCAGCGAAACGTTCAAAGAAAGGGGAAGTAACGTGTCATGTGCTGTGAAACGTTTTAAATTGTAATTAAGAATACGATATACATATTTAACGTTAGTAAACGCTAGTAATTATTTAGAATTGCTGCCACCTTACCAATTTCGATGATTTTTGAATATATTGTAGAAATGAACACTTTGAGCAACTTTTTCCTACAGAAATAGTTTCCGCTTGGCCTTAGTTCCCGAGATATTCGCAGAAAATTGTCGGTAGCACTACACTGAATTTTGACTATAAATTATGTGTTCGCAGCAGTGTATACGTTAATATTGGTTACCAGCCGCCATACGGCGCGGCGGCTGGATAAAATAAGGTCTAACCCAAACCTAATTCTTATCTTTTGTTTACAGTTTATATGGGCTTAGATTATGCGTTATTTCACCCAAGCCGCCGCGTAGTACTGCGCAATTTATAAACGAATTTCACCGTAGTGGTACCGACAATTGTATATTGTATAATTGTATGTATAAGAAAAAGTTGATCAGACTGTTGTATATCTACAACATATTAAAAAGTCATCGAAATCGGCCAGGTGAGCAACTTGTAAATAGTTACCGAATTATTTTTATAGCTACTAAGCATACAGAAGTGCTTGCAACGAAATTATTGTGGAATTTTATTGAAATAAAATTTTCTAATCTATTTTGAGAAAAATGTCGATCTGATAAACGAGGCCTCTTCGGTAAACACATATCATAAAAGCGAAGTAAAAACAGATTTAAAAAAACAAAGAATTAATTATTGGATGTAATTTCTCATATTAGTAGATTTTTTAAATATTGCTTTACGATACATTTTATCTCTTTATCATTTTCATATCTACAATTATACCTAAAATGAGGATTAGGTAAAAACATTATAGTATCTCCCATAAATATACCGTAAAGTAATAGGAATTAAACGAATAATTCTCTCCATAGAAGGAAGATCCCATGTAATATAATTTCACCGACAAACAGAATATTCAGAGCCGCGATATGTACCAGCACCTAGCGTTTTTGTTCTTCACATTGCACACGGTGAGCGACTTAAGGGACCGCGTGTTTAATCGCGTATTTAATACATTTAATACATTTAATAAACCCGTAGCTGGAAATTAAATTCCTCTCTTTCCTGCTCATTACGACCACCGGAAGACGACGAGGTGGGAAAAGTTTAATCCCTTTATCGTTACGATATTACAAGTGAATCGGTATTCTTGATACAAAGTCCTCGCGCAAATGTATTATCCTGGAAGAAAAACCGCGACTTGGCGGGATATTAGCAAGGAATAAAAGTATGTATATCTAACGTCTGGTATCATCGTTTCGACGATAACTTCATAAGCGAAAGTGGCGATCTCTCGTCGGATTAACCTAATGGAATAAATTACTCGAAGCAGAAGGACCATTGCTGCTTTTTCCTCCTTTTGTTGCAAGACGCTATCGAATCTCATTACCCGCTGCTGTTCTCTCCAAGAACTTCGTTAACAAACGAACAACTCGTTGAACTTGAATTTGCCATTTTTCCCTCTTCGAAACTTAATTGAAAGACGATTTCTATCGGTTTTTCTTTCGTTACTGTGGCCATAGCAATCAAACATACATAGCGTATACATACGTAAAATGTGTGGTAAACATTTTGTCTATATCAAACAATCGTGTATTACAAACTATCTAATTACATTATACATCATTTTTATTCTACAATATAATTTAATTTCGTAAAATCACAGCGTTTTTTCTCATTTTTTTTTTTTTTTTTTGGTCGTCACTGTAAATAATTATCGTGTTGTCTACTACTTTTATGCGAAGTTTGAATGTCTCACAAACAAGCATCATATCATTTCATTCGTATAATATGAAAAAAAGAAGCGTTTTGTTTTCAAATAATTTCAAGCAGTTGATTTTTGCCCGCTTTTTCAGGTTGAACACTCACTCCACTGTGCATCGTTTCATTCAAAGGGTCAAAGAGGAAATTTAAAACTTCATTTACCGGATCAGGACTTGCCCAAAGCTGTTGCAGAAGACATTTCCCATAGATAACACATCGTCTGGTCGATAGCGGATGTTCTTTAAAGCATTTTTCAGACAGGCCAGCACCTAAAAGCTTGCCCAGCCAAAGCGCCGTAAAGGCGGATCAGGATTTAAGAGCGAGGTGTGTGTTTGAAAAACAAAGCCTCTCTATCGAGAGATCCTCGACGGATTATTACGTGACAGGATACGACATTAATGTCGCAAAGACTTCAGGTTCATGGTTTCTCACGTGCAAACTGTATACCTTCACACGCGTTTCAGCGATACAAGTACCATTGTAAATCGTTTTTCTTGATGTTTTCATCGCACACTTACTTCCTTCCAATTTAAACCTAATATAATATCTAACTGCTCTAAGTATCTTTTAAGCGTGGATGTATGTGAATTCTATATGCGTCCACATTGACTATTATTTATTTCGATGACATTCAACTAGCAACAAATCAATACGAACTTTCTGCCTAATGCGATATAATTTCACAATCCACTATTTGTCTCTTCGATCCTCCAGAAATCTACATGATACAATATCCATAAATAGTTGCTGATCATACTAATCATTGCTGTCTGTCTCAATTACTTCATCGAAAGCAGCGCAAACAAGCGGTCAAAAGGTCGAGATTTTAAAAGCACGAGCAGCCATCTCTCGCGCGACGCAAGGACTTTCATCTCACGACTTTGAGCCTTGTAAGAGCGCAATTAGAAAGCCAGAATGCCGTAACAGAACGCGACATTCGTTTCATTGACACGCTTTTATCTTTCAATTTACCCGCTCGTGTTGCACGATCACGATTTTCTCATAAAGAGGGACTCATCGGCGAAGATATTCGAATACCACGCACGGGTCGCCGCTGGTGCTCCGCTTTTCCATCTAGCCTTCGATGGTTCGCCACAAGGGCGACCGTAGGAAAATTCTTGGGATAACAGTCTTGTCACCCTCGAATTCCTGGTTGCTTCGCAAAGAGTATAAACGGATATGAAATTGGGACACTAGGTCTTGCAGTGATTACTATACCGATTCGTGAATATCCTTATGAAAGATGGAAGAATTAAAAAGGGGACAGCAATTTGAGTGTAGTTTCATTTAGGCGAATTCGGGACAAGGTTGTTCATGCATGCGTGATTTCTGCTCTATTGTGATCGGTTAGTGGATATTTTTTGAGTTGTGCGCTGAGATCAACGGATACTAAATTTTATTATTGGATTAAAATGGATGAGGAAGGATTTAGCGTAGAATGATATGTAGAAGCACCGAAGTTATGATGGTGATTTTAAGTTTGCTAGAAAATTATGGAACTACAGTTTAAGCTTACATTTAACACGTATTTTAATTACTATGTTTTAAGATGGATATTTTTTAGGAAGTTTGCAATAAATAAACAGAATGCTAAAATGAGTTATAGAATTAAGATAATAGCGGGGAGAGGGGTGAGATTTGATGTATTTACACATATTATAGGTATTTTGAAATGCTTGAACTACATAATTCTACAAATGTCAAAAATCATCGAACTCCTTCCATTTTTGTGTGGAAACATCAAAATGGAAAGATTAAAAGAACTACAATATACCGAGGCTAGAAATATTTAGGAAATAAAAATATTAAACTATTTTCTCAATTCCATTTAATACATCTTCCACTAAATAGTTCAATTCCCAGCATAATATTTTTCATCAAAATCATTCACGAACAAATTGAGAAAAAGTAGTTAGTAAATTGCCATAAAAATAATTACCGTAACAAGAAACAAAACGCAAGAATTCTCTAAAACAAGATTTTCACCTATAGATTTAATATATTCCTCACAATTTCCCAACTCTTCTTCTACTTTGCATTCTTCGATAAACTGCCAAGCAATTATCGAATCCCAATTAGAGCTTGACTCTCCTACCCAATAGTTAGGGAAACCATTTAATTGAACCCTGTCAGAGGATATCAACAACGCTAATTACAAAAACTGATACACTGCATCAAGTACAGTATCGATAGTTGACCACAGGATACACGAATATAAAAAATCCCAAGTAATTTCAACTCTACTGCGGTTATCGAATTTCAATGTATCAATTTCATTCTTGTTTTAATACGTAAAAAGATTTTTAATGTTTTAATAAAAAAGAAACGTCAGCATACACCCGATACAAGGAATTACTCTAAGTTACATAATATTTGAATATATGTATTTAATAACACAGAAAATATTCATCTCCTATGTATATAATAAACCAACTGTAGGAATAGGAATTTTATTTCTCACTGTTTAATTTCTTACTCAACAACAATTCATACAAATCTTTAAATTCAAGAGGTTTGTTAATAATAAAAAGAACAATTTATTTGAGCCTAACATAATACAAAGAGCGCAGTATGTTTAGCAACACATGGGATTTCCTCGATAATTTTCCGAAAAGCGAAAAAAACTTCAGCTTCTTCGAAACACTAAAATACCCGCGCACTTGGCAATTCGGGCAAATAACACGAATGTAAAGCGTTTCGCGATGCAGAGGCGTTTTCGCGCGGAAGCTAGGAACTTTCCAAGGGAGCAAACAGTCTATTGAGTAAATTGTGTGAAAGGATTAGTTTGCTAATGCCACCGACCATCGTGATAGTTTCCAGAAAGGCTCTTCACGTTCGTGGAAGCGTCATGAAAATTTCTCCTCCGTTTCCCTCCGACATCGCACGATTGAACTTGAAATATTTTTCCACGGGAAATAATCCTGAAGCTAAGCCAAATCGTAAATTTCTCTCCCTTTATGGTTTAAGAAGAACAAAGGTATGACATGTATCAAACCAAGTTCAGACTCGTTCAAGTAACTGGAAACTTATTTGATTATTATTTGTTTGACTTTGCACTATTCTTTCAAATTTCTGTTCTCTCGTCTTCATTGAAACTAGTCACTTTACAGAATTTGGAACGCTTCACTAATATGAGTTTATTGATACAATTGATTTAAATTTGTGCATTCAAGTTTCGAGTAAAATTGAGATAACATTACATGTAAACTATTACCGTTGTTTCATCATTCTGGCGACTTTTGCGAAATCAATGAATTTCGAAGACGATGTGAAGCATTCTGAAATGGGTTTTCGTATCGACCTGAGGATAAAAAATTGGATAGAGTTAGAGAGAGGGTGCATGATATATCGAAAAATAAACGTGCCAATAAACGGAATTTATTGACACTATATTAAAATAGAGTGAGCATCGATCTTCTTTATTACGTACTTTTTATATAGCTATCGAAAGTAAGATAAGTCGATTGATATACCGTGGGTGGCTCAATAATCGTCGTATAAATGGATGAGAGTAAATGTTTTCTGTTCCCTGTATTTTTGCAACGATATAAATCTTAAGCGTGTAGAAGAAAAATAGAAAAATTCAAACGTATTTAGATAATAAGTTTCGGTGAAAATAATTAGAAGATTAGATTTTTATTACGTAAAAATACGATTCTTTAGCCTTCTTGTTTACTAAGTTCCTTTACAATTCAAATTCTGCTTCTAAGATATCAGCATACTAAGTTACGAATATACCAACGAAAACGATAAATATTTAAATACATGTAAACAGAGCGGTAAGAAGCTCCTCTTGTTAAATGGACATAAATCGCGACGCGATGTCCCATATGAGGAGTTTGTCGGCAAAAGCTTTCGCAATGATTTACAATATCGCCAGGATATGCTCTCGAATGTTTTTACGAGGCATCAGTCGGCCGTAGGGGCAACGAACGCCGAGTAGGTTCTATTAGAACGTATGATATACCTCTCCTCATGCTGAGATAGCCGTTTCGTGAGGTCGTGTCTGAATAATTAAAGAACAAAATGAAGCTGCTCGGAGCTCTTTAAATGACGAACCTTCTTGTGGTAGCTAACGACTCGGCCGGAAGAAATCGGAAAAAGATAGAGCAGCGTTACAGCTATAATTGGTCCTCACTTTGAAGATCAAAGACTTCGCTCATATAGCCGACCATGCGTAATTACACTATAGTGTTCTTCGTTGTGAGCTTGATTACACATTTTTACAAAGTTTCGAAAAGAATTCTACTACGTTGAACGTTGACGCTGGTTCGCCTGGAAAATGAAGCACAATCGAGAACAAATTTCATTGTTGAGAATTCAATGTCGATAATTCATTTGTTTACTGTGCGAGTGTGAAAGTTCATGAATTGATAAGACTGCGTGAAAGAAGGAAGACCGAGTGCGAGACTCGTGCGAGACCGTCAGGGATACGTGTGAAAATGGGATTTCTTGCAAGAACTTGGATAGGTAAGTATCTTTATCGAATTACAAATGAGTAAAAAAAACGATATTTTTAATGATTAATAGTTATTGTAAAGCAGGTACTTTCCAGAAGTATGAGGCTGCTAAAGAATAAAATATTATTAGAATATTATGTAGAGGGAAGTCCTTAAAAGAAGTTAATTGTTTCTTATGAAATCTAAACGAAAAATATCTTTAAAAACTGCACATTGTTTTGGAGCGAAATCTAGAAAATAATAGCAAACTAGGTGATGCAACTATTTGCACGTAACTGTAATCGTGAAATTTCTCTGGCTAGTGTGACTCGATTGCAACAGAGTGACCATACAGAAGGTTACGAGTGCATAACGATCGCGGAATGCGACACAAGAAGCGCGCGCGACCGCGCGTTATGTAGCAACCGGTTTGAAATAACTCGCGCAACTCTAGGTCGCTCTAAAATAAAGAAAGCACGAGGTTTCGCTTTGCATGTCAATGAAACGGCGCGGTTGTTCCCGCGGAACGGCAACAAGATAAATTACATCGTAGCAAGAAAACATCAAATGCGATATGAGGACTGATCATATATACAGGAGTTAATAGAAGAGCGCGTAGAGTAACAAGTTACAGGGAATATGTATCACGCGGTCGTTTTGTTACGTTAATTTTGCGCCTGGTATGTCACCCGTGTTCCCCGAAGAAAACGCTCTGCCGTGAATTAATTAATTAATAGCATCGGCCGTTATTGTTCGCTGCGCATCGGGATTTTTTCTTGTCTTTCGACTCTTTGATAGAATTGGAAACTGTGATAGTTTGAGACAAAATAAAAGGAGCATGGTCGAAAGCTACTAAATTTGTAGCCTTTTAGGCTAAAATTCTTATAAGACATCGTTCTATAATCGCCGAGGTACAACCAACATTTTACCGAAGAAATGTTATCAGAAGAAGAGAAGAATGAAATATAATAATAATTCTTTATATTCAATACGTTCCATCTTGTTTTAGAATACAAATTATAGTGATAATTAGAAATATACCTAATTCATGGAACATTTATATCGTACTAGCTTACTTTACTTCGTCGCGTTTCAATGTTGCCGATTAACAACATGCGCTATATCTCTTTACATACAACCTACATATATAAATATCGACTTTCCTTTATCAAACGTTTGAATTTTTTCCATTTCGTGGATTCATTTCGTAGTTACGATCATCCGGAGTCGAAAGGTTCCGATTCTCTTTTCGGCACATCGTCAACTTCGTCAACATTTTTTACAATTTTCCAATCACATTTGCCATAATTGTACCTTAGATGCCCTGTTAGAATGTTGACTACCTGAAGATGTACAAATTTAGCGCTCATCATGCAGAAATGTTAAACTTTAAGGTCCAAACAGCTTTTGCAATCTGCAATTCAAGACGTTTCTATAAAACGAATACCATCATGAGTGGAACTATATCAATCGATCTCGTCATTTAGAACAATGATCCTCATATCGAGATGGTTCAGACTTTCCGTGACTAAAACGTAAAAACTGCGACCAGTCTCACCGTGATGAAAAACAGAGCGTGTAACCACGAGCTTCGTTTCACGTCTCTGAGAAGCATAAAATTTATTATCGCTCTGCTCGTCGAACGTTATTGATGGCGTCGACTAAACTTAAAGCAGCATCCTCCTGGCTTATCCGACGGAGTTGCTTATTGAACGGATGCATTAGCGTCAAATCGTGCGTAAACGATCGTCGCTTTCTATCGAGTAATTATAGATAATGTGGTATTTCGCTTGCTGCTCTCCTTTTAAGAAACTTCGTTTTTCTTTCGTGCTAAAAAAAGGCCGGGTAATGGAGAAAGGATAATTAGAAAAAAGTTTATCCATGTATCGGTCGTAAATAGCCAGAGTGTTGTGTTAACACTTTGTCGATGGGGCGAAATTGATTCATAGCGCACCTTCGACAACCTGTTATTGTATAGAGTTACTCGTTGGTTAAATTGAAAATATGTAGAATATCTGTGCAGCCAGATAATTGTATAAAAGATAAAGCTTAACGTAGATTGAAAATAGAATTTACTTTAAGGCAGCTTGCTCGTGTAGAATTTTTTAAAAGAGTTCTTCTCTTCTTTAATTTGTGCTTTTCGATGGAGTCGTAGATAATACACAATTTATTGTTCTACACAGTTACTTGCTACTGTATTGAAAGCGTGTAGAACATCTATGAGATTGAAGGCAGCTACAGAAGATAGAAGCATCGCAGTAAAATGTACTTCAAGTGAGTATCTCGTGTAGAATTTTACAAAGAATTTATAAAAACCGTGAAAATATTTTCTCCGATATTTGGTTAACTTTCTCGTTCCCACAGTAGCTGTATATAGGCGAAATGTTTTGAAATCATAAAATTAAACTCTTATTAGAAGATGTTCGTGGAACTGTAAATAAGTTTCATTTTCTAAATAATCCCTACACATTTAAACATTAAAATCTTCGTATGAATTGTTTATTTGTCATATAAATAACAAATGGAAAAATTACTGGCAGTAATTTGCGACTGTGAAATAACTTGAAAACGAGGGGATTAAAATATTACATTCGTCCGACGACAGCAGACCAAGCACTATCAAATGCATGAAACTGAAACTGATGTGTTCTCCAAAAAAGCGAACATTACTTACGTTTAAACAAAATCAAGAACGACGCAAAGATCGTTATCGCGAAAGGAACACGATAAAACATTCTTCCTGCATCTTTCATTAAAGTACTCGTAAGAAACAAGCAGAACCTTTGCCAGTGGTAATACTTCGACATGAGCGAAACAAAGATGATAGAAAATAAGGGAAAGCAGCGAAGGCAATTCTGCGAT
Organism: Bombus bifarius; assembly: GCF_011952205.1. NCBI lineage: Eukaryota > Metazoa > Arthropoda > Insecta > Hymenoptera > Apidae > Bombus > Bombus bifarius. The sequence continues at coordinate 561,316 of NW_022884488.1, forward strand.
TTCCGGCGGGGGTGAGAGCCGGCCTGTTATTGAAATAGTTTCGTCGACGGTATTACGCCGGTTGCCGAGCTAGTTTTCGTTCTCCTGTAGAAGGTAAATATTACCAAGCCGGGTCGAAGAACCAACCATGTATTTCACGGATATCGAATGCGTTACGTCCACGAGTGGAAACTTCGTTCACGAAATTAGTTCCGCGGTTAGTTTTCGAATGCGTTCTCACCGTTTCGTAGAAAATTGGATTCTCGCTAATTTCCTGGACAAAATTCGATTCGCGGGATCGTTACGGTATCGAGGTGCTTTCTCGAGTACGGCGGGCGAATTTAAATTTTAAAACAGCACCTGGTGTAACGAGAAAGGGTGCGCGATCAAAGAGCCGTGCAACAGAGATTCTAAATGGAGATCGAACGTTAATATAGAAGCAGAGCGTACAGCCGAGCCCTGATTTTCTTTCCAAAGAAGATCGATGTAATATCGTAATTACCTCGCCGCTCTATAGGACATTCGATTATGCGCGTAAACCCCGTAGCTGACAGCTAATGTCAATGATAAACGATTCCGGCCTTGGTTGGCGATGTCGATACCGCTAAGAATATATTTCGAGGCGCAAGATCGATCTTATACGATTATCAAACAATGTTTGCAAAACTAAAAGGGCTCGAGGATCGTAAAGTAAGGCAAATTAAGGCTCGTTGTTTTTGACGTATTAATTTGAATCTTGAGAATAGTATAATACGATCGATTCAAGAATTCAACATATTTTTCTTTATATCGTTTTATATATCTTATCAAAACATACCTACTATGCTAATTTACTTCACAGATTTATTTACTTATATAATGGAAACTGAATTTTTCTTTAAATTGGATTTCCTGCTAAATCGATGTATATGATATATTTCTCTCCTCGTATTTCTTTTCGAATAACTAAATCAGATAGTTTCTGATACATACAAACTCTCTGTAACTTCCTAATCTAAAAAACAGACACACATTGGAAATAAATAATTTTTCACGTAACGAGCGACAGTTGAAGGACTCAGAGACCCTATTATCGATACTTTGGTGACTACACGAACGGAATAAACAAGTCAGCAGCAGGAGAAAAGCCGGAGCATGGAAAATCCCATCGATTCGTCTCCCTCCTGTAAAACTTTCCAACTTTTCAACCGTTGGTACGAGTAGCTCCGACGCAACCACCATGAACACGCATTTCCTACCAGACCACCTTGCCGTTTTTCCACAAGCTACTTCCGATTCCTCGTTCAATATGCGATCGACACACGCGCCTTACACGATCAAACTTTCACGATCGTGCGAGAATGGCAAGAATACGAGAAAAACGAACGCGAATCCTCTGGCCTTTCGTCACGGGAACGTATTGGAAAAGTGGAAGTTCTTGGACGCGAAATACGCAAAAGGACAATTTAATTTAAGTTATTAGTTACAAATTAAACACTTAAAATGAATAATAATTTATGTGTTTTTCCGCTCGACAGTAGTTCGTATTCTTATTCCATAAATATTCGGAAAATATAAATATTTATTATAAAAATTACATGGAAATAAATCGTGAAACATGCGAATACCAACGTCAAACAAACGCTACATTTACCGATGTGGACTGCGATATCTACTTAAAGTTACGAATTTTGCAACCCTCGAACGAAATATTTGTCTATAAATCCATTCGTTTCTATTACCACATTTAGTAAAAGCCGAATAAATCAAATTGCTTCGAAATAAATTTAAAAAAACATCGGAAGATTTATTTCGTGAAAAATAGTCCAGGACTTTTTCTTGCAATATATCTATTATATCCTGCAATGAGCTCAATTCTTCTTCAAGTAAAAAAGCACAGTTTCTTTGCGCAATATTCTACTCGTTGAGACTTTGACCCACTTTTACAAATTCAAAATATCTACCCCAAAATGTCCGAGACAATTTCTGTGAAATTTACCCTCACGTAACTAACATTACGAATAAGCACTCAAATGTTCACCGATCCGATAGAAGCTGGAAAGTCTTCCATCGACAATATACATACATTTTCAGCAGCTTGCTGAAGAAACAGATGCGGAGGGGAAAAGAAAGAAGAAGGGTGAGTGTTTCGGAGCGTCTACGACGCCGCGACGTCTCATTGTTATGTAACCGTAGTCACCCTCTACGAGGAAGATCGTTTCTATCTCATCCCCCTCATTTTCCTTTTCACGATGTCGGGTTCGGCCTGCGTATTCATCGCCGAAGTGCTTCTCACCTTCAGGTTTCTCCATCGCACACCCTTAGGTTGAGAGAAATGTATAGTCGGTGAAAGAAACGTAATAAGAAGGTAAAACCAGTTAGATGTTAGGAACTAAAGTTGATACAATTCGAAGCTTGAGCAAGTGCAGATTATACTATATAACTGCAATTTCGTTCGCTTATGAGAGCGCAAATTTAGAATCTTTTCCTTTCATCTAAAAAACCGAGCAAGCAATAGCAATCATTATAATGCGGATTTTTATGCATTTTCATAGCAAATAATAGGAAAGAATGTATAAAATACTTCAAACATATGTCGTGTTTGTTGATATTACTTTGCTAGGTGAAACGGATGTTCCACTTTTTTAATTATATTCTCAAACATATGAATTTTCATAAAATCCCTCAGTCTGATTATCATATGAACGAATGATTTATATCGATAGTGACAAATACGTATTAGAAGCGTGTATAATTATTTGTATGATGTATGCTATTAAATGGTGTAAGTAATTAAAGGTAAGGATATTATACTTGATTAAAGAAAAGTAAACATAGAATACGTAATTTCTAAATTGTTACTGAATGTTAAAATCAAATAAAATTGAAAAAGAATAAATAGAGAGGATATGTCACGGTGTATGCAACTTTTATCGCATGACATAGAGGATTAATTTTTGCTGATACTGCGATTGTTATTGAACCAGAGTCGACAGAGATTTAATAGCGTAAAGTTTTAATGAAACATTGTAAACAGTAAAGTTTTAATGAAACGCTTCCACAGCCAACAAGAAGAACGTAGGAACCTTAGGTCGTCGATTTAATACAAACTTTACACACTGATAAATTTCGTTATAGACTGTTTACAAAAATTCCATCAAAGTGTCTAGTACTCGATATTTCACGAATTATTCGTAATCAAAATTGCGTTCAACTACGCTTGAATTGAAATATCGAAAAAGTGCCAGCACGATGCGAAGGTAATTAGTTCACCTTGTGCGCTCGAAAGGAACGCTTAGCTCCTTATACTCCGTAATTACTTTATTCAACGTATAAATGTAATTGCTTGATTCAACAGAGATGTCTGTACAGTTCCAGGTACAGCTATATCAATGGCTATCGTCGTTAACTGTCTTCATTCTCTTATATACTTTGAGCAATTTACCACCCGATCACGTTTTTATTTCTGAAGAAACAAGAATTTTCTTCAGTTTGAAGCAAATAAAAAGAATCGTTAACAAGTGATTTCTCGTTTTAATTTTCTATTAAAATTTTGTTCAACGCTTTGGGATCTACTATTGTCTATTATTAGCCATCGATTTTCATTTTTTTATAATCTAATTTTATTTTTACACAGATATTGTACCCCATTTTGATTCCAAAGTTACAAACCTCTTCCTTTTAAATAAAATTTTCGAAAATTGTAGATTCATCTGAAGGTTGATATTCGCTGGTTTCAGTTTACCTAAATTCTGTTATACTGGCAAAAAAATTGGGTTACAGAGGCTTAAAATATTTAATAATAAACTGACCAAAATGGTAAAAAACGAGAGAAGTTTAAGTTACTCAGAGAAGTACACCGTTTGAAATTAAACAGAAATTAACAATGACGAATTTTATTTTGACTCTTCGGACATTTTCTTCGGCTATATTATTCGTGTTCGTTCAACGAAAGTTAATTCCTAACAAACAAAAAAAAAAGGTTGAAACATGTAAATTTTTTTCCTTGGGATTAAAACGAAATTAAAACAAAAATGGTCTAAAAATCTGAGAATTGGATTAGTCTATGATATTTCTATATCTGTCACAAATTACAGCTACGTCGAACGGAGACGCTGTGGTGATTTTCTTGCCATCGCGTAGCGCGGCTAAAAACGCCGCGGAAACCTGAAAATGTTTGTCCTTTAAAGTGGCTCTTCCGGCGCCTTTCGCGTCGAGGTAAATATAAAGTAGGCCGGGCATTGCAAGCCGTGTTCCTAGAGGAAGTCCGCTTTCGTGCACCAAATAGCAGCCAGTCCCCGAGCCCGATGCCGTGGAAAATTGTGCCTGGTTCGCGGTTTCCGCCACCAAAATAGGAATTCGATGTAATGCTTTGAAATGTTTGGGACACCAATCGAAGCTTCCGCAAGCTTTCCGAGATTTTTCGATAAGTATGAACGATGGTAAAAACGAAAAATTCGATTACCGACATGTATGAAATTGTTGAAAGAAATATAAGAAATGATTATATTGGCTGTACAGTAATTTCAGTATAAATAACATTGGAATTTATGAATGCATAAGTATAGATTTGAAATTGTATTACTGTACGTTAATATTAAGTTATTGATACTTGTTAAAATTCGAAAAATATCGTTTCCGTTGTGCAATAAATAAGATAGTTGCAGCTACTTTTATGCTAGTTTATAGCAGCAGGATATCGTATACCAGAAGTGAAAATTAAAAAGTTTGAAAGAAAAGGACAAAAGAAATCAAGATAAGAGATATATAGAGATAGATAGAAAGTTTCGAGGGAGTGGTTTTATTGAAAAGTTTCATGATGTATTAAAAGTTGCGAGGTCTTTTTTACAGCCGTGAATAGTTGGGAATGATAATTACGTAGGATGCATAAGGGCGGCGACTCCTCCCGACGAGTCGTCTTGTTCGAATTTTTGAAGGTTATAGAAAGCATTATTCCTCGGTCATGATTCAATCGATGACCTAAATGCTTCGCGTGGGTCGCCGCCAAGTCAATGCAGAATAGAATACTTCTCGTTCGAATAAAGTGTCTCTTCTCAATTCCTATGCATCGTACATACGTCGTACAACGTGGTTTACGTGGTTTCTTATTTGTCAATCAACGATTCCAGTTATTTGTATTTATTGATCAAAGCTTTGAGTTATTGTACATTTCAGGAAATATGAAAAACTTAAAAGGAAAATTAATATTATAGGAGCAAAATAAAATTGGTTAAAATATAGATACTTCTGGTTCATAAGTTTAGGCGAATCTTTAAATGAAATCTTTAATGTATTAACCGAGGAAAATGATATAATTCTCAATCTCTTAGATATAATCCTTTTTTTATCATTATTTTTATTATATCTCTATATTCATCGCATATTCTCTAATAAATTGTTTCGTTTGAAATATGAAAATAAATGGATCCTAAGTATATTTGGAATAATTCGAATCAAACCATGTTAAAAAATTGTTCAATAATTATATTCTTTAATAAGAATAATACCTTCGATCGACTCGTCAATGGATTAAAATGATCCAATCGATCTTTCTGTTCTAAGGATAAAGGACAATTGCAACATTGTCTTCCAATCGATACCTACAGAAACTAAATGAGATTCCATCTTTTTTAAGATCTAAAAGATATCAGCTTCTGACTGATGGCGAGGACATTATTTAGTAAATCAGTAAACTAGAATCGGATCGTTTCATTTTTATATCGTAATCAAGATGATCCTTGAGATAACAACGTAATGGACATTCGCATCAGAAATTCCGGAATGCGATACTGCATTATACATTTCCGTACATTTATATACATTTCCAGCGATAACCAGCTTTCCGTTTTATTTGATCCTTTATGCACATCACGTATTTTTGCGTTGGCAAGCTCGATGTACAGCGGAGCTGCCTCTATCAACGGGGATTCCATTTTATGGTTTCTCGATTATCCCATCTCCCATTTATTCGACGTACCTACGTATGAAGAAATAGGTAACGATGAAACGTCGTTACACCGATCAATGGTGTTATGTATATCCTTGCCTGTATTTATAAGTGCCTATAATAAGCGCCGAGCATAACATTAATACTGTAAATATGCTTACAAGGAGCCATGTGTCGAATAATAATTTAATAACGGGTAAACATTATTTTCATAGAAATTCCTTTCCAACTATGTATAACGTTTACGTGTGTAGCTAAACTTGAAATATTAATATAAATATTTTAAAAGGATAAGATAAAGAACCGTGACGAAATAAATAAATTACAAGTAAATAAATTAAAATATTAATAATGATCGTTGTTGATATTAAGGTAAAGTGACAATAACATGATATAAAATAACACATCGATATGTAGGTATAATATTTCACTCATACCGCATAAAATATAATTTTTAATTCCGTCACAACACGACGCATTTTGTATAAATAATCGCGATCGATTGCTGGCAGTTAGCGGAAAGATTTGATAAATTCATTCGTTCGATGAATTAATTTGCGACACGCGTATCTCTATGTTGCAAGTGGTCGCAGCGATCAATGCAATCAGATTAATGGATTTACACGGTCGGCGGGCACAAAACATTTTGGATATTTTTTAACAATCAGATCGCAACGTCCCGCCGTCGTTAATGGAATGCAGGAAATGGAATTGTTCCGAAAGGTAGAACTTCCTTTTTTCATCCTGTCGCAAATTAAAAAAAACAGATTGTCAGTATCCCCGATCCGGTTGACAAATCGGCGTTTCTGACAATGCAATGTAAAATAATCGAATCCTCGGTTGTTATTCTGCTTTATATCGAAGCTGCCGGTATCGAAAGCACGAAATCGACGACGCTGTATGATATTATGTAAAACGATACGTTCTTTTGTGGTAGCGCTTCTCGTACAATGTGTGGACAATCATTTACCAATAAATTGTTTGGAAGAGATCGTATCGTATATAAAGAAATAAATGTGAAATATTGTTCATAAAATAAGCGAGAATTGTCAGAATAACACGTGCAATACAAGAAAGATAGAAAATGGCAAATCTATTTTTATAAAAATCTATGCAGTATATATAAATAACGCAATTAAAAGAAAGTATATTACTTAATGACAACAGATTATTCTCTCTAGTCACACTAGTATGTCCTTCACATTTAAGAAACTTTTAAAATTTCGTTTGCTTCATTTTCTACAGAATATCGCACGAGACAAAAACGAGCAATTCGATTGAAATCTCATTAATTTCAATTTCATAATCAAGGAATAAAATCATACTAACAAAATCTGATGAAAAACTTGATGAAAAATGACATACCATCTTTAAAAGGCCCGAATCGCAACAAGCTCATCTCATCAAGCACCAGCGATGTTCCACGGTAGCGACAGTAGATCAACAAGTATCCCGAAACAATTCACCGATATTCACCGGTACTGGAACAGGCTGGCGAAAACAAGGTTCATGATGACGCGATCGAACTGTATGCGGCGTCATGCGAAATAATAAGGCCGGGCCAAAAGGTTCCCCGTTAAGTCGTTCCTCATCGTCGCGATACCGTTCGTCACTTTCCACACGGAAGTTCTTTGTTCAATCAATGGCCCGTTTCACCGAGTCCTGTTGAATATTCACGAAACGATCCCACGAAGACTAGCAGCGGCGTGGATTTGCATGCAGCGATTTTATTGCGCGTCGTGTACTCACGAGCCGACGACAGGTCGACCTGGACTATCTCTAGAGCTGCGTTTCAAGCGATAAGGCCAAGAGAGAGGTAAGGACGTCTCGCGGAAGAAGATTTTATCGAAGGTCTCCGAGTCGATCGATGAACATACTCTTTCATCCAGCCCAGGTTCGAGAGCAACATCGAGACGCCTCTTCAGATTCTACGATTCGCCTGACTCATAGGACAAAGAGAAATCTTTTTCACGAGTCGCTGCGCCAGTAAACGACCGCCTGTCCTTTGTTCCCTCGCGTTCGATCGTCGTCTCGTGACAAACCACGCGGTTTCACACGTGAGCACTTTTAATCGCCAGACGTTCGATGGTCAGCTGAAATGGCCTGGAACCAGAGTTTCGGTGCAATCAATCTAGTTGTACCGCAGAGGTGACCAGTTGATCAGTGTATCGCCTGTCTCTGAGTTGCAGACTTCGTGAACTGGTTAATGAGCAGTCCACACGTGAAAAACACATTCGTTACCGCGATACGAGGGTAGGAACAGTATTTAAACAAGCTTCTTTAATCAACGATAGCTCGTACGAACTCAATTTAGAACGCGATTAGTAATTAATCAACCAACAACCACATTACGATCTCCGTGCGTGTCTACTTTCACACTGTAAGTCTATTACGCTATGAATGTTACCTTACACTATATAGGCTAGGAGAAATTGAAAGATTAGAACTTTTCTCTTATTGGTAGCAGATATGATTTCCCTGTTTGTTTTCCTCGACGATGCACTTGAACCGTATCGCGTAACGATACATCTTCCATCGATTCACGGAGTACGGCTAATCCAATGTATTCAACTAACGCAGTCTGATATCGCAAATTGTTACCGCAAGTGTAATCACACCTCAGAGACCGATGCTTCGCGTTGTTACGTCAATTTAATGTACTTAGCAGTCTCTCGATTTAATCACTCCACGTTGATTATTCTACGTTTTCGACGAAACGACGCTACGTCTTTTAGACGGAGACAGTCGTTGAGCGTCGCTCTTTGTCTTATCTGTCCTTTAACGTTTACGTTCACTTTTTCGTATCACTGTGTTGTCACCAATCTTTCATATGGCCACTAATAAAAGCTTCGCATAAAAGTAATCTTCGATAAATAATTCAATTAAAGAGATTCAACAAAACTTATCAAAAACACCTAAACATATGTGACAGCGAAAAATATAGGAAAATGAAGATAGAAGAATATGAAGAGTCTGAAGAATGACGAAGTCGATAAGCAATAGCGAACGATCCATTGACTACGACATCGAGAAGAGGCGTCGCGCCATTAACTAGCGTAACTCGTGGAAGAATGTCGAGTGGCAAAACCACGTACGGCCGTCTTCGTCAACGGTATCCGGTGCACTGGAGCTCGACCTGGTCGAGCTGTTTACATCGTGCAAGAACGTGGCCACCACACCTTGCCGGGCTTCCGTCACTTCAATTATACCAACACACCGGAGCCATCATGAACTATCCGCTTCACACAACGATAGAAGAGCACCTTTGTGGCCAACCGAGCGGCACTTGATTGGCAGTGAGCGCGCGACATGCTGTGTCGTGCTCGTACCAAGCTGAGAATAGACTGGTATCGATGCACAATCTATAGGGACTGAACTGACGCAAATAGGCTGTAGTACTTGCAGACTATCGCGGGGAGGAAGGTCATGGGATCTCGATCGTGCTGATCGATCCAACCGAAACATTTCATCGCGTGTCCATACGAATTTCATATCGTTTTCATGAAATTTCGTATTATTAGTAGGTTTCGTATCATTTCGCAATTAACGCAATGGAAGGATTGCGTACACTGGCTCACGAAAATATTCAAAGATTTATTATAGAATGTATTATGTGGAATATACAAGATGTCCCGCTGTTTAGTGTACAAACTTTGCCAGTGTATTGCGTAAGTAAAAATGAAACTAAAATCTTGATTACTCTCTATCAAGAAGTTCTAACGAAATATGAAATTTGTGTCTGACTTGATGTCGATGTGTTATTGAATTTATTGTAGGTCAAAATCCATGACGATTTCGTCTAATTTCTTCACATACCAACATGATAGAACTATACATAAAAACCGTAAACATATGTGAGTGTCTTATATCAACATGTATCACGAACATCATCTTGTCTAATTTTGTATCAAACTAAAAGAAAGAGTATTGACATATATGTCTGACGCATTTCATGTTTTCGCTATAACTTTCTAACGAAGCATTTATAGACTTTCCGCTACATTATATTTTCATCTTATTTTTAGCCACGGAACATGTTGGCAAAATATTTGTACACTAAACTGCGAGACACTTTGTATAGAAATATATTATGTGCGTTGAAGGGAACTTTCTGAAATTTTATTAGCGCTACAATGAGACCATGTTGATGACGCTTTTACGAAGAACCACGTAATTTTTTAGAAGTATATAACTGTAAATCTGGAAAGTTGAGACCACGATCATTTGGAAATGCTAAAGTTTTCACGAAGAAAATAGGGCTTTAAGAGACTGCTTATTAGACTGTCCCAAAATATTGCAACTTCTTCACTACTATGCCAGTTCAGAACATGTTTCCTTCTCTCACGTGGGCTGATATCAGAGTAGAAATGACACATATTATCTGCTACTTTAAAACAGGGAATTCAACGTATTAGACATTGTCGTATTCGGTGCGTGTGTTTAATAACAATTCTGACCGGGACAACGTGCGAAAAAATAGTCTGTTGCGGGAATTTTTTTAAACCGAATTACTCATCGATCGATTTACAACCGAAGGATTAAATTAAAAAGTGGAGGTTGAACTAGCCACGATTGAACTAATAACTCGTAGAATCATTTGAAATTAACGGAATTGTTTATTATAACGACATTAACGAATTAAACCAATGATATAAATCACATTGTCGTAAACACAACAAATACCACTTGTAACTCATTCTGTGTCAGAAGAAACCGGTTCCTGTGGGTATTCTTAGGTTCAAACGTAATGCAATATTCTTTAAATGCACGGTGAATCGTGAAATTATGCAAATGCCATGCATGTTCCCCGTAACTGTTTCAGTCGTGCAAGTAACGCGCGATAATTGTACATCTTAGCTGTTCGAATTAATTGCGACAAAAGCTCGGTGGTACAGAAATTGTGGCACTTTCGAAATTAATTCATAATCGCAACGTGTCTAATAACGCTTTTTCTTTCATACTAAACGCGTTGCATAGCTGAACACACCTGTAATACGTAATTACTAATCAATTTTAGTGCGCGCCTCTTCCATCCATAATACGACAGAGGCAAGTAACAATAGAAACCAGTTCGTGTTGAATTGATATAGAATATCAAATACGATTTCTCGATAACTATATATCTACTATAATCGATTTATATTAATTAATTGTTGGAATTTTACAAAAATAAGATATTGAAAAATATCAATCAATTAAAATGTCAAGTATATATCTGATATCATAACATCGTTGATAAATAATGTTCGAAATAAACAAACACATCAACTCTCCTTAGCTATTATAATATTATAAATAGCTGAATGTCGTCGTAGTTAGCGATAAACATGACAAATATTTCAATTAGAGCATTATGATCAGTTTTGCACACTTCTTACGCACATAGGTGACGAATACATTGGACCAACATGTTTAACGTGTTATACAAGCTTTACTTAAACTCGTAAATTTTATTTATGCACAGACTTAAAACGCAAAACGTATTGCATCCTCGAGTGAGGAAAAGTGAACGGACTTTCCTATATGGTAAGAATGACCAGGATGTCTTTAAATGGTAATTCAAACAATCAAATTACCTTCTTACGAACAGAGCGAAGAAACAGGGAAATGTTCACTTAAAACGCTAATAGCCTCGATAAAACAGAACTTTATTTTTTATGTAAAATTGTGTTTTTACAATGTTTGAAAATTACTACTTAAAAGATAAGAATTTTACTGTTTCGAGTTTAAGATTTGCAAACTCTTCTCATTTATTTGAAAATTCTGACAAGGAAAACTAAATTACCGGAAGGAGAATGTGTGGGAAAAGATGTTGACTGGTTTAAAATTTTCCTTCATTTATGATTCCACGAAAAACAAGACATTCTAGACTGATAAGATCCTAGTTACTAGAAGTTGAAAAACAAGGCTTTATGTGTCAGTTTCCTTGAGCTAATAATGTTTGCAGTATTTCGTTGTGGCATATTTGCATGAATCATGCATCGCGTGCAAGATATGCAAAAGTGAGAATCCTACCAGAAAATCCACCTTTGCCTGCAAGTGTACGCAAACATCTTCCAGAGGTAAATTAGAATATTTCATCTGATTCAAGACAGAACTTCGAATTCTCCGTTAATTCTAGAAAATTAGTAGCTCTACCGACTAAAACGAAATATGAGGAAAATGTATGTATAAAGATTTAAAGCGAAAAAATAACGGGGAAATTATGTCCACGTTGGAAACCAGGCTTGAAACTAACTACACAAGATTCGCGAAGTCGATGAAAGGGTATTAGAGGTCAAAGCACTCGGAGACTCCTTCGAATCCCCGAAGTGATCAGAAAATCGTAGAGCAGCCTCTTTCACGAAACGTAATCGGACTTGAAGTCAAAGACGTACGAGTAAGGAGATATTCCTTTCTTTTGTAGAGCGAGTAAGAAGAGCGAAGAAAAGGGAAACTGCTACAGACTGTACGAGTAGGAGAAATTATCGAGGCGCTGACAATGGGCCAGTTTAGGGAGAATCGGACTAGCATCTATAGCTGACAGACACGCGAGTAGATTTATCGTGCGACGCAATCTCTTCGTTTTTTCCTTTTCCCTGAAACGCGCGTGATCGCGTTCCTCGATAATGATGTGAAGGATCCGCTTTTGAGTTAAGTATGAACACTCCAGGAATATGGAGACCTTTGTGCACCACGCAACGCTTCGTTCTATCGATCTCGTGAAGATTCATGAAGCTTTTGTGCATTATAAAGACACGATATTACCATTTCCCATGGCACTTTGATTTTTATTTGTATCTATCGTTTGTGTCTGTATCTCTTTTAACCCTTTCGCTTCGGGTGCCGCTTATAGGCGGCGCCCGCGAGATGACCTGTGGGTACAAGCGGCCCTTATAGGCGACATCCACGAAATGACCTGTACGCATTTCTGGCGCGCGCTTCCATTCAGTGACAGTACTTCGGCGGACTGGACTGCCGAAGCGAAAGGGTTAATGACTCTCATGAAATCTTCGAAATTAAGTTTTTAGGACTCTTTCACTTCTCTTTACTTATATAGCTCATATGATATATTGGTTTGGCAACTAAGTGATTGCGGATTTTGTTATTAGGTGGTATTGACAAAATCCGCAATCACTTAGTTGCCAACCCAATAATATAATAAAATCGTTCGCAGTAATCCCGAAATGTTTCGAACAGCGACTACAATAACGAAAAATACATGTAAGATGATGTGATTTTGTAACTTGAGTCTCGAGAAAGAGAATTTGCAATATGAATAATGGCAATTGCTCACGTCTCAACCCAATAAGAAGGAATAAATTTCAGGTTAAATTATATTGTAACTTTCTTGAAAGAGGAATCTAATTGGTATGGAAAAACAGCAATTACCTATACTACTAGCAACTATTTACTCAATCCAAAACACAGTTTCACTGTTATACATTTTGCAATATTTGTTTATTTTATATCTTGTTGAATAAAGTTCGGTGGTTATGTAGAGGTGAGTTGAACGAGAATATATATAGGCAAGTCGAATTTGTAGAACGAGATACGAATGTGTGCCAAGGGCAATAATCTTTGCAATGTATCAGCCAGCTATCCGGCACAATAGCGGCTCTCACGATGATTACGCTAGCCCAGCCCACGGACATCATTGGATCAAATAACACGTGTGTTCAGCACGACAACTGCCGCGTCGAGTAATTTCTGACGGCGACGTGGATCGACGGAAACTAAATACGCTACGTAATTCGGGATAATTACTGCACAATGCTTGCCGATGTTTCTGTACGGATACATAATGGATCTGTTGTTTCCCGGCCAATTATTTCGCTAACCGGGCTAATCGGATCACCAATAATTTTGGATGGTTTTTGTAGGTTGAGTAAACTGGGTGAACAACGTGGAATTTCTTTGAAATTTTAGGACAATTTTATCGCTTTGAAACATTTCGGATACGTTTCACGTATGTTCGACGAATATCTTAAAGATCTTTAGTTCCTCAACGATCGTTGTAATTTATTTACTTTAGAATTCTTTTTATCCGCCTTGTTTAACTTTTTGAATTTTTTTGTACCTTTTTCGTTCACTTTCTTAGATCTTTGTATTTCTATTCATTTTTTGCTATTATTTTCTATACTTTTATATATCTATTTACTTTTTGTATTTTTGTTTTTTATTCCTTCTCTTTGCGTTGCGTTTTTCAAAACCTGCGGTAGTTTTCCGATACCCAGTTTAAAAAATATTTTCGTTCGATGTAGGATACTACTTCACGAGAACTCGAATTGATTGGAACTATTGTTTTATCTATTTCAGCAAGGCTATCTTTTCTATCTTTTTTTCTTCTTTTTTTTTTAAACCCACTGCTAACCAAAAAATTATCTGACGAAACAAAAATTGAATTCCTTAAGCGCGTTACACGTTACACGTCATGAACATGAAAAGTAAATTTATTTACTTATAAATATACATGTAAGTAGGTATATGTATACAGATGATTTGATAAGAACCAGACTCCTTTAATTAAATTATTTTTGCATTATCTTCGATAAATTGTGCAAATTCTTACTTAAAATTCCACGCGATATTCTACTAGAAATATTTTTCCTAATTAATTTAATTACAAACTACTGCATTCAAAGTCTACTCGTGCAATTCCTCTTCAAATTATTTACATATTATAATATTCCACTCTAAAGTCCATAAAAATACTATTAAATAGAGTTATTAATGCGCTTTCTTACAAAACACTTCGGTTATTCAACGTACATTGCCGGTTATAATAATAATATGACATCTGCTTACTTTCAGGGGCTTTCATTCTCCAGATATTTTGATATAAATCTATTATTTAATTCCCATTATACATGTCTTATAATTAGACTGCAGATATTTATACAATTTCATACTTTTATAAACTATAAGTATTTTTGTACAACTAGAAAAATGCAAATTATTTAGATTTAGATATTTGTTCCTCCCATTAAATATCATATTGAACATTTCATTTTGAATATTTTATATGTTTTTACACTTTATGAGCATTATGTACATTTTTACATTTTTTATACATACATAAATATTTGCAGTCAACGTAAGTTCCACGCAACGTTTATGTGTAAAAGTTATAGTTTTATATAAAGTTTCATGTAAAACAGCAAATAAAATTTTTACTACAAAAAAATTAGAGTCTTCTGAATGTAATCAACAGGTGTCTCAATATTTACAGTCGACAGTGTATAAGATATATAATAGTCAATATTATCGTATCTCAACTTTAACACTTACATTCCTTCCCAAATGTATCCAAACAATCTACATACCTACTCGCTCAATATTTCATAAAGATACCACAAAAATACAGAAAAAAGTCTATATAAAGCCTCTGAATTCACATCACTCTCCCTATTAACGGAAAATCGCTTGCACACAAAACACTCGAGGCATTCCACGTCACCAGCACGTCGATTTTCACGGTGGAAAAATAAGAGAGCCGGCGACGAACCTGACGAAACAACAAAGCACGCGCGAAACACGCGTCGTCGTTAACGGCGGAAGCGCGCCAGCAGATCTTAACTATTCAATGAACGTTCGTCCATTCACCGTGTCGGCTCGTGACGCGATGTTTTCCGTTCTGTGCGAAACAATCGCGCGGGCGAAAAGCTCGTCTCGCGAGCCAGACCAACCACCGATGCACGAGCTTTCCATGCACGAGACAAAGCTGAGCTTGGTTCGTAACCACTTCTCCAGCTGCTCGTCGCCGGTAACCTAATAACGATAATCGATTAACGAAGCATCGCCACTCAACCATTCTGGGTAGCTTCGTGACTAGGGTTTACCTGTTTAAAGAGGCATCCAGTTTTTATGATATACCGATGAAACTCTTCAACGTGATGTTACGTTAGAGAAACATGGATAGTGCAGCCTCGTGTGCTTATACAGGATGTCACAAAATGTATGTTAATACCACTAGATATTTCTAGCGTAAAATCAATCGTTTGTAAGTCGAAGGATAAACTTCAACCGGAATATTCGTATACAAACTGCTTTCGTTGCTTTAATGTCTAAAGTTATCTTTAAAAATATCCCCCAACTCAAAAGAATATTTTTAGCCACTGCAATCCTGGACGTCGTATAGATGAATTTTCTCGACGAGTAGTAGCTTTTCTCGGGTAGCTTGATACTATGGTAATGTTAGGGTTTATGATAATTTGAGAGTAAGGATTTCTATGATTAGGACATTCCAGAGTAAGCACTTCCATGCTGTATACCTTTACTTTCTTTGCTGAGTAGCTGCTTGAGCATTCGAACAATGTGATTTGAATACTTTTGTAGAAAGTTTTTGAAATTTCAGGAGGTTGTTGAAATCTTTACGGATTTAATCTATTTTCGATGCCCATCACAACTTTTGAAATATTCAATGGTCTGAAAAATCAAATCCTATCGATGGCTGTTTCCACATATCCCTAAACCTATTTGGTCATGACGCGACGGAAAAGAATAGAATTATTGATATTCTTAGCTTTCCAAGACTCACAATTTTTCAGATTAAATCTGTGGGTCTGCCAGTTGACTTTCTAAATCAAATTTTGACGTACTGTCCAATGTTTGCAATGATGAATTCGTTTGATTTGTTTATTTATGAACAGCCCGAGTGTGTTTAAAACAAAGTTCAGTGCAGCTCAGACAGAATTAAAAGAGTATTATCACGACGATCGAAAGTTTTCGTTTAAAATAATAATCGCGTTTTCTGCAAGAAACTGCGTTATGTTCAATTTCCTTGTTGGCGCTAGCACTTCAATTAACTGGAGAGTTCCGTCAATCGGATAACCCGAACTTTCCATTGATCCTATTGTTCTTCCTGTGAAATTGCATTAGTAGTATAAAGTACGGCCACCGCAAAGCCCTAAGACCTTCTCAACAATTGTAATCGGATATGGGACTTAACAACAGCCGCGATGGCAACCTTTATTGAACAAGTATTTCGCAAGTTTCTATGGGGTTACTGGTACCAAGGCGTTGCCTTGGTGCGTTTAAACCGATGCAACGTATAAGTTTCCTTTCAGATGGTAGTGTCGCGGTAAATCGAATTTTCAACAACCGAATTATTCGAATTATTATTCGTACGTAAGATATGCTCGCTGATCTTGAAACAGTCCGCATTAAAGAAACGTAAGTGGAACGATTAACAATTTGATCGATCAGATGATGTTTCAACGCGATCGAAATATGCATAAAAATTTCTAACTATTAAATAATTATTTCATGAATATATTAATTAAATAGTATATTAACAATTTTGTAGTCTTCAGGTCATTTTCGCTCCAATATGATCCTATTTTGACAGGAAACTTTTCGAGTTTTAAAGAAAAAAGATATAAGTAGACACATATAAATATTATAACAATTTAAGTTCGTGAAGATCAATGATTAAAATAAAAAATTAAATCAAACAGAATCTCTGCTTTCATATATCACGAGCATATGCATTAAATCGTTAGCATACGAAATTTCTCGTTTCGATTCTATATCAGAGGTTCATTTTTCTCAGATTTGCGAATATTTTTTAATGAAAAGACAGCTTACATGGAAAATAATAAAAAAACTAGAAAACTACGGGATGATTAAAGAAGCTTAATTTGAAAATTAACTCCAATTAAGCTTAATATTCTATTTAAAAAATATCTGTATAATTACGATTAGTGAAGTAGTTGCTTCGTAGATTTTACTTCCAGATACGTAGTTTATGTCTTCGAACACATTTGAACATCTAAAAACAAGTGTTATTTTACAAATAGATACTACGATTTGCTAATTTCGCCCATGAGTTCGTGCAACTTGCTGATAATTACCGAAACTAATTACATGTGGCCGTTATCAGGAAGGCACGTCGAGGAGAGGGTTTAGTTATCGGTCGGACGAGCGTAGATGATAATGGAGTGCGTGTGCCTAAGTAGAAAATTACACTAATTTGGTAACGATAATGGTATCTAATGAGATTTGGCATTAATTTACGGAACGATACTAAACAACCAACTTGTATCGAGATAAGATATTTAACCATTAATTTGGACGATATGATAAGAGTTTATTAACTACCGATTACGTAGACCTGTTAATAATTTGCGGAATAATCACGAGAATTGGAAATGTCGGTTATATTGTATGTATGTATATGCATATGAAGAATACGTTCCGTGTATGAATACTGTCAACTTTGAACGTAACTACGTATTTCATTATCACCATTATATTTTATGTTTCACATACTTTGAATTTTTTAAACGGTTAAAATTTTTCTTTCTCCTTTTTTCCAATACGGTGCAATTATTTCTTGATACAACAGATATTGCTTAATATAAAATTATCTTAGAAATTATTTTATAAACGATAAGAGTCGTATGATTTTCAAGATTCTACGTATCCTTCATATTTTAATCCCATGAAAATATATCTTCAAGCACACATACTAAGAGAAGATTATTCTTCGATAATGATATCAAATTATAATATCAATCATTAAATTTCAATACCAGGTACATTATTGATCCTCTAAATTACCCGGTATACAGGGTGGTTGGTAACTGGTGGTACAAGCGGAAAGGGGATGATTCTACGCGAAAAAAGAAGTCGAAAATATAGAATAAAAATTTTTCGTTTGAGGCTTTGTTTTCGAGAAAATCGACTTTGAATTTTCGCTCGGTACGCGTGCGGTACGCTATAACGGATCTCACTGTAGATCGTTGTCTCAATGGAAAAATTAAAAAAAAAAATTGTTATTCTATATTTTCGTCTTCTTTTTTCGCGTAGAATCACCCCCTTTCCGCTTGTACCACCAGTTACCAACCACCCTGTATAATATACCCGAATAAACAAATGTAAAAAATTACCAAACAACAAATGTAAATCATTAGCAGAATTTTTTTCTGTTGAAGGGAGCACAATGACTTCATCTTTTTTTTCTCGAAACGACGCTTCGTTCATCGAACTATTTTTCGACGAAATACAATACCCTGAAATGTAAGCGAGCAATAAGTAAACACACTTGTGAAACGTTTTACACGTTTCATCCAGAAATCTTAACTCTTTTCATATAAACGCGCAACGAAGAACAAATCAACAGCTTCCACGCCGCCCGTTCGAGATTGCTTTTTTCATTAGCAGTATTCGTCATCCTCGATGCGTTTTCGAATGCGAATTAACAACTTCTTTGTTACGGAACAAACAGATCACTGTGTCATGGTGCATGAGATTCTCAGTGGTATATAAGAGCGGATCAGACCATCGCGAATCAGACAAAGACTCGACTCCGATTTCGTCTGAGCTTGTTTTCTAAACCAGTAACATGAAGAAAGGTGTGCTACTCTTCTGGATGATCTGTTTGGCGATTGTAATCGTCGACGCGAAACCGTTTCCTCAACAAGAAAGTTGTAAGTTTAAGCTGAAACTGCAATGATTAATTATTTATTATTGATATATTGTTAAATATTAAATCAAATTCCGACGCATGGCTGATTGAAAATTGTAGCAATGTAGTTTCGAGTGTCTTAAAATTTTTAAAATTTGCAATTAATCGCGTAGTTCAAGATCTGAAGATGTCGTTTCTTTAATTCCATAATTGAAAAGTGGTCGTAGAAAACACTGTAAGTGCCACGATTGAAAAATTTCCATTCCTTATTGGAGAGATGAGAATACCGCAATATGGAATTTCAATGGAATTTCCCTTTCTAAATAGTTATTAATAATACTAGAACATGGTGTCACAATCTCGCCTCTATAAAGAAAAATATAAACACTCGCGAAAATTAATTGATCGTTTCTTGACTGTTGTCTATGCCATCTGTCTAAATTAATGGAACATTAAGTTTTCTTTATAGCTAAGTGCTGGCGAATACAGGATTTTCTACAGATACACTTCTTTTTTTCGTGAATTTGGACTACATTAACGTATAAGCTTTCTTCTTCTCCTGAAAAACTTGTTTCTTGGTGCTTGCTGTGTTTTCTACGTTATTCAAGTGGACTATAAACTTATTTTCTCCCGTGATACGTTTTCATAAACTAAAAACATATAGTGAAGTTTTTAATTACAAATAAACGTGAAACATCATTTTATGGAAAATAACAGTGAATGCGTGTGAATATTGTGAAATAATGGTAAAACGTTAGTAATTTAATTTCTCGCTTCGACGTGCAGATGATGACGAAGTACTTGTACCGAAAGATACCATACGTTATCCAAACATATTTTGGTT
Organism: Bombus bifarius; assembly: GCF_011952205.1. Classification (NCBI taxonomy): domain Eukaryota; kingdom Metazoa; phylum Arthropoda; class Insecta; order Hymenoptera; family Apidae; genus Bombus; species Bombus bifarius. Next base: position 581,455 of record NW_022884488.1, read on the forward strand.
GGGCAGGCCTTTTTATGATCAAGACGATTATTATGGTGATAATACCGATAGGAAACCATCTACTCTATCGTATGCTAATGTGGGGTAAGTTAACAAGATTTTATTGTTAATTAAGAACTGCAGTAGAAACTACATTGATCGACTGTAAAAATTGAAAAATATAGAAACGATACGATATAGATACGATATTATATAAAACGTAAAATTAGAAACATCAAACAAATAAATTGTAATCAATTATTCCTTTTCCCGGGAATCAATCAAGTTATATTTATAGGAGTTTAATTAAGTTTATTTATTATGCAACTGCGTTTGATTGACAATTAATGTTTTTTTGGCGAACTTATATGAAATGTTAATCACGATACGATATACCTATACATATGTTATTTAATTTTATAGAAAAAATAATAGAACATCGTAGTATAACGTATATGTAATATTTTTAATTAAAATGTTTCTTGTTGCAGAGCTGGATGGGGTCGCTAAAAATCATCCTATCGAATCGATCGCTTCTTCGAATCAGTTATAATCGCCGCATGATAACGTAGAGTGCATCATAAATTTATATTAATTTTCACGTTAAATTAATATCATAATTCGTAAAGTACCGGGCTATCATCGAGAACGACGAAACTGTCACCGCAAATTAATAATAAGTCACTAATACGTACAGATAGTCTTGTTTAACAGAATTTTATATTTTCGTATTGACCAATTAACATTTAATCGTTCAATTAATATTTCTCGCGCATCACGTGCTTCTGAATTGTACGTCAAATAATACCAAACAAAACCGACATGAATCACTCTTTCATAAATTAAACAACATTCGATGTTCAAGATTGATGGAAACCCATATAGTCCTTGGTTGGAAGATACGCAAAGCAATCGATCAAACCAACGCAAGAATCGTCGATCGCTAAATAGCAGGCAAATATTTGCGAACGCTAGGCCACTGACAGCGATTCTATATAAGACATCAAGCGTACTCCGAAATATCGGTAGATTTATTTAGCGACGCCAGAGGATACAATGAGCAATCCAATTTTAATCCCACCGCTACTAATTTTATCGTCGAAACTATGTGTGGAATCCGTGATCTTATATTCAACGATTATTTGTTTCGTAATACTAACAACATAGTGTTAAGGGTTTATGTTAATAAAATTGTTATATTTACGATACAAGGACGTTTAAAAAAAGTTTATAACTTAATATACGAAGAGCGCGTGAGAAGAACACGACTAGTCTATTTCTGTTAATTTCTTGATTTCGAACGACTGTTTAGGTTTGTAAATATATGTTTGCAAATTATTGAAAATAAATCGAGTACTAGGGAATCCATGTCTAATAATTATTCGAAACATTAACCCTAAGGACAGTTTACTAAAACTCTCACGGTTTTTATCAATCGTAACCATAAAAGTCTTAAAACGCCTCTGTATAAGTCATTATAACTGGAAAAAAAATCTCGAAAGGAAGTACCGTGATAAAATACACTATGCAGAAGTCACAGAGATCATAACCCAGTACGTAAAAAACTACCCTAAAGGTACTTTAGAGTCTAGAGTATCCTTAAAACTCATTTCGAGAAGAAGAGGCGATAAAAAGGTTAAGGCCCGTCTCTAAGACTCCAAGTGGAGCGTAGTAGAGAAAAATTCGTCTCGATAATTCCAGAGCTCCTGAAATCTTGGTACAGTGGCCTGATGTATCGTTTCTATGGTTCATGGAACAAGCTGCACAAAAGAAGGGGCGATTACGTCGATTACCACGATTATGGCGACCCTATTCCGAATTCTTTGCCCGGCTCTCTGCATCTTACGTATGAGAGAGACTCGTTCCGTGCTCAGGGGAATCGGAACCGAGTGGTGCAGAATTATGGCGACAGGTTTTCGCTGTTGGATTCAGACTGCAAGAGGAAACCCTCCGGGAATTTGCAGAGCTAGAAAATTCAGGAGACGATCGTGAAGCGACATTCGATAAAAGAAATTGACATCTTCTGAATTCGAGAATCAGTGATGTCTATTTGAATAATAGCAATTTAGATGATAGTAAATGATAGTAGGTTTTATTATCATATTCCTCGGATTTGAGGGCTCTTGATTTTTTTTCTACAGAGTTAGTTGAATTCCACAAAAACCATGATCGAAGAAACAATGTTCTAACGATATGAATAATTTCTAGAAATAATTTCTCTTAGTTTCGTACATTTCCGACGAAGCAAACCATAAAACTATGTAACTATAATTTAGGCTAACTTTCTTTCAAATTTTTAAATTTTGCGAAATACATAGTAATCCTAAACTTTCGGAACTTCGATACTACATAGCTATCCGTGGATCGTGTTGCTTTATACTAATGTGCTTGGAAACGTGTTTTGTTAAGAAACTGAGGAAAGCAAGAATTTATCTAAAATATGTTTTAGTCGTAGCTGCCTTTAATGATGGAATATGATATTTATTCAAGCATAACATATTGTATAATAGTTCATTAGTAAACAGATTATTGATTCCATCAACTGAACAATGCTCATCATTATCGACGGTTCTCCGACAATATTCATGAATTTGCCTCGAGTGAATTAATTAGTGATCAACGTCGTTTGAGAGGCTGGAATATTGAATTCATCTTGTCCAAGCGTAGCACACGCTATCGTATTATTACGTTTATTATTATTCGTATTTTTTACGTACGTGTATCTTTGTAAGTGTAAGAGTACTTTTCGATCAACTGTAGAACTTTTTTTATTAAAATACAATTACTAATATGTATTATAAAAATATAAGTCCTGCAAGGACATCATCATGAACCCAATCAAAACTCATACGAATTCTCGCATTCCTTACCATCTTTTTTAAACCGAACATACATGTTAAAACCAGACAAATTCCAATATCCATTATTTTACTATTCACCTTTACAACCTGCAGTTACAAGCTGCAGTTCAACTCTGAAGAAAAACCGTTTCTGTTTCTCAGAGAAACGAGATTCGCGCGACAATTGTGTGGAACGCGAGCCACAGACCAGACGCATAAACAAGCAGTGGTAGTTGAAGGTTTAATGAAACCGAGCAGCCCTTTTAATCGGGCGCGCAGTAATTTCCAAGGAGGAAATCTTAACGAGCCTTTTGTCTGGTTGGCAAGGTAGATAGGCAAAGGAAAAGGAGAAGGAAGAGCAGGCAGGTTCTCAAGGGGCTCGTAGCTCGACGCCAGGTGAACCAGCTCGGGTCTCGCAGGTCCCGCAACTCGTCGACTCGGTAACGCACGCTCAAACGGCCGCTTCTCGTGAATATTTAACAGGTTGCTAAGAGGATGAGCTTTCTTGAAGAGGCTCGTCCATAAACGCGGAAACGGGATGCCGCGTAAACGAACGGCCCGGCCGCTTTTCCCTTTTAATCCCTTGCTCCTCATTCGCGACACTGTGAGATTATAACTCCAGCCTCGACACGCGCGACCAGTTTTTGTCTTTTTCTTTCCTTTGCTCTTCGTTTCCTGGATCTGTTTCTCCGAGCGTCGAGAGTGTCACACTTTTCATCGTGTCGCACTCTCGTTCTCGTTTCGACGGAAACAACGCACGCCACGTTGCTGCGATTCCAAACATTTGTGTCGATTCTTTCCTCGTATCATTAACGATTTGCTAACAGAGATAGAAATATCTATTCCTTTTTTTTTCTTATCGAGAAAAATGTGAGCTCTTATGTAATGCTCTTTGTACGTCGTTCTCTCAGTTTCAATTTGTACCTTGCGGACATAGATGACTGTCACGGTTTGGATTAGATACGGGTTACGTCATGTAATTTTGGAATATTTAATTCGAATTTATTACGAACGTGACATCTTTATTTTGACCCACTTTCGAATATAAAATAAGAATTGGATAACCTAAATCTAATTCAAACTGATACGGTTACCTGCGACCCAAAAATGCCAATTTAGAGTAAAGGAACCTATATCACTGGATAAACGACAGATGAATAAAAGGATCGATTTAAAAGCTATTATCTTATTAAAGATCTATTTGACATTTTATATTTACTCTGGTCATCCGTTTCTTTTCATATAGCGTTCGTTTGTGTTTGCGTGAATTTTAAAACGTTCCCCTCGATCGCTTAATTAAATATGCACGTCAAATATTTGTATGTGTTGCGTTTTATAGTTACTCAGCAAACAACCAGCATTTTCACAGAAGTATCGTGTCTTTATTCTCATTTTCCAGCGTTTCGCTAATATCACTCATAAAGTAAATACGTTGTACAGGAAAAAGGAGCAGGATGAAAATTAATAATGGAACACTCGGATGTGGGTACGCCATTTTCACGTCAATTTAATGGAAACTAATGTTTTACATTCTTTCGCGCGATGCGGATAATTCGTCAAATTCACACTTTTGTTTGCACTTCGCAGAGTCAGTTTTTTTAGCGGCCAAAACGCTTTTCATTTTCCATTTTAATTACAGCGAATAAAACCTTACGCTTTTTAATCTCATCCGTGAATGGAATTAGATATACATTGTACAAATTTTTTAATAAAAGCTGTATCGCACTTATATAGTTACCTTTTATAAAAAAGAAGTGGATGTTATATAAATAGAATAAACCTGGTTCTATATTTTACCAGCTCTTTTCAACACAGAAAGGATATTATTATTTAGAAAATAATCTATAGAATGGTAGTTATTAATGATCCACAATAGGAATCATTGATCCTATAATTTATATAACGTGTGTAAACATAATGAGCAATATGTTTGTATCCAACACAAAACGTGATCAACATTTATAGCACGATTAAGCAAGGCAAATTTGCTCAAAAATTAAGCTGTTGTGTTACTCGATGCTGAATAATGAATATTCATCGACAATAAAACACGAGATATCTCATGATCCACCTGCAAGCAATAAGGTAGAAACACGAGATATCTCGTGATTCCTATGTAACGTGTTAACCATTCGACAAACGAGGGATTGGCGCCAGACATTGTTCTTCACCCACTTTCAAACATTTAGATTTCAATATTTTTTGCCTACTTTTCCATTCTGTTCGATAATTATCTTTAATATCATCTTCCTGACAAGGAAAAACAAAATCATAGATTCCATTATCAATTCAAATGTAAGCCATCAGTATCCAAACTAAATAAATTCATCTTCTGAAAATTTGTAAATCTTAATCAGTGTTTATTTCTTTTTTTGTTTTTTTTTAGGTATCACAAGATGTAGTTGATTATTTTGTTTCTCAACTGATTCATATAAGCAAACATACTCCAAAGTCATACTCCTGAAATATTTACTAATTAATAAAAATTACACATCGTACGTGTCTCTATTACATTGTAAGATCTCTCGTTAAATCAAATTCTTAAAACTGTTCGCAATAAAAATACAAATTTGGAGAAAATAAATACAGGGCTAGAATTTTATTTGATTTGTCAACTAATCAATTTTTGCCACGGAAACGGTAACTTATAACGATAATAACTCATTATGATTTATTTCTTTTTCTAAGAAAAAAATTATTACCGTGTTTTATATTTTTACAACGGAATAAAAACACGATATATAGGTTATCGTAGCATCGCTCATGAAGAAAGACAAATGTATAGCAGCGGACTGCCTAATGCAACAACTCGACGATCCAGCAAAACCCTTCAATGTGTGTTTTGAATATTCAACGCACGGCTCGCGTACTGATTAAATGCAAATCGGATTAATCCTCCCTTCGGTAAGCCTCGCCGCCTCGACACGAACCTGCTAATTTGCTGCTGCATCCGATGATGCGGAACCCCTAGCTTAAGATTCGTTTCGTTTCTCCGCTAACTTCGTTTTTGTTGCCATTAGTAAGAAAATCAGCTTGTGAAGATGTTTTGTTTCGTGATTCAAGGTGAAATAAGATTAGTTACTGACTCCAATTCCCTATGGTGAAGTATTCTATAAAAACCGGAAAAAGAAAGAAGTAGCACCTTGATACTTCTGCTTACGACACATAAGAGCAGGTTGAAGCGACCAGTACGTGTTAGCACGTGAAACACGCGAGCATCGTAGATCAGTTCACTCCTCTATGGTTTTCTTAAGAAGTTTCTCTACAGATTTACAGAACATTATTTGTAGAGAGTACCTTTGTTTATATTTCAACGACAGGCGAGAGAGACAAATTTATAAATTCTAGGAAGAAATTAAATTGTTGAACAAAATAGTGGACCGCCTTGCAATCGGAAAATAATTAATAGGCTAAAAAGGTATAATGAACTCCTAAAAGTAGCTGTTTGAATATATGCAAACAGATTTGTGTTGAAATGATAGGTTTGAAGCGAACCTGAACGTTTAAAGATTGAAATAAAATTGAGTGCTTAACGAATAATCTTAAGAACATACGAGAAAGCCGTAATGTACATCTGAAAGAAATTATGGACGTTTAAGATGCAAAAATATTTGTATGTTTTTGAATAATAAATTTAAGATAAATCTGAACGTTAACGGGCGAAAATAAAATTTAACGCTCAGCAAATAATCTCGAGGAAACGCGAAAAAGCCGTAATGAACACCTGAAAGAAATGATGATCGTTAGTGGAGGTGCGTTTGAAGTCACCGTATCGCAACGAGGCGTCAAACGTAAATCAACGTTTCACGGTCGCCGATTCCAGAGTCCGGTTTAATGAAATTCTCCAGAGAACACGTTCCCATAATGTTGAAGGCGTGTCACGTCCCGAGGATGCGAGCTAAATTTCTCGTCCGCACGGAAGGAAGACGAATCCCTCGTGTGCTCGCGAAATAACACAGACGCTCGTCATGAAAATTAAGTCGTTGGCTCGATAAGGCGTCCGCAGTTTCCCTACGTTTCCAATCCGAGGACGAACAACCTTCAATTGGGGCAACTACGTAACTTTCGTCCCGACAAAAAAACGTGCTTCACCTTGGTCGGCTGATCGAACGAACAGCTAATTGCTTTTTTCGTCAAATTCACGGATAACGTAGCGCCCCTTCGTTTAATCAGTTAATTACAAAAAACCCTACTCTGAGCAGACGGCGCGAAAATTTCGAAATATTAAAAAAGTTTCACACGAACGAGTCTCCTCGAAGGTTAAACATCAGTTACGACTTCCGGGACTTTCAGAGTTCAATGAATGAGCTTGTTCGATTCAATTCGAAACACGTGTGGAATACGTGCTCGCCTTTGTATTATGAAGCGATTATGATGGAGTGACTATTAAAGGTATTCCGACGATGAATGTGAGTGGTAGAATCGATAAGTCGTTCAATGATAGTAACTTGCAGCATATGCGTCGCCAAATCGGTTAACTGGACAAAGTTAAAAGTAGGAAACATTGATGAAATTATAATACGAAATAAGTATGGATCAAGTTCTTTGGCATTAAAATTTTAAAAAATTTCAGAAAGTTAGCAGTTCAAGTTTGACTTGTGAATTGCTCGTACAAAGATCGCGGGGAAAAAGCACGGTTTCGTGAAATTCTTTATATTAATATCGTTTTATGACTAGAAAGAAATATTTCAATACGAAATAGCTAAAGAATGGAGGACGAAATTATGCAAAGGAATGAGATTCGGATCTTACTCCATCTCTGGATGCTTCGACAGGAAAAATCGTCCATTGCTATGGTCAGACGAATGGAAGACTAAGACGAAAAGAGGATTCGTTCATATTCCACGGATTCATCTTTTAACTCTTAAATCTCTTTCGTCACGCGGGAAATCAAAGTCTGCATCAAACTCGTAATAAAAGCTCGGACGTTGGTGGAAGTTTGCGTGTAGCGAGGGTCGTTGAATCGATAAGTGTCTACCCCGATAGGAAATAACCAGGTTCGGCGGAAACAAAGGAACGGTGTTCGCGACGTTCCGTGAAAACGCGTGATGCGGACCGAAGCGGCCACGGCTCGCGCAATTAAACTTCGAATGCCGTTTGCGGCAATCCGACGCGTTTAACCAGTCACTTCGATTCGAAATTACGATGGGAATTCGAAGGTAGATTTACCGCGACAGATTTAGCCCGAGGAATACTAATCGAGTGGCGTATGACGGACTGACGATATTCTGCCGTAATTTCTAATACGTGCTTCGTCATTCTGCAAATCTATCGCGACGATCAATGAAAGTAATCGTACGAGTTTTGCGAGATAGATACCACATACTCTTTGTTGTATTGTTGTGAGAGTTTGTTGTCTTCGAAATCACACTCCGACATGTTAAATATTTGATAGAGATCTGTAGAAAAGGACAATTCGTATCCTGACAATTTTATATCAGAACTGTGTATAATTAATTCCTTTAATTAATAGAAGAAATTATCAAACTCCATCGAATAAATTTTTAACACATATTATTAATTATTAGGACACTTACTAATCTCATAAAAAAAGAAAATGTGCTAATTTATTGTGCCAATTTAGATTATCAGGGACACATTGAATATAACGACTCAGAATACGCAGAAGAAGTTTATAGCGAACAAATTTATAGGAGATAATGAATTAACAAATTATATATTTCTGCCGTGATTCATCGAGTCAGATTTAATTGGAAAATTTTAGGTATCGAACATGTCTTATTGAGTGTAAATCAATTGGAATCGAATTCCAGAGCATCAATTTATAGGAAAGTTAATTCCCTTATCTTACGGTAATCCCTCGAATCGATTACTGTGCTTCTATCTTATCAAACACAGTACCACTCAAGAACTATTCCGTCATGCACTTTAACTTGATTGAAGCCCAGCAATTTCTAATGCTATTAAATTCACGTTTAATGTTTTTCCTATCCTTATGTTATTAATTCTTTCATTTAACAAAAACTATCTGGCATCTTTCCATCTTTCCAGATATGTTCAAATACTTAAAGAACCCTGCGATTTTTGCCTTTCAAGTAAAGTTATAATTATATATTACATTACAATATACAGGCTGTTACAAAATAATAACTAAACAGCTTAGATCAAATAAAGAGAAACAAAGGTGACACGCAGCAACAAAGAAATATAATTTCAACTAAGAAGAGTAGCGTTATTGCATTTCTCTCGCAATTCTCCCCTATTATCTGACCCATGGCACGATTAACAAGGCATTCTACGCTCATTAAGATCCATTATTTCTGTTAATACGAGTCAGAATGACGTTAAATCGGCGCAGACGATGATTGATGGCCAGGACAACGATAAACCGACGAACAGCCACGTTATTCTCGATCCACTTCCTGCGATAGAAGGGAAGGAAACGCGAGTTTGCTCGGAAACTTGTCTCGCTTAGCTGCCAACAACGAAACGACGCGGAAAACAAAATGCAAATTGCTTTTCTTTTCGACCTGGCCGCGTTTGACGCGCGATTTATCGACTATTCGAATGTGGAACGTCGCAGGATCGCATCTGCAACTTTTCTCATGCTATCCACACGCCGATTCCGGCCGCGATAAATCAAGCTTCTTTCGCGGGACTTCTCAACGTCATTCAGTGTCGACGAGTAATAAGTAACACGTCGAACATCATACAAGAAACTTGCCATGCTTCGATAAGGGCCTGCCCAACCAACAGCTTTGCGATCTTGATATATCGCCTTTGTTTGAAATTTTTCACGCGATGTTAGAACTCCTTGGAGGTCTGCGCTGGATATGTTTCATCATGACATACTGTACTTTACTGTGCTTTTGCTTTTCTTTTTATCTTTCTTTTATTTCTTTTTTTTTTGTTTAATAAGAAGAAGAAGGAAGATGAAAGATGGAGAAGGTTAACTCATTAACACATTCGCTATTGATTGCATATGAATTATTCAGTTCAGGGAAATTGTATTGATCCATCCTATTTTAAAGATAGAATAAATTATGATTAAAATATGTAGCCATAAAGGTGGTCATTTTGAAAAAAATAAATAGAACGACACTTAATTCCCAGTCCATTAGTCTGCCAAGTATTGAAACATTGAAATGAGACTAATGCAAAATGGGTTAATGATATTCGGTGACGTGTGAATAGTAAGTGAATTATGCAATTTTTGAAGAAATCTCTAAAATATCTGACAATATTTTAAAGTACAATGTCAGGAAAAGGATTTTATCTTCGGGCGCGAAAGTTTGTTAACAAAGCATTCGTTAACAAACAAAACATTTACGCTTTACTCGTTACGTTATTCTTAATTCGATTGCGAATAGCGATATCTGTACGTATGTTTTAAAATTTGACGCTTATTTTCTCTCGTATTTGCGTGTACTATCTCTTTGCAATTTAACGGGTAATTGGGTAAAAGCCTAATCTTACCAATTAACTTATATATTACGATCTTACTTTAAAATCATTATTATTCACTATGATCAAGTTACGATTATAGCTGGGAGTTTAACATAAAAGCAATTCCATCTAGAGAGTTTTTTGTATTTTATTTATCTTCGATATTCGGGTCAATATCTTACGATTAATTAAAAATAGTATCATTACGTTCGATGAGCACCGGATACGAATAAATTGAATCAAACAGCGGAAAACTAATTTTTATTCGTCAACCTTTTCCAGTTGACGATGGAATTTATAAGAATTACAATTCAGAATATTGAATTTCAAATATGAAAACGAAGTTATCTGTCATTTTTCCGACTCTGAATCGTTGTGTAAATTTCTCTGGATTTACCTGGTCCGCTTATCTATGGTTAGACAGAATTCCGAAATTCCAATTAAAACCTGAAGCGCTTGGAGTGTCTTCTCACATTCCAATAAAAACCGACATACATAGTACCATAAATTCGCGAGAACACTGGATTTCAAGAGAAGGAAGCTGTGTCTCTTCCAGCTTGCAAATCTAACATCATTCGCGTGTAACATCTCTTCATGTTCCAGGAAATAAAGGCTGTCGAGAAATCCTTTATTCTAATTTTTAGGTTCATGCTTTTATTGAAAATCCTAAAATGCTAAGTGCAATAAATTGACATTTTTTAAATCAATTCTCCAAATTAATAATTAACAATGGCTTTCAAATAATTTGACAATAATTTTTCAATTTATCGAGTTGTGAAAATTTGTACTTCTTGCATAATTATTTCTGGTAAGTTTAATAGCGATTTTAATTTTCATAATTTAATCATTTACGTTATATCTTTTTATTTTATCGAATTTTCAGAGATACCTGAGAAATTATCGAGTCCAAAAGCTTTTATTGAATCAGATCGTCCTATTTTGTCAGCTATTAAATTTAATATCTTACAATTGCAAGTACCAGATGTAAGTTCCTAATAAAGAGACTGACTATATATATATATAACTTTATGATTTAGCTAACGCCAAATCGCCAATTAACAACTATCCCAATTATCATCACTTCTCAGACACGCATAAATCGCGTGAAATTTGTATTATTTCACAGCCGAAAGCGCACCGAAACTTCCACAAACCGATGAAACACATGTCTCGTTCGAACTCCAACAACTAAACATCATTCGAACTTTCGAAAACATTTATCCATTCGCGCCTAACTGCACAAAAATTCATTTGCACAAATCTCACGAAAGTTCGTCCTCTCTCATACAGGATCTCGTCAGCTTCTCAAACGAATCTCTGGATTCTCTTTTGTTACTTTCCTTAAATAAACTAATTTAATTCTCTACAATACACATATATACTACGCCTAAATGGTATTGATCTTTGAATGTAACACATAGACTGTTACGCATTGAATTATATATATTTTGCTGCAATAGACCGAAGTATACCATATCATAACATTTAACTTTTGCAAAATATCACATTATATTTGCATTATATTTTTTTCGACAATATTAGCTACATAATTCACGCTATGTTAATTACATTTACTCTATGAAATGTATCTTATTCTAATCGTTATCAACAAATTTAGTAACACGGATCAATCAACGTATTAAGAACGAATCAAAGAATGTAAATTTTGAGAAGATTCCATTTTAAGAACGGAATATACAGTAAAAAAAGCACGTAAAATTTTTACAGCCAAGTTCTTTTACAAGCCACTATATCTCGATGGTTAATAACGCGTTAGGAAGCGAGTAACCTAGCCACGTGACGCAATTGTGGGAGTAGGCGATCGTCGGCGGTGAATTTTCCGTTGCGTAAAACTCTGCAATTAAAAGTCCGCGCAAAAATTGATTACGCAGTCACATCCTCTGCTTATCCCTCAGTAGGTCGTCGGCTTGGAAGACGAGGCGAAGGATGCAGGAAACAGTGTTACGGCAAGCGCATCGCTGCGCACGTTCGCCTCTTAGTGACGTAAATTTTCGTTGCGGTGGAACTCGGATTTTTACCGGAACCGCGGAACGCACGCATCTGGAGCGGAGCGAATTTGGCAGTGCTTCCTCGCGACGAGGCTGCAACGTGAAACTATAACACGACGAAGAACACCCTGTGCAGCACGTTTCACGATGTATGAATTATTCGTTGTACAAGACAGTTAAAGTTGGAAACTAAAGTTCCGAATTAGTGTTTCAATGAGATTGTAATAATTGTCGGAAAATTTGTGGAATAATTTCTGCAACTTTTTAAGTGGATTGTTAATTCTGAAAGATTTTTGTAGCAGGTGACGAACATTTTTTGAAACATATGGATGCGTAACGTAAGAAGAAACTTAAGAAATTATTTTATTTAATCTTATAATAGAAATTATCATATTTCCCAATAACATTATTCCACGTTGCTCGCTGTCTGCCTCTTTTGTTTGTGTAACTATGAATTCAGCTTCGTGCATGTAAAATAAACTTTCGCTACGGAGGTTTAATTAAAAAAATGGTGCAGTTAGAACAGAACTTTCCTTCAGGAAATGCCTTCGGATTACATAGTATGTGTATTATTAAATTATTAGAAAACTACAAATATTTCATTTATGGTCACGCTAAAATCTACGATACACTAATATTTGCTCTAGCTGCGATAGAAATCCAACGATTGCTCGTTTGGCTTAATTATTCGAGGATCCCGTTACTGTTTCGATCGAGTTAGAATTAGGGCAACCGATGACCCATAAACACAGTTGGCATTAATACCGATAAACTCATTAGAATCGGTGTGACTGGATGTCCGGTTGGACTAATGATGGAAATTCAAGACGTGCTTCAGTGTTGCTGCCTATACATTACGAATACCGAACTGAATCGATGCGGAGAGCATAGCACGAAGATCAATTGAGAAATCACAGAAAAAAAGCCGAAGATACGGCAACGAAAGTTTCACTGGAAAAGTTAGAGAAATAGTTACAAGTTCAAACGGAATTATGAAAAATGAGTACCTTTTAAATATGACTGAATGTATATTTCTTAATTTTTGATTCAGTTCGTATACAACTGATACTGAAAGTTTTATGAATGTTGTGGCAGTTAACTACACGTATGAAAAAAAGAATGCCGAACTTTTACTTCATAATACGGCTTTTATAAATCACAATGACTTTGCTTCCTAGTGTGTAACGCCCTGTACTTTCACTTCGAGAGGTAGTACATACAACGATTACATACATTGAGACATAAGAATTTAGAACGTTAAAAGTATCAAATATTTTTTGTGAAAGGAAGTAAAAAGTGTTTTAAATGTTCGAGCAGATACTATAGAATTTTTTTTACATCGTATTAAATCTTTAGAATTCTTTTACTTAAATGATATACATATTTGTTAATTACACATATATAGACACAAATCTCACTGTTTAGCAAATGCAATTCCTGTGAATTATATACCTGTCCCCGGCTTTCTATAATTCCTATGTTTTTAAACAAATGATAGACGTTTTACTCACGCAGATAAAAACCTAAAGCGTTATTATGAAATGCAGTCATCGATCTTTTTGTAATAAAATTTCTTTTTATAAAAAGAAAATAGCAAGAAACATCTATGTATAATTATAAATCAGGAAAATAAACGAAGTTCAAAAATTTACATCGCCAAGAATGAATTATCCAATATCTACAATCTATAAATCCTCTTTCTTTCTCACTACAAAAATAACACTCTTCAAAAACTACAACTCTTGACTAAGATAAATAATTTATACTTCTTGATTTCTTTACTCTTTTCTGCTTAATCAATAATTATCAATCAACAATCATATCATACAAAAAATTCACAATAAGAGACAGTAGAAATGATACTTTCCAGAAGTTTACAAATTATGAAAAAAAAGAAATGAAGACACTAATACTAAATTCACTAGATTTCTTCGCTTAATCAACATTCAACAATCAACATCAATCATATACAACAAATTCATGCGAAACCTACCCATCAAAAGTTCTATAAATCTGTTAACAAAAACAGAAAAATTAATGTATTCTAATCAGAGTGTAATACACTCTAATTTTCATATCATTTTCTTAACTGACATTCTTATTTAAAAATTCGTACGAAATAAAATCCTCGAATTTTTTTCCGAAGATACTTACCATAAAGCATCATGAAATTAAATTATAACGTGCAACATGACCGACAACGATAACCACAGACAACGAGATCTCGTAAGGGAACTCACCCTGAGAATAAATCGGGAACTCGCCGTCGCTGTGGCTGTGCGTGAGCATCCCCGTGGAATAAAACTGCCACAGGGCTCTCCTCCGGTTTTCCTCAGACGTGCCAGCGAGGACCTCGTCGTCGTCGGCGTGGTCCAGCAGACTCAACACCTCGGAGAGCGACAGGTTGACGTTGATATCCTCAGCACGACGAACAGTTCGACGGGGCAAACGTAATCGTTCGTACGCACGATACCCGATTTCTTCGTCGGGTTCCACTTTTCCCGCGATCACGCTCGTCTCACCGATGCTCGCCTGGCATCGCGTGAAACTCGCGTTTCCACCGTACACTGGTATTCGATTCACCGCGAATATTGGTTGAACGCACCACCAGCTTGAACTATCGCCGGGCCGATCATCGACTTTCCCTTTCTTTCTGCCTCTCGCTGGCCCGCACACACACACCACCTACGAACGCGTTTTTTTGTTTTCTTTTCTTCTATCCTCCTCAATGATGCTGGCAATAGACGGATCGATTAAGGAACGTGGAACGAGACTCCTCTCGAAGCGAAGAAGAGAGGTCGAGACATCGATTTTGCATGATCTCAGCACTTCGAAGCTTCAGATGGCTTGTGCTGAGTTAGTTTTTGGTGAAGCATGCTTCCTCTACCTTCGATGTTGATTCCGTTTCGTGAGACGTATAAGCGTTTGGCGTGTATTCTTTCTTAATAATTGTGTTAATGTATGATAATATTTATGAATGAAGACGACAAGAAAAGAAGCGTGATAAATTACATTATATCGAATAAGATGTATTAATGCTCTTTCCATCCTAACATTTGCTTGATACTATAATTATCAGGAGTTAAAATATAGAACTTGACGGGCAAATAATAAAACGTAAAGTATTTAAAAAAATACAAACGTAAGATGAGAAGTAAGCTTCTATTCGTATATTTTACAAAAAAATCATTCAAATTCTAAAAAACTATACATTTCTATAAAAAATTACAAGTTGATTATTCCGATAATTCCATTGTTAAATTTATCCTGGTACTTCCAATGTTAGATCTGTTTGGATTTTTAAGAACACGTTATTTTGCTTTATCGGGCTTTATGAACTGAAAATTGAAATAAGGAAGTGCGCGATGAGACGGGAACGTGGGCCGCTAAATAATAAGAACAAACGAAGGTTATCTAAATTAGGATACTAAACATCCCCTAAAGAAAAATAAAGCTACAATCCCAATAATGTTGCACGGTGTCAGGCTGTTCTGTTAATGCGATAGAGCAGACCGCTGCATAAAGCGTTTACTTGGAACGTCGCTATCCAACTACCGCAATCTCTGTAATTCGATAAACAGTTACTTTATGTAAGCCGTTTTAATCGATCGTAGGACAAGCTACGCGTTTACATTAAAAATGTCACAAAAGCAATTTTCGCATAGTTATATACCTACACTACTGGACATTTCTGTTGGCACGAGTTCAATAGAAGTTTCTACGAAAAGTTTGCCAATAATGTAACGGGCTATTACTCTTTTAAAATCACTATCGCGGCTGTATTGGTCTATTAGGTCGAAAATTGAAATTAATTCCGAGGGAACTAAGGAAATGCTCGTATTTCGCCGCTCATTTTTTTAACTTACAAAAATTATATATTGGTCGTATTTTGTACAGGTTCGTGATGACTACGGGCTTTTTAATCACAATTTCGAGTTTTCTCTGCTAGAAAAATATCTGAAAATCATTACGGCGATTGTATTGGTTCGTTATTTCGAAGATTTTTATTAATTCTAAAAATATTACTAAACATACAAATATCATTTATCGATCACATTTTATATATTTTTAGATATAATGACGAAGAACGCTTTATGGACTGTGTATATTTGACGCTCAACATTTTACTAATCACTGACAAAATTTTAGCTGTTTTTATGCATCATAATCTACCAGAGGCAAGGCTAATTATCTCCCTAATTATCTCTCTTGTTTGATAGAGGTGTAAGAAGAGGGCGGGTAATGTTCAGCGCAGAAGTTGAAGCGTTATAGCGTTTTGTTACGAAATTAAACCTCAGTATCATCACAATATACCGGAACTTCCTTTTCTTAACACGCGTAATACAATAATTCGGAACACACGAATTATAAACAGTACAGTTGTTCTACAAATTTGGTACGTTTGTAATTCTGTTCTACTTGAAATGTGACAAGTTATTATCCGAGAATAATTACTATCAAACACTTTTGAATTACTTTAATTCTCATTTACTTAAAACAATGTACCACGAAAATGCAAATACCATTCACATCATTAAGAAACATCCTAATACCTAATTAAGTAGCAAAATGTTTACACACCATTTCCATCGAAAATCTCAACGGCGCTACACAAAAATCGTTTCAGCAAAATTGCCCTCGCTTGCCCTCTTCTCATTTGCCACCCCTATTTCTCTACCCCTAAAGAAGATGATCCCCTAAATGTAAACTAAAAACTCAGTCAAAAGCATCCACTCACTTTCGTCTCAGTGAAAGCAGATTTGCCTGATGGTGGCAAACAGTACAGCTTGGGCATTCTAGAATGAAAAAACAAAGGGAGTAATGTATCGAACTGACATCGCAGGGTGGCGATATTTCCCACGTCGCGTCGCAGCCACGAAGAGCATCAGATGTCGTCATCGAAACGGTCCAGCCGGCGGCGTATCGGTCTGAACAACAAAGCGAAGAGAGAATAAAACAAAACGAGTGAAAAGGAGTAAAGAGCAAAGAGAGAAAAAAGAAGGATGGCTGTCTCTACGCGTCGCGACGCTCGTCCGTTTCTGCACACGTAAATTTATACCGCGGCTATTAATACGTCGGGCCTCGCGGGTTGATCGATCGCTCGAGGGAAAGAGGAAGGGACTGCGAGCAGAGATTGAACCGCGCCTTTGTTGGTGAAGGGCCACGAGTTTTTCCCTTAGATAAATCGAGAGTACTGCTCTGCTAATAACGAGGCCCCACGGCCAAGCTTATCCGTGTCTCCCGGTTCGATTCGCGATCACCGTTACCTTCACTCGTTCGTTACTAGAATTTATTTTCCGTTTGCGATTGGAATCTGCCCGCGCTATCGTTGCGTGTCCGTGAGAAATTGAAATTGACTCGACCACGCTCGCCGCCGGCAATAAATCGATATTACTATTTCGGCGTGATGAAAAACAGCGGGAATGCGTATCTTTATGTTTCTTTCGTGAAATCCGCGACAGTTGATATATTGGACGTGGAAAACATTCTGTGCCATTAGTTTCGTACTTTAGAACTTTATTCTCTGATACTGGAGCTATCAAAATTGTGAAGGTAGACAATTTATGGTATTTTGTGACGGAATTTTGTTAATCTATAGCGACGTATTTTTGCGAATTTGAATTATTTCTTGTGTAAGATATATTTATATAAAATACGCTATCTTTTCTAAAATATATTTATAACACAGCGATTGGATAACCAAAATGATCACGTAATTTCCAAGAACGAAGTGATCTTTTAGATACGTCAATTAAAGAAAGAAAGAATAATCTAAAGTATCGCAGCGTATGTTTTATCAATCTATTCTTTCCTGAGATCAATCAATTTTTAATTTTATAAATTTATTTCAATATTGTTATCGGTACAAAGTATGCGGCAGAATTTGAATTACATCGTTCGTGATAAATAAGATAAATGATACAGAGAATGTAGGTTCTTGCCAAGAGATACATTTCAATATTTGCTGTATTATTCGTTTATGATAAACGAGACGAATCATAGGGGAAGTACGAACTCCTTTCAAAAGGCACATTTAAATATTTGCTTGCTAAAAATCGTACGATTCGATAGATTATGTAATATCGTAAATGGTGAAAGGAAAAAGCGATATAATGGACCGTATATTAACTGCATGAGTTTGTTCGAGTAAAGATTGATTCGCAGTTTGAGTGCTGGAATTTATATGGAAGCAGGAAATTGTCTTTAACGACGTAAAATTCCCTTATTGGCTTTCGTCTTTCTTTGTACGCTCTGCAAATACAAAACATATACATTTTCGTGCCAATAATTTCTGCCTTGATCAGTATCTAGTAAATCATAATCGATTATCTCTAATAAATTCAAATTTTTATATCATCTTTTGATAAAGATTATACGTTTGCAAATTGCTAAACATTATTATCAAACAGTCTGTATATTTGTACCCGAATCATCACAGGATTATACGATCATTCAAAGCAATTTGGAAATATGATATTTGTAGAGCAAACTGAATATCAGATTGCAGATCAAACATCAGCAGCAATACCACAGTGCCTACAATTAACACGATATTTCTTTTAAAGTTTGCGTGGTGCAAACATCGCATCAATTCATCAACCTACGTGATACAGGCTATTGTTCGCAATTTAATAAAAAACTTCATATCAGCTCCTAAAATCTCAATTATCCCATTCAGCTAACCAAATCTTGCCTAACTCCCAACGAAACAATCGAAAAACGGGAACTGAAGAAAGAACTGAAAGTATCCGCAGGGAGAGACCACGTGAAGCATCGGGCTCAACGAAACTGTACGCGAAGTGAACCTTTTCCGGAAGACAATCCGTAATGACGAAGACAAAGGCTCGCATAGAGCGGTCGAGTTAAGAGACCCTCTATTTCTCGATCTCTCGACTTCGAGTCGTTCCACGATTCCAAACTTGCAATCCGCACGAGTGAACTTATCAACATATTTACCACGCACTTAGTCCAGGTTCGCAAGACCAGCTCAGCCTCGTCACCCTTCTCGAGCCAACAATCTTCCTTTCACTTGCAGTGGTTACGCAAAAACCTTCGATCGAGCCACGTCGATCACACCACACGCGATTTCAGATGCACGCGCGCGTCCGATGATTCGCCACAAATCGGAAATTCCGAACGAGATCAAGGCGACGACAGGATGATCCGACGGGAGGCGATCTATAGGATCTACGAGGGCGGAGAATGGGCCGTGCACGCGTGTCACGATGATCGTCGATCGAGTAGGTCGTGAAGGGTTCGATCACAAAGAAACGTGCGTGGTACGCGCGACGGAGCGGGAAGGACTTTCGTCCAGGACGGGTTCGATGCGCGCACTGGGGATGAGAGAGAGCCAGGGAGCAACCCGGAGAACAGAGAACGCCGACATCCGCGCTCGAGCGACAAAGAGGGTTGGCCAGGCTGTCAGAGCAAGCGAGAGGATAAGGGGGCGGTGCAACAGGGAGAGAGAGAGAAAGAGGAAGGCGAAACAGCGCAAGCTTAAGCCCGCTACCGGGCTTCGAAATACGCATACGACATAGTAGCGCACACCAGCTAACCGTGAACGAGTCCCGATTCCGGAATACGAATGCTCCAGCGACGTGTTGTTGTCCCGTTTCCGAGAGGCCTCGCTATATACTATAAACGTCGCGAGCTATGTTTTCGCTTTATTTTTTTAAATGACAATTTTCCGGTTGACATTTCCCTCGTGTTCTTCCGGATTGTTCGAATTTTAAGCTATAAAATTCTGCGTTTTGGAGTGGAGCAGAGAGACAGCGTGGTGTAGAGAAGCGGGAAAGTAAAGAGGGAAAGAGGAATAGGAAGAGCGAAGCTAGCGTAGAATATTGCGGATGAAGGATAAATGGAGCGAACGAGGTAGCAGGAAAGAAGATAGTCATAGGCTGTACAAAACAGCGAGAGAGGGTGCATCTTCCCCAAGCACGGAAACGAAACGTTTAGCGGCCGATTTTGAAAAGTGCACTCTTCCACGTCCTCTTTTTGTCTCTTCCTCTCTCCCTCTCCCTTTGCTGATGTTCCCATTCTGCGAGTCGCCACCTGCTATGACCCAGTTCTCCTAGGCGACCTTACAGCGCGGTTCGTCCTAAATTCGTGCGTTAACAACCCCGCCTCGCCGTTATTAATTATTATCGCGCTCACAGTTGAATCTCTAATTGAAGAAAAATAGTCGAGTGCAGGGCAAACGTTTTAATCGGTGCCGCGGTGGCGAGCGTTTAGGTACGACGATAATTAAAACTCGCACGCGAATCTGCCAGCTTAATTGCCCGCTATTTATTCGCATCGGCATCGTTCGGCAACGCGATGCATCCTATGAATCGACGACTGTTCGTAATGGTGAGAAAGGAGATTGTTTCTTCTTTTTCCTTTTTCCCTTAATTACCTTTAGAGTGAAACTAACAATAAATGAGAATCCAGGATCGAAAATGTCGCGAAACGGGGCTACGGTGGCGAACATCGTTGGCTATTACGCTCGACTAGGTTTATTCGACGGTTCCGTGCCAAAACTTCCCAGTTCGTTAAGCTGTGTCGAAGAAGGGAAGAATATTAGAAGTCACGCCGCTCGCAGCGGCGCGGAACAGTTCGGGATAGAAACGGAAGACGGGACAACGATAAATCGCTCGTACGTGACGGCGCGACGGAATCGTATAAATATTGAAACACCTATCACCTTCCTCTTTTTGATTTTCTTTCTGCCATCAGAGAGTGGATTAGTGAGAATTAAATAGAACAGACGGAAAATCGTTAGTAGGAAAATTTTTACTGGGAAATTGTATATTGATGTCTGTTTGCTGTAACACTGTTGGAACTATATCGTAGGTTTGCTGAAAAAGTGGCGCAACTAAGCAAAGTAAACTTTTCAGCAAATCGGTTTGAAATAGAACTTCTTCCAATTATTTAGCAACAAACAAATTTTTTTGTTTACAATTCATCGAATGTTCCTTGGGCTTTCACAGTTTCTAATAAAAATTACATGTGCGGTTCTTTATATATTATTCTTTGATAAAATTAACGAACACCCATCGTTACGTATTAACGTCAAAGAAAATGGAAAATAAAATATTCGCTTTGACGAAAGACCGTAGCGAAATCAAATTCTATGAATGAAAACTATAATAATAAATTAATCCCGAAATCTCATATATTGCGCAGACATTCGAATCAGTTATCCGTTTTCCAATTTAATCCTTACTCCGATTTTGCAAAATTAACGGACACAAATCGAGCGTCGAAACGACAAGACACATTTATTATAGGCTGCATACGACAAAGCCAATCTACAGAAATGTTTCAATCATTTTCCAACTGCGATTTGACAGCGTAACGGCAGCGTAATAACAATTATCAACCATCCTGTATCTAACGATCGAACTCAGCCTTCGAATTTGTGGGATCGCGTGGAACATGTGAATCCACTTGCCTAACTGCATTTCGCGGATTAACGATGTACAACGTCACGGACATCAACCAGCGAATAATAGCGTTGTTGTGTCAAAATCGAAGCTTTCTCCTCCTTTTTATTGGAAATAAAAACGAAAAAATCCGTTGGAGAGAACAGAGTGGTTTACAGTTTACAAGAAGAAATGTAAAGCAGATATCTTTCTGTATTTCACTATTTTATGTTGAAAGTAAAATATTTACTTAGAATTAAAATTTCAAGACATATTAATATTTCAAAGATTATGATTAAAACAAATATTTCTATGTAATATGACATTTGTGAGTGTTTAAAATTCGTGGTGTAAAATTTATGAACGTTTAAAATTTGTCGTGTGAATGTTTGCAAAATTTTTTATATAAAAATTATATAGTTCAATTAGAGACGTTCGATGAATTCAAGAAAAGCTTCAATATTTCAGTATAATATTATACTGTACCATCAATCGAGACAAAGAGGAAATTTTATAAACATGGTGTCCAGAAGCAAAAAGATATGGATATCTATACGCTTTCAATAAGAGTTACAATTGACAAAAGTGTAAAATCCGCACCATTTCGAAAAAAATATGAAAGTTTGAATCGATAGGTAATCACTAAGATTTTGCGTACTTGCAAAGACTTTGCATCCCTACTCATAAAAATCACGAATCCAGAAATGATATCTTATTTCATGAAGTAGATTCTAACTGCGATCAACCAAATCTCTCAAACAGCTACTAAGGAATATCACGAAGAAGATTTTCC
Source organism: Bombus bifarius (assembly GCF_011952205.1). Classification (NCBI taxonomy): domain Eukaryota; kingdom Metazoa; phylum Arthropoda; class Insecta; order Hymenoptera; family Apidae; genus Bombus; species Bombus bifarius. The sequence goes on from NW_022884488.1 coordinate 603,887, forward strand.
AACATCCTATTCTACTCCAACATCTCGACGACCCTTAGTTCTAGTTCTATCCTCCAAAACAAATATTTTTCGTTTAAATAAATTCGAAGGAGTTTGTAATAAAAATTCTCATCTCCTTGCGGCGATTCTAACATTTTTATGAAATATCGTGAAGAAAGTCTTCCAACATCTTGAAGATTCCGTCTTTCTAATCTTTAATTTTATTCTCCGAACCGAATACTTTATGTCAAAATAAATTCGAACGAGTTTATAATAAAAATTCACGTGTTTTTTAACGTGCCCTTGTAAAAAGTACAAGATAGATAGATAATCAATGTTTGATGGACGGATGTATCAATCTCTGTAGCTTTATCTAGCGTCGGAGATGCAACAGTCTGCTTTTCAACAATAACAGAGTTGCATTTTAAACATATGAAGCGTCGATGCACGTGGCAAATTATTTATTCCCACTTGCATAATGACAAATCGAAGCTCATATCGGGGATTGTTAATGATAAGCATGATCTCGCGTTAAGAGTTGCCGCGTAATTAATTGATTGCGTATTGACTATAATAATATTATAAACTACAATGAAGGCGATCGTTTCCATTTTGTTGTAAACCGCCGCTAGTTTCCACGGTGTACAAAGACAAATTTTCATTGCTGATACACCAGATCGATAGGTGCAACCAGGTGTGCTTCCATCTGACGTATCGACCAGAAGTGAAACACAGTAGAGCAAGAGCGAAACAGTTGTTGCCTTGGTTATCACTCACCGGTATCACCATTACTCTGTGTCGTCGTTTCCTCATTTTGGGTATCATCGTTGCTCAGCGTTGGCTTCGTTATCTCTTCTGCTGAAAAATAATTTACGAACATTATAAATTTCTATAATTAATTGGAAAAAATTTAATTCAAATGACAGTAAGGATGTAATTAAAGGAATAATGCTATAAAATCAAGAATAATTAAAGAATATTAAAAAAAAATATAATTAATTCTATTTGAAACAAATGTTTGAAAATTTTATATAAATATTTGAGAGTAAAGATTAGAGGCGTATGAAGACAAGAACTTTGCACATGTTTATACTGGATCTTCAAAAATATTTATTTAAGAAAAATCTTCTATATACATAATTTTATTTGATTAACACTTCTTTGTGTATCATCGATAAAGTATCTGTCAGAGATTACCGATTTCACGCGTTCTACAATGTAGTCTAGACCATTCAAAATTCTCGTCGAGGTTTCCAGGTGATCTGGAATCTAGACTAGATTTCAGTTATTAACTTATAAGTGAACTACATGTGTATTAGTACAGATGAGAATAGATCTGACAATGCTTTTTTGTACTTCACGTTTCAGGATCACCTGATTTCTTGTCATTTTCGTGTCGCACACGACATTATCAATTAAGTATAGTAATGGTTTGAATCAAAACCTAATTCTTGTATGAAACTACAAATACACTATAGAACAGGACATTTCGTAATTGCAAAATAAAGAATGCTGTATGCCTATAGCATTTCTGTTCATCGTTATACAAACTGAATGGAGAGCGGTTGATAAAAAGATAATTTTGAATAGAAGCTACCATGCTTATAACGTATTGTATTTACCTATTTTTTTTGTTTTTTTTTTTTGCTTACGATTAGAGTCAGTAATAGATATAATGTTCCAATCTTGTTAAATAAATCAAAATAAGAAGATAACTTAAATTAATAATTAAAGTAAAGTAATGCTTTAACGTAGTCTTATATGACATAAAGCAGAATTATATTCGTGTAAACATAGTAGATTCATATACATATTTACTACATAATTGTTGGACGACGGTATACGCTTAAATAAGTTAAAAACTTTATAAATTAGTATAAAGTATTATGGTAAATAATAAAAATTCGAAGCTTATAATAACACTCTGAAAAATCTAAAAATCTAAAATTTAAATAATATATCATTACTTTCCTCCTTGGAAGATTTGTATTGTAATTTTTATTTCATACCAAGTAGAATTTTTATACAGTGTGGACCAGATAAAGTGTTAAGTATAGGCTATTTTCCCCGAAACCATTACAGATATCAACTTGAGGTTTTTAAACTTTGAAGTTTTCGAACTTAAATGGTACAAAGAGGCTAGCATCTCACAGTGTAAGATATTGTGAGGGTGACTTTCTTAAGGCAGAAATATGTACTATTCCCATTTCTTTTTATCTTATGCAAGAAAATATCTTATGCAAGGAAAGTTCCACGAAGGTGTCGGGAAACATTAAAAAAAATTTATTCTGCTTTGAAAATTATTTCTCAAATAGGTCACCTAATTTAACGTCAGTTGATTATTTTTTATTGAGCTATGTAAAGGAAAAAGTGATTGCAACGACACTGACTATGAAAAAAGATATGAAAAAAGATATTAAAAGATGAATTCAGACCGCATGTAAATCTATAATTCCAATAATGTTATCAAATATTGGCAAAGCTATTATCACAAGAATAGATGCGTGTTTTCAAAGCATAATATATTTCTTTTGATATCTTTCCACATCGTCACGAAACTCTCCTTACGTAAGGTATTTTCCGCTATAACTCTTTAACTATGTAAAGTAAAAAAAAACCCCCTTCGGTAAAAGTTGTTAGATTTGATAACATCTGTCCGAATATCGATAAATTAATGTCACCCTATTAAAAAAGAATGGGGTAACAACCCTTTCATTTCCAAAAGACTCACCCGCACAATATCTTACAGCCTAGTGTTAACCCCTCTGTACTATTTAATACCAAAAAATGTCAAGTTGATATCTGCAATGGCTTCGAAGAAAACAACTTGTAATATTTTTATCTGCCCCACCCATATGTACATTTACCGTGGCCATGCATGATTGACGATAACTGGTCAACTTCATTTTTATAACATAATTATTTCCATCATAAACTAGCATTTAATATAATATTAATATAATTACAGGTGAAAAACTAATGACATGAAACTTTAAATGTAGTTGTAACTTGCAATAAATATGTAAATTATAATGTTAATTATTACAATAAATCGCCGAAAGTATAAATGTGTAGTAATAATCTAAAAATTATTGATTGCTATAATAGGAAAATCAGATTTCGACGTATCGAAAGTTTTGCCCTTTCTCCAAACATTCACGATGACTTTGAGTGATACTACAGCGGGAGATCGTTACTACTACCTGAACCTTCGCAGCGTACACATCGACAACACGGAAACTTATATTATCGTAAGCTGGGCGATATCTAACATTTCTAATACTTTATTTATAGCAATGAAATCACGGATTCATTTCTATAACATTCCTAAATATTATTTAACATTGTCAATAAATTATTTTATTTCAATAATATTTTCAAACATTACTTAACAATTTTAAAGATCTGTTTATAACAACATAAAATCATTAATTTAATTATTCACTACCTTTAAACATTATTTAACAATTTTAATAAATTCCTTATAACAATGAAATAATTATTCTGTTTCTATAACATTTCAAAACACTATTTAATATTTTAATAATTTATTTTCTGTTCTGTTTCTTTCTGCCACCAAAGCGTGTCCATTATAAAACCGATAGAAGGATTTGAGAAGAAAAGAAACAACGTTCATAGACTTGAGCAAAGAATTTGTTGCAACTAATTTCCAATTCTACGACGGTGAGTCGCGTGGTTTGGTTTCTTCGGTGATTGGTTAAAGATTCAAATATGATAATCTGAACTGAAATGCGACCTCAATTTTAAACTGAAAAGCCATTCATTGCAGCGAGTGTCATCACACTCGTGCAGGGTAGGTCTTGATAATTAATATTTTTCAATAGTTTACGTCACAATAATCTACCTTCGTATGCATGCTTCTCACTTATTTTTCTTACAATTAGTGGATTTCAATCGACTACTGTAAGCTGTAGTATTCCGTGTTCCTGAGAACATAAAGAATAAAATTATTTGAAATTCAAATATAATACAAGTGTTCTTAAGAATTTTCATATATATATTCTAGTCTACTCTCTTTAATAAACTATATATTAAATTGTAGTTAATAATGTGATATAATATTACGTATATATACATATTATATACATATATCTATGTGTATAGGATATATATTTTAGAGAGTCTGAATTTGTGCAATACATTTTAAGAACAATCTTTATGCTCACGTATATCAGTAGATATCATACTAAACTCAAGCTTGTGTAAATGCCACAAGCTTTTTCAAGATATTCAATTTCCAATCAATGGGATTAGGGGTCCAGGGTGGGTCTCGTATGCGTAGTCACCTCCTCGTGGTGAGACCTGGTAATTAACATTGTTTTCCAAAGATTAATCTTTACAATCATGTTTTTATATCAACAAATTAATCTTTAGAACACGATATGAAACTAAGAACTATGCTCTCTGTAATTCAGTGTAGATCGCAAAAAATTCCCATAAATATCTTAGTTAATTTAGTCTGTACTACAGTTACTCGTTAACAAGTGAACTTGACGTGGAATGCCCTGGAAGGCGTGCATTTTAGTCTTAACTACTTATATGATAGGCATATGCAATATGTAATTAAAGAAACAAATTTTAAATACAGATTTTCGCCATCTATCGATCTAATCCTTAATGTAAATAAACGATTACCATTCGGCAAATTTTTATTTCTAATAGTAGGATTGCATGCTTGTATACATTATGTCATTAGAAATATACTCATGCTGGAAATTATATCACACTGCTCATCTGCTTGCTTAGAATAAAAATTTGTAACAATAAAAATATGTACTTCCATTTTAAAAAATTACTTTGATGTTGAAATTTCCTAATCACGATAGATGATTTCAATTTTTCAAAATATTTAGATATTATATTAACTTTCTCCTGTTAAGTGAAACAATTCTCATAAAAAATCTTCTTGCGTTTTTTATAGCTAGACACGAAATTCTATATAATGCCAGGTCTATCCTATAGTTAGTTAATGGTACTAGGACTATTTGTGTTGTGATTGATTGATTAGTTCAAATTATACTTTATCGAAAATTGAAATAAAACCTTCTTGCGGTAATTACGGCCAGCAACATAGTTTTTCCGATATGTTTCGGGAATTAGTTCCTTGGAACAACAGTTCAGTGATAATCTGTAAATTGCGCTTATGAAACTCATATCTGTGCAACGATGCATCCAAGATAATCAAACCATGAAGTTATAATCTTTAAATACATGTGAATGCTATACATAAGTAAAAGTTCAAGTATTATCAAATTATTATATAGAAACGAGGTTGAACAAATAAACATAAGCATTTGGAAATATCACATATACCTGTTATATAATTCAATAATTATAATAAATTAATGTTAAACGTCCTAGTATTTATAAATAACCTTAGTATTACAGGACTTTTTAATTTATAATTTATTTTTTTTCACACATGTTTTTCACAACTGTGTTTATAACATCATGAATTTTTTACAAACATATTTTACAAAATACAAAGTATAATAAATTAAAAATATTTATTACATCATTTTAAAACATTGCCCTTGTCATGCATGACTTGTGCTTTTTCCCTTGCTCTTTTAAATAGTTAAAGGTTTAACCGTTTAAGTAGTTTTTTGTTTTTGTACCTAAAACGATAGCAGTCTTTGCCATTTGATACTGTACGGTAACATCCTGGAAAATCCCTATATAGTAAATCCTTCCATAATTGTGATTCTGAGCATATATCACGGAATTCTCTACAACACTGTGCCATCTTTGTTACACTATAGGCATCTAGCAGTCTTAAAATTCTGAACTTCAACTCAATTGGAATAGTTTGAAGACTAGGACCCATTACACCAGCTTTGATAAATAGATCTTTACGCACTGGTGTAGACAGTTGATCCTTAAACCTATTAAACAATTTAATAAGAACAAATATAATCCTTTTTAAATAATCAACATAGCTATAAATTTATTATACCTGTGAGATATTGCTTTAAGATTCATGTACCGTCCACAAAGATCACTCGAGTAAGGATTAACATACTTCAGAGTCTGTACACTTATACTGTAGGTCGTTTTTCCATCCATAAGGGGAAAAAAATTCAAAATCAATGTGTCTCCCAGAGGGACTACAACTAGTTTGCATTCTACATCAGGAACACTTTCTAGTTGAAAATACATTTCATATATTCCCGTGTCTCGCGATTTCCAACTTTTTGGTATATAGAGTAGTTTTGGACTGTGACAGATGCATTTTATAACACACAATAATACAATTGATGACTAAAAAATACACGCTATCGATGATAATGCGTACCATTGTGGCCGGTCACTATATGACGATGACAAATAAAAGCCAGCCTCTGCTAACAATACTATTATTAAAGCAACAATATAATCGTGATGCGTGGATTCTCTGTCTAAATCGTTTAATACTTTTTCTAACGATGGTGCTAATTTGGTACGAGTACATTCTTCTACTAAAATTGATTTCAACATTATATTTTCCTAATATAATTTTAACCTCTCAACACACAAGTTATGATACAATGTCTATCACTGCACTTGTAATGTTTTGTTTATAGTAAGTTAGGTTACTATATGGTTGCGCCACTAACGCCATCATTTCATACTAAAAGATCCTACCGCGCCATCTGTTTCAATTTTATGAAATAAATGTTTATTCAATATTTATTTCTATATTTATTAAAAATATCCATTTTCTAAATGAATATTACAGAGTCAGATATTTATATTGGAATATATTAATTTTATGATTATATTTGTGTATTTCAAACGGTCCGATTATAGAATAGCTGGATTTTTTATATTTTGTGGCGACCTCTCTAAGAAAACATACAGATTGTAACAGATCAAAATCGAAAAGACAAAAAAATATCATACATTTAATGAATAGCAATTTATTTGTATATACTATACGTTCTAATGCAGTTTAATTTGTAATTACGTATAAATTAACATACGCAGTCGCGCAATACAGCAATTTTACAGATGTCAGAACATATCGGTATATGGTAACAGAAATGACAACTTATGGTTAATGTTTTGTCACGTTACAGGAGTGCAACCAGTTTGAGTGATGTAGACAGATAATGTGCAGGAAGTCCCGCGTATCTAATACCTATATGGTTTACAGCTTATCGCGGATAACTTATGAGTGTGTCACTTTTTCGTCGATAAAAGAATTTGTCATGTCACTTTCTTAATGATTAAATTACTGTACCCATTTACAATTGTATTTCTTAAATCAATTTTTCGATATTTAAAACAAAATTAACGAAATTAACTGCAGAAATTATAGATTTCTGCGATGCTTTCGATAAACAGCGCGTTAACAGCTCTCTTGTTTAACAGCGCCACCACGAAAATTAAAAATTCGAAGCCAGTCAAACGAAGATAAAATAAATAAAATAAAACCGGTATAGGAACTCGTTGCGTTTTTTTCATGGGAATGTCTCAACGAACTCGTCGCTAACGGCGAACAAAATCAATTACACGCATTGCCAGTTATACGTGTACATAGATTAAATTTAAACTTGCGTACTGCTTGAGGTAAACCAGATTTGTGCGTTTACGATCAATTTCAATCATACAAATAATTACTCTGATTCAGAAAGTTGTTTCACGATGTCTTATCCATCTGTCTGTCTAGCAATAATCCTTCCGCCAGTAACGTAATGTTAAATCTCTCAGTCATTACGATTTTCAATAAAACTCATGCATAAATATAATATTTGAAACCTAATGCTCGCAAACTGATCAAACAGAAAATCCTATCAGATATGAATCAAATAAAAAAGCACAGATATATCAATTTATTATCAGTAAGAGAAAGGACTGATAAGATTAAAAATGCAATGTTGCAATCAATCGTCATCGGGAAATCGTCATTTTAAAAGTAACGCGTCAAATTTTTTAACAAAACCTTTTACGGGTACCAGTTTGTGATAAATGTCATCGGTGATTCGCCGACATTTTTGACACTTAGTACGCGCGAAAATTAAGTCGTATAGGTGAACGATGAGTCACGTGATCGACGACGACATGTTAGTTAGAAAATACCGGGATAGTGAACAGGCCCAGACGGGCCCATAAATATCCCTGTACGCTCCTGTTCGGCATGCGAGAGCGCTCCGTACCACTTGTTGCATGGCCGCGCTCGACAGTCGCGTTTGAATAAAATAGCTCTCAAACTGCTACGGGTTATTTTAGCAGGGCTAACATACCGGGAGAACCGGATATCTCAGCGTCCTCCTGGCTCGGTGTTTCAGCCACTTTCGTCTGCCCATGGGACACAACACTAGTCACTACACTTGACACCACCGACTCGCACGATTCGGCCATTTTCAGGTTAACTCGCGTTTATCCGCACGACGGCTAGTTACCTCGCTGCATTCGAATCCGAATCCTTTTTCGAAACTTCCACACACGCTTCGCGGTTCATAACACTCGACTTCCATGACAGATGGCGGCTCCCGGATGGGAAGAATGCTACTGCCATCTGGTGGCCAATTTGGAAGCTAAAGAAGTCATTTGAAAGGAATATCTTTTAACCCCTATAAGAAATTTTTTATTGTAATAAATATTTATCCGCTCGAGTTTGATTTTACTTACTTCTACTAAAGCTACTTACTTCTATTGAAGTTTCCATGTAAGTAGACTGAACGTAATTTGTAAGATATTGTTTTTTTTTGTGATATATATTGTAAGGGTATAGAATTATATAAACAAGTGTAAATTGTAAGGCAATATTTGTAAAAAGTACGATAAAGTACGATAATTAAAAAGTAATTAAATACAAATTCGTTAATGATCAAATAAGTACTTAATGTGTGTTGATTATTAAGTACAGCATATAAGGAAATTTGATGTATTTTATGTCACAATTATCAGCGATTTATCAGAAGATTTGCTGGCGGTAAAGACACGGTTCCATGACCGGAAACCGGATGCGGCAGCGCCGATACGCCCTTCATCCATTTTCCTATATCGCAACAATAACATTCGACGCTATTCAAGGTCTTCATGAATACCGTAGTTACTCCTCCAATTATCAGCAATTGATCACCTAAGGGAAGAAGACTTCAATTAGTGAGTCTATAAAATACAATACGTTATTTCGTTACGTAGTTACGTAGAAATCTGATACAGTAGAGTTTTCAGTACAAACGCTAAAGAAACTACTATAATATTTTATTTAATGGTTATTCCGTATATTATACCGTACTTAATACAATAGTTGTTATTAGATTATATTATAGTTGGTAGTTATTAGGTTTGTAGTTACTATATATATATTAGGTTATCCAATATATTGGTTCTGCTTTTTGTAAATACAAAATAACAAACGAGTAAGATGGCTAATTTTATACGATCGAATTTAATATGAAAATACATTTAAAAAGAACAATCAGTAAATAATAGGCGTTTTGATCTCTAAATATAAAAAAATTATAAATGAGACGCATGCTCCTGTCAAGCACTTCGTATTTTCTGAGTTTCATAAAAGGAAAACAACAATCATAAGCAATATTTGTGTTATTTATATGTAATATGTAAATGTTGCTTTTATATATTGTTTGAATATTATAAATCAATCGTTTAGTAGTATTTGAAAAAATGGATATAATAGAAAGAAATATACGGCACAGATTTATTCAATGACCTAATATTTATAAGTATACATTACTGTATCCGTAATATAATCATATATCACTATAGTATGATACTATAGAAAACTGTTATAAAATAATTATTGTATGAAGGAAGAAGAGAAATTTCCCAGGACACATCACATTCTTTGATATCATAAGAAAATAGTACAAACTTATTATTCAATTGACTATTTATGATTATATATTACTGCATTTACAATGACAGATATCATAGAAAAATGCTATAAGATAATCACTATGAAAGAAGAAGTTTCTCAGGATATATCACGTCTTTTGATACTATAAAAACCAACCTATCGAGCCAGTAGAATGTCCGTGTCTCGCGATCGACATGTTCGCGTGTTCCCTCCAAACGCAATCGTTCCCATCCCACACGTCAATGCAATCGACGCTCTGAGTGACGTTTTCCATAGTCGATGCTCCGCCGATCATGTAAAGACAGTCGGACACCACGTAGAAGGAGGCAAAGCACCTCGGTGACCTCAAAGGTATCGCTTTCAGCCATCTGAAAGATCGCATCGATAACAGAGCTCTCTCTTGCATTTACCGTGTATACACGCGATAAATCGAACGTTTAATCCAGGTAATGGGAAATAGGGAATGCATGAAGGAACTCTAAGAGACGGAATCGAGCTAACAAATTTTTGATCGGGTCATAGCACTCAACGTCCTTCGAGAATAGCTCTTTTTTCGATTTTGTCATTCCGCCAGCGACCCAGATAAGATCTCGATATTTCACGCTGGCAGGTCCAACCCTCGCGGTCTGCATTGGTTGCACTTCCCTCCATGTGGAGTCCGATGGATCAAAAGCCTCCACCGTTTTCAAAGCTCTATAACGAAAGAAATATATCTCAATCTCTCTTCTTATAGAGGAATTTATGTTTACATTATTTTTTATTGTAACTTTTTAATAAAATTTCAAACGACCAAAGTTTATACAACATTTTTTACTTGATTATACTTTTAGAATACACTGACAAAATTTGGCTTGTTAAGCCCTGTGACACTCTGTATATTATCGAACATTAATGTTATTTATTATGGAATATGAAATCTCTTGTTTTTCTCCATTTCGTCATTACGTAACCGTAAATCGAATTGTTTCGTTTAAACCGCGATACTGATGACAATTAAGAAGACTTAAATTAGTGGCAATTAGCGTCGCATAGCGTAGAAATAAACAGCGAGGAAAATGAAAGAAAACGTAAAAGAAGCAAAGTAATTACGTTCTCCCCATCTGTATAACAACTCACATCCCGTTCCTGCCTTGCCCTCCTATCGCGTACATTTTCCCGTGGCTGACCACCAATCCGAAGTCCTTTCTAGCTGTCAGCATGCCAGGTTCATTGAACCAAGTCCTGGTAGTTGGATCGTAACTCCAAACGTTCCCAACCGCAATGCTTTTCCTGTGAAGTTTGTCTTCCAGGGGATCGGCTCCACCTGGTGAAAAATGTTTCATTGGCTTTTTTTAGTATCTTTAAATCCGTCCCACGGAAAGGATTGCACAATGAAAGGCACAACGAATATTTTTTCGCGATTTCGAAAACAAAGTCGTAAAGAAGATTATGCCGTAGCAGACTCTTTCGTTAAATGCTGCAAATGGACTGAGAATCCGTGTTGTCCTGCTTTTTTCAGTTTTTCCTTTTTATTTAAACATGCAATTCGTTGGCTGGCAACGTTATAAACTGCATTTGCAATTGTATTTCGTCACTGTTCGACTCACCCACTACGTAAATGCGGCCTCTTAAGTAAGCGACCGAATGATGGTGTCTCGCTCGTGGAATTTCCCCCACGAATTCCCAAATATTCTGGTCAGGTTTAAACCTGTATATGTCCTTGCCGGTGTTCCCCGACAGGCCATATTCCTCGTGAGGATCGACCCCGCCGAACACGAGAATCGACTCTCTGTCAGGAAAGAACAGAGAGTTGTTGAGAAAGTAACGGTCTTCGTTCGAAGCTATTACACTGTTGCTTATCCTCTGTGGACTGCAAATAATAGGGAATTGCAAATTTTATAGTCGTTTTCTATTGATACCATGATATATATTTAAATTCATCTAATATCCGCAATCTAGTTATCAGGTACTTAAAGGCACTTACAGAGGTCGTTTATAATTCGTAGATCGAATTTGAGCGTTTCTAGCGGCAGGATTCACTCGCTGAATATTATCATTCTCCGAATAATCTTTCTCGCTGTTTTTTTCATTGATTATAACATCGGCGAGATTCAGCATCGTTGATTTTGCACCGATTCGTGGAGAGGAAGGATCGTCCGCATCTGTGTTATCCGATGGGGAACTGGTTTTTTCGTCGTAGTTCGAGAAAAACATCGGTGATTTTATGGTCTTTATAGACTTTAATGTCTCTCGGTGAGTCATATTTTGTTTTCGTTTTTCTTCGGTCGTGTAACAAGGAGGACATATGTTGAACTATAATTTGAAACACGAGTTCTTCGAATAAATGAAATTTCTTTGTTCTGTAAAAACATCTTAAGGGGAATATTATTTTTTACTTGATTTATTTGATTCTCAACGTAGTGTTGATTTTGATTTCGAAGGACCGATTGTTCCCTGTTCCTGTTTCTAGGTGAGCATTTCAATGTAAGTGGCGTTTCGTCCTTCTCATTTCTCATTTGGTTTACTGAACTGCTTGATATTCTGATGGGCTCTATCGAAGGATCGCGAAGCGTTTCGTCCATCGGGATGGCCAAAAGTTCCGCTATCTTCTTGATATTCTGCTTCTCCCCTGATGTTGATTTCCTTATCTGCGGTTTAAGGGAACAACGTGTACAAAACGACTCGTGTTTGTACTTTGTAAAATAGTCTCGTCGACTCTCGAAGAAATACGCCACGGATCGTTGAATATGTATAATCCTACTATTTAGACTACATCTCTTTAACGATTTAGTAGAAAAATTGTTGTGCTTTCGAACATTAAAATACGTTATTATTAATATATATATTCAGTAAGGTTCGAAAATTCATAAGTAGACTGGAAATTTTTATGCATTAAATATCGGATAATTTGTAATTTATGAAATTTCATTTGTTTCATTATCAGATTTGTTCCAATGGTGTAAGAGAATCTATTGGTACTGATAAATTGAAATTTGTGAATTGTACAATTTGCTAATAATATTAATTCAATTATGCAAGATGTAATTCCACTATTTCCTTCTTCCAATCAAGTAGATCGACGAAATCAAAGAATCAATCACATTTTCTCAACAGCAAAAATCCAAAAGTTTCCGAATGTATCCACTAACTTCGTCAAATCTCTTTCGAGCCTTGTATCCTCTATAAACGGCCTGTATCGTTGTGGCGGCCTCCTCCTCGGATTTGCAGGAGTCTGTACGTTCTTCCGGTTCCCTCGGTATCTTACATCTCGTCTTCTGCTTTCTTACGGAAAATATGAAATTCGACTCGCGCTGCTGCTGGCACCGGCAAACATCCGTCGCATTCCTCTCCTGCCGGCTCTCGTAATCCAATTTATCGGCGTCCTGAAAAAAAAGGGGGGAAACGTCTCGTCGAGCCGAGAAAGTTTCTTCTCACGAACGAGATTTCTCGTCGAGGACTTTACCGGTGAATTCACGCCGCGTTGACAGTGTTCATGCGTGTATTTTTCTACTGTAGGCAACCTACAGGACAGTTTCAGCGATTCTCCGCCACCGGTGAATCTCGTATCGAAGGCGACGTTCTTTTCATCTTTCTAAATCAGTAAACTTAATATAAATTTTTGTAAAATATCAGGTTAACGTTAGATTGTGCAATAAGTTCATCTTTCGGTTCATTCATTCTTACATTTTGAGGCGCATTATAAGAATATGTTACAATATAGCAATATAGATGTAGATATAATAATGAGAGAAGAAAAATAATACTACGAGTTCTGAGTGCAAACATTGATTGTTAGTATTTGTACATATTAGTAGATTATAAATTTTTATGCATTTATGCGAAATTGGAAAGTGCATATATCATAAAAAAATACTCGTTATAATTTTTATTATACCCATAATGTTAATTGTATTATAACGAAATGCGAACGAATTTATTACACAACCTAATAGAATCATAAATCAAATTTTAGTATCCAATTGTAAATAAAGTTTATTTTGGAATTCGTTGGTTTATTTCTGGAGCAACGAGGATGTTGTTAAACTAATTTGATATTTTGATGAACATGAAGTGATTTGTCAAAAACTTAGTGGCACAGACTGTTGGCATATCTTAGCTAGTTACGTGTTAAATTGACGACAAAGATTGTGCTCATTTTTCATTGTTGTAAGCTCAACGCGTTCACTGTTCGGTGAGTCATATGTGGGTCAGGGATGTCCTAACTAGGTAATCTATGATCCATAAATATTTTATAGATCATTTTGTAGTTGTTCGTGATTCAGTGGTGGTAATAGTTTCGTTTAACAAGCCGGTCATTCAGTGATACTTAGTTCTCAAATTATTTAACAGTCACAATCATGTGCCTGCAATTTTTCTATCTGTAACAATGATTGAGTGACAATAATTGAATAATGCATAAAGTCTCCTCGAAATTAAACTGATCAACTTCATTTTCGATGGAAACTCATTCAAACAAACAAAACAAACAAAATTCATCTATCAAGAAACGAGCATAATAATAAATTTCAAAATAGAGACCTAAAAGACTTCGAGACTTGGAAATTTTTCAACCTCAAAAATTGAAAAAGAAAGAAGAAAATGTTACATTAACAGTTGGAAATTTTCCAAATATCACAAAAGCGAGATTCATATAGTTGCTTGACAATTGTAAATTTATAACAAGAGCAGCGCAAGTACACATCATCATGCTCCAGTTTAACCTACGATCCCAAACGTTTATGCAAATGCGGCCGTTTTGACTCAATTAACAAATACTAAATTGGTACGGGGTCTGTGTAATCTCAAGGTAAGAGCTTATACGCTGTAAGTGCTGTTTCCATGAGTAGCGTGGTGCATAATGGTTTGTGGTACCCTGTACGCGAGGGTTTCGGAATTAAAGCACGGATATTCGAACGACATAAACTCTGACCTTTGACTACAGCTCCCTGATTTTTACCCTACTCCGCGATTCAACTTTGTTCCTTCAGTGAAATTTATCATTTCCACTTACAAGCACGTAAGCTTACCTCGAGATTTCTTTTGACGATAACCGCGTAATAATCCCTGGAAAGTAAGCAGAGCAACTTTTGAAACGGACACAAATCTGACCTCAGATTCTTGTTTCGATACTCAATTGCAAAACGACTCACCGTTGAATGTTCACAGCTATACCGCGACAACTTTTATTACTTTCAATAGCTGTTTTACTAAATCACCTCGAGATCGCGTGAATTTGTAAAAATATTGTATGCACTTCTTGTGAAATTCACGTATGAACGTATATTTTCTTATATAAGTTGAAGTTCAATAAATAAATACGATATACGATATACTGACTAAATATTTGACATATAATATCAAAATTTCATTGATTATGCTTGTTGTCTATGCAAAGTTATGACACGAAGAATCTTCGATTCTCGATTGATAAAATGAAGTCTAAAATTATTTAAAAGTATCATTGTCACGATTTTGCAATTTCGTTCAATGAGGTGGTTAGTGAATCGATCCATCTTGAGGTTTCTGCGTCGATCTCCGATTCGCCCCAGGGTTACTCACCCCTTTGCTTCTTTCCAAGTTACTTAAGTATTCGTTCATAAATTTTGGAGGCATCATCATGCCCTCTGGCATCTCCAATGGTAAATAATTTGAAGGTAGTGGTTTCGTGTGCCTTGAATGCATTGCTGGCCCGTTATGAATAGCACCGGTATCTCCTGAAGGATTCAATTTCGTTAAATTCCACGTTAAAAAGTTCGTTTCATATATTTTTTATTTTAATGTGACATTCACTATACCTGAGCTTTGAACGTAGTTGTTCGGTGCTTTAGGAGCAGCAAATGTGTAATCGTTGTGAGGTGAATCGATTATCTTGGGTTTTGCGCGACTCTTTCGCATTTTCAACTCCGAAATTTTTGTTTTCTGATATTCTTCGAGGTAAAGCAAAAATTCTCGATACGTTACGTAGTTCTTGAAAGGAGAAATATAACTTTGAATTTCTTTGTGCGTTGAACGAAAACACTTAAATTGATGCTCTTAGGGAAAATTCGCTACTGTAGCATGGATTAAAGTTATTGTATCACGATCTCCGTAGGGTTTAAGTACCTTGTCCTCTCCAGCCCAATTTCGATTGGTTGGCTCCGTAAGCCCTAACAGATCGATCCAGTGATAATAATCTTCCGTCTGGTTACCGTACCAATATTTTATAATAACGAAACTGAAAAGGCTTAAATTAATACAAAAAGGCTCTTTTTTGTCTTCATCTATAAATGAAAAGAAATTTAAATCTTACGCTAGACCATCATCGACCATTTTCTGTACCTCAGGAGAAGACATTAGTTCCATAAATTCTGGGTTTTCTGGATTTCTTTTCACATCTACCAATTGCCATGGAGCGATCAACCCAAATCGAACACAGTTCAAAACTTCCAACATGTACTGCTTTCTGTTCGCCCAATCATGCATCAGCCATCGTACAGCAGACATAAGAACTTCCATTTCACTAGAGTTTAAAAATTCAGAAGTAAGGAAAAATATATTATTTTATCTGTACACATCAGTAATCGATTACCTATTGACGCAAATATAGTTAGACTTCAATAAAAGGCATAGTTCATCTACGGATAATTCGAGGAAATCTTTAGTGCTGACCAGCATCAAAAAGAATTTCATAATTCTCGGCACCATCAGTTCCATAACTGCGGTATTTCCAACTCTTTTCGCTTCCAGATATAATAAAAATGCGGTGTCTTCGGCGAATAATTCGTCATTGTCTATGAAAGCCCAGCATTGTTCCTCCAGTTCTGTTAAGAATCGAGAAAGGCATGAGAATTAAAAAGATTGCACTATGATGTTTCTCTTTTTCATGGTTCGTCGTTCATTGTACTCTAAATGGAAAAGGTATAATAAAGTCATAAATTGAAGCATTAAATGAATATACTGATTCATTTAGTTGTTTTTATTACCTTTATTAACCATTTATCGCCTCCTACTGTAGCTATACTAATAGCTCCGTTAACTAGATTCCACTCTAATTGCAATAATAGTAAAAATAAACTTGTTCTTGCAAAAAGACAGGTATATATATAGTTCTAAATTGACATCTTATGTCTGTAAAGACCCGAGCATTGATAAGAGATATCCCATTAGGTTTCTTCAAATTTCGGTGATCAAAATTCGTGTATTTTTTTATTAACTTCCCGACCTCGTTATATCTTTTCTATCAAGAATACATTCTCTGAACGTGAAAAATATAGATCTTAGCAATATAGTTTCTAGAGAGGAAGCTTGGATTTCCGCGTGTTTTGCTCGAAGACACGATGCACCACCATTTTCTCCGAGATCTCATATGGTTTATTGAAGTTTCAAGTTGGACAGTGACGTATTCAACGAAACTCGAGGTCGGCACCGTCGAGACTTTTCCGAATACCTATCATGGCACTGGAAACTTTTCATTCTTTTCCGCTAGCGAGTTCGAAGTTTTAAACTGTGCTAGAAAGCATCGGCTATATATTATGCGTGCAGTCGCGTTTTAAAAGATTGATGGAGATGGGGAAGGATGCTGGAAGCACCGATGTAAACAGGATCGTTGTTCACGAATCTTCCACGTTGATGAAGATGAAAGAACGTTTATACGATTTATGCGATAACGAAATCTTTCATCGCTATAGTGCTATACTCTTATCGGTATTCTTATTTAATATATTTTGTAATTATTTCTAAAACGAACATTAATGAATACTGAAATCAGAATTTTATATCAAAATTTGATAATCTATACACACATACATATATATTTTACGTAAAATTTTAATTATCACTGTATTTCTATGGCTTGTATCAAAGAGCTGATAGCTCATAATAATCATAATAATAGCATAATAATCAAGATAATTTTGAAATTTATGGAAGCGATAGATAATTTTTTTACCAGTCTTACCTTTAATTCCGAGATATTGGGCTGCGGTAAAAACTTCCAGGATGTTGTCCCTTTGCAAAAGCCTGTAGCTCTCGTTCTGTGGACTGATCATCCAGTCGTAAATGAGCGAAAACGCCTTCGAAGATACGTCACTCTGTTAGATGCAACAAAATTTCTTCAAATTATTATCATTCTATACTTATTAATTCTTATCAATTTGAAAAAACTAAACGTCCTATAGTGAACAGAGATCTGTAAAACATACACGTTAACTTAAAGAAGTTAAATATTCCGTAAAGAACAAAAATACACTTAATATTATACTTTTCAAATAATTTTGTCATTCTTTACTTAGACTTCTGCATAAAGGTATAAAAAACTAAAAATGTGTGAAGTACATATATAATTCTAAAGTAATTCTATCATCCTTCCCGTATAAAAGTGTAACTTTTGTATAAAGGTCGAAATTTAGCTGATACGCAATTCCATCGTCCTTTCTTTATACTTCTTTATTCGAATGCGAAAGAGCAAGAGGCCAATTTATGTAAGAAACGCCAGGAATAACGATCTTTCAGCAGAGAGGAAAGCTTGGTTATTTTGTTACAAAGCACGTGTGTCCTTCTATTTTTAATTACACGTCTCCTTGACACGTGGCGAAGGAGAAAGCTGTCGCGACGATAGAAATGGCGGAGGCTCCCGCAGTAATCATTAAAGAGCGGCAGGTGGTGGTGCTGTTACTCGAGCGTTGCTATTCATCCTTAAGTTAAAAGAGAGTCAAATATAGCCTTGGCTAGGGAAGACAAAAAAAGAGTTCAAGGTCGGTTGGCTTCAAGCCCACCGAGTCACCGGTGGAGAACTGAAAACGAGGGGCCAGGATGCTGACACGAGAGATTGGGGTCGCTAGCAACCCCTTGTGTTCTCGCTGGTTGCCTACTTGGCGATCTCGAAGTCTCGACATTGGGAAATTTATTGAATCTCGCCGCTTCCACCACCAATGATTCATACCCTCGTATATTCATTCGGTTGTCATTATCGTCGACGAACAATTGCGAAAGTAGTAATTTATGAATATCTAGTGGTCGGTCTCTCGAAAGGCAGAATAATGCAACTTGCTTAAATCCCGCTGAATTATGACGTTTCATCGGTTTTTGAGAATATAAGCCAGTTTAATCGAGGACAGATTTCTGGTATTTATGTGATATAACGAAAAGTTGTAGATGATTGGAATCTAGGATTAAATCGATCCTCTCAGAAGTCAAACTGTCCAACTTCATCTTTTACCAATTTCTCAATTTTATCACGTAACTATGTATTCTGACGAAAAGAATAAAAACCATATAGAAAAAGATATGTCTGTCAGTAATTTGGCCTGCACTACACCATCTGAAAGTTAAATACTGAAAAGATTCAAAATTTTTCTAAAACTCTTCAATACTAGAAACATCGAGATATAAAATCAAACTCAAAAATTTCTTCTTTATACTAAAAATTTGGCATAAAAAATCCTTTTCCGAGATGTCGTATACCTGGGAAGATCAACGAATTTCGAGTGGAAGCAAAAAGAATAGTAAACGGCCAGTTTATCGGGAAAAATCATTAAAGAAGAAACGAAATAAGAGGATGTTCGAGTGGGAAAACGTGGACAAAGGCGAGGAGGCGAAGATGAACGACGATTGGCGCACGATCGAACATGGACCACAGATACACATCCAGAGATGGAAGGGGAAGCGGAAAATCGGATCGCGCGAACAAAAGGACTTTATTCCGAATTCGCTAGACTGTTCTGTGTACCGATAAGTCCGTAATATATCTTCCTCGGTGCAAGCATGTATAATGTGTCGTTTTTTCCGGGGGTAAACTCAAGGGACGTGCGTCGTTTTCCGCTTCTGTCGGGTAATAAATTCCCGATGGGATACCCTTAACGCTATCGTATTGCACGGTGGAACGATACGACAGCGTTAAGGGTATCAGTGGGCGAAGGAACGTCTCGCGATCCGTGGTTACGACTCGTTTAACGCGCCTCGTTAAAGGATGAAGATCGATGACGGTCGAGTGTTCGTGAAAGCTACGGGGAATTTTCGTTCGCGTGCCTTCCATTTTCTGAATAAATGACAGCACACGGAAAGAAAAATCGCGCGGATCGTTCTGTCGCTCACAGGATCGTTGGTTGGCGAGCAGAATTGAAAATGGAAGTAAAAGGATTGGGTTTCGCTGTGTCGCGGCTCTCGCAAGCCAAACTGATCGACTTCACATTAATTGCATTATGCAGTTAGACGATTAAAAACAGCTCGAGTTTGCTTATTGTAAGAAGATAGCATAGGTAATAATAGATTATAAAGTAAATTCCAAAAAATAAAGTTTATAATATCGCCACATTTCTATGCTTCCATATTTCTAGAGTTAATCAATATGACTCTTAGACGGATCAATTAATAATGAGTTACAGAACTGATATAAAAATTCAATCGTTTTTAAGTTTCTTACAGTATCTTCTGTATGGCAGAAGTACCAGCTTTTTAGTAAATTGAACTTTTCAAGTAAAAAACACGTGGCTTAGTTACCTTCACACGGGCAATGCGCAGTTATCAGTGATTCCCAGCAGAGCTGGAAGATGAGGTGGCGTTACTTACAGGATAAAAAGTTCAATAACTTACCTCGGTCAGATCGATCTCCTTGCAATTCTTCTCGTCGAAAAAGGTACTATAGCTCTGTAGCACCAGCAGATGGCAATGGAACTCGTCCTGATCGATTCGCACGATACAGTCAGCGTTCCTCGAAAGATCGATCGAATGAAATTTAGCCCGTAATCATGTCGTATGTTGATGCTCGACTTCGTTACATCGATCGGGTACAACTATAAGCTTACTTGTAATTTGTGATACGCCTGGCTAGCTCCTGATACAGGTCAGTCTTCTCCGGGAGAATTATGTTATCCCAATCGATTGGTTGTTCACTCGTAAATCCGAGTCTGCTCGAAATTACACGACGATCAAACAGTTTATTGAGAAACATCGAGTATATACCTCGCGTTGGGCGAGTTGGTTTTCCTTACGATTGAAAGAAAAATACGGGACGACGTAATTTTATGGAAATGTCTCGGTTCGCGATAATAAATAAACTTTGTATCGTTTTCCCTTGTAATGTTACGTCGACCTGATTCTCCTTTTACTGCGTTCGTGGCTAACATGGTTTTGGCTTGATCGACCAATAAAACTCACGTGGACAGTGGCACATCTTGCAACACTGGTATTTCGTGAGACGTAGACGACGTTGACTGTTGTTGCTTGTGTTCCATCGCCTCCACTTGGCCGAATTTAGCTTTGAACGGATGCATTGCTGGTTTATAGTTGTCCTCGACAACCGGAAACTTTTTGTGACTCTGTTTAGAAACGAAACATTACTTTTAAGTAGCTATGATGGATGGTAGGTAGTTGGTGGTGATAAGGATATTGTTAGGTTTCTTTTGTATTACAACTTAATTTTGGTCGAAGTATGTCAATGACGTTATTCAGAGAATTCGGTTGAAAGTTAAAAGAATTTGAGTAAAATTAAATACTTTTTTATCTATAACTTCGCGAGTCATGATTTGAAACTGTAAACCTTTTTTCGGTAATAGCTTTTACCGGCTTCTGGAGTATTTGATCTCTAGTCGAAAGAAACCTAATCCAAATTTAACCTCATCCACGCGCTCGTGTACGTGAAAACGATCGATTAAGACCGTAATTATACAGAGAAGCGGTAAGCGGTAAGCGGTAAGCGGTAAGCGGCTAAATTGGCATTTAGAGTATTGGAATTGGCCGCATCACTTGTTTTGCCGCTTGCATTCTGTATAGCCACGCCACAACTGATACCAGTTTGTATCGAACGAAAGTTATAATACCGAACCTACTTGCAACTGACTGATCGTCGATGACGATACTACACCTAGTGGAAAATCGATGGACCTCGGTTGTGTGGAAGACTCAGATATGCGTTCACCAAGCTCTTTTTGGGTTGTATTCAATTCGGCCTTGACGTTAACCTTTGTATGTCTGGGATCAGCAACCAACACACTGACCTTCTTCGATTCGAACACCACCTAGAATGACTACGCGTCTGCCTTGAGGCCAACATTCCTAAGGTTCGACGAGTATCTATCGACCCAAGGACCGATTGGGACATTTACCTGATTAGGAACGATCTTCAAGTTACCGCTCGGGGTTGCCTGGAATGGAAATACTCGTTTCGAGTTGTCGCCGCCGTTTACGCCAATAAATACACGATGATCGTCACCTCGTTCCCTTGGCCTTGTATGCATTTGCTGCATTAGATAGCTGAAGTTTGGGCCGACTGCTTCGTTTTTGCGTTGCTTGCAATCGCCGTCTATTCCTGGACTGCGAAACGCATCTTTTGATTTTTTTTAATCTTATTTTATGTACTTTTATTCTTTTAGCTTCTCTTCTTTGTCGTTTAGTCTTTCATATATATCTTCTTTCATGCAAATTGATTTATTTTTTAATCGCCACTTTATTATTTGATTAATTTGGATGATGTAATTTATATTAACTTGAAATCAATAATTTTGTTCCGCGTTTCAATTGTTTGAGACAAATAAAATTGGATGTTCCTTAACTAATTTGCACGGTGCGAATAATTTTAATCCTTCGCACTGTTTGAAGTAGATAAGGTTTAATGTTGTTTGATGCTATGTGACGTTATAGTGTAGTGTTTCTATGTATGTCTTTATCTTTCATGAGGGTAGTTTCATAAATCAAGATACTATTTTGTATATTTTTATGATCAACGTCTATAATTCATAACGTTGGTCGAATGTATACGCCATTAACGTTGAATACAATTGATGATCTCTAAAGGTAATGGTTAAGAGCTACTAAATGCTGTAATTATGGATCGTTAAACGTGGTAGGTAGTAATTAGTTCAGACTAATAGCAAGGGCTATCAAATGTTAAGTTTGATTATAAACGTTGATTTACGGACACTTCACATTATTATCAAGGTTTACTGTATATTACGATCAATTTCTGCTCACAACTCTAATCATATTATAGCTTTCGAATGTTGACTATTATCCGTATACAATAGTAAAGCAGAACTTGTACTTTATATTAACAAATATTTATTTTTACTTCCGTCATTTCACTCGTCATTTTATCAAAGAATTTACGAATAAAACAAAGATACGAAACAGTAGTAACCAATGTTTCAGAAAAATATGCGAGTCAAAGAACGTAACATTGCAAAATTAAAAATCATATTCTATTGAAATAACCTTTCCTTAACATCGTATCAAAGTACAATATAATTTCGTTACCTGGAACGAGCCATTAGTTTAGAAACGGAATTATCAGAGGGACAACATCGTTCCCCGAAGATTCTATCGTGTTTCCACTGTTTGTTCGTTCTTCTATCTTGATCGGGGTCATCCGAATCGTCGTCCTGTCGAGTGGAGGAGTCCCCTTCGGATCTAATCAAATTTTTCGCAGACTTGACCGTGTATTTAACCAGATCGGATCTCTGTTCCGCTAGCTGCACCTCTTTAGGTCCGACACGATGATCCTCCGACAAGGAACGAGCCTGTACTACGCGGCTGTCCTGATAAATGTGCACGTTGAGTGGTCTTCGCCGCTTCGATAAACGTCGACGTCTCAAAGTAGCTTTTCTTCGGTCAGTTAGATATATGGGAGGTCGGTGCTCTGGACTTCCAACCAGATTCGACCTGTCCGAAGGGAAAAGAGAGAAATTTCTCGGATTTCTTCGAAAATTCGATCATTTTGTTTTGATACCAGGAAGAGGAACTTTGATCCTCTTTCGACTTAAGCTCGCGTGGACGTCTTGGAATTGTCGGAAATTTAATTAACTTAGGAGGTTCATAAATTCCTAAGAAGATTTTGAAGCAAGTCTAAGAGAATCTTATTTCCTAGGGGAAATTATTTGATATTTAGAGCTCTATTTGTGTGTTTAATCATATTTAACTAACGATAATAATAACGTGTTTCACTGTTTTGAACATTCGCAGCAACGTTTTGAACCCTAATTAAGAATTCAACTAATATCATTCGTAAGATCTGAGAAGCTGTAATTTATACACTACAACTGACTAGTATTGGTAAGTAATCTTATATAACATTAATCAATTAATAAAAAAATTAAGCTGTACAAATTAATTGTACAAACAAGAAGTGATCTAATTATGCTATTTGTCGAAATATCATCAAATCATACATGATCAATAACCTATATCACCTGATAGTAAATTATTCCCTAAACGGATCGCGAACTATCGAAAACCCTAACATCTCGATATCAGAGCCGCAATATCCACGATCATTATCTTCATAATTACCTTTGGTGACGTGGGGATCGAACAGTGTGGACAACCGATGGAGTCAGTTCGCGCGTAACTGTTCGTTCCGACTGAACGGCTCTGAGGGGTGGTTTGGGGGTTGTTGCGGCTGGCGCGACTGATTTCTCGTGATACAGGACAACGACGCTGCTCTTGCTGTTTCCGGGTCGCGGTGATTCCGATCGATCCTCGTTTGGCTCGACTACGAACCGCCCAGGAATTAAAGCGATGCTCTTCGCGAGGATGCTGGCCGCGCGAGTTCCGAGTGCGTGGCCGCTGTTCGAGCCGCTGTCCCCTTTCTGTTCACCTGTGTATTATCACGTTCCTTCCCGAGGAACACGTAGGCGAAGAGGAATAACGCAAAGAGGAACAAGTACATGGAATCAGGGGGCAGCGGATCGAGAAACGCGAGTTTCAGGGTTTTCGGGCCTTGGGGATGACCAGAATCATGGAACTGCTATAAAAATCGAGAAAACCAGTTTTGAAAATGTTCGGAATATTCAAGCTTCGTTATTTTATACATTTTCCTACGAAATTTGAAATTTCAAACGTTTACTACACAAAAATTTCTATTAGATGTAATCTCATTATTAATTATATTCTAGCATTGTGTTCTTATTTTACAATTCGTTAATTGGCAGATATGTGAATACGCGTTTATGTAATAAAAATCTTTTATCGTGAATTGTATCAATTTCCAAAATTTGATAAAACAAAATTAATTGAAACTAATGCCTAATAACAATTCATGTACGTTTGATATCTTTTTAGTGGGATTTCCAACGATCATTCCGTAGTCACCCCAAAACTCGAACGCGCGAATTAAATGAGTTAAATAATGCGCGATAATTATACAGATAGACTGAAAATGTCTACATTTAACAACTTACATTTTCTACTTCGTTGACGGATTGCACGAATTATTCGCGGCGTACTTTTTCCCCTCCTGTTGTCAAGGGAATACATTAGGCGTTGTTATAACGATACGTGTTACAAGTATACGTGATTTAAGTACGTGCACGTGACTCGCCAAACTTTTTGGATAATTACCCAAGTTTCGTAGGAGATTTGGCGCTAAAATCCTTGCTGCCGCTGGAAGACCTCTTCGTGGCAAAGGTTACCTGGGTCGTGAGAATATAGGGATGAAAGTAAATGAAAGAATGGAACTTTTCGTCTTTAATGTAATATCTCTCTGTGTGATTGTTCTTATTAAATTTCTATAAAAATTTCTTGACTTTTATATCTTCTATAATTGTAACTACGAACTGCGATATATATTATATTATATGCATATATGTTCCACTAATTATTTCTTTTTTTCCAAGTTATTTTTATTGTACACTCCGATAGTATTTTCTATTCGTGGCCTAAAATTCTTTCGAAAACTGAGTTTCAACGACGACAGGGCCAGCAATACGTTACAAAAAACGGTTTTAAAGTTCAAAGCCCGAAATGTACCTCGGAGCACTTTCGGATTCTAGATATTTTTACTGGTAAAACCCGATACATGATGTCGAGTGACGTAAATGGAAGCTTGTGAATATGGTTACAATTCTGTCGCACTGCTTGTTATTTTTAACAACCTGTATCGTTTTCTACGAATTGGCTAATTCCTCGATATTTCAGGATATAGTTCGTTAGAAATAAATTACCTCATGCTTCTTTCGATGATTACAATCCGGAAAATATTGAAAACTCGATGCACGATTGTTTTTGGTACTTTTAACTACTTTATCGTATACTGAAACATATTCAGAATAAACTAACGTGTAAGTTAATGTACGAAAAAATGTATACATGGCATCCCATTTCCACTTACATCACTTACGTAATTTTGTTTCGACGTGATCGTAGCTTGCAAAACAGCAACAGTGATTAGAATTCCTTCTGGATGCTTCGAAATGGTTTGCTGAATGATTCTTAGTTCCTATTATATTATGATGCAGATACCGCGACTTTTGATAAGAACGTCTGTAAAAAATTACTTATATAAACGTATTGTTTATGTTTATTAAGATTTTCCTTGGATATCTTGGATGGTACCTCGGATTTAACAGATCGAGTTCCGAGAAGAAGCAAGAATCGTCTTCACTGGATACAGAACTTCTAGATTCCTCCTAGAAATGTCAAAAGTCTCTAATCTTTCATAATCTTTCCATTAGAATTTTAAATTCTCTGATTGTGAAATTACTGACCTAACGACTATCATAAAGACTTGCGATTCATTCTGTATGTTTTATATTAATTTTTAATTAGCGTCAAAAGTAAAAACAATAGAAACAACATAAAAAACGTAACGTTAACTTTCAGCGTTTGCCATCTCTGCAAATATAGGAACTGAATATATCGGAGTAGTCAATTTATTTATTTGGAAATTATACTTTCATATTTTTCAATCATTTATAATCATATCTTTATCTTACGATTCTAGAAGTTAAACTAGCATAACCTCTTTTGCTATACTCCACGTGAAATTTACATTTTCCTTCACTAAGAAAATAATTTTTCATTCTTTTATTTTCCACAAATCATTTATCATTTCAATTTCTTAATTATTGTATATTGTTCGAGCGATGCCTTCGATTTCTCAAGTCGGTGAAATATAATAATTAAAAACAATCGTGCGTAGAAACGGCTAAAAATATCCTCTTAAACAATCAAAGAGATTCCTCTACTATCAAAAAAGTCGAAGCAATTTCCCATTTAAAATTTATAAATCATTCGTTCAACATTTCCAAGCGTACTCACGTCATAACGCGTAAAGCTTGTTCGCATGGTATGAGTCGCATTAGGTCACGCAGAAATCACTCGGAGAACCGGCGTCATCGCAGAACGTGAACGTGATCTCCGCGGAGTTAGGTCGTTAACAATTCTCAAGAGATAAACGGCTGAT
The DNA here is from genome assembly GCF_011952205.1 of Bombus bifarius. NCBI lineage: Eukaryota > Metazoa > Arthropoda > Insecta > Hymenoptera > Apidae > Bombus > Bombus bifarius. Next base: position 630,829 of record NW_022884488.1, read on the forward strand.
TCGAAACGATCAGGACATTTACAAGATAATAGAGAACGAGAGAAGAGGGAGATCGTCGCGAGTATTGGGAGAAGAGGCCTTGGAAACCAAACAACACGCGGCAGGCAAGACGACGGGACGCGACCTTCGTCTGTTAAAAATTCGTCGTCAGTAAAATTCGACTCGAAATGAGTCCTTCCGATCGGTAATCGGTCGTGATGGATTCGTTTCGCGGTTTCGCGTAAATTCGATGGAAAACCGTCGAGACGTTACGGAGCTCGAAATCGAAGTGTTTCTCTTCCTCGTAAATTGCGGTTTTACGGGCGCTTTGAAATTACAAACGCAAGGAGTGGCTGAATCGCTCCTTCTGCTCGTCAATTTCATGTAAAGTTATTTGCCAGCTCTGAAAGCACACCTTAAGCTTAAGCGAATCATGCGCACCCTCCTGCCAGCTACTTTACTCGATCGACAGTTCGTAAACGCGACTAAGTTGAAGTAGAAAAGAATTTTTGAAGGTAGTATTCATTCATTTTGATTTAAATAGATTTTTGAAAGTTTGATACATCTATATGAAATTAGAAGTATTTTAGGATAATTTAAATTAGTTTAAGAAGGCAATTGATTTTTTGTGCGTTGAATTTTGTATGATTTGAGCTACTCTATTTGGATGACCTTGTTCCATTCGTAGGAATTTATTTGAAGCAGAGTCTTAAAACGATTCGGATTCTGTTCTCGGAATATCTTCAAATATGAACAGTATTGATTCGATGTACTACACATAAATAGCAAATATAGCGATATCTACGTTATCGTCATGCAATATGATATTCAACATAGAGTGACATACTTCTGACTCTGTACCTATGTATATAACAATTTCGATCAGACTTCGTATTATCGAAATAAGATTTCATATTCAAGTTATTTTCGATGTAGATACGTAAACTGATATCTTAAAATAGAAAGTCACTGATACATGCATCTTTGTACATATTTCAGTAGTTTTTATTGCTTTCAGAACAACCATTGAAATACTGCCACGATAATTTATTTAATAATATCCACTATATTTCCTTATTTTCTCATTCACTGCTATTAAAATACAAATACCTACCCCAAAGTGCATTTTTCTTTCATTAAAAATATCTTCATTTTAAGTAACAAGTACTTTGTTTGACTCTCTAAGTTATTTCGCCCAAGCATACAAAAATTAAAATACAAAAGGCTTCCCGATATTTGAATCGACGCAGTGGATGCGTCAACATCTGCGAGGGAATCACAAAGAATTCCTAACGCTCCGCGTTCCTTTAAAAATTATTTCATTTCGAAGCTTGCATTCGTTCCTCTCGAAGCGTAGCAGAATCTGGAAGCGTCGACGCCCCGGGAAAACAGCTGATCGAAGCTCGGATATGGAGCATCCACGTGTTGAACCCGAGCGCGAGTCTTTTCCCGGACGTCTCTGCCTAAATGCAACCAGACGTAAATAGAAACATAATGAACCAGTCTGGTGTATGGCGAGGGGAGAGAGAGAGTGAGAGAATCGAGAGTCGGAGATCGGTATATTCGGCTTCCACCGGAGAGAAGAGTGAAGATTTCTCGGCGGAGGGAGAAAGCGGAGAGGGTTGAAGCGTGGGTGGTGCTGCCTGGCGGGCTGCATCGATCGCTTCGGCGTCCTGGTGACCTCGACCTAATGCCACCCTCTTCTGCTCTTGAGCACGACCCCTCCTTCGCGCTGCCTCCGTGAGCCACGGGGTCAGTTAACACCCCCGTCAAAATACACAAAGCCCCGGGAATCGCGAAGTATCCAGGGGCGGAGGAAGTTACGAGGGTTCAACTAAGAAATGTCATCTATTGCTTTTAATAGATCGAACAAAATCCCGCGAAAGTGTTAGCAACAGTTAATTCCAAGTCGAATGTACGGCGCGGATACGATTTCTTTGATATTTTTTAGTGTTAGGCTTTTTATAAGTATTTTTACCATAATTCGTTTTAATTTCGTTTATAGCTAGACAAATCATTCTTTCTAGGATTAACGAAGAATTCGGAATTTCTTCCTGTACCTCGGTAGCAATCAACGCAACGTTCATTCGCGAAGTCACGAGACATATGCAACCAATTGTTACTGTTACCTTTAATTTCTGCCAATTTTAGTGTCGAGTATGTCGCTTCAATATTCTGAGGTGGTCGTTATGGATATTTAAGAAAAGGAACAGTTCTTTACTGGTTAGCCTCGATCTATCAGGAATAGAATTTTCTTGCATCACAATTTTCTTGTTCCTTGTAGAAGGAAAATGAGGATGTTGGTTCGAGATTTTTCGCACCTCGGTAGAATTCGTCCATGATAAAATGAATGCTAAACGACGTTTCTAGTAACATAGCAAAGTCTCGCGTTATACTCACCGTTCGTTCTAATCACATACTTTTACTAATCATACAGTACACTTTGCTATTTTAAAAGTTGCGAGTACCCAGCAACTCGTGTGAAGCGTACTTTCTGACCAACCGACGAACGAAGCGTATCAAAGCTTTCTGCGATCGAACCACGGGATGGGTTCTTTATGCCGATTGGTCGAGGTCCGCTGATTTCCGGGATCGACCCATAGAACTGGTAGTGGCTGTTCGATTTTTCAAAGCAGTTTTCCATTTCACTTTTTTCCAATTTACAGTCTACTGGAAAGTTTCATGAGCTTCGATGAAGTAGCTAGAAATGAAAAGTTTGTTGGGTAATGAAGGATCGTTAAAGTGGTATATTTGACGAGAAATTGGATTTCATATGGCTTATTTATAAAAACTTGCAGATGCATGTGCCAGACTTCTCGAAACGTCAATTGCAAATATCTGTACGTATAAACGCTCTGATCGATCAAATTTCATTTTACATTTATATTATGTTCGGTTAGTGTATACTACTTTTTTAACGAGGTTGCGGATACGATTTTCATTTTCTACTGTGCCAACGAATCATTTTCACGTAATAAGATCTGTCTTTATATCGCCAGGCACGTATGTTCCACGCAGTAGGTATGATTCTAATATTCGCGTATTTCTATTTAACAATCTCTTTTACACACTTCAGCAAAATCACATTCAGCAGACACTCCCAAAACATACAACGACGTTTAGTCACATCAACCTCAAACTTTTCATTTTTCTTTGACATCCTAATGTCAGACACCCAGCCCATCTACAAATCTCAATCACTTGCACTAAATAACCATCCAAAATTCCCATTGATAAATATCTCAAAACGATCGAAAATAGTCTCTCTATCGTTGAAAAACGAACGAACCGTGCATCGACAGCTTCCAATTTCTCCGTCGTATTGACTCTCGTTCGGGTAACAACGAGGCGTTCGTTGGTGGTTGGTTCGCGTTCGTGTATCGATCAGGTCCCGATTGTCCGCGACACGAATTCCTCGGCTGTGCGTCCGAAGCGGACAAATATCTCCGGGCAGGCATGCACGCGGCGTGCACGCGATTCTCGTTGTATCAGCGGAATTGCCGCGGAAACGAAACGCGGTAGAAAACGAGTCGGCTCGATATTACGGACCGGCTTACAGCCGACGATATTAAGTCTCTCCTGCAAGCGGCTACACGGCGGTGCAATAAACCTTCGCGAAACTGACGACATTATTACACGCCAGCTCTCATTCGGCCTCGTCATCCCATGCAGTAGGCCTTTATGCAGATGAGCGCACTGCCATGCGGAACCACCACTGTGTTTTCGTCGACGTTGTTAAGCAATCAGAAATGTTGCTGCAGGTTAGATGTCAGCTTATCTCGTTACTATCTACTGTGGAAGCCAGTTATTATAGTCATTCTTGTAAATATTTTGTACTCTTTATAAATAGTCACTTGACTTTTGTGTCTGCCAAAGATTTTTCTAGGTTATCCTTTCTGTCCTCCTTCCAATTTTCTCTTCGTCATTTTTACACTTTGGAACCTACAGTATATGTACAGTGTTGTAAGAAATTGACGTCAAACTTCAGAAACATAAATTTAGATACTAATAATTTCGGAGTTATGTAGATACACTTAACAATAATGCTTACTTTATTTGGTCGAGAGACTTAGGGGAAGCATATTTAGGATAATAGGATCGTTTTGATTATGGTTCGTCGTATCGACGCAGAATGGGTAATTCTGCTTTATTTCAGCTGGAATATTCGTGGAATTCTGTTGGAGGATAGGTGATCGAGATTTTGGAACGTATGCAGATAATTGAGATTTGCGAATGAAGAATGATAGAGGGTGGAATTTTTGAATGGTTTAAGCTCTTGGAATATTTGAACTATCGAAATGCAGAGCAAGGTTTTAAGCGTACGTTTTTGAAATTCTTAATGATTTAATTATTCAATCCATTCGTTTGTCTCTCTGAATAGTAAAAGTTTTAAAACCTTTCAAATGTATCAGCTTATGAACCGTTCTATACAGATAATCTTATACTCCGCGGCAATAAAGTTTAAGCGTCATTAGAGGACTTTCACAGTCCCTAGTCATCGAATAAAGGTTACAGGTAAAAGTCTTAACCGTTACACTATGTTATAAGCGACAAATTGTTTTTGATTATGCAAATTACTATCAAACACGTAGACGATCATGTATATACAGCGATTACACACGATATCACAGATTTCTTTTGATGTAAATCTTCCTTTCATAGTGAGACCTCATTAGAAATATCTGATGCTTACACAAATCACTTTGACGCTTATTTCTGACAGCACTACAATTTGAAAAGAAATCCCAAATTTCTCAAAATATACGACATATTAATTTCATGCAATATCGAAGTCTCTCAATTTTATTAGACAGATGAAAAATATAAATTTTGATTGTTGATAAAATGGCTAGTACTGTACAGTCATTCCAGTGGTTAATTCTAATCTCCGTGCGCACCAACACGCGACAATTGTTATACATATGTTCGTAAAATTGTACACTCATCTCGATCTATTACAAATCACGCGAAATTGTCGCGTGTGTCGCGCAACGACATTGCACAGAATTGAAATTTTTTCACTCGTATCGAGCAGGAAGCGAGTGTTTCCCTGTCGATCGTTTCATGAATAGATAGTCCATGGTAAACACGTAACTGCATCCCTAATCAGCCAGGAGGGACGTGATTGACGCCGTTAATGCGAGTCGAGGTAACGATCGATACGGTTGAAAACGAACGATTTTCGTAGTGAGCAGGCTGATCACCCATCGAAATCCCTCTTTCACCCTCTCGTTTAGCTTCTACGGACTACAGTTATCGGATCGGCCATGAATATGAATGCCTGCGCGATCTATCCATCGATAATGATACCTTGTAATGGTAATAATGGTATCTATGAACAATAGGGCATCGTAATTTCGCACGGTTCGATGAGACGCGCGTTACCATGACGCTGCTGGAATATGGAAAGTGTCCGTCCCGTTGCATCGCAGTAATTCGTCTATGATCGATCGATTCTACCCCTTCAATTTGTACTTCCTCCTTTTCTTTTTTTGGCGATTATATAGAAAAGGCTCACATCTCGTTAATTTCATTGGCCTTGATATGCGTCGTCGAGGTCAGCATTCTGAGTAATTTTAATTATATATATATGAGGTGATATGTCGTGATAGGTACTGAAGAAACACTCAAATATACTTAACAATAAATATTTATTAACAATATATTCTGTGTGTACACGTGGCGTGTAAAACTAGCGGCTACTAATTTCAGTTCGCGATTACAAGTTCGAACTCGGGTCGATGCGTTTTGATATGCGATACAAATTCGGACGATGATTGCTTAAGATGTCGAGTAACTTGGATCCGTGACTGCTGCCAACTACCAACTATCAATTCGGACAGGCGTCAAACGACTTGCGTATTCCGAACTGGTCTGTTGCTTAGTTGGTACAAAGAATTCTGCCGGCAATCGTATGTCTGTGCCATAAACCATTTCGGCTGCCGTCGCCTTCAGGTCCTCCTTAATAGGTAGTATTCGTATGCCTAATAAAACTATTGGCAAGATTTCTAACACCCAGTTGCTCGTATCGTGGTATTAATCGTCCGAACTTGTATCGCATATCAAAACATATCCACCCGAGTTGTAATCGCGAACCGTGAACAGCGAGTTTTACCCCACGTGTACACACAGAATATATTGTTAATAAATATTTATTATTAAATCTATTCGAGTGTTTCTTCAGTACCTATCACGACATATCACACCTCAGAACTGGTGCCCCGACGTGATTTTCGTTCATTGTTTCCGTGTGCGTTTGTGAGAGAGTTCGGCATCTACGGATTTGTCTTTCGATGCGGGATAAAAGCATCGACGACCGCTTGCTGTCAAACCCGTGCAGATGTTGCGCGAAGTCTTCGATGTGGCGATGGATACACCCTGTCGGTACGGTGCGGGGCGTTCCGCATACGTTCGTAGGCCTCTGTTCCATTTTTTAGTATGATGTGTTGGCGATGATGCCCATGGAACTTTGCAATGGCCAACATCACTCCTGACTTGGTCATCGTCTCGTATCCTGTCACCTGCATTTGTGTGTCGATCGGAGGTGAGGTGTCGAGGTTTGTTAAAGATGGAAGGGCCGTTTTCCCGTGTTCGTCGTAGCGGTAGGTCTACCAGATTGCCACAGGTTTAGATTCGCGATGATGGGAGTAAGTCTCGGTAGCGCTATCACGGGTCACACCTTTCGCTGTCGATCACGTCGGGGTCACCAATTTGAGGAGTGTTGTCCGTGATAATTGTAACACTACTGGCTGTAGGATGTCGCTGATGGGGTACTGCTGTTTTTTCTTCCATATTTGATGCGTAGAAGAAAAACAGGACTCCGGTCGCCGGGATTCGAACCCGGGTCCCGAACCGTTTGTAGCCTAAGGCGCTAACCACTGCACTGCCGTCGTCCGACACTAGTTAGTGTCGAGTGGTGGTATTTGCTGTCAAGTGCCGCCACATATATAATCACCGTTGAGCTTTAATTTCTGAGATATAAATAGAAATTATTTTGACACTGTAGTATATTGTATCCTTCGGGTTCAATTTTCGGTTTGTCTTTGGGTTTGAACTTGTTTGGATGAGGTTTGGGTTAGATAATAAAGAAAAAGGTAATTACGATATATATGGAATTTGATGATATTTAATAATATAGAAAAGAGAGCACACCATTGATTTCATTGATCCTAGGAATATTATGCCGGGTATACGTATAGCAGAGTTTTTGTTTCGTCAATCGCATTTTGTAATATTGTAGATAACATTTTTCCAATTAAAGATAACGTACCATAAAATTCAATATAAAGTGTAATTATTTTTTTTAATTCTTACCTAAGCAAAACGTGGTATAAACCAGTTCAAACTCCAGAAACAGATTTTCTCGCATTGCTCGAAAGTTGAAGTCGAACAATAATTATACGTGTAAGCGAAATTGAGAATGTTGATCTTGACAATATATTTTAAGCTGATCAAAATCAGCGAGGTGTCCTCTACTCTAAATAAGTACCCTTTTTTTCTATTGCGTAGCGTGTGTAGTAGCGGAAAATGTACAGACGCGCACATGAAGTTCGTCGAACGGTTGACCGCGAGGCGAAACTCGCGATCCCTGTCGAGCATATTATGATGACGGCTTTGATGTTGGTAATGAGCGACAACTAGTTCCACCAGCAAGCGGAATTAGTGGCCGTGTAACTGTTGACTTCTAATGAAAGGTAATCATGGCTAGTGAGTAGAGTGCAGTTGCGACCGTTATGTTACATGTGGAATAGGTTGGATTAAAAATTGAAATACGTGTGCTTTGAGACGAGAAAAAAGGGAGATTTCACTGTCGACACATAAATCACGCAGAAGCTACACTGATAAATTCCATGAATTAGGCGATTAATGTAATATTGTTAGGATTATTACTAAGATTAACATTTTCTTGATCAATTATGGCTTTTCTTCGTGATAAGAAATTTCATGGTTTTTTGAGGAACTGTTGCTAATCTCATAACTTGCTACCGAAATTAGAAGTTTATGAAAAATGCAGTTGATATCCCATTACCCGTTATAAGCGATTATAACTTGGAAAATAAAAGGAGGGTAGGATAATAATACAACGCATCTAAATTTATGTTTTGAAAGCCATAATTTCCAGTAAAAACACTCCCCTTCCTAGTGGCTTTAATCCCATTTAGTTATCCTCTGAAAACATCGACACGTTAGAGAACGTAGCACACGGCTGGCGTATACATTCGCGGAATGGTAACGATAACATATGGCAGGGCGCGATATTCTTGGAAACAAAGCTGCGCTGATCGAAACGAGCGGAGGTGCGCGTGATCAGCAGCCATGACGAAAAGTTAACGCCGCTTAAACGCGATTTACATATCCGCGAGATTAAGAGCGCAGTCGTGTTCTCCACGAATGGTAGATTCGCTTCTACCACCCCTGTCTCACTCCCTCGCTGAGTTTGGTTCCCCTGACAGCGTCGGTGCTCGCGTAGAAATTCATTTTGACAATTCGACACCCCACGGCCGCCCGAGGCGGCGAGTTAAAAAAGAAACGGGGCTGAAGAAGAGAGGGGAGACGGGCTACTAGCGTCAGAAGAAAAAGATAAACGAGACACGAAAAGATAGAGACGCGGATAGAGACAGACGAATCGTCATAGGAGGTGGAGGGTTGCTGGTAGAGCATGCATGATGGTAGAGAAGGGTGGACGAGTGGATAGTACGAAACGGGTATGCATTCGAACAAGAACACGCTCCACTTTTGCTCCATTTGCAGATGTAGGTGGACTTGCGTGGGAGAAAAGGACAAACGTGTGCAACTGCTTTATCGATGTGTGCGTTACACGAGGGTGGGGGTGGTTGGAATTTGTAGTTGGGTAGACGACTCGAGCAAGATAGATAAGACAGGGACGGAGTTAGAAAGTTAGAACGAGACTAACCATACATACATAAGGGAAGGAAGATGGAAAAGTAAGGTTGGAAGGAAGGGCAGGACAAAACGGAAGGAAGAGAAGGAAAAAGAGAGAATGGGTGCGAGGGTGGAGGAAAGAAGGGAAGGAAAAAAGAGAAGGGATGAGGGTGAAAGAGGGATATCGAGTGCGTGTGAAAGAGAAGAGAAGAAAGAGAAAGAGGGAGAGGAGGGAAAGAGAGAAAGAGATGGAAAAGACATGGAGAGGATGATGCCAGCTACGTGAAAGGGGAATGCAGAGTTGCCAAGGTTACACCCACGTCATAACCACCCTATGGCCGCTCCACTAACCATCCCCCTCTTCTGGACCATTTTCCATCCCTGTCTCTTCAATTCTTACTGACGTACCTTCGATTTCCACCAACCTATCGCTGAATCGTAGTTGGCCTGTCCTTATCCATGTGCGTCTACTAAGCTTTCCTTAAAAGTTTCACAATAAATCCCCCACTCTACCGACCGCCATTCTGATTTATGGTGGGCCTGGCTCGTTAAAAACTCGCCATGGCTCTCTCTTCATGTTGTCGAAGTAACATCGTTTTGTCGTTCGTTTCTTTCTCGCCTTATTTGTAGGTGAAACCAGGCGATTTCTCATAAACGGTTGCGGATAAATTATTGCCAGCAGGTCGAATTTTTTATTGGTCTGCTTTTTTTAAAATGTATTTCAGCTTTTGCTTTTCGCATGAAAAAGTTATGATGCGAAAGGGCGAACCGGAATTGTAGAATAGATTTTTTTTTTTCATGCAAATCCAGTTTGCAAAAATTTATTTTCGATATTTTTCTCGTTTATATTTTATCGCGTTAATTTACGAACGATTTTATCTATGTATCGTATTTCTAACATTTTTTGGAAATGTGGAAACGAAATGAAAAATAAATTGAATTAGCAAACATTCGCAAATAACGATTTAATCTGCAAGCTTTGCTTTCGAATACTGTTTACAGTTCTATAGATAATTAATCTTACCTCAAGGGAGAGCCTACTGTTTCCCAAAGAAATCCCTCTCTAATTAAACGCATTCGTCTTCTTTTTCCGAGGAAAGTCCTTCGTTACGTCAAAGCGTTATCTTCGATAAGTCCACGATTAATTAAACACGAGCCACCGTGAAATTATAAGCGTCCTGTATAAAGTTAAACAGTGTCCACATCGTTGGAGAGCAAAGTAAAGCTTCTGTAGAACGTCAAACATCGATGTCGGACAGTAACCACTTGGTTTCTTAAAGTTCCTTTTATATCCTGTCTTCGTGTTCTTAACTTTCGAAATGACGCGACGACTACATTTCCCCTTTTAAAAACATTTCTACGATAAAATCTTTCTTTAGTATCTCCCTGAGCGTAAGCTTTTCTGCGAACCTTTTTCATTTTTGACGATCAAGATCCTGATGCACAATTAAGCTAATGTTATTACATTTTACAAGTCACGAATCAAAAATTAATTAACATCGATAAACTCTCTTATATAATTTCAACAACTGTAATAATAAAAGAGGTGACATTTTGTACAAATTGTAAATTACTTCCATCGTACTATTTGTTACGTAAAATTGTAAAATTCTAAAAAGAAAAAAGGCAATTGTCATGTCTCAATTTATAGAATGATATAAAGTACTACAAAGATGTAGTAATTTTAAGAGACAGATTTTGCTTAATATTTATAACCTCATACAGATATGTCACGTCTCGGCCAACATCGTTGTACGTGAACCATAGGTGGAATTTTCTTTTCCATTTACGTGCGACTGGTTTACGAACCACACGACTGCGGAAGATATAAGTCAAGCAAGACGTTTGATCTAGCTTGCAGCTGTCGGAAGACGGTCTCTTAAAGGAATATTCAAGACCCAATTCCCAACAGCTGCGGAGCAATTTTTAGGGAAACTTCTTCTGCATGTAAATAACCTTGCCATGCAAAATCGATTGTTATATCCGTATATGTCCGAAATAACAATTTTACAAGGTAGGATAATTTTGCTGGCCGTTAACGACGCGGAAAAATTTGCGTTAACATAATTTGGGTTTTCTCAAAATTTAATATATCCTTTCGAATAATCATCGAAAAAGAAACGCCACTATAATTCTTCCTTTATGACTTTATCAATAAGACTTCTTTCAATAATTAAAAAGTAATTAGATTAATAATAGATAATAATTATTAAGTATGATGTCATATGCTATTATCATCTACAGCATTATGTATTTGTATTATGATTTGCGTATTCCTTTACGAAAATCAAAGTGCTTCTAACGTTTATATGTATGTCGCAATATGCACAATAAGAGTTTCGTATAAAACATCGACTAGCGTTCTTCCCAATTAGGATATTAATTGGGGCATACCTGATTAAAATACAATATAAAATATAAAATAGATATAATATACAATATAGTAAAATAGAAATTTTGATTTTCCTTAAACACAGAAAACCACAAAATTCTACTAAAAATTCATTATATCCATTGTTATTTATCAAGAGAAAACGGAGATTCCATTACATTCGTTAAAGAACGAAATTCGTCACATGGATCAGCCTTTCTTAAAATATGTTCTCGTGCGATTACGAGTTTAATTGTAAGCGAATGCTACGTCGAGGCTGAATCGGCAATTAATTAAGCGGCTGTTCGACAGGCGAAGGGAAAGACCGGTTTAATTAATTGATAATCGGAGGAGATCGGTCTGCCGGAGATAGAGTAATCCGGGATTAGCCTTTCGCCGTGTCTGAATAGATTCGGCCGACGATGATGTTCTTCTTGCAAGACTCAAACCCAAATATTTGTTTTAATTGGCAAGATTGCATAGGACTAACGGATCACGTTAAAACGGTGAAAATTAAAGGACAAAGCTTCGTTCCATTTTCATTTCTAGGGAATTTGCATGAGCTTCATCTCGTATACCCATTCCCCTCACGGAGCTGCTGGCTGCAAAAATGTAACTTTTAGCCGGGTGTCCGCGGCTAAAATTTAAATTATGCACCCTTCACGCTTGTCATGCTTCAAAAGAACTTTTCGGCAGTGTGTGCTTCAAACGACGTGTCACGTGCGAACGACACTTGTACTTCCGCAGTGGGTTGAGAGCGGCCATGGTTTTTTGAAATTATCACCAACACGACGAGCAAAATTTGAGAGAAAGAGGAGGAACGATGTGCCAACGACGATGATGTCGATGGGGGTTTTTGATATTTTTATTCTTTTATTCGGATTTTCGAACTCCGAATGAAAGAAGGTCTACCGAATTAAGAGTAATGTTGCATAAAAGAACGTTTCATAGCTACCAAAGAAAAGATGATTAGCAAAGATGGTGCTTTGAAATTCTCGTTGACACGATTGCACACGAATGAAATTTTACATACAATTTTTTCGTTCATCACATTAAATTGGTGATAAGAATAACGATAGGGAGGCTGGATGTTTTCATTGTTTCGTTTAAATTTTGCAATTTATTAAAGCTGAGAAGAGTCTAGTTATTCGAGCATGATGTGGCGTAGAAGAAAATTTCATAGCGATTAAAGGCACGATGATCGGCGGAACGGGGAAGACCGTATACGGCTTAAAAACAGGCTGCTAAATGAAGTGCCTCGAGCTCTGCAGCAAATTAACTTCTTTATGACCTCTGCCGAAGAAAGCATCTCGTAAGCAGCTTAAAGAGAGAGAGAGCGTCTCGTGAGCTTCTAAAAAAATTGAGCTGCTCTTTTCTTCTTCGTTGAGGATTAGTAACGAGAAGAACATCTTTGATAATGTATATCCTTCATAAAATAATTCTAATTAATTTCATGGAATATTCTGTTTGCTTCCTTGAAGAATCATAAATTAAAGCCTCGTTTATCATCAAATATCGATTTTTTGATTGTTTAATTATTGATTTTCAAAGTCAATAAAAATTCGAAGGTAATCATTCCACGTCAAATCAAATTTTCCCTTAAATTACCGAGGATATTGGCAGAATAGTATCCATTAACTCGAGTTTTACGGTGGATGAAAGTTTCGAACCCGATTTGAGGCGCAAGTGAGGTTTCGCGCTTTCAGGAGAAACAGGTTGTTTTTCATCGTGTCTGACGGACGAGCAGTGGAATGCGATGCATTTATCATGGCGTCGCTGCTTCCCGGAAACTTGAGGTAAACATTTATCGTTCGCAACTCCGACAGGTCCACACTTGCTGGAAAAGAGGTGAACCAAAAGGGAAGGGTGGGTTATGTAAGTTGGGAGGGGTTGAAAAGAAGGGGAGGGTGAGAAAGAGACAGGGAGAGGATTGGTCCGAACGAAAGACCAAAAGGACGGCATCCATATTTCCCCAACAAAGCAAACAAACGGTCTCGTTCTCTTCTTGAAATCCTTCAGCCTCGCCTCATTGTTCATCATTGTGATGTGCCACAAAAGAAGGGGATGCGAGAAGAGAAGAAAAACGAGAGTGAGCCAACCGGACGAATTTCGCGTTTCTCACTTTCGAGTGCTCGCATTCATTGCACGTTGTGGAAGGTCCTGGCCTAGTTTCCCTTCGAGCGAAATATGAAAGTATTAGAGTCCTTGAGAAGAAAGCTACAGTTTCAACTTGAAATTGTTCAAGACGGGAGAAAATTGCGTGGAATGCTATTTTGGATACGGAAAAATTCAGGATATCTTTTCGCGCGATTTCCTTTCTTTTCTGTCAGTGTTTACACAAATTCATATATTTTCAAATACAGACGAACACCTGCAACTTGAATGAAAGAATGTTTTATTTTCCAAATGCAATAATAATAGCATGTACTTCATTTTTGATATTTTGTATATTTTTGCATTCGTTTATATCCACATACATTTCGATGTATTTACAATTGTCGTAAATGCATAAATACCTTCAATGTACCTATGTACAACAGAGAATTACACCGATCTCTTCGTAGATCTTAGAGTAAAAGCGTTTCAGTGATCGATCCCCCGTGAACTCGAGATTTTTCTTCCAATTATGGTATCGTGTTTATTTTCCTTTGGTTCAGCCTCTCTCCGATGGAGAGCTCCCAACTTCTTTCTCGGTGGGTTTGTATCATATTACGACATCGCTGAAAGCGTTTCCAAAGAGAGAACCAATATGGAAGGGAAGGAAAAGAGTATCGCGTGGTCGAATTTAGGGTAGGGAAGAACGGAGCAGCGAAGGGGCGGAGAAAAAAAGGTCTACTTTCGTAAATGGCACAAAAATATCGTGACTCGTCGAGGTTCTAGGCTAAATCGTCTTTTCTATCTGTATGGAGAATTTCGTGTTGGAGGCTACTGATGGCACAGGAGGGGACAGAGCGGTGACGAATTACGTACGAGGCGAGGACGAGAAAAGAGAGCAATATCTCCTAAAGTGGTCTAAGAATGCCGCTTAAATGACGTGTCTCGGTCGGTCGTGTTTCCACTTCATATACGAGGCCTGTGTGCAACGTGCGCTGCTGTTGTCTCTTCGCTCGTTTTATCCAGGACCTCTGGAAACGTAATATCCTTCGATGTGGCGGACAATGGGCTTATTGCATTTCGCTGATGAATCATTCGCGAATTGTATTTCCGCGGAAGAATGCAAGTGCCTACGTTCTTTTTTAATTTTGTTTGTCAGTTAGCTCCTATTGTTCGATGAACACTTTCTTGAAGTTTTCAAAAATTTTTGTTGTTGGTCTATATTATGCGTATCATTTTTTTATTAACCTTCTATATAGCTATATAGCGTTTCACTGTGACCTAAAAGTATAAGCGACAGTCATAAACAAATAAAACGAGGATTAAACAATGTAGGTAGATGGATCTATAACTTTCAAGTTATGCGATGTTATCAAGGGTTAAAGATGAGAGAAGATAAAAGACTTCGGTTATCGACATATTAAAAATATAATATATTAAATACATAGTACCTTCTTCGTTTTTGTTACTTAATTGAAGCACTGTTGAAACAAGTGTAGCATAATTTTCTAATTGACAGCATAACTTAAGAACACGTCTGCTATAAAACTTTCAACAACGAAGTTTCCCGTTACTACGTAATTCCAATGCAAGTTTCTTATTGTACTTTAAAACAAACTCTATTCTTCATCGAAGTTTTAGCATATTCGCTGAAAAAAGAAACAAGATGTAAACCCTGTTTAATCTTTTGGATTATAAGTTCTTCACCTCAAATTCTGAAAGCGATGTTCCTCTGGAACAACAAATTAAATATGATTGTACAATAAAATCAGCGAATTATCCTATAGAATATTGATGTGATATGATATATATTGATACGTAACATATTACTGTTGTTTTCGAATTTCTCAATAAATCAAGACACTTCGCTTTTTCCCGGGTCAATATCGCGCGAAACTCCTATTCAACGTGTTCAAAGCGCGCAACTCTTGAACTCAATCTCCATGGTAAGAGAATTTCCGTCTGAAAGAAGAGCCTAGAAGGGACAAGAGACAAGATGAAAAAGGAGCACGTGCTTGCAGGGAAATTCAGCTAGGTCGAGGACGACCCACTTTCGTTCAAGCATAGAAACCTCATCCTTGCCAGGGTTTCAGATTAAATCGCATTTCCCTGATCCTGCCTGGAACACGTTCCACGAGACAACTTATGAAGATGAATCACTCGCGGAGATAACACGTTATGAGATAACGTTCGCCCCAGAGAAAAAACGATGTCGCCGTGTTACACCGTGTAATCCCGTGCACTTGAAATTGAATAAAAACAACGACGCTGGAGTAACTGTAATCCTCTCGTTCCCTTGGGAATTTTCCTTCAAACGATTACACGAATTGACTTCGAGAATATCGGTGTGAGATAAAGGCTAAGGATAAATCGTTGACTTCTTTGATCTATTGATCCTTTTTCGATTTCTTTTTAACAAGAGATGAACTTCTCTTTTAACAAGGAACACGATAATATTTTTACAGGCTTGATTCTCTTTTATTTATATTATTCACCTTTATTCACCTTTTTTTTAAATAAGTGTCAGTCATTGTTAGATATTATTGATAAAACTGTTCTTTTTTTTTTATTAAATTTACACTAGCTTAGCTAGTTCATAGCGTCCGGATCGTTAAAAACATATTTTACCGAAAATAAGCGTCTTGATATTCCAACAAGCGTTACGATAATAAATTGCTTTCATTATTCCATTTCAACGAAACCATTTTATCATTTGGCAAAGAAATACGCATCTTAGCTATGACGATAAAACAGCGATTTCTCGCAACAACGGTAAAAACAGAAATACATTTCATGGCATAAATTCATGTTCTTTCAACCGCGGTATAATTCCAGCCTCTACCGCGAGCGTTCGCTAAGGAAAATACAAAAGACACAATATAATTTCTTCGCGTACCCAACCTCTCGCAATCCTAACCCTCTCTGGACGCAATCTCAGCCCTCGAAACAAAAGTAACCAAAAGGAAGGAAAGGAAGAAAACGAAAACAAAAATTAAGGGGCACAGACGGTCGTAACTGGAATTGGTGGACGAGTCCGGGAGACACGGGGATGTTCTCGCGCTTATTTTCATTCCCTGGGACCGCTCGGTGTGTTTACGAGCACCCAAATGGCAGTCTTAAGTTTCTCCGCGAATTTCGTTGATACGTCCAGACCGAGGGGCCAAACGGAAGGGCGAATAATCCTGAAATTTGTGGCGGCCAGACGAACTGAGAAGAATGGCGCGATGACTCCTGACGGGAGCATGCAATCCCGATATGAGGAGCGGCCGTAAAACGAGATGAGGAGAACAAAGTGGGGTTGCTGGCCTCTCTGACTTGTCGTTGACGTTCGTGCAATATTCGAAGAACGTCGGCTTCAAAAGAGGCCGGACCGACGGAATAGCGAGAACAGAAGCTGCCAGCCAAGCACAGGAAATTGCATATTCCGTCTGATGCAACGCCCACGTACAACGCCTCCATTTTGTCGTTCTCTGTGTTCCGTCGCCGGATTTCATCAGCCTTGGAGGGACTCATCGTCACCTGATCGACGATAAACGTAACCAACCAGTCATCGCTTCTCGTTTGTGGCCGGTGGAATCATATTTTATATTTCCAAGTATATCTTAAACGGCCATAATGCTGGATTATATAGCTCAGTTTGAAGGTTTATGGCTAGTATCATCTATTGGCAGTAATTTATTGCTCATAAAATTAACCTTGGTATAATACGAAATGTAATATACGTAGTGGTATAAAGCTGTCCACTGCTACTTTTCATAAGATAGTGTTCTGCATTCGTTATTATGAAAAATAGATTTTATTTTTTGGGATCGTGAAAATATATCGTGGCAGAGAATAAATTTAATTAATTATTAAATTACACGGATGATACTTTTAAAAGTTGGAATACTAACAATGCTTACAGTGCTTACGTGCAAAGTTTTTGTAGCAAATAGCCAAGAACTACTTGTTGCTGTCTTTACAATAGACTCGTGAACATGACCGATGATAGTTCCAGAAGTTGTCAAAAGAGTGCACCATGCTCACACGAAGCGCCACTTCTAGTCATGATTAATGATACACACAGTCTATAAGGATGGTTAACATACTTCTAAGCTCATACCGCAGCTGAGCGTTTGAAGTATACTCGTGAAAGACTCGTAGTCTTGAAATCATAATCATAATCGTAGTCACAACCATAATCATAATCGTAACCATAATTCCAGCCATAAACAAAATCGGAATCTCCAAAATTTTAATGCTGGCTATTTACAAACTAGAAACTAACTTTTATTAATTCCGCAAAAATAAGGTATAGACGTGTATATTATACTCTAGTTATCAAAAATATTAAAAAAAAAGTATTTTAAATTTTGTCAAACGTAATTCATGAAATATGTTCTGCTCTTTACAAAGTAGAAATCAATTTTCATTGACTTCATAAAAATAAATACATCGGCATCATACATTTCCAATTGAAAATAAAATAAAATGAATATCATCGATCGTTAAAATGGATATTATTCCATAAATACAATCGTTGTCAAAGAACGCTAATATGCATTTTCTTCTTCTTCTTTAACGTTTGAGTCTCGCTACGATGTACATAGTTGGTACAATGCAAACATAGTCAACCATGTCGGGAATTTACGTTGCACGCGAAACTAGACCGATCGAATATGGAAAATACAAGTGACGGGAAATCAAACTGATTTTGCATGCGTGAAAATGTTTGTCACCGTCCTTCCGACGAGCGGTTACCGACTCTGGACAATATTTGCAAGTACAACAAGAACGAGGCCAGTGTTATTAGTCAAACAACACCGTAGTTGGAAGATCGTGGAAAGTGCCGGGGATAGAATCTGATGAAAAATGTGATGAGCATGGTAATCTGACCGCGCGGCTAAATATTTAACGCTGCCAACGCGTTACGTATCCAGGTACTTCTTTGATCTTGGAAGAAATTTCTCGACTGAAGAAAGAAAGTCATATAGACAGAACGATGCCACGCAATAATTAGTAAAATGAAGATTATTTGAGGAAAACATGTTTTATTGAAGTCACATCGACTGTGTATTTATTGTTTTATTATTTTTTAATTAAATAACACTGTATTATAAATATTGTTAATATTATATCTTCAATAATACAGAATGTTTCTACCAAACAACGACTCGCTATTTTAGCTACTAAATATTTGGCAACAATATAAAACGCTCTGTTGTCATTATTGCATTATTCCAGAATTTTATATTAACTTTTCTGAGCGAATTGATAATGTAGAATTTTTCCATTAACCTTCTCACTGCTGAATATTTATTTCTGTGGTAAGACGCTCGGTGGTGAATAAAATAAATATTTCAATTGTTCCATTATACACTATGTGAAATCCATAAATTTACGAGTTACTCGTGGTAGGATATGCATTTCACAGAATGTGTTATTCCGGTTTCAGCAGTGAAAGGGTTAAACTACAAATTAGCAATTTAATTACCACATATCTGACACTGTAAAACATTCTGTCGCCATTAAATTTTTCGGAATTTCACATTAAATAAACATAAAATTATCGTCCATAATGCGGATTCTGCGAGAGCGCTAATTACCCGAACGATAATTACAGGCGACCACGGTGTTCTCTAATCATCGAACGCCTCATCAGCGAAAGCTGGCAGTACGTTAATTACATTCGCGCAGCCGCCTAGCTATCTTTTCTTTATTCCACGGTAGCGTATCGCGTACATTACGGCGAAAAAATCGCGGAACGTAATGCAGAGAAGATGCTTTTAAATAGGATGAAATCTGCGAGAAGCCGGCGGGAAGGTTCGAGACAAAGGAAACGTGTACCATGGAGGGTAACGCTCTCTATGTTGGGTAATAAATTAAAAAGAATGTAAAACAGACCCGCGGGATTATTATTCCTCCCTGTGGCCAAGATTTATACGATATTCCGTTTTTCATTTCCACTTTCTTGCCGGCGGCGTAATTGCCGTCGCAGACAATTTTTATCTCGCCCTCTGATCGCAAAAATCATTAATAAAAGCGGGTATCTTTGGCAAATATTCCTGGTATTCGTCTGCTGAATTCCACAATCCTAAATATGGCTATAACGTTCACGTTTTATTGAAAATCAATCTGTGGAAAAAAACAAAAGTATCTGTTGTAATAAGGCAGCTTGAAAGTTAGATTTTCGAACCCAGCAGACTCTTTCCAGTTTTACTTATTTTCCATTAGAATATTCATTTTTAGTTATAAAGTGACATAAAAATGAAAAAAGTCAACGAACATGTACTTATCGTTATCATGATTTTTTTATAATTATCATTCGTAATATGATTTCCTAGATTGTAGTTAATCCGCGTTATTGGTCCTTTAAATGAAGTAGCATGACATCTTGTCGAGATATTTAGACTGTAAAATTGTGTGGCGGATCGGTACCAACAGGGCGCCGACAGGTCGAGGCATCAACGCGGTCGTAACACCTCCCGGGCGATCCGCGGGTACCAACCGCCAACACCAGAGGGCTACTACGACGACAACGAATCTGTGTCTCGCTAGCGGTCGAATATACGGTGTCACGATACAAATACCGCACCTAGCGAGACTCCCTTTACGTCAAAGGCAGGGACTACCGGGTATAGCCTTACTGACGAGTCCACCGGAAGTCCCGGGACGAAACGCAAATTCTCTTTTCACCTGGCAGCAACATTACCACCAAAATTGCAAAAAGTAGAATGCAAAATTCAATCGATGCCGTTATTGAGTTTTATTGTTACATTTACATTGTTCTCTATTTAATATCAATAAATGTTTGAGCGGTATTTGTAAGTATTTATCTTTATGATAATAAAAAACTGTGTGTTCAAAAATCTTCCATATAAATGATCATAATTGAAATCACTTCTATAGTTTTAGTAATATCAGTGTTAAATACTTTACCAAAAAAAAGAAAAAAGAAAAAGAATTTCCCATAAAAAATAAGAGTACAGCAGAGTAAGAAAGAAGAGAAAAGACACGCGGTAAGTTCTAAAGCATTTCATGTTATTCACACTAAACTTTTCTTCGAGGAAACTTACGTCGTTGTTACATCACGGGGATCTCGCGAAAATACCGTGCCGCGGTTTTGTTGAAGATCCTTCGACAGGCAACGAGACCTCTCTTAGTTTCCGGAACACGTATTGCACATCCCTTCGTAGCTCGTCGCCAGCAACCCCTTTTGAATTATTAATTTCAACATCCCACGTTATACCGGATCGACCATTTCCAGTGACCTTCGCAGATTTTTCACCACGCTGAAAATTCTAACGGGTCACTAAAAATTCCAAAGCGAGTTGTGCACATGGTAGGAACGGAAAATTCCCTCCGCAAAGCTGATCTTTCGCTTTTGACATTCCACCAGTCGAACTAGCAACGCGACATTTTTACCAATGTAAATTAACGTTGGCGGAAGAGTTTCTCATATCGTGCGGCCATATCCCAGGGATTTCACAGGCGACCTACTTCCAGCAGGTATTCTCGAATGGATGTCAAGAGGATCGATCAACGAACACCACGGCCATATGTTTTTTCATCCCGCGTGGCAAACACGCACGTGTGGAGGACGCGCGCGAGTGGTAATTGTGCTCGATATTGCGAGCAGTGAATTTTCCTAGATTTATCGGCGCGAGTTAAACGAGTAATAGGGCGATGTCGTGTGCCTTTATGGAAATTCGTTACATCGATTACGGCCGGAACGTTTAAGCCCCTGTCGCGACCTGTCGATTTTCGCGGATCAACCGCGTCCCCGGTATTTGCACAGCGGAAAGTCAAACTTGTGGCACGAGAACGTTGCGCGTGAATCTGTGTAGGTTGTGTAGCGTACTCCAAGATATATCTAGGATGACTGGCTGAGCTCTAGTTTGCCAATTTGCTCGGTATTAAATTCGGAGCGCACCCGAAGTTTCGAATTCTTTCCGCTGTGGAATGCGATTTTAAAACTTTCTGCACGATCATCCAGTTTGACTGTAATAAAATAGGGGTGGAGCGTAGAGGGCACTGTAATTGTTTGAATGGAAATTTATGATTGGATATAATGATAGTTAATTTGGGAAATTTTCTCTCGATAAATTATATCATGTACGTGTGATGCTTTGAAATTAAACGAATAAAACAAATCTCTAGTTAACTTCTATTTTCTTAATTATATTAACAAAGATATTAATCTGCAGTCGATGAATCGCGTTTTCAAGCAAACTAAACGTCAGTAGTCTGTCCAAATTTTATTTTCCCATTCCACAATTTTACTCGTATCTGACTTAACCTTTTACAAAACAATCCCTTTCTTATCTGAATATAATAGAAACTATACCAAAAAATTCTATCGCTGTTCTATAAAATTTCTTTCATAGTCTTGCGGATGAAATTTAAAGGTTCTAAAGAGAAGTTAAAGTAGCAGAAGAAAGAATCGTTCGATTTTTGGTGATAGTCTCGATTCCGCAGTTCACGTGTTAGTTTGCAAACTTGATGAACAGGTTTAAGGGGGCGGGTTAGTTGCACGCAACGAGCACGTGAATTCTATTTATCGGTCGAAACAGAAGTAGAGGTGGATGGTTCCGGGGTTAACTGGATCAGCGTGTAGCCCATTTCGCGACGGGACCAGGCTCTAACCGCGGCTTAACCCGATTTATGCTTCGCAGCTTCCGCGTTCGTGTGCTATTAACATAGAGCTACGACCGGGAATACGTAAAGTCCCGACGCAGAAGTCGATGAATTTAGGTATGAAATTGCATTTTAAACCACCCCGACAGGAGCGCCCACCAGATTCGATTATCATTGATTCCCTGGCGCTGCTGCGAGTCGGTCACCGGAAACCGATCGGTACCAGCGCGCCTGCACCGTCCCGCTATATTATTTTCCGTTTCGCGTGCGACAAATTGCAGAGAACAACAACTGCCCCGATTTGTGATTTTTCTCGTGATCGCTGTTCATTTTGCCATACGTCTGCCTTTTTCTTTCTTTCTCTTTACTTTTGTATGAGTGTGTTTGATTTGAGTGTATATATGTATATATGGTTAGATGTTTTGGTGATCATTCAGAATAGAATATGGCTCACCGATTTTCTATAATTCGACGATTTTTCTTTCTCAATTATATTAAGGACGATGATCAATGAACCAAGCTAGATTTAGCCGTATAAAAATGCAATAGTTGTCAAATGGTCACATACGTCATAGTGCAATATCATTATGTGATTATTTTATCTTTTGATTTCTGTTCCCGTATTGCTTAGTTTCATCGTCCAGTTTCATGGCAAAGAACATGAAACTGTAGGCACCTGTAGATTCCTTATCTAAAATGCATTAGATAGCAGTCAGAGCGCGTATTGAGTGCGCGTATTATTTAACGAAATCGATATATGTGTAGAACAGGTATGTTCTTTATCCATTATTGAATAATAGTTTCTACATAATGGAAAAGAAATTTCTGTTTCAAATTTCAATTCGATGAAACATTAATAGAAGTGAAGAATACAAGTGCAGTTCCGCACTTTCTTTATTTTCGTCACTATTAAATGGAAAAGAAGCAAAACAAATAAGATAGTGATTTGAAAAAAGACTTGTCACTGAAGGGATTTATGAACAAAGAAATAACAACCGATACTCGATACCAGTTAGTAGGATCGTTTCAAACTGTTATCCGGAGGCTACAGAGAAATTTCTCATTAAAAGTTTGCCCAAGAGTTAGGTCGACATCTATTGTCACTTATCGCTTTTCCCCAGTTTCTTTTTTAAAAAGAAAAGAAAAGAAAAAAATAATAGCCAGAGACACTTTGGCGGGTCGAGGAGCCCTAACGAGTTCTTAATTTTAGATTTCTTTACGCCCTCTGGTCAGGGGTTGATGGACAATGAGTCGCTTCAATTATCGCAATTAAAATATTCATTACATCCTTCCTCATTACAGATTTCCTCCCGGAGTAGCACACTACTCTGTAGAAACCCTTTCGCTTCTTAACCGTGGTGAAATGAATTTAAAAATTTCCGCACTCCAATGAGTTTCCAAGAAATTGTCAGCCTTCTTCTTTTTCTATGTCTGAGAGGTTCCAGACTATTTGAATTAGAATAATTTCATGAAATCTCGTAGTTTTGCAATAAAATTCTTACTACTTTCATTCTTGAAATTTGGAAATATAATTATTGAATTTATCATTCATTAGCTCCTTAGAAAAAAAATTTAATTAATTTACTATTTATCAGGTGCAACGATAGGGGATTTTCCGAAATATAGATGAATATGAAATGTGTGCTTTGTACTTTCTGAAATTAAAATTGAAATTTTGAAATCTGTTGCTCTCAAGTTATCAATATACATATATTGTCAATATATCAAGGTTCTCAACTAAAAGGATCAATAATGGTCAATAAAATATTGTCAATATTTATTGACAAATTGCATTTTCGTTAAGGACCTTGAAATATTGACAATATTGTCATCTGAGGGCATTCTAAAAGGAATTTTACAGAAAAATAATTAGCGATAATTATCTATCGGAATAAAATTTACTTTGTTAAGCATTATAATTGTTAAAATATATAATTGCTCGAAAAAGATATTGTTTCAACCAATATTCTGTAACATATTCATGATCAAGATAATATTATTGTAGAGCATTGTGTGCCCCGAAGCTGGTTCAGTAAACTCTGTAATAATTGCATGCGAAATATATTCAGTTATTCTGAGTGGAATTACCTACATGTATTCTGACAAAGTGCATATGTAAGCGCTAACTTTCTAACTGGAGAACAATTCCTGCAGCGACAGAGAATACAAGAAATATACGTGATTTAATCGCTTAAAGCTTTGAATCTATAGCTTTAACTTCGTCCAAACAACAGTTATATACGTATTAAAATAGCAGAAACAGCCATGGTACGCACAGAAATTCGTATAAGGATCGAAAGGATGATAAAAGAAGTAAGAAAGAAAAATAGAATTTTGTAACAAAACCAAATATTCCTCAATATCGAAGTTGCGAAACACAAAGCCAAATTTGAGTGAGTAAAGAAGCTCTTTACAATAATTTGATCCTTACAATAATAAAATAACCCTTCGTATTGTCACATTTTTAAAAGTTTTCTACACTTATACGCTTGTAGAATTGAAACGATGAATAATCCACATAATATATAATTACGAGTAGAATAATAAAGGAATAGAAGCAGAACATTGTTTTACCATATTTTAAGCTTTGCGTATTCTTCATATACTTTTGCATATTATATACATTCTGTGCATTTTTCAATTTTCTACAAGTGCATAAAAATCTATTTAGAATTACCAAATTGCTTAACAATAGAACAAGATTGACGTTTGAAATATCTATTATTTAAAATAATTGACATAGAAGCAAGCAGCAGGATGGACATACTACCGACTCTCTTCACTGAGAACATTGCGAGATTAATCCGTAGCACCGATAGGTCCGCCGACTGATTAAGGTTTTGTGCCGGTTAATTAACGGTTCGTTAATGAAGATAATTACCATTAGCATAGCTAACTGGATAGATCGGCCCCGCGGATGGGCCTGGCTTATCGGAAGGGGCGAGAAACGAGGGGCTATGGACAAATCACCCCTGATCGTCAGGGGGTTGGGCAGACAGGGGTGACGGAACGAACGAATCGGTCCAGAAGCGAAATGCGTCCTCGTCCAATCCAATTTGCGTGCGACAGGTTTGGACGTGGTGGTGCGCGGGAAGGAGTAGCTCGACAGGGGAAAATCGAGGATCGAGGGGTGCAGCCTGTTACGCGAGGAAGTGGACAACGCGCGGCGGCGGATAGAAAATTAGTGCAGCCACGGATTGCAGCCGAATTGGATAATTAAATTTGCAGCCTCCGTCGTTCAGCCTCTGTTCTCTTCTTCTCCTATCCTCCTACTATTCTGAATGCATCGAGGCATCCTTTTTCGTGTTTTTGTAGCCTACAGAAGATTTCGCTATACCGTTCGACTATACCGGCTAAAAAAAATTGCAAATGTAATAGATTAGGTATGTAATAGAGAAACAAATGTAATAGAGAAACAATTCTACGCTTTGACGTTTATTTCTTTTAAGTTCATATTGACTTTCAATTCGAATCGTACCATTTTTCCATTTAATACCATTTAAATGTCATTTAAGATAAGCGCGTGAAACTGTTTAGCTCTTTAACTTTTGTTAAAAGTAATCAGTGTGTGTCTTGAAGAAATGCAGAGGCAAATGTTTCAAATGGACACACGTGGCGGTTAGAGGAATAATCGCGATGGTACGTTTTCATCGATCGCGTATTCATTCTATTAGCGACGTCGAGAGCAGGTCGTATAAGCTGCAGAGTACCGCAGCGTTAATGACACGGCACGAGCATTGTCACGTTAATTCAACCGTCGCATGGTGAACTGATGTGGGAAAAAGGAGAAGAAAATTGCGAGATATGAGTACTCTCACGTTGAATGTTTCAGTGATATTCATTTTGCCTCGATTGAGAGAAATCTTATATGAGTACCTTAAAAATCCTTCTTTGATTAATTTGAAACTTAAGTATGACTATTATGTAACTTATTACGTCTTTATATTCCCTTTTATTGATTTTTGTATCTTACGTGCGCTCAAATGCACAGAAATCTAAACACGACTATTCTGACTGTCTTATTCATCCGATAAATCCTGAGACAAATCCGAAAACGTATATGAAAATTGCAAGATATTTACTACAAACATACATTTCATAGAAGTTACAAAAGTATTTAAACAGTTGATTATCCATCATGTCAATAAACGTCAATGTTTAGTGAGCCCACTTTTAGTTAATATAATATTGGTTTTACATATATACTAATTGGTTTCTGTATTATACGGGATAAGGAACGGATTTTGCAAATATGAAATGAGATTTTGCAGAATGGATCTCGTAAATGGAAATAACAAAGGAAGCTCTGGTAAAGTGTGCTTTTTTGTCGTAATCCATGTGTGAGCATATGCAGCACGAAGCTTTTACAAATATTACATCCTTTCGATATTAATTTTGCCCACAGCAAAATATGAAAAATATATAGTTTAAAAATATCTGCACCTACATTCTCATAATTATGAACAACAGCATGGAAAACTCAAATTACTATCCTGTTGCCATTTCCATATAGAATATCATTTCTAACTTTAGCAAATTCATTTCGTAGATAACTATACATACCGAATGGATTCGAAATTGCAAGAATATTTCTGAAAATATATCGTCAATACTCTCCCCTTTTCAAACACATCCTAACCTTTTTCAAACATGTTATCATCTACATCTATATATCTATTAAACATCGCTTTATTACCCTAAAAACTTTTCAATATACATTATGTTTGGATTCCTTTGGATCAATGGTAAAAATCTTTGATTTGATAATGCAAATTTGATAATGCAAAAATGCACACAAAAATATATAAAATATCCAAAATAGAGTATTTATTCTAATATTTTCCAGATAAACAAATTTCTATTTGCAGTTCATTTCTTTAGTTATATTCACAAGAATAAAAAGAATGCATAAAAATTCGTAGGCTATTGCCAACATTCCTAATGCTTTTTCCAAAATGTCCATTCTCCATCCTCGCGTCCCCCTGACAAAATGCTAGCCACGTTTCCTTTCACGATTGCCATATGGAAATCTCGACCTCGAGCACGACAAACGCGTGCACGCGATTAGGTACACGTGATCCTCAGCAGAGAGTGAAATCGTGAAGCTGGTAGTGGCGAGTGAATAGCGTACTCACGATTCTGTACGCGAGCGTGGCGTTCCACGTGGCGTGGCTGATCGTTAATCCGGCTGCAAGGGCTAATTAGTCGCCGCGGCGCGGTGTGACAACAGCCACCGACAACGGGACGAACAAGCGAGCTAGTCGATTCGTCCACGCTCACGCAGCGAGGGTGCACGCGCACCGATTAATTTACTACTAGCCATTATCGCAGTTGCACATTCGCCGGCGTTGCAACGCCGCTAGTCAACGCGGAAGATGAACGGTGCAACTAGGACCGTTATTACGCCACATCCATTCCGCTCGTATTTCCGCTCGGGCGAGCTCGCGGTTCCGGGCACCAGTGTATCGTCAGAACTGAATAGCGGTCGTTCCAAGTGGATCATGGGTTTCGATGATGATTGCTTTCTTAGGTTGCAAATGGCTCATGGGGGAAATGGAGAAGATAATGGCGTTGTAAACGGATGAGGTTAAATGCTGGTTCGGAGATAGGATAGAATAGGATCTTTGTTACATTTAGGGTTACAGGGTGATCCGTTCTTTTCAATTTCTCAACGTTACAATTTTAAAAATGAACACATTCAATGCGAAAGGACGTCTACAATTTGTACAATTCCTTTCGTAAGAGAGAACGTTTTTCATGGACGAAAAAATTGAGAATTTTTTTTATTTTACTTAAAAAATGGCTAGAACACGTGTTAGGTTTTTAAGAAATATAAAAAAGAAATTATGTCGATACATATATCGACATCGCATTCGTCAACGGATGTTAGGTAGGAAATAATTGAAATTAAAATTGTGTGTTTTGATTCGTTATGGTTATCGTATGACTAGCGTGATTATAGTCTTGATTTTATTGCGTTCGAATGAGTCTATGATAGTTCATCTAATATTCACAAATGTAGTACACTTAAATCATGAGCGTAGTTAGAAACCTTACTGACGAGTCCACTAACAAGCATCGGATAA
This sequence comes from Bombus bifarius, assembly GCF_011952205.1. Classification (NCBI taxonomy): domain Eukaryota; kingdom Metazoa; phylum Arthropoda; class Insecta; order Hymenoptera; family Apidae; genus Bombus; species Bombus bifarius. The sequence goes on from NW_022884488.1 coordinate 658,858, forward strand.
GATTTATCTCTTCTCCTTGTACATTCTCATTCCCCCCTCTTACTCTCCTTCATTATATTACCTCGTAAATCTTATTTTCTAAATAGAAATGAGAGATTTACGAAGAATTAGATATATTACTCTTAGAAATTATTTTCTCGTTTGCACATATTTTCTAATTTTTATGTCATACGTTAATTTTACAATCTATATGGTTGTAGTTTTGTTCTCCGAAGAACATTAAAGTACACCGTACAATTCCTATTTAATACGATGCTTCTAATCTTTACCAAAAAATTATTGAGAAACGTAATTATTGTATTATTTCCGTTATTGCTACCGCGGTATGCGCGTAGCGAAATTATATTTAATTACCGAAACGTTGGAAACTTGTTAGACCGTGTTACCAACAGAAACCCCGCAAATGAGAAACGTACGATGAAATATTTCCACCGTGCGCCGATCACGTGGCCGATAGAGAATTACAATTTTAAATTTCAATTACCAGAATCCGATTTAGTTGACGATGTTCATTTGTCAACCGGCCGTTCATTATAGAATCCCGATAATTCGTCGCGGCAAAAAAATAGTATTTTCATACCTTGACGATCCGCCTTTCCTATAATATTTCTGTCACGCGTTTAAAACTAATTACGTCCTCGACATTTCGTTAAGCAAAACGGGTTTCAATTTTTGATTTCTAAACGGCAATAATTTCAATAATTCCAGCAATTTTAAAATTAAAAGCTATAATACCTAGGCTCGGAGATTTAGTGTTTAGGTTGTGAGAAAAATTATGATCCTAAAATTATTTCCTGCGATTTATGACTATTTAAGCATTTCATTGTAAAGATTGAGTAATTTATAGAAGTAAGTCGTTGTTTTGGAATAATTAAACGCTAATCGTATATCGCAGCGATGAAAGTGAGAAATTGACAGAAAATGTAATGGATCAATTTGACTTTTAAATTTGACTTTCGAAAGTCCAACAAAACGGATAAATAGAGTGATAATATCTCATGAAAAAAATTATCCGGCGTGAGTAAACGGGCAACAAAGGAATTAATGCGCGTAACCCATTGCAATTCCATTGCAAGGGAGGCAACCAACACTCGTGGTGGATGAAACGGCGCAGGGTTGGAAGCACGCCGGTAGTACGACGTAACCTAATTAACCCCAGGCTAATTTACTCTACGTGTTCTAGGCGGTGCTCTTTTGTATGGGGCAGGGTCATCTTGATTATCCCGGAACGCCTTTTTTCCAAGAGGGTTGCCCGTCGTGGTCGGGGAAAACAGCGGAAACAGGAATTAAAAGAGCGTCAGAGCCAGGCTCTCGCAATTTGCGCGAGCTTATCTCGCAGAAGCAGAAGCGGCGTGCGTCTAGCTATTCGGTTTATCGGCTGGCATCGTTTGCTCCTAGGATTTATTTCGTACGCTGAGATTACGTTGCGCTTGTTGAACCACTGGAACATGGTTAACGCGGTGTTACTTTCGTGAACTATCTTATAAGTCTAACTATTTTATAATGTGGACTATAGCGCGATAAAATCGTTACCTTTTGACAGATGAAGTGAAATCGAAGTGCTGTGCTGTTTGCTTTTCTAAGGTTTTATGTAATTACAGTGTTCAGACAAGGTGAATGTTCTATGAGAAGATTAGTCGAATTCGTTTGAGGACGATAATTGTAACTAATTGCAAGTGATTGACACATCTAATAGATGAAGTGAAGTTATACCTGTATGCACTTTGTTTTTTAGGATTATTTGTAAAAGTAATGTATACGAAAAGTAAATTCTTTGTAGGAAGATTGAATGAATTCAGTTGAGAATGATAGTCGGAGTAATTGAAGGACGATTGGTATAGGAGTGCTAAGTAGATTGCGTCTGATGGAGTCGGTCATAGTTCGAATAATGTACAACGTAGAAGAAACGAAAGTATAAAATATAAAGAATCATCTACACGATATCTATGCTACTTAATTTAAATTTCAGCATATGATTGTAATTTGAATTTATCTAAAATATAATTCACGTTTGTCGCGTATTTGAATCATAATTTATATCATGAATATTACTCGTTATAAAGTGAGAGTTCAAAACTTTCTATGCGGTATGAATCATTGTGATAAATTGCTTAGTAATATTCGCTGAAATGAAAGAAGTATTTTGATAGTTTTCAATTGTGTTGTTATTCAAGATATCTTGTGAAATAGAGAACATTTTTCCGTGCAATGCGATAAATATTCTCTTCTAGTTTGTTATTTTTCATCGCAGAATCCGATCCAAAAAAACTGTAACTTGTACTTGTGCTCGAACGCGCAAGTACTATACTTTTGGATCTCGTCCAATTGGCAGTCTTGTATTCGCCAAAGGAATATCGTTTCTCTCGTGTCTTACAGAGTTCCAAAAGTGTTATCGATTACCTGTTTCGATTTTCTTCTTAAAAACGATTATATTCAAAATGACCAAAACCACGTGAATCAAGTCTAAGACAAAATTCTTCCGCGAATAACAGTCTCATGTGTTATAAATATAACATTCTATATTAAACATTTTTTTTAGTTTTGTGTTAGTTATTTCAGTTAATTGATAAATAATAATCAAATTATTCTTTATCACTAGATCGTAGATATTCTGTGCGTTTATGGGCGATTCAAGTACGAGAAACTGTACTTAACTCCTTAATTATAAATTATATTATAATTTCCGACTAAAAACGACCAAGTCAATAAGTTAATTGCACGCATAAAAAATGTGAATTTGTATAAATGTCTACACTCTATTTAACACGTTAAAGTATCACTCTATACAATCGTAGAAACATGGTCTTCCGATCGAAAAAACATTCAGGTCGCCCATAAATTACGAGAACCAGCGAAACTGTCTTGAAACAGGACCGAAGGATCTTTCTTCTATTCCATTTCCCACTCGTTCCATTCGCATGCAAAGGCGAATCGCCATTTAACGATAACAAGGAAACAGCCAGGCTGCTCGATATCGTTTCACGGCGTTACTTAACCGAAAGGCGAGGAAAGAGCACGAGATGGGAATAATTTCGAGGCTGGGAACCGCTCGAGAATAGAAAACCGTTCGTGGATCAACGATATAACGCGCGACGTTTTCACGAGCGCGGATATCATCGCGAGATCCCCACCCGCTTTCATATGCAAATGCAAGGTGATCAACGGTACGGACCGTCGGGACAATTGAGCGGGCCGAATTTACTGGCGTTTACCGTAATTTACTTTCAGCCGGACCGGCGACACGATTTAAACGTTCCAACTGACCCATGGCCGCATTAAATCGCCATAAAATTGCCGTTACTGTTCTTCCTAACTCGCGACTCTATCGTTGAATCGCGTGATACGCGGTAACTGTTTTTCAGGCAAATTTACTGCGTCGATCGTGTACCATTCATGCACGATCATTCTTTTGCCATGCAATACGAACTATTAAATGGACGAGATGTGTGAAAGTCAAACGAGGATCATCGATATTCTCGTTACTCTTTGTTATATCTTTGATTTCGCGTATTTCTTTGCAAGATTTTTAAGCTCGATTCGTGCGTGAAATTCGGTGCAATTTTGCTGCAACATTTCTTAAGAAATCGATGTGTCTAATTATACGTTTTACGAATTCGAAATGTTAACACCTGTGAGTGTATGAGAAAATTGGTGTTTGAGAACGAGAGATAGATATGTATATAGATTAAAATCACACGGAATCTGTTTTTATGTACTCTTTTAATTTAAAGATGAGTAAAGCTTCATACAGTTCCGACGTAACTTGATGAAGTCAATTTTTAATGTTATGCCACTGCATTATTTCTCACTTTACTAAAAGATCATCGATAAAAAGAAAATACATACAGTAAACGCATAACTACGTTAATTTTCAAGATGACATATACTCAGAACGGGAGCAAAAAGACACCTGAGCAAAGGTGCCCTTTAATTTACACGTTCTTAAAAGTCGTGTCAACTCGCAATTACAGGTAAGCGGAGGGCATCGTTAATTGAAATTCATTGTTTAACGACAACTTAGGAGCCAGCTGATAATGAAACAGCTTCCTCGACCGGCTGGGAAATGTATCTTCGAGACTTTGCATAACAGATATATCTTGTTTCTTTCACCGTTTTGCAAATTTGCCAGAGTGAACGTATCAATAATTACTCAGACAGAACAAAATCGTTTTATGAAAGTCACATTTCAAACATTTTATAAATGTTCTTTAATTACTATACAATGTACTTAATGTTTTAATTGAATTAAATAAAGTTAGGTTATACTGAAAAAACGTAAGAAGAGGGAGAAGGAGAGCTGGGAAAACGGAAGAGTGGTCGTTTTATCAAATTTAAATATTCCGACAACTTTTTGTTTTTCCGAACGGCTCGGCGTAATCCGCTTCTCGCCGAGTCGGAAATGCAATTTTCTTGACGGGGACAAAGAGCGCGCGGCGACTTGTTACTTTAAAATTGCTACCACTTCATCGTGACGCGAGCAAAAGTCATCCCTCGACCGCGGGAAACTCGAGAAAATAAAATGCCACCGGGATCCCGTGCAAATTGTTATTTCAAAAGTATACGGTTTGCTGGAGCAATGATCACCAGAGCTTGCGTATCTCTGAACATCTGCCAGAGCGATGGCAGATATATTTACCGTGCATTCGAGTAATTGCGCCAGAGACCATGCCTTGTACGTTTATAAAAATATTCGTTACATTTTCTCTAGAGAATCGAAAGGGAAGAAAAATATTGTGTTATATAGAACTTTTAACTTCTCTGCCTTGTCTTTAGATTTATTAATTTTGCTAAAAATTTACAGATCAGATTTACTAGATTTTTTACATAAATTTGCTTCTGGGTCAGCGAAAAATTTCCATCGCTAAGTGTTTGTAAACTTATCCAGTTGATTTTCCTGTAATCAGAAAATAATACTCAGTTGATAAATCGCTACTACTTATGCAGAACTTTCAATAATATTCAAGTTCGATATGGAGAGATGCGGAGAAGAGGTTGTAGAATGGAAAAAGCAGGAAGGAAGGGAAGAAAAAGGAAAGAAAAGACAAGAAGCGAAGGATAAAAAAAGAGTAGGAAGATAAGAGGTGGTAGGATAGAAAAGAAAAAAAGATGGGAAGCTAATTTACTGCGACCATTAATGTTTCTGTACAAACTTATTAATTCCAAAAGTAATAGAATTGCAGCGATAATTTCATTTATTTATTAGCTTAAGCTATATATATCATTCCGATGACCTAATTTTATTTTATTCATCACAATAATATCGAGGATTATTCTTACAAAAGAGAACTGAACCGAAGTCTGAATCTCATTGTCAACTGCAGATATAATTAAGAAAAAGGCAGATCCAATTTTTTCGCTGGTAGTCATTATAAAAACTCGTCAACCTGATCGCTTCCCCGGCCGTTCATCACGATTCGCTAATCACCAGGTTAAAATGGATCGATTAGCTCACGCGGAACGCGTCCCAACGATATCAGCCTCTGGCCGATAAATTAATCTTCCAACGAACGGTCGATTATCAGCGGCTCCTTCGGGGATTTCAAATGGTCGCGCGCGCGCGCAAACGCGAGAGGGAAGATATATCCCTCCGGCATCTTTCGAAGCGACCCGACCTGTATTTCCTATTCGACTTTGATTAATTAGCGCGCAACGGACAGTGCGTGAGATCAGGCTGACTGATGAACGACAGTCCATGAACGCGTTAATCTCGATCGCCGCTATCGAATCTTGCTACGGACACCGTCAGCCTTGTAGACTTTTCACCCTCTTCGCCCTGTCACGCACAATGAATCGGGATTTCTTCTTTTTTTCTTTCCTTATTTTTCTGTCCCATTATTAACGAGCGTTTTAGGGACCCGCGTGGCGTCAGAGTGGCTGGACAGAGTCGATCGACGAATGATCGATGGGGATTTTAATAACGTCATCGATTAGTTGGGGCTGGTAATTTGAATAATGTGTCTGTCAGGGGATTGGTGATGGAAGGATTTAGTGGTGAGACAGCTGATGTAATAAGGCCTAATAGGTAGCTTGAAACTATGGTTAGTAGATATTTAAATATATCATGTTTCTAGAGTGATTCTTTTTTTTTGTTAAGGACTAAATATAATTACTTATTATTTGTTTCACGTAACCAGTATGATAGAGAATACATAGTTACAGCTGAATATCGAAATAGGTCAAACTTTTCTAACGAGTTAAAAGTTCATATTGGACGTTATAATTCATTTAGGGTAGCGCTATACACGCTTGCTCCTAAAATAAAAACCGTTCCGAAATACTGGTCTTATCAACTACGCCAAGAAAACGTCTTCTAAGCCGAGTGTATTCAACGACCATACAAAAATGAACAACAATCGGCGCGCAATTTGTCTTATCCTTGACCAACCATCCCTGTCATGACCGTCACCCGTTGAATGGGATTGGCATCGTGGCGCGTGTTGGCCAGCGATTTCACTGACACGCGGTTCCACCGGTTCCATCGAAGCCAACCAACATTTGTCCGACCTTCCCATTCATTCGTCGCTTCGTTCTCGTTGCAAAAGCGAGTGTAAAAGTGGGAGAGAAAGAGGGGCAAAGGATCCGCGAGAGTGAAACGGTAGTGAGTGAAATAGTAGCGGGTCAAATAGAGAAAGAGAGCGAGAGAGATAGACAAAGAGAGGGAGAACCCGGCAGCTCTATCGACCGACTTCTCTCATCCAGCGTCCCAGCTACGGAGCCGTAGGTAGTAGTTGCAGCTGAAATCTCCTGCTCCGCCACCCCTTTCACCTCTCCTCCTTTCTCTCCAGCCTTCGGTCTCTGTCTCGCGCGCGCTTCACATCGCGCCCTCTTTGTCGTCACGCGTTCTCCTCTCGCTTTCTCCCTGACCATGGTGAACTCTTGACATTTCACCGTGGTACTGCGCCAGTTCCGTGTTCCAGCGAAAGCCCAGATGGCCTCCGATGCTTGTTGATGTCCGCCTGATTGCCAATGACGTTCCGTTCGTAGTCTGTCGAAGAGGGGAGCAAAAAGGCAAAACACTGGACACAGAGAGAGGAACGTGGATAAATGGCTGGAGAGGAGAAAGTGCAACGTGGGGTTGATAGGCAGAGGGTGAGGATATGCAGATAGGGAGAATCAAAGGGGAAAGGTGTATGGAGAAAAGGGGAGTTGGGACATTTGAAGCGAGTTAAAGAGGGACATTTTGGTGTCTTAATATTTACATCGGGTAAAGAAATAGTTGTAAGATTTACAAGACTTTTTTCGAGACGATAAAAGAGTAGCTTAGCACGTTACTTTCCGTTCGATATAATTCGATTTTTTTAAACAGAATATTCATCGTATTACGTAATTGCTGCGAATTAAAAGAACTGTATTATGCTTATAGAACCAATTAACTTTCATTGGAGAATGAGTCGCAGTATAGATTATTTTTTATGCGAGTCTCTCTTCTAATATTGTGTGATATCTAAACTGACATTGTCGGCAATAACGACAAGGAAAAATGAGAATCTTCTGTATCATTCTACGCTGAATGGAGAAAATTGGTCAAAATTCCTTTTGGCGTAATTATTATATATAATCGTTCAGGAATTACACAAGCCGAAAAAAACCAACGCCTGATTCGAATAAAAATTATAAGTAAACGAAAGGGAGTGTAATCGATGTAAATACATACGGCAGACGCAGATTGGAAGTTGAAAAAACGAAATTAGCAGACGACAGAGAGCAAAAAGGGAGAAAAGATTGCACGAGGCGCGGATGGGTCACCTTGCTCGATTCTGATGAGATTCTATGCGGCGTTGATTGCTTCTCTCCTCTCGAATCATCGCAACGGCGGCCTGATTGGCGCTCGTGGTGTTTCGCCGACGGAATCAGTCAGCGCGAGGGTGAGACAATGGAAAAAAGGTAGAATCGGGCCGAATATTCGTTGGTGGACGCGTATACGCGCGGTACACGATTTGCCCTTCGGAAATGGAAGGCTACCGGTCGAATCGGACACGCGGCACACTGGGGCGGAAGCTGGATTGAAATATGCCAGGGGTTGCAAGAGGAAATAAAGGAGAAAAAAGAAAAGTGAAATTACTTGCTCGTCGATGGGACTTATCGGCTTCATCTTCTTACATTCGTTTAATTTTGATTATACGTTGTCGGAGGTCGTGATTGATCGCGTTTTAAACTACGAGCTCGAGCTAGGAAAAATATTCCAGGGGTGTGGAAGAAAACAGGACATTGACGGGGGTGAGGCTCGCTGTAAATATTTATTGAGCTATGCTTCTCAACTATGGATAATTTCACTTGGGATCTCGTGGAATCATTCGAAAATGCTTCACTGTTTATTTTATATAATCCTGCGTGCACTTTGTAGTAATGATCACTTTTCATCCAAGTTATGATTATAGCGGTTTTCTAAAATTTTTACTTCATCATCTCTGGTAAATTGGAAATCACGAGTTACGTTTGTAAATGAAACTATTAAATATATAACGAATACACAATGAATATATTAAAATGTTAGCTGCAGCTCTAATTCTCGAGATTTAGTGCTTCGTTATAATTAACTGCAGTAAAATCGCATTTGTACAATTTTGTAGAATACGTTTTGACTATATAATCTAAGATCACGCAAATGCTCGTATAATAACAAAAGTTGAAAGGATCTCAGGCTTCCGTCATTTAAAATATCACAAACAAGAGGAGATTCGAGACTCTGCGAACGTTAAAACGTTCAGTCGCGTTCCGTGAATAGTACTCTCTTCTTGTCGAGCGAATAGTACGGCTTGGTAACTTTCGCGCCGACGAGCCACGAGCAAATATAATAAATAAAAGAATCTCTAAAGCAACTTTGAATATTTTAGCCGTACAATGTCTTTCGCGCTGCGGAGTATTATTCAACCACACCTGGTCGTGTTTTAAAACACTCCTCGAATTCTTTCATTCTCCCTGATGCTTTGTACCTTGGATATATTTTATCTCTTTAATTGTCCGGCCAGGAGAGGAGCCAAGAATAAAAATCCTTGCCGGACTCGCAGTATATTCTTTGAAACAATAAGAGCAACGATAATGCGTGCTGTAATAAAAATGATTAAAAAGCTGCTTCGTGGTGCATATATTGAAATGAAAAAATTATTATGTCGAATGCTTCCTGGATAAATTATTCTTCTTATGGCATATGTACCAATAAAATGATTTACAATTATTACAGAAAATCTACTGCGAAATTATCTAATATTATACTATTGTATACGACTCATTCTCTGAAACTGCTACATTAATATCAATATATTAATAAATGATATATTATTATTTTTATATAAACAAAGCTTCTTATGATGCTACTGAAAGTAAGCCATTGAACCTGTTTGTTACCACTATCTTTTTCAAAAAGCATCGTGAAATGCAGCAAATTCCTGTAACATAAAATCTACTTCAACTATCTAATGCAATTACAACACGACACACTTTAAAAAACCTAATGCAATCAAACTTCCAACTACCGTCGCAATCAAAGCGTCTAAAAACAGCCAATGAAACTTCTACCACAGTAGAAAAATAAAAAAAGAAGCGACCTAACAACACATCCTCTCATCCTACGGCCATATAGGTACACACCCGCTCATTGTCACCTTTCACTAAAGTCGCAAATCGCATCACGTAAAAGTTGCAACCCCGATCTCCAGCCCCGGCCGGTCCACCGAGCAAATTAAAAGGGTTACTCCGGTGCATCAGATCGAGGAGGCTTTTAAGCGTCCACTCGAAAGTTAACTTTTCGCGCGTGTGTCAACCCTCGTCGCTTAGGGCGCGAGTCGCCGTGTCAGGGATGAAACGTCCCCGTGAAACCGACCGAAAACACGGCTCAGCGGGTGGCAAAGTTACGACGAAGTGGTGATGTTTTCGCGTCCGGAAGTTACATTATTTTATTCATATCGAGTCACGGGGGCCGTTGCGAGGAATACGACCAATTTCCATATGCAAAGCGAAACGAATCGCGATTTCCATTGAGAGATCGTGGATCGTCTTTGGACACTTCGATATCGAGGTTCTGAAAGCTCGAAATCTTCGCGAAGAGTTGGTCTTCGTGAGTCGGAGAATGCAGGTGGTTCCGACCATCGTTTAAACTCGTTACGAGCTTGCTGAAGCTTGTAGCGACGCTTCGAGTTGAGTTTCTTAAGTATTTGCTCGGGGACATTGCGGAGTGCAATCAAGCGAGAGAATCGTGTGTTTAAATTATTTTTGCCCGTGATGCGAAACACGGCCATTTTCTTTCGAAATAATTATAGGATAGATATGCAGCATGGAGTTTAATATAATTAAAGAAGGAAGAGAATAGGCTTAGTAATTACCTCGCATAGTGTAATCTGGACTGTGTTGTTAAACGTTAAATACGACGGGAGATGGAAGTATTCGTGCGTTTCCTGTATTATTAAATGTATTCGCAAACATTTACGGCAATAAATGCAGAAAATGAAAGATAATTACTCTCATTAATGTATGTAATGATGAATAATATATTGTTACATATATTTGAATATATTTGATAATGTAGAGAATATTTCTCTTCTTATGTCTACATTTTTCATTTCTAACCATGCGAATATTTTTGTTTCCTACTGTGAATGGGACGTAAACGAGCGTATACAACACTACCGATTAACATAACGAATTAATATTTCATCTTAATTCTTATGTGTCGCGATAAAACTACCGGCATAATTGCGAGGAGTCACAGTAGATTTACGAAACCACAAATTACAAAAAACCACAATTATCTAGATATTCTTCTAAGTATTTTCACTAATTTGAAGATGAAGATGCAGACGAAAGATTCGATCGGGTGAACGCAAATATTCAAATGAGTTCGAAGAGAGAAGAAGAAATTTTTCGCGACATCTCCTATAGGTTTCCGTGGAATTTCTTCGCGCGTGTAATTTCCATTGCATATTCAACGGCCTAAACGTTCTGTCGTTGCCAGCAGTCGCAAAGTTATTATAGCGACATTTCGCCGAGGAACGGAGACGCCAACGGGTGAAGAAAAAAAGAGGGTGAAAGAGAAGGACAGAGAAGGGCTGGCCCGAAGGATTAATTTTCTCTCACTTTTCCAGCGACGCCACGAGAGTTTACGGAACTGGATCAATTATTTCTCGTAATATTACGCAAAATTGTATTCTAGCAATAAGAGCTAGTTAAGTGCTATAATTGCATTTCGAATTGCAATCAACGGCTGATTTACTTCGCCGTGAAATTGTACATTCGTCGTGTTTCAGCCTCTCGTGGCGCATTTTTAGTTGCGAGCAACAGTTACTGGAGAAATATAACAAATTTTTGAAAGAAATTTCATTGCGGGCTATGTTTTATGTATTTCATTCGTTAGTCTATATTTCTTCTGCGTATATAACATTAGATATCCAAAATGATATAATATAATATAATATAACATAATATGATACAACATTATATACAACATAATCTAATATTAGATATCTAGTATTAAATAGTATTGATTTCTCCATTTAATGGCGCGTGTTTTTTTTTCTCCTATATTATTACAAGTAATAAATATTATCGCTATAATTTAGAAAAATTTTTATGTATACATAATACACAATTACATTTGTAAATTATTTGTGAGTAGAAATTCTTTTATTACTTGATGAAAGAAATTTATTTTATTTAGTCTATACTTTTATTTTATTAAATGTTGAAGTAATTACTTCAAGAAAAACTTTTTATTTATATATATCCGTAACCTGGAGACCACTATTACGTAGAAAATAGAATTTTATGAAACAAAAATATTTTAAATAAGGAGAGGTCCATATTATTGTACCCTTGAATATAAACTATGTTTTCGGTTACAAGGTCTAGGAACAAAGGAACTAATAAATAAATTTCTATTTATGTTCCTCGTAGCCTTTAACTAGACCTATAAGGTTAACTTTTTTGGTAATGTCCTTTTGCTATAAATATGTGAACATGCTCCCTATCTAATCTATTGTATTGTGACACTGGATCAGCATAAACTTATACATTATACTTATACTTATACCTTTATTTATTTCAATATATTTTTCTATTACAAATTCATCCACTCGTTGTTGTATCAGTCAATCTCAATATTAAATAATCAGATTCCACATATATATTTTATAATGATACACATAACTGATACGTGTTACAAGTGAAACATTACAAGTATGCAGACGACAAAATTACCCACAGTTTTACATTTCATCGATTAGATCCAGTTATCGTTAAAACCTCACGTTGCTGGTAATGCAGCTCGTTCGAAATTCTTCGCAGGGTTGTAGCATCGGGCAGAAGCATAATTTCAATTACACCGTAGGGATTCTCGTTACGCCGTCGGACAGGCGTCAGCAACACCTGGGCTGGCGTGCGATCGTAATCGAGGCGCAGAGCGCGTAAATGTCTCAGGGAAGGTTGGAAATTGAACGAAACGCAGCAACAAAACGGGAATACTCAACCAAACCTGTAATTTCCAATTCGACGTGCTCGAATTAATAAAGGCGACACCGGTAAACGGTTCCTCGGCTATCGAAATTCGAGATTTCATTTGCCACGCGGCACCTTCGGTTTCCTCGCGTTCGGGAATAACAACGATACTGTACTTGCATCGGTAGAAAGATGATTTAATTGTTTAGGAATAGGAAACGTGGTTTATCATTCCAAGCGGTGCTCACAGGGATACTGTTAACGAATGAAATTATTAAGTACCTTTTTGATAAAAATAAAAAGATAATTTGTTAGATTATACGCTGTTTAAGAGTGTGACGAGATGGCCAAGAATTCAGAATAAACAATTTAAGCAACAATTGTTTCGGAAGGACTTTTTGTAATTAGTGAAACGAACAGTTGGAAAATTTTTAACTAGAATTTTGTAACTGGAATTATCGATTAACAAGCGACTCATGTTTTATTATCCTTTCTCTTCTTCCTCTTTCGTTGCTCTGTTCTTTCTTCGACTATATATATACTGTATAGAACTATAGTATTAAACGGAAAAAATTTACTTGAATCTGCTATTTTTTCAGCGAGAGACATTTCAGAGGATCTAATATTCGACATGATCTGCGTCCTCAACAACCTCGTAATTTCCCTAATGGTCCAACGGAAACGACCAAGAGCCTCCGAATAACCCAATCAACACGAGAGCGCGTCATACTTGGTAACAAGGCCGCACATTCATTCTTTCCTTTTTCCCGCGGTGTTACAGAAACTTGGTAATCCGAAGCTGCAATATTTCTGTTATAAATGTGCGATATAAATTCTGGCGAATAAAAATTTACGTAGCTAGGAAAAAGATAATACAAAGTGGACAATTTGTCTACGTAATGATCTATCCGTGTCTTCTTTAACTTTGCTACGTTATTGCTGTAGAATAATTTTTAATGAACCTGGCTGCCAAGGACATCTTTAAATGAACTTCACCGAAACTTCTTCATGGCTCTCTTGTAATCTTAAATAGTCGAGTAATTAATAATTTTCTACTTGAAACATTCTAGTTCAAGCAGAGTTCCCAAAGCATTTACTTCTGTTGTTAGTTGTAGGACTCTTGTAGTAATTCGATATAATTTCATCCAAAAGTAACATATACCGATATGAAATCAACCAGTTGCTCATTCGAATTAAAATGAAGAATATACAATAAGCTGTCATTTATTCAGTTTATGTAAACATCAACAAGTATTACATATTTTAATAGAATTAGAACATTCGTGTTGCATCATAGTTATTATTAAAACACTCAGTTATCGTTTGTTCTCTTCTACATTTTCATTTGCATTCATTTATAATTCAATCAACGTAATTTGCCACCCAAGCAAAACTTATTGCTTTCTCCAAAGGAAATAGTTCGGCTAAGAGGCGCACGTCTCTTTAATTCGTTTGCTCGAAGGCTGCACAAAGCGTCGATCGTCTTTCCAAATCCGTTCGAGCGCCGCCGCGACGTTCTGCCTGAGACAAAAGGGGTAGAATCGAACTAGCTGAGCGGTGAATTTATTCCAGCCCCGCCCTGGTTAAGCATCGTCGGGAATGCTAATGAGTTGCCGCTGGCTTGCTGGATTCATCTGAAAAACTAATGCAGCTAGGTTTTTTTTGTAAATCGCGGGCGACGCGTTCTTACGGAAACCGAGTTGTTCTACGTGTTTTCTACAAACTTTCGGCCACTTTACACTTTAAAAGTTAAGGATATTTCACAGATATTTCGTAAATTCCGTACAATTTTCTAATTCAATAGATTGAAATAATTCAATGGATCTGTTAAGTAGATCCTAGTAGTAATTTAGTAGTACATTTTAATAATAGATTACCAATAGAAGTTTTTGTAGATTTTCTTGTTCGATAGTGATTTGTTAATCTTTGATCGGATAAACTGAACGAAAGAAATTTGTGGAAAATTCAGAAATTTCTAAATAAATTAGAAAACTTACTTAGCTTCGTTTGTGACATCTTCAACTGAGAATTTATGCTGCTGCGATCCATAAAATTTGTATGTTTCAATTCCGTTTTAGTTTCAGCCAAGAAAAAGCTTCTTAATCTTTTAAGAAAATCTTACCACACAATTAAATCGAGAAATCACGCATATGAATAACGATTCTTTCATAGTTCCCTCAGGTTTAGAAAATTTTCAAACGATAGAAAAATACGACTTTTAGCCAATATATTCGTCTAGCAATTATGTATACTTATAGTAATCTACGCTATAAATATAAAAATTATCTTTAAAATATGAATTCCTTCTTCCGCCTTCTTCCTGTACGTTCGAAATGTATCACCAGCGTAAATATATGTCGACGATAATTGAAGACAGTTGCATGGTAACGTTGCACGGTACTTCGCATTCAAACAAAGTGGTGGCCCTCGACAAAGGGTTCGCTGATGAGGGTGCACGAGCGAGTTCACGCTCTTGAAAGTTCCTATTCCGGGGCAAACTATAATTGTCGGGTGTCCATGATTTCACGCGACGAACAATGGAATATTTAGTCCAGCGAATTCGACATGGCTTTCGTATTATCAAAATGACCGCTAATTCTGTTGCTGGACGATTATATATTACAGTTTTTTTTCCCTTCTCTTTTTCAAAGCGTTGTTTTGTAACGAGCAGTCGATATTATTTTCATTATTCTTTTTTTTTTTCATTGAAACGGTAAATCCTCTTAAGTCGTTCGAGCAAATTAGATCCACTTTTTTCTCTCTCGGCTATCGAAAACAATGGCGTCGGACTCGATCGATGTCCGATGTTATTACGTAACGAGGCGACGTTTCGGATTTCCGTGATCGCGAGCGCAGCTCCTGAAACGAACGCTCGCATTTTTCATTCGAGCAAATTAAATTCCTTTGTCCGTGTCGCGAGCACCGGCCCCGATCGATCAGAGTCTCGCTTATTATCGGCAAAACGGCGTTTTCGATTCATTCCCTTTTCTATGCCTCCGCTCCTCCCACGTCTCTCTTTCTGTACCCGGTTCGATTCGAATTGCAGATCCTGTTAAATCGCGCGAACGAGTCGCGATCGCTCGACAAGCCAGGAGAAACGGTATCATGGACGCTTTTGTGGCGCGATTCAAGAGTTCTTGATTATTGAAGTACGCTCGTTTAGAAGTTTCGAGTAAATGGCGGGATCACGTTCCAAGGTGAGAAATTTTATTTCGTTCCCCTGGAAAAGAAATTTCCCTTCTACTCTACGTTTCTCAAAGGGTTTGCAATATTTTGACGATGATTGAAAATAAATAAATATTTCTGAAAGTATATGAAATGTTTTGATATGATTCCTTTTTAACCCATTAATATTCATGGCTATAATTCATTTAATCGCATCTCATTCAACTCTATAACGATACACAAATTACAAGCTTCCAATACGAGAGTCTTTTCAATCACAATGCATATAATTGCTTCTTACATGAGCAATTCTCAGACCCTCTTCTTTTTCGCTATCATAAAACAACTTCAACTTCCTATTCCACCGCTGAGTAACACCACAACAATACCTTCTAAGCCCTAAAAACCAAACTCACCAATCATCTTACATTGTATGACGTGCAGCATCTCCATCCCGCCATTAATCTCCTCGACGTTTCCTCAAAAGGAATCGGTTTCTCAATTCTATGAGAGCGCGCGCGAACGGAGAGGCTAACTATCATTATCGTTTATCAGTTCTCAGAATTATTCCCAAACCAGATTCCAGGGTGCTAGGGATACGAACGTCCTCCTTGGAACGTAGACAGGGGCGGCTGCCAGCGCGAGATAGGGCCAACAAGAGCCAACCAGCCCGATGGGCCGACGCGGAGGAAAAAGGGGTGGAAGAGGGACGGGGTTGAGACGGGGCGCGAGTACTACGAGAGTAGCATCCTGGTTGGTGGGGATGAAAGCCGAGCTGTTACCTTCCGGTTCGGAATGGAGACCCAGAGAGCTAGGTCAGGGCAAAACAACGTTAAATCCGCGCTACCAACCCCCAGGCGCAATTTCCGCTTAGCAGCTCAGCTTGTCCGTCCCTCCACCCTCTTCTCTCCTCTCTCTATCCTCTCTTCTGGTCGGTATTCTCCTCTTGCTCCTTCCTCGCCACTCGACAACACCGTTATCCGACGACTTCTTTGAAGTATCTATCTTTACCCGGCGAACTAACGCGAGTTAAATGATATCGAGATACGTGGACCGGGATTATTGATTTTCCGATCGAGGCCGCTGGAGAATTCGCCGGTCGCGATTAAAATACCGCCCGAAGTGAAATACTTGTTGGCGGTGGTATGGCGTTTTTGGAACGGGGGAACATTAGCGTTTCGAGGGGCTGTTTCGATGGGCGCGATACTGTTATTTGCGATAGTTTGGGGACTCGCGGGGTGGGAAATGTCGCTGGAATTAACTGGCCGGTGGTGGGACGGCTGATAGGACTGTGTCCCTTACTAATCGGATAAAGCATGGCGTGGTTCTCAGTGTATGAATATCTAATCGGAAAGTCGGGTTTATCTGACTTCTTAATGCCCTGTGTAACGTACGTGTACTATGGTTCAAAAGTATAGTGGCTCACGAAGCTGTTGGAACAGTTAGTAACAGTAAAATATTGTATATATATAATTTATGCGTTATATAAAATATTTTGAAATTTCATTGAGACATGTGTTGCGATATTATATGTGTCTTATATATGTCCATATTGATTATGTTTGTTTTTAAAACGAATGAAAAGATGTCTACTGCAAACGTATATTTAGTAAAACATTAGTATACGGCGTAAATAATCATTTTAAACATGTAAGTGTTTTAATAATATATGAGACAGGAAAGAACGTAACGGAAATTTAAGAAAGAGAGTATGATAACATAGAGTGCCGTAAACGGTGTATCAAAGGGTTAGCCCCTTGAGTTACATTAAGAGCATCCTTGTTTTAATTACAGCAGCGTCCAAGCACCGTGCTATCAAGGCTTAGAAGTTAGCAGAGACTAAAAAACTAAAGTATAACAACCAGCTTAGGAGTTTGTGTACCGTAACAAGGGCTGTTTTTTCCTAAATGGTTGTTATACTATTAAGCTCGTCGAAAAAGGCCAGAAAATTCAACGCTTAAAATCATGCCTTAATTAAAATTACTGTAACAGGAATTTTTCGAAAGATCTTGAATTCTTCGAATTTTTCTTTCATTAGAATTCAATAAAAATGTAGACGCTTGTGCAATTCTTGTTAAGCAATTCAGAACACGCGTTATGTTCGTAATGTGAATGAATACGACCGCGATAAGAACTTCTATAGCACGTGGTTAATACCGACGTCTTCCATTGTCAGCGAACCGTGAAAATTGGAATTTTATTCGTTGAGGAAGCGCGCCTCGATTTGCGAGCAACCGAGTTACCATTATGAATGTGATTCAGACGTGCAAGGATTCTACTCCTTTATCCAGTGTTTCATTCTGCCGCCTATTATACTTGTGAAAATGCATCTTTAATAGCCGAATGTCATACCGATTACGCATACTGAAACATAGGTATATATCGATATGTATTTTTTAAGAAATAAAGAAAAAAATATATTTCTCATGCTTTTTTCTTATGACCTTCCTCCTATTTAATAATCATTAGAGCTACTCTGGTTAGTTTGTATATTTTAATAGTATTTTTATAGATGTTCCTAAGAAATTATACTGTAACATATTTTTCACAAAATTTCACTCAATTTTTTATATATCGCTTCCTAGTCCTTGATTTTAAGTCTCGCGTGAAATTCGAATGGTAATCAGTGCTACATTCGCCTCATTAAGTAATCAACAGAGAGTGAAGTTCAGCAAACCCGATATATTTCTCTCCAAAATGGTACACAGAAAATTTCAGCCGGACCCTACCTGTGATTGTATTACCAGGCTTACAATCCACAAATCTGAAACTCTATCCATGTTTCGATTCTTTCGTAACACGATAACAATACCTATGAAAAGCGATTCGTTATCCGAAATATCGAAATATCCGTTGGCGAATAAAGCCGACGCAAAGAGTGACGAATTAAAACCCACCCCTGGTCGGTTCGAACATTTTAAACTTCCTTCTATGTATTTCCTTTGAAAGTTGCAGCTGGAAACTTCTGGAAAGTAATATTCCCTCTCTTTTTCCGGCACCAGCAACTTGACACTTCGAATCGAAGCTGAGTATCTGGGCCAAAAGAACACAATGCGCGAAACTTCTCGCTTATCGAGCCCACGGCTCGTTTCAGTTCCCATTGCCACCGTCTTTCCTCCGTTTCCTTCCTGTTCCAGCTTCCATCTTTCGTTTTGCTCGTCGAATCCATCCACTGTCCTCCTCTTCCGTTCCTGTGGCTCGCGTGCACAGATCTTTCCTCTCTTTCTCGCCATCGCCCCACCCTTGCCTTCTCTTCCTCTCTCTGCCTCTCTCTCTCGTATTCTGTCCTTCTTTCTTGCCACGCAAAGGTGGCTTGTAATATCGATCTGTCGGTATTCATGAAATTGCTGGTCGCGACACGGCGCGTTGCGATTTCATCACGCTATGGAAATCCCAGGTGGAACGCTCGCTAAGTAAACGCGTTGTCAATTATGCGCTCGCCTTCCTCGATCGCTCGCGCGAGGGTTAAACTGTACTCAACGAAACTAGTAATAGATTGCTGATGCGCACGTGTGTATGATACGTGGAATTTCAATGTATCTAATAAGAGAGACGGTGACTGAGGATGTTAGGCAAGATCGGGATTAGAGCGAAGGAACAAGTTTGTTTTGGTTGAGGGTGGGTCTGAATTGCGTTCGGAGAATGGAAGTTAAATCGGTGATTTTGGCTTGGAGTAGGCTTGTTTATCGCTAGTGTTCACTGGGCGATAAATCGGAAATTTTCTAATTTCAATGATTTCGAAATTCTGGCTTCCTGAATACGAGTTTTGGGACAAGACACTTTTTTATGACGACGTGTAACGGAAGATCGTAAAATACACTGATGAATCGTATTATGAATTATACGTTTCTGTATTCTGATAAAACTTTAGGTTTTAGCAAGGAATATAATGATAATCGAGTTAAGTATTTTCAGTGCTATTATTGAGAATTGTGGATCTTAATTGTCGAAATAAAAGTAAAGGAACACTAAGGTTACACTTAGAGTTCATATTAAAATAGTTATAGATTTATTTAATAAACGATTTTCAGGATCTTCGTCGATATACATTTGCACGTGTCTCAGCACTCTCTTCGTCTCACCATCTTCCATACCGTACTGCCAACGAAACAGTTACATTCATCTGTTTTTGGAGATGCCGCGCACACACATACTTCCACACACTCATATTCACATACATTTGTCACTACTACGCCAATCTAGTCTAGCACATAAAATTATACATATCTGAATAGCTATAATATTAGAATAATATATACTAGTACTATATACTACGATACGTTAAATATAATAAATCAGCAGGAATCCTCAATGTGACTATATTCCATATTCTAAGACATTATCCTTAACATCTTTTTTTCAAAACCACAACACCATATATACACGCGCGTAAGTGCACGCGTAAGTGCTTACATAGTCCTACCTATAAAATTTTACCTCCACATTTATGGTGTTAGGTAAAACTGAAAATACATAAAACGAGATCGAGTAGATTTTTCCTATCGAGCTTCCGCCTCCATTATCTCGTGAACGTTTACGCGAAGGGGGATGGATGACAGGGATGGTATGATCAGATGGAAAGCGGAAAAACAGTGGTTACCGGTCGCGTCACCTGCTCGGTTCCCTCCGCAACAATTGCTGACGCAGATCGGTAATTGAGAGCATCGGCATAATTGCATTTACCGGGCTACCGTCGCGTCGAGCACGTACGAACTGTCCTGCGTCATGGAATACCAATGAACGTGTCCTCGTTACCGGGAATATACGCGGTCCAACCAACGGAACGTAAGTAAAGAGCACCGGCAAGAAGGAAAAACGTAGAGACCGACGAAAGAAAGAGGAAAGTGGTTGAACATATTACGCGACGCAGCACTTTTATCCTCCGTAAATGGCATTACGAAAATCTTCTTCCCGAAGAGAATAAAATTCTACCTAGTTCGCGGCACCGGAAACCGGTGAATTTCATTTTGAAACGGTATGAATATCTAACTGGCTTCGACGCTATGTCATTTTAGAATGTAACCTTTGTTCTATCTCTGATCGTGTTTTTTTTCCCTAGGTTCGCTGTTCTGCGCGAAAACACGTTTCGGTGGATATATTATTGACCGAGAATTTTGAATCACTTTTCCGATTATTGCTATACCGAATTTTTTGCTAATTCGTGTTCTTAAGTAAGAACTGATATTGCAGACAGTTGGTAGTACTTTCTTTTTCGTCCATGGATTTTTGGCTGAAGAATTTTTTAAGGGAATAGAGTACTAAGCTGTTTCTTTTATCAAAAATCCTCGAGCTCTGTGAAACGCATAGTGATTTCACACTTTTGACCAAGAGTGTATCTTGTTCTTTTGTTTATAAATTGAAGAGTGTGAAACTAAAACACAAAATCTCTCTTTATACCTAATAACAAATTTTAGAAACGATATATCGTGACATTTTGCTCTGAAAGATTTTGAACAAGGTAACTATAACCAAAAAAGAAAAACGAAATATATATAACCGTTTCAAAATGTTACCACGAGTTTCACACCTTCAGGCTAATTCAATTTACCGGAAATTGTTATACATACGTCAGAGTAGGCACAAACGTGCTTTGAAGCATCGCGGGAAACTGAAAACCCAAAAAAAAGCAAAATGTTACCGCATCAAAAAACGCTTCCGCGAAAAATCAGCATCGTCAAAGGGTTGGAATCAAAGGGGTAAACACTCGTCGATCGCGTGGAAGTCGTAATATTCGCGACGACATCCTTGCATCCTAGCGATGGTTTGTACGTGTTTGCACCCGGATAGTAACACGTCTACAGTGGCTCGCGAAAATATTTGAAATAATTTGAATATACTTAACATAAGAAACTTTCACGTATATATTGTATACGTGTTATATAATAAAACACCTTGGAATTTAATTAGCGCGGCAGCGAGATACGACTGTCACGATTATTGGTCAAATTTGGAAATAAATTGAAAACGTATATAAAAGCTACAGGATATTTAATTCAGATACATGTTTAGTAAAATATTTATTATACACTACGAACAATTATCTTACATACAAATACAATAAGTGTTAAATATGCTCGCACTAAATATTCAGGCTCGTTGTTATAATAGAAAATAATTGATTGTTTCTCTCAGCCTCGTGATCTCTGTGAAACTAAGTATCTTGTAATTTCTACTATATTTCCAGATTTGTTTCAACTTTTCTCAATATAATCATGATAGTTAAATAGCGCTAATGTTCAAAATGTTTCGTGTAACACTCGTAACATATGTATTCGTACAAGATATTTACTAGTGTTGGAATATTTGCTTGAGCTACTGAACCGATGTTGGTTGTACGTAACCGGTCGACTGGAAATTTTCATTGCCGGATCGAAACATTTTTAAATGAAACACGCGGCCATAGAAATGCCGGACGCGCGTTCAAAATGGGTGGTCAGAGATCGATTCGCGGGAGCGTGTAACCCGCCTAGAGGAGACCAATTAAAATTCCTTTCGAGCTTGCTCTCCACGTCGCGCGATTTTCCTCTCTTCCTTTTGCTCGTTTTTGCGGGTAAACTTCGCTAATTATTTCCGGTGACGGAGACCCGCACGTTTAGTCGCCCTTCCCGTCGTTATTCCGCCGATTCTTTTCCATGACGGATAATCCTGGTAAATGTATGATATCATGTTCAACAAGATTAAACAAAGCGGTCATTTCCAGATAAAGAGGCCGGTTTTAAACAGCTGTTTGGACATAGTTATTGGTTAAGTTGTTTTTAATGACAATGGGATTTAATCGGTGGAACGAGTTAAAAAAATAAATAATTTTGGATTTTAAAGATTCGAGTAATTAATCTGGTTAAATGGGCAGGTCATCCTTTGTATGTATACGGTCACTCAGAAGTATTGTAGGATAGTTATTATATTTGCTACAAAATTGGAACATAGCTATTACATGTTATAAATGAATTGCGTTGTAATAATTCATTTAATTTTCTATTTTATACGATAAACAGAGTGCTCCGATCTGCAATTAATGTGGATTCTTATCTTAACGCATTATGTGCTTCTCTTTGCTTTACAAGCATCCTTAGAACACTCACTAAAATGACAAACTCCGCCATTAGCATTTCTCCTTATCTTTCTGCAAACATCAGGCAGCAAAGTCAGACGTTAACTCAACTAGCTGCTGAAATCCCTGCTCTTACACGAGCCTTAACCGAAACTTCCTGCACGTTCCCGAAAGCGAACAGTCGAAGTGAGTCTTTGAAAACCCCATTAGCACATTTTCTTGCCTGTGAACAGGTCCCAACTAAATCAGCCTGGCGCGTGACGAAACTACCAAAAACTCTCAGCTAAAGTACGCCTTCTGGATAATTCTATTTTCTGTTTGCAGCTAATACACGACCGCCAGATTTATCGTCTTCTATTTCTCATAATCAGCCTTACGTCGTTACGTTTCATCTTGTTTGCCGATTTACCTGTTTCAGCAACTTTGGATGCGAGAAACTTTTGCCTCGTGTTTTCTTTCGTAGCCGCGCAACAATAGCAGGCAGAATTGCACGTAGGGCTGTCTACGAGGCCATTGGCCGAAAGTTGGTCGTGCAAACTCAGGTGGTGCAGCGCGGTTGGTTAATAAGATTCGCGAGAAGTTCGGCCAAGAAGAGAAGCAAGAAGTATCGATGCAACGAACTCGGTTTACGGGGGTTGGGATTAAGAGCGTGGAAACGTTGAGTGGAAGGGCTCCGCTGTTGGTTAGACAAGTTACGCTTCCGCTTCTGGATTAAGTTATCTTGATGGTAATACGCTATAATTGTATTTGCAGAGAAAACGAAGTTGATGATATATAAAATGAATTTCGGAAGTGTATATATTAATGCAGCAGAAACAGAAAATAAATTGTATAATGTTTGCTGGGTAAAAGCGATGATCTTAGAAATCCTATCACATTTTGATCAACATTGTAGTATCAATTATTATTGCATTAATACGAATTTAGAACGATTTAATTGTTAGAAGTTTGCAAAATGGTCAAGAAATCGTTTACGTTATGGCAAGGCCAAATAATAACAGCTAAAGTATAAAAGGGTTACATTAGGCAGGCATTATATAATTTCTAATTGTGCGTTAAATTTACCAATACTAATACAATTGATATTAAATTTACAATTTCTCGGTGTTTCCTTGATGATCGTTTGAGGATAAATTTTCTACATAAAAATTAGTACCTACATCGCAAGTAATTTATTATTAGAAAGCAACAAACTCTACAATCAGCTGACAATAATCCTTTATATTCTACAAAAAGACTGGACTCATCAGAAACAATCTATTATCAGGAATTGCTAAATCCTTCTAACGACCAATCACTCCCACGTAATCAGGCAATATCTCCTTCTCACAAAATTACTTTCTCTCGATGCCTGGACACAACTAATCGATCCTCTCTCAATCACCCACCAGTCGAATCTCCTCTTTTTTTTCCGGAACGGAATGAAAGACCTCGATGAAACGCTCGCTAGAGACGTTCATCGATCCTGCAGAAGTTTAATCGAGACTCCGGAGACGCGGCTGCTCGAAACTCGGTTCCAGCCATTTCTTGTATTTGTCAAATAACTCCGGGGCCAGATCAAACACACGCTGTCTCGACTCGGTGCTTGTTATTCCGCCGGTGACAAGTCACTTCATCTTGCGCGGAGATCGAGCAACGTCTGAGCGCTTCGTCGCGCGATTAATGGCGAATGGAAATGCAGTCGCGGCCCGTAGCCGATGTAATTCTAACGGCTACGATGCAGTCATTGGGATCCACCGTATTTATTGGATGCAAATCAGCCGGCGCGCAGACACGAGAACCTCGAAGCATCTTCAAGCGAGACGATTTCGTGAGACACGTCTGTTAACACGAAACTCGCTGTTGCTCAGCGATCGCTTGGCGTGGTTAACATACGGAGAGGATGAATGAGGCACTGATGAGCTTCGGTAGCGATTCTTAGGACGACGATGATGTTGCGATAATGATTTTAAGTGATTTGGAATAATTGCGTGTCTTAATAAATTCTATGAACCATCGTGTGGTCTGTCTCAATGTCGATTTCCTTCATTGGATTTTCTATATTGACAGTGATTTGATATTTGTTAGAGTGACGTTCTGTACAAATTTTTTACAACAAAATGTTAAAATACGCACAGAGTTACAATGATTGTTGATATCAAATCTTTCTTTACATCCAAGGAGAAGATACTTACGATCAAATGTATAGTAGAATAATATTGTTTGACATTTGAGGATAAAAAGGTTTACTAATAAACTAACAGAAAAGTTTTCGAAAAGATTATTAAGGATTGTTCGATGATTAATTTAAAGAAATTTCGACGTATAGTTGAAACGTAGATTTGAAAGATGAATTTTAACCCCTTGAGGATTATGGCTTATCGGTGAAAGACCTTCTGGACTGTTAAGAATCGATCCATTGTTATGTATAAAGACAACAATCATTCTATAAAAATTACCACTTAATTGAAAAAAGAGAAAGGGAGGAAGAAAAGTAATTTCTATGAAATCTAGAAGACTGGAAAGTTACCACGGTATCTTTGATAGATCTGGTAAAGTGAAAGCCAACAGTAACGAGTCAATAGAATGGGAAATTGACATCGGGTTGAATTCGATCATCGATGTTCAATTAGTCAACCGTAATAAACGTCACC
Organism: Bombus bifarius; assembly: GCF_011952205.1. Taxonomy (NCBI): domain Eukaryota; kingdom Metazoa; phylum Arthropoda; class Insecta; order Hymenoptera; family Apidae; genus Bombus; species Bombus bifarius. Next base: position 684,133 of record NW_022884488.1, read on the forward strand.
GTAAACGTGAAAGTAATTGAATTTTCACCAGAGGCGAAGATTCTGTTTCGTAACGATTATTACGATGACTCCTTGACGCGAAAGGCAAACCAGTCATTTTTCGGCAGCTGTGTACCACGCTTATCTGAATTCCCATCGCCCTTCAGGCGATCGTGCTGCTCAATGCGATACATTCGACAGTTTTCACTTACAGCGGAGATAATTTATGAACGATGAGTAATAAAATGCGAGGACCGAGGACTCTGGAGACGCAAACATCGTGACAGAAGAATAACGTTTCATTCAGAAATTCATTAGTTCTTGCATTTTTTATTTTTCAGTATTTGGAAAGAATACAGGAACTTTGTTAAATTCATTTGTAAAGTTATTTTTAGCGATGAAAAGGTTTAGCTTTTTATGACCTTCTTATGGGCTAGAATATTTATATTTAGTCCTTATAAAATTTAAGAGTTTTATTAGTAGTACCATAAAGCTTATTTTTAATAAATGACGCTATTATTCAAAAGATTGGTTATTCGAAATTAAATAAATGAAAATAATTTCTTGACTTTTGATTTACTTACCGTGTATGTGCATTCATTATTCTGAACTTTCATCTTATTTCTTCGTAAATTCGTCAAATATTCAATACTCCCAGGCTTCTGATTAACATTTTCAATATCATCATTGTACCTTTTTTATTATCTTCATTTAACGTGAACTCAGACGTGTTATATAATTTTCTTTCATTAATTCGTTAAATCTCGAATGGAAATTTTTTGCCGTTCACGCGTGTCACGCAACGAAAAATTATGTAACTTACTTAGTTGTAAGCGACACGATCCTTCGAGCTTTCTCCCAGCGATTTATCTCGACGAAAAATCTTATTGTACGATCGATTGTTATCGAATCGCTAACAGTGACATAAAATTCCTTAACCGAGGACAGTGGTACTCGAACTGAGCAAATTGCGCGTCCTGATCATCATAGTTGCATATTTATACGCTTTTAAAATCGCGTCGTTTAGAGATGCATATCTGCTGTTTGGATTTCAAGTTGTCAGTGATGAATACGCTATGTAAACGAGGGTTGTATTATGGAACTCGGTAAACGTGCAAATAGCTGTGCTGTTTGTTTTGTGCACACGTAAGATAATCGATGCGATGACAGACAAGGAATTTTTTAAATGTTTGTTTTATTAAGATTGAGCAACGATATGCAGTACGTATTTTTAGATTCTCAAGTTTCATGGTCTACGATGTGGAAATGCAGAAGAAGTAGCACGTGTTGTATCGGATTTTATTAAAAGAGAAATGAATGAATAGTTGTAATAGAAATTCTTTTTAGGGTGTAACAAATCTTAATGTAACGAGTAATCCTGAAATCTTGGAAATCTAGTACTCTTAGAAAACCTATAAAGCTTAATGAAACTCCAACAATCCGTAAAATCACCAGTTTTCTCGTGGTCCAGTAAAATGTTTGACAAAAGCAAACGACCAAACCAAAGAGACAAAGGAAACGCAAAGTTGAAGCGAAAAGTTCGTTGAGAACTTCCAGATCCACTGCATCTCGCCACTATGTCAATTTCAATGGTAAATATTGTTATTTTTCCATGAAACGCGATTATTATTAATGTACCGCTTACCACTTCTTCGATAAACCATCTCTGAGTAGCACGAGAAGGAACAATTTCTTTGAACAGCGAACACGATTGTCGATTTTGCATCTGTTAAGATGAAAAATCTAATAACTCCATCTCGAGGTTAATAATGATAGAACTGGATCGAAAGAAAATTATGAGTGTTTAACTTATGTACGGATATTTAATGCTGTCGTGTGAAATATTCAATTTTCAATAATTCGTTTAATTTTGTCTGTATGGTATTTAATGTAAAAAGAAATTTGATAATTTAATGGAATTCGGTTGACGTAATAGCTACAGGGGCTCACGAAAGTATCGAAACACTTACCACAAATTTTTTTTATGAATATTTGCATTATATAAAACTTTTGGAAATTTCGTTAACGCTGTGGCAACACACGAATATCGGCATTATAAGACTAAAATTTCAGATCAATCCGAATACGTATATAAAAGGTAAAATACATTCATTGCAAACATACATTTAATGAAAAATTATACTGGCATATAGCTAAAGGTGAACTCGTTAAGTATTTTGAATTATTAATAGTGAACAATAGTTCAAATGCTTTGGTGATCTTCGCCAAGTGTGTACTTTCAATAAATACCTTGAATTAATAAACTCGTATATATATTTCAAGATCTATCTCAAATTGTACGTTGTAAAATTCCTGAATGTTTCGTACGATATGTCCATATAAAGTCTCTAAGATGGTCCAAATACTTTCCTGAACTATCGTAATGGCTAGACGTTTCATTCGTTCAATTTCATAGACATTTTCATACAATTTTTAAGAAATATATCAAGCTACTTATAACACCAAATACAAAATATCATTTAATAAAGAACACCAATAGATTGACGTTTATCACTCAAGACATACCTTCGATTCGTCATATAACGTCAACAATACAAATCCTTTTAAACCCTCCAACTCCCTCATGGAAACCTAAGAAAACCCAATAAGACACCAAATTTACATCACAGTATTCACAGATACTCGACTAGCAAAGTGGTTGTACAAACTTTCATCCAATCACACAGATCCGATCTTTTCTGTTGGAACTCGAGTCATCTTTGCCCTAAAACTCTTTCCCTCATTGAAACCAACGAAAAACCTTATCTCCTTGGGCGGCAAGAAACGAGCGGCAAATTCACCTAACAGCAGACAGACATCAGCAGGATGGACGAAGGAGTACGTGAGCCGCATTGCGACAATTCGACACGCTCGATAAACAATCGTCTGCGGCCGCTTAAGCGTCCGTTTGATTCCGCCGCGCTCGTTCCCGTCGTCCGCTTTAATTGGCTGCTCGTAATTACCGCTGAAGGGGCCTCTTCCTGCTTGTCCCTCCTGCCTTCCTCCGATTCGCTTCCCTCCGGCGTCTTGTTAGCGCACATCGGTAAACGGTGTCGTCTCGCGACGATTAACGAGACAATGGCGCGCGGCCCCTCGAGGCGCGTCTTGATCCGCGTCTTCCCTTTGGCCCAGACACCGTATCTGTCGCCGCTCGTCCATCCACTACGCTGCACACCAACGGCCAATCTCCGATAGTCTAATCGTCTCCACTCGAGATAACCTTTGTCGATCCTCCGGCCGAATTGCAATCAATCTTCCGCGTGACGTAAGTAAATTGAAATTCACCGTTTAGCACCGAACGAAACCCACCCCCTGAGGAAACGTATCGCGGAAAGACGCTTTGTTACCTTGTTTTCTCAGGTTACAGCGAAAGGATTGAACGATTGGATTGAGTCAAGTGGAGAAGAATGCACAGAGAGAAGAATTACAGAGGTGGCGGAGTTTGTTTTTAGGTAGAGTTTACGTGTGGATGTCATTTTATTTTGAGCTACGTGTTTTTCTTTTTTGGTACAAGTGGTACAAGGAAAATAAATTGCGTTTACGTAATAAATTATGTAGTAGGTAATATGTAGGTATATTTGATCTGTGTAATAGTAAAATAGGTGGAACAATTTCGCTCAAACCTGCTGCGATTGATAGTCGAATCTTTATGTTTTTAATATTGCTCGCATTTTGCAAATAAAAATTAGTGAGGTTTTAGAAAGATTTTTAGCATGTGCATATCAACAAGATTTTTTTCAATCTTTAAGAGAAGCTTAGTTGGTGCATCATTCAATCTCAACGAAACCACCCTATCGAGCTTAATCAACTCTTACGCGAAACAATTAGGAAGATAGTAACTAAGAGTTGGAAAATTCGTTGATTCGTCGAAAGGAAGATCTGACGTTGATGATGCCACTCAAAATAAATTCCACGCCGTTTTGCTTGTCGTTGGTAGTGGAGCCACAATTTGCTCGAGCTCAACCAACGATTACCAGTGCTTTTCACCCGCATCCCTTTCCCCAGCGAGTAACTAGACCAGTTCACCGATACAAGACACAATAATGATGTAACGACGTGGCAAGTGGCCGAGTAGCCCAATAATTTGCCGTTCTCAGCCACTTGGAATTGTGTCGTCGACACTTAGCCCCGTTGCGACGGTGACGACTACCAATCGTACCTTCGGATTCGCAATTTCTCTCTTGAATCGTTTTCTTCAGCGTTTTGCATATTGCTGGAATTTTCGGTTTGCATGCAAAATTAATGTATTTAATTTAATTAATCGGTTAATTAACTCCATAGGCAAATGTAGCTTCTCATACTTCGTAAATATACTGGGTCGTATATATTTAAATAATTTTTCGAATATTTATCGACGTCTCTATCGTATTATCGAGTCATTCGTTAAGTTAAATTTACGAGATCTTTTTCTAATAGAAATGAATATTCTTTTCGAAGAAATCCAAAGATGAAATCTCATTTAGGAATAGGGGGAAATTTCAGTTAGGAGGGTTAAATTTTTTTCTGGATTTTACAACACCATAGTAATTAATAAAATTGTTATTTGACTTCGTTCGTGCTTTTACCTTTTTGCTAAAGGAAATAAAAAATCTTGAAAATTTTGAATGATTCTAATTCAATGGCCAGATATTGTAGTTCACTACATTAATGCAAGAAATTAACGCAAATTATTGTCAGAATTGATACGGTATATTATAGGAACAATTTCAGCTGTTCTTTACAGAAGTTTCAAAGGAATTATCGTTCTCTGCACTGGATGTTATTATCGTAGAAATTTCGCCATTTAGAGAAGCGTTAAATTACATGGTGGCACGAGCTTTTCCATTTATTTCAACGCCGGAGAAATCAATACGACTCGGCAATTGGAATGGCGTAAGTTTGAACGCTGGCGGTTCCTACGTTCGAGTTACAAATAATTTCAATGACGGCTCTATTGGATTGGAACTGCTCAAAAGATACGGCTTAGCGCGTTTTCCGCCTGGTAAATTATTATCAAACGCGGAATGTTATTAAAGTGTCCGGAATATCAAAGAAATGGACGCGCACTATTGACGGAAACTGTTCGATCGATATCGGTAAGTTACATTATTAGCGAACCAGCTTTTGAATCGAAAGCTCAATTTCGTGCTTGAATCGAACTTCTATTACTCTTCTGAAATATAGATTTGGGAAATATCCTCGATTACCGTGGCAAGTAGACACGAAGAACAGTAGCGTCAAGTTCTTGGTCTCTTGACAAATTTTCCAGGAGGTGTAAAAATAATTCTGATTGCTTCGAATTTCTAAACAAGGCTATTATCCATCTTCTAGTAAAGAACATTGATAATCAGTAGGAGATCTAATTTTTCGATAGGCAAATTCGTTTCAGAGATATTGTGAAACAAGATTAAAAAGATTACTTGATTCTAAAAGAGGTTTCACGAAGCTGTTGCGGTAATAACGTAATGTAGAAAATTTCGAATACATTTAATTTCACCACACAAGAGCACGATTAATATTTAATTCCTAACAAATACTGATTTTAATAAGTTCATTCACTGCAAGAAGATAATATGAGTAAGTTCTGGTAAATTCTAAAGAAAATTTATAAAACAGTATTTGTAACATCATTATTTTCTTGTACTTTCCAATGTAGGAAGTTGAATGCTTGACGAGCTTTTGAATTGCTCGTATGTACCTAAGACGCCTGGGTAATTTCGTTGATTTTTAATGAATTCTTTACTGTATAACGTTGTAATAATTTGCTAATAAATGGTAACAAGTGATAAGTAGTAAAAAAAAAAGAACAATAAAAAAGTATCACTCGAAAGAAAAATATAATTTTCAAGAAATAAGGAGCTCAATCTGTCAGGAATCAATTACAGTTACTCGACGAGTTATCGTAAACACGTTCCCCGGGGGAAAACAGGCAAAAACAGGGAACAATCGAATGTTGTGGCCCGTTCTATTAGTTGGAAAAAGTCCATTGACCGGATTGCCTTGGATCGACGTGCACTTAAATTTCAAGCGACGCAGCCGACTGCAATCGGCAGCTCCAAGACGCTAACTTTCTTCGTGAAGTAGACGAAACGCAGTTAACTCCGGAAACGCAAGCACGAGCTAACTGAATTAAGCTCGCTCTCATCCACCCCTCTAACCCTCTCTGTTCTTCGCCGACCCTCTTTCGTCTACGATATATATATATATCTTTTGTGGACGTTACGAGCAGACTGTAACGTCGTCCGGAAAATAAAAGCAAGATTACTCGGTCGAATCATCGTCCAGAACTTTATTCCATTCTCCTGCGCGCGTATATTCTTCTTAGACTCGTAAATCAATTTCAGACAGAAAGTTCAGCATCCCTTTTATGGCTCTATGGTTAATGGAAATGGGTAAATAAGCGCAAGTTGGGAGTGGAAGTAACAAGTTTCTATTGGATGGATGAAGTATTTGGCGAGAGATTAGAGATTGAATTAATATTGGCGATTGAAATCGAGAGAGAGAATAGATTTTGTAAAATTTCAGGGTTTAGCGAAGGAAGATGTTTGTAAGATAAAATAGATAAATACGAGTAGCGTTTGTATAATATGTTTTAGAAATTTAAATTTCAAGTAACTCTAGATCTAAAAATGATAAATAGGAAAATATTTGTGGAATTCAACGAGCTTTGATTCCCTTGAAATCCATTAGTAAGTTGTGAGTTATATTATGTTCTTCGAATTATTTCTGGGAAGGGAGTTTAACTTGCATCTTTCGCGGAGTGAGTTGTAAGCAGTTTAAAACGAAGTGATCTGTTATTAGTAATAAGATATATTTTTCACGCTATGACATTCTTCTCACAAGAGTTATGAATTTTTGCTGCTATTTTTATGATTACTAATATTTATGATAATTCATTAAAATATGAATTTCCATTCCATTAAAATGTCGTTTCTCAAAGAACTTCAGATTAAAGGAAAGTGCAGAATTAATTTCACAAATCTCTGAATCTGCATCCACAAAAATGCAACCCTACTAACTATTAGAAAATTTGTATAACGAAGGTGACTCTCATGAAATTACGTTTAATATAAAATTACGATATACGTAACACGTATCGTTTCCAGCAAACTTGTTCAACATCCTCGTAAGAACAACCATCTCTTGACCTACTTCCGGTAGTTTTAACATTCGTATACCAAAATTATTTAGCAGGCATTAAGCGTGTTGAAGATAGCAAAAATAACGCGACTGTTTTAGCGGTAGGTTAATTAAGAAGGCTGACGGGTTCCTTTCGCTCGGTTTTCCTTTTTGCCTGGTTCGACGAGAGTTCCTCGAAAGACGGAGTTTCGTGGCTTCTCCGACCGCGAGGCCGACGGAAAACCGGTTGTAATGAGGGACAAGAAGACCGCGTTCGCCGCCTAACGTCCCTGCTAATTACGAATTCGCGATGCGCCGGCAACTTCGAGATCTTCATTAAGGAAGAGCTCACGCGAGGCCGAGCTGTTCAGGATCCGTGAAAACGTACTTGGGATCGTCGACTCGAATACTTCTCTCTCTTTCCCCCTTTCTCCTTCCTTGTCTTTTGAGCTGCTGAGATCTGGTGAATGGCGTGTCGTTTGACGTAGTTCCCGCTGTTTGAACGTCGAACGTTCGAACGAATCCTACGTAATAACGCGTGAATGTTATGTAATACGAAAGCCGTACGATATTGATTTTGTATACGGGGGTAAGAGAAATGTGAGTACCTATGTGTGAACGATAAGTATGATTGATAGTATGAATGTAAAATAGGCGAAGGAAGGAATGGTAAGTGACTGATAAATTCTGGGTATTTAGGAAAATTCTATCCTGGCTGTTTCATGAAACACATAAAATTTCAAGAATTATATGTTCCATTTGTACTCACACGATTTATCATTTCAATCATTTAACGACGATTTTTCGCAGATTTCAAAAGGTTTTAATTATAATTATCAATTTGTGGGATACTTAACCTAGTAATAAATCAGCCAATACAGTTCCTGTTCTATCTTTGTTATCTCTAAAAGCATTCCAACACGTACGTGTATCCAGCGATATCTCTTACATTCATGAGATGTTGCCACTAACTAAATTACCTTGCGCTCGGAGCCTCAGATGCAAACGGAACATCTATTTCTAATACCGTCTAAACCGCTAGCACCTTGCACCTCTGGTTTACAGTCGAACAGTCAACGGATACAAATCGATCGAATTTATTCTCGATCCCACCACTGAGATATACATATAGGCGATAAGAAAAACTCGATGTATTAACGCTTTGACGAAACGCTTTTTGACACAGTTGGAATAAATTACTTGTGAAATAATAACAAGTAAATAAATCAATAATACATGTATATGTGATATTAATATAAGCAAGATATTAAATTTCTTTAATATACAGAGTTTTGTAGTTTAATAGCCAAATTTTGTGTCAATGTATTCTACAGCTATAATTACATAACATAACAGAGAATGTTGTATGTACAAACATAGATGGTTAAAAGTTTGAATAATCTAAAATAGATAATGTAACAATAATAATGGAAGCTTTTTTAATATACCTTTAAATTCTCGTATCAGTGTCTTGATTAATTTAAAAAAATATACCCAATTTAGGAAAGGTCATTATTCATAGTAAGAGCAACCTGTCGATAAAGCATTAATACCTTTGAAGAAAATTAAATACGAGACGGAAGGAAAGTTCATAAATAACGAGATGTTCGAAAGAGTTATAAGTCCGTATCTCACGATCAGTATCGTAGAAGGAAGTTACAGAATTTTAATTTTCAAAAATCGACTTCAATCGAGTGGGTAGGTGGAACATCTCTGACTATAAATTTACCAATGCCATCCCGACCAGAATTTACTGCGTTTGATACATTGGTTATTGCATCGATCTATTTGAAAAGTTCTCAAGAAATTTACAAGATAGCTAGAGCAACCCAGAAAATATCTTGCAATGATTTCTGAATAGATTTCTTCATAGTTTGAGTTATACTTTTGAACTCGAGCCAGTTATCGATCATTTTTAATATTTTAGTTAATATGTGTTGATTTTATTTTGATCTTCGTCAATTTATTTTGGATTTCGTAATATCCATCCCGTTAGCCGTAATATCGTTACCCGTTTTCTGTTAAAATATTTAGTATAGTCAACGTGTCAAACTTTTATTTACAAAAAGAAATAAAAAAAAAAATTAAAATTTCGTAAATCAGGAAATACAGAAGGAAACCTAATTATTGAATTAAAAATAACTTCAAACAATTATGAGAAATTAAAAAGTTCATCGGTAAATGGTATTAATGACCGAATAAATAAATTTAATGGTACACACTTGAGCCAGAAAAATGGACAGTATAATTATTTGGTTAGCAGAATTTGTACGGCTTTAGGAAAATACATACATCTTGTCAGGAATGTGGCTTCGTGATTTTAGGATCGGCGCAAGCATTGGGGCACAAAGGCGCGGCAAACATTCGTGTTGACAAGCATCATGAATTAGGCCTAGAATTACAGCCGTAATTCCTCCTTGGTGGTTGCGCTATGTTGACTCGTCTTCAAAGATTCCGTCTAATCGCGTTCCTATTGCAAGCTGCTGTCATTTTTAAACGAAGAACCAGAGAAAAAATTTTGAACGAGAAAAGAAGAATAAATATATCAAATATTTTATTTGTGTAATACACTCTATGTGGTTTGCAAATATAGCTGCAAATTAATAATTTTCATTATTACACGAGGATTTGGGACTCGTTAACTTGAGATCTAATGAGAGTGTTTCACAATTAGGGGAATTTTATACTTATACTTATTGATCGTGGTACGTTTTGAATATGGCAACAAAATAAAATATCAATATCGCTGGAATAATTACAATTCTGAGAGCGAAATATGTGTACCGGCGCCATATCTGTGAACGCAAACAATTGCAAGCTCGTTGCAATTGCAATGTAACACGCAAACAATCGTGTGGAAATCTTCATTGTTGCCACGTCATGGTTTCCAACGACATGGAAGCTCGGAGCATCTTCGTTCTAGTAAAGAACCGGCCAAGTGTCGATCGAACAATCCTCGAAGATGTCAGACAAAAGCAGAAACTGCGAGAGCTCTGATGATCTCGTGAAACCATGTTGCAGGCTTGGTTCTTTTGGTGTTGAACTTTTTACGTCGGAATATTTTCCCTAACAAAAGTGACGTTTGATATACGATTCTACTTGTTCTCGGTTTTTCTATGATCTATTGTTATCTGATGATCTATTTGTGATATCTAATTATCATGAAAACAACGTACGTTTCCCAAAGAAATTGATAGAAGCTTCCTACCTTAACCTTTGTGAATTGTATCAAACTAAAAGTTACAATTACGATCACGATCATTTTATTACAAATATATTCGTCAATGTAAAGAACAATTGAATCTTCACCAGATTCTATTTCTTAGTTCTACATACGTAATGATTCGTCTCCTATGGAAACAATAAATTTTCATCAGAATTTCACTTCAAATGTAAAATTACGATCTCCTACAATCTTCTACATGTTCGACAATATGTATTACATATTTCCCATAGGAGCTTCCAACTCTAGATTCGGAATACTGTATCATGATGAAAGTTCCAATCATTTCCACAATCGCTTCGCTTCAAATTCATCTATCGATCTGAAAAGCCGAAAAAATCTTCCTCACTCTCAAACATACAGCAAATCCTGAAACACTTGTCCCGAAAATTCTCAACGATCCCCTTTAGCATACCGAAAATCATCCAATCAACTTCTATCATCCCATAACCTGGAAAACATCAAAGTGGCCCGTTCAATGGATGCGAACATTCTCGGCGGAGCGTTCTCGAAACAGGACCATGACCATCCCTCGTTCCTGGCCGGTGACGTCACAACCTGATCCCGGGAGTTTCCTCGCAGCGGAACGAGAGAGCGAGCCGGAGAGCAAGCAAAGCATTTGGCAGACAGAGATGGGACTCGTAAACTGGGCCGCCGGTAGTGCAACCGAGACATCACCAGGGAACGAGGTGAAGAGGGAGAAGGAGAGTGAATCTGCGCGCGCGAGTTATGGGAAAGTAGGGGTAGTTTAGCTGGAACGGCCCGGGCATGCATCTCTTCGCACCCCGTCACCCCCGTATTGCCACACGCACAGCAGCCAGCCACTTTTCATCGGTGTCCGTGCTGGGATTTGCGCCGCCGTTGCTAGGCTACCGCGCAGTGACGTCATCGACTGACGTCATCGCTGCATCCCACTATCAATCGTTCAATTGTGTGGGGAGGGGTAGTATATAAAGGGCTGACGCTAGTTTGCAAAGCGTAGTCCGCGTTCCGACGCGTTTAGGTTGTTTTAGGATAGGGCTGATGGGAGATGTTTGTGGATGATGAGATCACTCCGGTATATGATAGGGGTGATTGTTATAGGGATTGGTAGCTGCAGAGAATAGAATAATGGATTAGCAATGATACAGAGGTCAATGAAGATGGTGAACGATTTGGAAGACTTTTAGAGGAATGAGAGATTTAATTTTAGATTATGTTGATTAGTTATTAAAGAGTATGATTAGCGAAGAATGAAATAAAAATTTGTTTCTTCTTTTAAATTAAAGAAGCTCTTTTACTTAGGGATTTTATTGATGTTTAACGATTAATTATTCAAAAATCTGATTGACAGAAAGGAGATAGGAAATTTTGTAAAGAGACTGTTTCTTCAAATTATAATGATTAATAATAAAGACCGTAGGTAACAATCTCTGCATATAGAATTTATAAAGTATTATTGTTATTTAGAATTTACAAGTACAGTCCTATGAAAACCCAAATTTTGGTTTTCGTATGTCTAAAAAATTCTTTACGCTAAATACAGTCGTATTTTTCTGTATAAAGAAGTAGCAACACTAGGCTAGCGTCGTTATAAGATAAAAGATCAATAAATATCGCCGTAAATAACGGGACGAGCTCATCAATCAATTTATCGATCCTGCCTCGTTTTACTTTGCAAACCCTCCATCATCCACGCTCGGTATCGCTATTTTTATTCGAAAATCACCGCTGGTAGCACTCGTAAAGCTCACGAGTACCACGCTACCGTTTGATACTTTTAATAGAAAAGTGGAGCGTCGCTTTCAGCTTCTTACCTGACCCTCCACCCTCCGGGGGCACAGAGTCGCATTAAAATTTATACGGGTCTTGTGGAAAATCTGCGCTATCAGCGTTATCCGATTAACAACCGGTGTAAGCAGCGAATAAGCACTTCTGTATTTTTAAACGTTTGCTCTTTCGTAAAAGTAGTGAATCTTGTGTAGTTCCGCCAGTAGTGGATCGCGACCTCTAACCTTTGTGTAAGGGTGGCGGACCACTCCCTCGAGCGATGCTAAACCGACCATCGATCATTAATTCCTACTCGATTTCTTTTCCTTGTGCATTGTTGCGCGGCTAGAACAATGCTTGTATCGAGCTGTATTCAATAACGGAACGCTTAAATTTATCGGCGCTTGTTGTAGCTAGAAAGGGGCCAAGGTTGAACCTTTTGTCGTTGTTCAGCGGGGAAAAATGCTCCCTCTTCTTTGAGGGTTGTTCGGTAACCCATTGTAATAACTGCTGGGGAATTGAGGAAGTGGTTACGTTGCTTTCGAGTGTTTAATTGACTGAGGAAAGTGTGCGTCACTAAGTGATTGGATTGGTTATATGTGTACATGGTCACGTTTTCCAATTTTCAGGTGAAACAGTAGGGTTTGTTGAAATTGATGACGTGATAAATGAGAAGACTTAAGCACATGTAAATTTGATTCTGTAATAGAAGTAATTGTTTATAAGAATTGTTATCGAAGAGTTAATAAAGTACGTCGAGTAAGTATATAAAAGTTGATTAATTAATTAAAAAAGTCTTTTTTATATGTCTCTGTTATGTAATTATAATTAGTTTGTTCATACGTGTATCTGTATTTCATCAAGATCATCAATAAATCAAGAACCAAAAAATAAAATTGCATTTGAAAGGCATACATGAAATATGAATATCACCCCTGTACACGAAAATCTTGCAACTCAAATTTTATCGAGTGAAATAGCATACAACTCATTTGTTCAAATCATCTCTTCCTAACGTATTTCCAGATGTATCTAATACTCTATCAATGTTATTGTACTCCATAAAGACTGTTCGCAGTCGATATTGGGGTTTAAGCACCCTTTTCAGTTTCCTCGCGTAGCTTCATCGCTACTGTCAAAACATTAAAAGACATGACATCCCCTTTGGCCGAGAATTTCGTGCAAATACCTCGGAGTCCATTCTCCGAGCCAAATCCTAAACCAACCCCTCTATAATCGACAGATCAAGTCATTCGAAAGATCGACTCGTTTTAGGGGGTGAAACCGTTTACCAGATATTTCGTGTGAACGATTATCGCGGTTAATCCTGCATTATGGTGTTGCCTGTCAGGGTTCCCCGGCCCTTTCAACGTATTCCAACCCCTTCGTCAAGCCTTTTCACAGCCACATCCCCCGTACCCGTATATTGTATACGTTGGAGGGTGATTCGAGGAAGGCCAATAGCTCGAAGACAGGTTGTGAGATAATCATATCCAACAGTATAATGGGGCTGTTTGATTCTGTTAGGCTTAGGGTTGAGGATGTTTTGTGGATGTTGTTACATTGTGGATGTACATTGATGCAATCGGCTTTGTAATTTTCGTTTATCAGGCGGTCTTCTTTCATTGCATACGTTTTGATTCTGTATCATGGTACATCTCCCCACTTCCTCGCTTCAGCTTGCACATTTTCTGCGTCTGGGTACATGTTGCCACTTTCAGTGTATGTTTTCTGTGTTACGGTTATTTACATCTTCTCGCTCTTAATATATGTCCCTGTACATATGTTTTCGTTATCTAGTATTGAAAGATTAGAATTTTTTTATCTTAATGTCACAAGTTAACGTAGAGTTCAAATCATTCAGGCAATTTTAGGATATTGATACGTCTAGGCAAAAATCACTAAGGCAATCTTTTTTATTAAATCCGTTCAGGCTTTTTCATCTTCCTAACACAAATATCTTAATGATATTCGCAGTTGTTGTTTTTTCCTATATATACATATATATGAATCATTTGTTATTACACTAAAATTGTGCTACAGAACTATCAAATAAGTAACCATCATGCGTTCACAATATTTCATTCACTTATATTTGGCTAATAAAGAAGTGCAAATAGTGAAATAGGTTTTTAAAATTCCCTGACTTTGTGACACATAAGTTGGCGATTTTAGAAAACGTCTTATTAAATTAGGAAGAATCGTGCATTTGAGGGCTGTGCATTGAACTGAACCTTCAAACCCACGTAGGAGAATCTTTATCAACACCAGAACACCACATCGTTGGTCGAAAATATCGAGCGTGGCTCCTGAATCAGCTCCGGTACATGTGGGTTAGCTCGTCAGAGCGATTCCCAATCTAGGTTATTGCTGTTGCAATCGGCGCGACTGTTGCGGCTCGCCAATTATCGGCTCTCTCGTTTATTTCTGTCTCTGTTCCGCCGTTTCGTCAACGGATTTTCTCGTTGTTGGGCTCGCTTTGGAAGCGAGCCGCGAAGTTGGCCGAGCACTGCTCGATTTTCCCTAGTCGCGGCCAGAAACGAAACCGCGGACCAGGCCACATCCGTTTGCTATTACGTGCCTCTCGTTATGTTTTAGTTAACGCCACCCCTGTTCATATCTCTTCACCTCCTTTTCTTTACCACCACCAGCTTCGCGACCAGGAAAACGGAACTCGCGTTCCAAAGCTTGGATCAAGATTTTGTCTTCTTGCTTTCAAATAGTTTTGAATCGTTTCATCTGATTTGTTAAGTATTTTGGATACGTTGATTGAAGACTTCGATAGATCTTTTGAATATGGAAAAAAACAGTTTGTGTAATTCAGTGCATATCGGCGAAATTGGAATAGGGGTACTTTGTCGAGTCGTTTAATTATTCTCCGTTGTCAAGTTTCAATATGATGTTAAATTGTATGTCCTTATCTTCTAAACTTGATCGATTCCTGATTCGAGATTGACACAATAATAAAAGATGAATATAATCAAATTTACAAGATTCTTCCATTGAAAGTAAGAATGATAAAATTTCAGCAGGTCAAGCATTTGACAGTTGTTAACTTAATTCGCAAATAGCAAAGTTGCTTGTTAGAATTTGCAGGTCGAATAAAGAACGAATGTAGGTTAAGCAGCATTTTGATATACCTAGTTGTGATTTTATTATTACATATAACTGTCTCGCAACTCTATTTTCTCTTTCCTAAAAATATCTTAATAAATAATAATTTCTATAATACAATACAATTCATCGTTATCCTTGCAAAGACGTATTCAAATTATAGATAATGTAATAAGCGCAATAATCCTTAAAATAATTATGTTCAGAACTCAAGGAAGCCACTGTGAACAACACAAGCACCTAGTATAATCGACCATCTCGCGTAAACTTGCTGGCGAGCAACGTCGTTTAGGTTTGCCAAGCGCACTCGGCGATATTTTAACTTAAATCCAGTTTCCATGGCACAGGGTGAGAGAGGGATGAGGTCAGAACCGTGGGTATCCCCACTTTCGTTGTTTAAGTTACACAGTGTTTCCCGTAGGATCGTGTAATTGGATCCTGGAGCACCTTACCTGGTGAGACACCTGCCGGCATTAATCTCTAAGACCCTTACTCTGAAAGGATCGCGTTAAACTGGTGGGAGAATAATCACCTTAAGAGCTTATAAGTATTTCAACTTAATTACACGTATTTTTCAACAAAAGCTCTGCCTCCGGCTTTCGACTGAAAGAGACTAATTTTGAGCTATGAAAACTCCCTCGCCAATTTCTGCAACGTTTAGTTGCTTCGAAGCCAACGATTAATAAAATTATTATAATTAATAAAAAAAACATATTATTTGTACCAAATTTGCTGATCGTATGAATTAACTAAAATTAATATTTTCTGGCTCATATTGGACGACTAAATTATGTAACGTTATGGGTGAAATTTTACAAGCCACAGATTCCAAATTATCAATATTAATAAATATCTGCGCAACACAGTGGCAATAAAACAAATCAAATTTCGCAAATTACAATTTATATTTTATAATATGTCAATTAACACCTATTAATAAACACCTATAAAACATTATATACATAAAATATTATATATGCGATAAATAGAAAATATTAATTATTTCCAAAGAGTACAGACTTCGTTATTAATTAACGTTTACGAGATACGAATTCGACGAAGGGTCCAACAACCAGGAAATACGTCGAGTTAATCGGTAAGAACTAGAAATCGTAAATTCATCAAACACGTGTCGCGAGAAATAAGGGTCGAGTGAAGGCGAAATAAAACATCTTCTCCGCAGCATTTGTCGGTCGGATGCGTTCGTTGCAGACATTACTGCGACTGAGCGTGTGTCTACGAGTTTCGGATCTAATTTGCATGTTCTAGACGTTGGATCAGGAAGGAATCGCGAACGATGCAGTTTCTACGACATTCATGAAACACTGATACGCGATGGGTGTCTGATTTGAGTTCGACGGATATTTGTGTTAGTATGACGGCTGTGAGTGAATCATTGGGGAATTATTTGGAAATTTTCTGAATGATAGTTATAGAAACTGAGTTGTAGAAACTGAATTTCTAGATAGCGTAGCTTAATTTTTTAACTTGATTTGAATACTGTAACTTGATTTTTTTAATTAGTTTCTGGAAAGGAGGAATAAAGATTTTAATAACAAGTAATTTCGTCTTTTCATTGGTCTGTGTTCTTAGAAGATCAATTTAGAAATGAATTAATAACATCGTTTTGTTAGTTGCTTTTCTGTCAGTAGTTTTAAATAGAAACTTGAACTGTATACGTATAAGTTGGTGTTAGAAATGGTTTCGTAAAATCCAGTGTTTTTCATGGAAAGTTTGTTTCATATATATACTATAAGTAGATTTGACGAACATTAATAATTTTCGTTTTATATTAAGAGATCTCATAGAGTTCGAGTTTGTGGAAATAATTATGGAATTATTAATGAACTTTAGCATAAAAATTTCGAAGACTTCACCGAGCTGTACTTATTGACTTATACTACTGAAAATATTTAATATTCTCTTACAACTAATATTTCTGTTACAAATATTCTCTTACTGAAAATACGCTGGATAACATCATAAGAGTAAAAAATTTATTGAACAAAATACACAAACAACGAAGAAAGTCTAAGCAACCGAAATGGTTGATCTATACTACTGAAAATCATTCCATAAATACCTAGCTCGAGGAAAGTGTTAAAATAAAAAGATTCTTGTATCATCCTTATGAAACGCACTTCACAGTCTTAAAAAGGAGCATCTATATCAGTGTTAATGTAGGCAACGCGACTGAATAAAGCGGGAAAAGGCTTTACTCCAGCAGTGCTTTGCAAACACGTTTAAAGTGTTTCGCGCGGTGCACTTGTGTAAACATGAAGAAATCGTTTCTTCCATCTAACAAACGACCATTTGCATTGACTCTGGATGCAATGGCGGCTGAGTGCATAGCGGAAGACTTGGATTTCATTTGCATATCTTCTGTGAGAAGACGTGTTTCAAGTCACTTCTGCTTGCACGAGCTTGGAAACGTGACTGCGGATGTTTATTATGTTAAACATCCCCATCGCGCCTTGATTACGAACCGTGAAACAATATTCTCTGTATCTCTCTCCGTATTCTTAACATTCCTAGAGAAATATTTGTTAAATATTTTAAAACACTGATGAATCGTCTAAGGAAAGATGACGGTGGCGAAGTGGAAGCAATACTTATGATTAAGAAATTTCTCGCTAATTAAAATATCCTATTTACCGCTTCAAAACTAAAGAAAACTAAAATTCTAGTTTTTTTTACTTGCATGATCCTTGTCTTTTTCCATTCAACGTAAAACGTTTAAAACTCCTATTCTTTATTTCATAATAGTCTTTACAGTATAATCTTTCTTAAAAAACAGAGAAACGAGCTTCAAATATTTCAACGACAAATTGCACATTGTAACTAATGAGTGCAATGTAACATATACCGTATCCTACAAGATCGTAAACGTACAAGCTAGACTGAAATAGACTTACACTTCGACAGCCACTGCACTCATCGATACTTTTACACATAGAAAGTCGACTTATAAATGTTGCAATCATCGTGCACTCTTGCCAAGATATGCATTCTGATCCGTAGTGAGAACTGCATTCGAAATCAAATCTTTAGCGCATTTCCATTCACGGCATAAATGCAACCTGCCTCGTCTGAGCGCGTTTAATCTAATTTGCATGTTTTAGATGTCGCGTAGAATGGAAATTGCAACCGACGACGTATCCACGCTCGTACCCGTTCGTCCGCGAAAGAGCACGCCCGTAAGACAGCGAATAGACACGTGCTCAAATTATTAATTAAAGTTTAACCAAATGCGTCCGCTTTAAATATACGAAACGTCGACAGCCGTGCTGTTCGATGCCACTATGCAAATAAAAGCCGCCTGCGAGCGAGATAACGTGGCAAAACTCTTGGCCAAGTTGTAAAACTAAACGCTGCGTCGGATTTTTAACAAGCATTGACTTGAAATCTAAACATATTTACGGCAACCAGAGCTACGAAGCTCTTGGAATAAGAGTTGATATTACAGTATGTGGACTAATTATATTGAACATTTTCTGAAATCTTCCTGAACGAATGCATTCTTTTATTTTATGTTTAAGTATCGAGGTAAGTCTCCAATCTGCTCCGTGTCGCACAAAATGAGAAAAGTATACTGAACTCCTGAACGGCGTACTTATTAATTTTGGAGAAAATTTATGGACAAACAATTTTTTAAAGTCGAGAAATACACAGCTATCTCTACTACAGTGGCCTACTAGGACTTAAATCCTACGCGGCATTTGGAACGACAAGTTTCTTCAAGTGGCCCCAATTTGAGATAGTTGAGCTGAGAAAAACAACCCAGAATGGGAAAAAATAACATATTCGTTCTTCCATCACTAATCGATTCAATGCCTCGTCGCTAAATGGGAGCTATAAAAATAGAGGAGGATAAATAAATTGCTGACAGAAATTTAAAGGGATTTTTTTTTTTTTTTATTTTAAATAACGTTTATTAGACCAAGATACATTTTAATACATTTGGGTATTCACAATAAACTATGAAAGAGATTTAAAGGGATGATCATTATGACATGAAACGTATATTAACCAATTTTGTACTTTATCTGGTGTAATTATTTCATTAATTGTTCTAAAACATTCAATCTTGACTTAACATAAAATTGAAATAATTATTTAAAGTGATATTATTAGTTTTGTTTTTTAAGATACAAATTTAATAAGTAATATAATACAAATTTTGTTTAAAGAAATATTTTATCATTAACTGATTTAATAATTTCTCTTGTCCGATATGATTACTTCATACAGTTTAGTTATAGAATTTTTTCATTTTTCAAATAAGATTGTCGTCTTCCATTTTACGTTGAATTTCACACAAGACATTCGTTTAGACATCCATTGTATTGTCTCTCATGCGCAAAACAATTTCAAATACTATCCAACATCTTCTTGCATAATCTATTATGTTATATTATAGACGATCAATTTAAGCGAACCATGTAGCAGATCGTTCTTCAAAATTCTACATAATCAAATGGGTACCTCGTCAGCTTAAAGCAGCTTCACGAGAATTTGCTGGACGATAAACGATCCCTCTGATGTTTCGGTTCAACGTAAAAGTAATTAACGTGCGTTTTAATGACGTCGTCGGGCTGAGCCGTGGCGTTTTCGGGGCAAAGCATCGTGGCGTTGGGACGCCACGCAGCCGAAACAAGATTATCACACAAAGTGCTGCCACGTGCAGCCCCTTTCCATCCATGGTTTATCGATGCCAGAACTTCTTTCTTCGCCACTTTTCTATACACTGCACTTTAACCTTTTAACAGTAAATGGCCGCTGCATACTATCTATTCTTGCTTGTTATATTTAGGTGGCCAGCAAAGTGAACTGCTAATACTATTTGGTGCACGAATAATGTATACGTATGATCCTTCTTGACGTGTTAAATTTTAACGGTTGAGGTATTAGATAATGGTATTCCTTGAGAATTCCTTTCTTTGCAAATAAATTTAATACTTTGAATTACTTATACATCTAATCGTACACACAAATCACTTCGAAGTAAGCACATAATTTACAAAGTGTTTAATAACTTATTATGTGAGAGGTCAGTGAATTATTAAACAGTCCAACTTGTTAAGTATCATTAAATCTAATTACTGGATAGCATACTAAATATACCATGGTCGAATTTATTAGCGTTGTAATTGGGAAAAATCAAATTGGGATCAATACGTTATAATAGAGTATAAATATAGAATTTCCATTTATCGATTTTAATTATAAAATGTATAATAATCAACAATGAACATCATCGAAATAGGATTCCTCTTCATACACTTTTTGCCTAACGATCTACTTGTACTATATTATACTATACACTAACTTGTACTATATAGTATATATTATACTAGTAAATAATTGTAACCAGATCTATGAACGTAGTCATGTAAGATTGTACAAAAATACACAAAGAGATTAATTTACAGAAGAGTTACGGAGAATAGCTCACGTTTATTTATACATTAATTTCCACAAAGAATTCTTTATTTCTCAATTAGCTTATCCTCATAACAACTCAATCTTGAATCTCGTCAGTTTTAAGATCAAAAATAAAATGTCTGAATCGGCTACAGAGCACGTGACCGAACTCCTTGAATTTATTATTTGCATTCGCAGAATCGATTCGATGCAATAGAGCACATTGTAACTGACACATTTCATGAGCTTCGAAACGAGGGTTGACGGTTCTGCAATAACGCTTCGAAGGTTGCGAAGAAAAGGATGATTTCCATGGCTATCAGCATAGAGATGTTCCCCTCCTTTTCTGAGACTGTCACTCGCAGATGGAATTGCTTTATATTAATCCATGGCGAGGCCTACGAATGATCGATGAGGACAAGTATGGAACTATTCTTGGGTAGAAAGTTTTCTTCATCTCCCGCTTGCGATTTCCTTCAGTTTTTCCTCGAGAGACGTGCACGAGGAAAAAGTTACTTGGTTCGGACATCAGGAAAGTAAGCTGAGGTTGGTTAATAAATTATCGAGAAACGAACAATCGAAAATGACGTGGCGTTTAACGCTTCTAAGAAAAGGAAATTTTCATAGGAATATTCTAAAGATTATTTTTAATCGCGTAGAAGTCACAATTCACATGCCAGTTACATTCAAAATCTTTCGATAAACATTTTTATATAGGCATGGATTTAATTATTAGAAACCATATACAAATCGATGTAAAATTATGAGTAAGTATTTTGTTGCAAATACACTTTCTATTTACATATAGACATTTTACATTTAATAAGAAAATGTGATTTATGGAGGAAAATATTTTTAACAAATTTTAAAGTTTATCCACTTATACATTCCAAGAAATCGAATAAATTCAAGTGGATCAATAGTAGAACAACTAAGAGAGATACAAAAATTATTTACGCTTGTATTCTATAATGGATTTTACAATACGTATCTCTGTTGCACAAGTAAACATGAAGAAAGTTTTCGCGGAAGATTCGCAGGGTTTGCTATGACCATAAAGTTTCAAGAAAACGTTATCCTGGTTCTGCCTTTGGAAAGGATATCCTGTCTCCATGCAAAGTTCTACCCTTATCGTATAATAACTCGGTATTTTCTGCATTGTATTTCCAAGGGGGTAGACAAATTCTGGAAATCGTAGAGGGACGCGTTCTTCGCTGCTCTTGCCCTTTTCAGAACATTCATGAACACAATGATTTCCCAGTTTGGGACAATGGTATTTGAATAACGTTCGAATTGTAAAGTGGATCGATCTTTCTTCCCTTTTATGATCCATGCAAAGTATGGCGTTTAGCAAGTATTATTAGACTTCCGAATGTATAACCAAATTCGCAGGATCTGTAATATTTTCCAGATGCTCTTTCTTATATGCCTCGAACAATTTAAAGTTCTCATACGAAAATCACAGGATTTCATGTTTTACAAGGAGGCAACTTTTAAATTCACTACGTTTTGAAAAGTTAACTGGTGCAGTCATTTTCAAAAGATATTCGTAACTTGACTATAATCTTCATAATCGATAAACATTTTTACTAATGAATTTCTATTGCGATTGTTCGTAATTCGAGTCCTCGATATTTCCGAGCTATTTAAATCCAGAAACCCTGACCCACCAAGACCTCAACCTCTCCAAAGCATCACAAATTACCTTCGGAAGATCTCCAGCGACCCATCGTACTCCATCAGTTCTCACAAATGATTCTACCACACTCAACCCCTTTTTTTTTGCTACAATTTCCCAATATTTCCATCGGGATGAATTCTGCCAAGGTTTCAGAGCTCCGATACCTTCGATCATCCCCAAACCAAGGCCACTGGAAATATCGAATCTTCACCCCTCCGCGTTCTTTATCCTCGTTCGATTCTTCCTCCATGCGTTTCCGCAAAAATTCCACGATGTCGTAGCTCGAGAGCAAGCGATTCGTCGTAGAGAGTAGAACATGACTTATCAGCCGGCTGAATCACGGCGGGGATGGCTCAGCTTTTTTCTATTTCTCCAGCGTGGATCTGGTGGAAATGGCGAGGCCATCAAGCAGCAGGGGAGAGGACGACAGGGAAATCAACGCAGATTCGCCTCTGGTTACGCGTTTATCGCGCGTCCCAGCTTTTAGCCTGCTTCATCCCGTTTTTATTCGATGGCGCGCGTAGACGATGCCTCCGTGTATCTAAGGACGCTTCGATAGGATGGTTTACCGGCTACCGACCGTATAAATCCAGTCCCGCTTTCGATGCTCGTCCAACGAATGATGTCGTAAACGTGTCACTGACCGCGATGCCGTACCACGTTCAACAACTATTTATCGTGCCTGTGGGGCGAGAATGTTTTTCAACGTCACATTAGAAGATCGTTCGGTTCTTCCGTAGGGATGCATCAGGGTTTTTACTGGCCGTTTTGCTGCTACTTTTGAAAGCAGGAGGGGGAAGATTAGATGGGTTCTATGGAGATTGGCGAGATTGTTGGGCAAATTGCGATTGGTAATTTGCAAGACAAAGGGAAATTTTAGCAGAGATTCTTTGTAAAAATCATTTTCAGTTAGATAATTGGTAGATTTGATTTATGATATTTTATATTAACCCTCGTACGAAGTTGATATTTCCCGAATGTTATTTGATTTATCCATTACTCTATTATTGTAATACCAACACTAATAAATACAGTATCTTCCTTAGTGTATCATTGTAATGGTATTAATTTGTGTACGTGTAACAATTGCTGACTCGTAATTTTCTCATCGAAAGATTTCTGTTCTAAAATGATACTAATCGCGAGGTATTTTTTCAAAATTTAGCAGTTAGTGAAATATCGTTTTTACGTTGCACGGAGATTCAGTTTTTATATATTGCAACGTCATAGAATAGAAAAAAAGAATTCTATAATTCACAGTCGTCTGCAATTTTCACATTGAAATTCTTTATTAAAATAATATAATAATGTAATTGTATCGCAATAAATGAATACAAAATCTTAAACTTCTTTGATTTTACAAAGTGCTTAAAGCACATAAAGAAGAATCTTCTAAATATGTATATATCGTGCGTTGCAGGAAAGAGAACGAGCCTACGGAATGCGAGTGTGATTGATCATTTCGTATAAACTCAACGCAATTGTAAAGGTAGGTACACGTATTGGACGAAAGTGTCACATATATAAACAAAATAATGAACAATACAGAGCAGTACTTCCCTTGCTCCTGTATCGTCCCCCCAATTTTCTTTCTAGCAACGCGCAATACAAAGATTCTGAACGTTTCAATATTAAACTTAAGTCTAGGCCATTAGAATTATAAATGAATTAGAGAAACAAATCTAGAATCGAGGCCATTGGGTAAGTTAAATAAAGTTATATCGTAGCATTTTGTTATTTTGCTGTCCTCAATCCATCTCTCCAATACTCTTCGTGTATCAAAAAACAAACTGTACAACTTCCAACTTTCCAAGTTGGAGCCAACTCGAATCTGGAATCCGTCTAAATATAAGTATCATTATTCTTCGAGTTTCAATAAAATTTATTTGTTCGAAACGCGTGAAATTTATTTGAATACCATCATATATCATTGCAGAATTAAGGAATCGTTATGCATCAATCCTGATCGCTTACAGATCTACTAAATCAAACCTAAAGTTTCCGTAAAACGTCACTGTCCTTTAGACAAAATTCATCTTTTTCGGAAACTCGAAGATTTGAATAATACGATGCATCGTTTAAGATGAAATCATCTGCGATCGTTTAGAAGCCGATCAAGGTGAATTTAAATTATTATCCTGCCAACTCTAATAAGATTTATGCCCGTGGAAAACCTGTAACTCTAATTTGCATACAACGATACATCATACAAAATTAAATCGTCTCTACACACCAACACAAATCGTTTACAAGAGAAGAGGGCAAAAACACGGGAAGACGAGTGTATAAAAGCGTGAACGGCGACGTCGTAACGCGTTTTTGCTAATTCGTAGCTCGCCGGGAACGCGAGTCGTCTCATTATCCTGGACGGTTTTGCGTTAAGTGGCAAAAAAGTCGGACACGCGCGAGAGATTTGATCGATGAACGCTCGGTTACGTTCCATTATCGCGATGCAGAAGGGACAAGTTAGGAAGAGAAGGAGAGGAGATCGCGAACGATATTACGTCATTACGAGGCGCCGGTTCCACGTTTCCTGCTTTTTGCTTCATTCCCGCCGTTTGTTTTTCGTCCTCTTTGTAGCCGCGATTTTCTTTCGCCAACCGGTCGCCTATTATTCGCCAGCCGATCGTGATTTCACGCCGTACACGTAACATCCACCGTCACGTTGTTTTATTTGAAACGATCTTCCTAATCGATTTCTCTGATACTATCTTTCTCTCGCTGTTTGTTCGAAGTTCTTAAAAGATTAAATTCAAATTCAACAAAACATATGAAAATGGAAAAATTTCAACACAAAATTTACTACAAATAAAAAAGGAAGCTACAAGGCAATAAAACGTACAAAATTTCAATATAATAAAATGAATATATACAAATTTCGATATACTTGAATTTTCTGAAAATATTATCTACAAAGAAATGACACTATGAGAATAAAATATAAAAATTAATCAACGATATAGATAAAATCTCCAATATTTTTGTACTTTAAATTAGACTATACAAACTGTAATATATAACTATATATAATGCTATGATATATTAGCTGTAGAGAATGGAGGAAGTTGAAACAGCTAGTCAGAGAATAACGGCAGTTTCGGAAAAACTGGATCGTTGATGCACTCAATTTAAGCAGCAACAAGCTAGCCTGATTTCCGGCCGCATCATCGTCGGCAATTTTCAAGAGGGTCGATTAATTGATGGCGTATTAATGAATTTCGATTATCGGCAGTGGCGTAAATGTGGAACACCGGGAGAGGAGGATAGTTCGCTCGATGAAGCGATTTGTTTCCACGATGGAAACATCGACGTGCGCCAGTCGCTCATTTTCCGCGCGTTGATGAGAATTGTTTGAGACTACCGGTATTGTTTACCGTTCCAGATTTATCTTCCACTGGATAAAGCAACCTTTCGTTCCGATTTCAATTTTACGAGCTCTGCAAAACTACTGTTTAATTGTGGCTGATTATTCTGTAACTTTGTAGATTATATTAAATTACATTATTAAAATGTATTTAATATTGAGAAGTATCTTACTTTTAAGCTGTTAAGTGGATTATGTTTTAATTAAAAATTTGTATCATGGATTTAAAGAGGTTAATACAGGTAAACTAATTTCAGATGCAACGATTTCCGAATTCTTTCAAATGTAAATATGGTATCGTTTCTTTCCAGTTCATTTATTTTCATATTGTGAAAAATTAAAATGTTTGAAACTATTGGTTATGATTAATGAAGTGAAAGGATACTTAAAAATATTACGATGCAATTATGATTTAACCTTGAAGTTTAAATATATTGCTTGAGCTTTGAAAGAACTGTTATAAAGCCTACAGCAAAGTTCATTGTGGCAATGATATTTCATTCAGCCTTTGCGTGTCAGAACGTCAAATACTATCGTGATAAAAGCTACGTGACCTTCGTTCGTCTTTCCCATCACGTTGTACGAAAATAAAATATCAGAACTCGTGACAAGAAGTCAAGATTGCATAGGATAATTGTACGAGTGTAATCGTAGCAGATGTTTCGAGTTGCCTCCAATTTTTGTACTTTTCTTTGTCCTTTTGCTTCTTTCCGTCAATAATTGCATGATTCAAAAATTTCATTTCGAACAGTTTCTCTTCGGCTACTTCTATTCTAATTTTTAGTTGATTTTCATATAATGAATTGAATTGATCCAAATGAATATTCTACGATTTATCTGATAACAAGTCAAATTAATAAAACTCCTATATTTGTATAGACATGTTTCGTTTGTAAAAATATAGAATATTTCATCAATTACTAAAACATTGGTCGTTGTGAAATATCGTTTGTGCTAAAACTATTCCCAGTCACTGAAATTTATTGAATATTCTCAATTCTCAGCTACGGAGCTTCGTAACCTGTGGCGCATTTAAGAAATACGATTTCCGGAATCTCGACAGTAACATAATTAATCGAAAATTCAATGCAGTGATATTTTCTCTGTCCAATAAGAAACAATATGCAGTGACATGAATTTTTCAATAATACAAAAGGAAGGTTATTGTTCACACCCATAGCCAAGAATTGTTCGTCCTTCTAACAAGAACGTAAATTAGAAATTTCAAATTCCAATTTCCCCCGTCGTCACGTTTCTCTATTTCCCGAAAACGCACGCAGCTTCTATATTAAAACTTCAATTTCCATTCAACTCGAGCACACCCAGAGATCCAACATCCGCGTTATGAATCCTGCCGGGGGCAACTTCTAACAAGATCCACCCCTTCTTCCGATTCCATGCTACCTAGCCGAGGGTATCGAGCCTCTCGTGTATCGAGGCAAGAAACTTCCTCAGAGCGTCGGGGTCTGGGATCTTGCGAGGCTTTTACACTTTCCGGAAGAAACAGGCCGAGACAGATGGCCGACGCGTGCCGTCTGTGAGGACAAGCCTGCCAATAACCGAGTCTCCAGGGGTGAGTCTACACCTCCGAGTTCGACTCACGATTTTTTCTTCTTCCTTAACTTTGTTTTTCTTTTTTTACTCTAATCTTTAGTGAGACCGTATTCAACCTTCGTTGTTTACGATGACTATTCACTATGCCAATTTTAATACTACATTATAGTAGATGTAATTATCGTAAGTATATTGATTCTTTTGCCAAATATATATTTGCAATGAATGCAGTCGTAGAAAAATAATTAAGGGGCAGACAATAGAAATAGGTATCGATGAAGTAACATTAAATATGGCTTGTTTCGACAAAAATATAAATATCCATTTCAATTATTTACTAAATATTTTACATACTATAAGGATATAAAATAAATAAATCTTAAGTAGATAGCATTAGTGCTGGTTCGATTAAACTTTATTGATATCTATCTTTCATTACCTGTCTATTTATTTTTGTCCATGATTGTATATTAGATTGATTTCAGATTTAATCAATACAATTATGACAGTTGTGTTTCGCTACAGTACTAACGAAATTTCAAAATGTTTTATATAACGCATACATAGATATAAAAATTTTTGTGGTAAAAGTTCAAGTACTTTCGTGAGCCAGTATATTTCCATTTTACCGTACCAGTTAAGGGTTCTCACGAGCCAGTGTGCATACCGTATTTACTGTAATGTTACGTGTGTCGTTACTACATCTAACACGCCTCTTCCTGTTGTCGGCTGCTTAACCTTCTAATTGAGGAAAATGAAAAATTTGTAATAATTGATGAAAATTTGAAACATTGGGCACGAGATGGATGGCGATTTTCCATTCTTTATCTTCATACGCGATTTCCACGCGACTATTAATTTCACCACCGTCGAACAGAGCGTCGAGAATTTCATCGTGCGCGGTGATGTTAATCGGTGGCTGGTATTCGTCGACAAAAAAGATCCCCAAAAATAGAAAACAGAATGTAAAATGGGGAAAAAAGCGTGGATGGAGGATGAAAACATTCCGTCAGGATCGGTGGCCCGAAGTGAGCAGGCTTGTTGGACGATACTCTCCTCTTTTTTTTTTTTGCCGCAGATATTTCGCGATATGAAAAAATTGTTTTTTCCACTCGTTTTTTCCTCCTTTCTTTTTCCCTTTTTGCCTTTCCACTCTGTCGTTTTTTAATGCGCCCAGCGGAACGCGTTAACGGTGCGCGTACGTCGAAAATTGAACGAACCGGTGAATTTTCGCATTGATTCGTTGGCATTTCGTTGGACATCGTGCTACGAAGCAAGTTTTCGCCACTTTGCGCTTTTGATCATTCCATTTTGTTTCTTTTTCGGTTATCATTGTTGCGTTTTTATTATAGGAGAACAGTTGCACGCAGGATACTCAGAGGGTAAATGATAAAATCGCGTGGGATTGACGTCGTTATAAAAATTTCGTTTTCCGATAGTCGCTGGTTGCAGCTTAAATCGGGAACGAAATTATGCTTAATTTTTATGTTTCATATATTTTTGATAATTCACACGTGAATTTAACAGTACTTATTCGTTTTGGCCAAGTATTTTCCTTTATCAGAATACTTATCAGTTTTATATTATTATATAATATATAATAATATGCCACTATAGCTCGTAATCATTTTATCTCCATTAGTTTGTAAAGTAGGAAAACTCAGTCTTTAATATTATTGTGTGAAGTTAAAACTTAAAAGAACTGAATATTTGTTGCTTCCTAAGAATAAGAATTTTCATCATACTGGATATCATGAATTGCTTAATTACATTTTTTGAAACGTAGAGTTAGAACATTTAAGAACTGCGACAACGATATCTGTTTACACGTTCCATTTTCAGAAGATCGACCGGAAAGAGGGCCAAGCAGCGATATCGGGGACCGGTAAAGGTATTTTTTGACTATCTGCATACGAAAGGCGAAGAGGCGCGCATCGATGTTACGTCTGATGTTGGTTATGCAATGGCTGCTCTGAATCCGAGGCCCATCTTGTTACCTATGTACATATGCGGAGCTTGTACTCGGCACAACGTGAATATTTACATTGCTAATTCCGACCCTACGCCGCGCAACGGTGATTCGCGGTCGTTGACATCTTCAAAAATCTACGAGCCGTCCCCCTTTTGCCGCTCGTTTTTCAGCGAACGTTCACACCTGAACATATGTTTAGAATGTTTCGATACATATTCGATTTGCTAATTTTCTTACAATTTCATTAACGTAATTATAATGTCGTCGTTCAGAACGTTTTAATTTTGGAGCCAAGATGGAATGATGTGAAAGAAAATGAGGAAGAACCCTTATAAGTCATCTTATAAGTATCTATCTAGGAATAAAACATAAAGTAAATCGTCGATGATTTGTAACAAGTACATGATCACAATATTGCATCGTTATTACAATTCACGACAAAGATTCTCCACGGATTGATAATAAATCCACAAAACTTCTACATTATTCAAATGCCTAATTCCTCCTCAGACTGAATAGATATTACATTGCAATAATATTTTCAATTTTGTTGAAGTAATTACTTCAAGAAAAACTGTACATCTTCATTTTTGTATATCGGTGACCTGAAGATCACTATTACGCAGAAAATAGAATTTAGTCAAACAAAAATATTCTAAATAAGGAGAGGTCCATATTATTGTGCTCTTGAATATAAATTATGTTTTGGGTTACTAGGTCTACGAACAAAGGAACTAATAAATAGATTTCTATTTATGTTCCTTGTAGCCTTTAGCTATAAGGTTGACTTTTTTGGTAATGTCCTTTTGCTATAAATATATGAACGTGCTCCCTATCGATTCTATTGTATTGTAACACTATGAGAGTGAGGATCTGGATCAGCATAAACTTATACATTATATTTATATTTATATCTTTATTTATTTCAATATGTTTTTCTATTACAAATTCATCCACTCGTTCTTCTATCAGTCAACCTCAACAAATTTATTAAAAACCTAATAGAAAGTTTAAGAATGAGAAAGCTCTATAAATTTTGTCTAGAAAAGTATAGAATTCAAAGTTGAAATTCAAGATTAAATAATGAAACAAGACTAGAACACGCGTCTGGAGTAATCAAGAGAGACGAGACCCAGATTCGCACGCGCGACTCTGAAATTAAGTGTCAAAGCGTGAAATGAAAATCAGACGGGTGGTGGAGAAGCCGTGAAACAAGGAGATCGACGGACGGAATCAAATCGAAATCTCGTTTTCCTCCATTGTCGGCGGAAACGTTCGCCGAGAAATTCTGCAGGCAGGCCAAAGCGCGAACTAGGAAAACTCCATTGAAGTTTGAAAACGATTGCTTCGGGCGAAGTTGCAGCGAAACAGTTCTTGTTGTTTCATCGATAACTCGTAGTTGTGCCTTACGCGTGCAGCTTCCTTGCTCCTATTTTTCTTTTCCTTCTTTCGCGTGAAAAGCAATATGAGATTGTCGAGCAAGTTATTTTGTGACGAATTACGATTTTTATGCTTAATAACTTCCTAATATGGTTTCTCTTATTTCTAAACTTACTAACACCAATACTATCGAATTTTCTAAACTGACAGGTTCAGTAACTATCTTTTGAAAGTAATAGGAATATTTATTCTATGGGTGTCCTCGAAAAAAATTAATGTTAACTTAGAATCAAAATCTGCGGTTGTATATAACTATTTCATTTTCATCGTACAATCTTAATTATGATTAATTGTATGTATTAAAATATACGAATATTTGTAGCAAATAAGAAAAGTACTAAGTATTCAATGAAAAATACAAAAATACATGTGTTTGGTATAGTTACCGAGTACAAAATTAACATTTAAGTACGAAATAAGAAGAGACTTTAATGAATAAATATATTGTTGTGTGTTGAATTTTTATAGAATATCTGATATTACAAAATATAATCGCAAAGAGGGCAACAAGAAGAAATAACTGAAAATAGTCAGGATCTGATATCTTGCAAAAGAATCTAGCGATATTTAGAGACATAAATTCAACATTGAATATCAGTATTTTCTCATTGCACGATTAGGTATCACCGAACATCCACGCCAAAATGCAGAACTGCTCATTGCTAAAACAATACATTTTCATGAATGTGGCCGTCTTTTCGGAGGAAGATTGGCTTGCCTTGTGTGTTCGTCGCGGCAAGTCCTGCTGTACCATGTCGAAAATTGAGACATCATCGTCATACGATCCTAGAGCTAGCGAGGTCAAGGTTGCATTTGACAAATCACGTTTAACATACTTGATATTTCGAGACGTGCATCTCAGATGTGGCCAACGATGACGCGTTCACCTCGATTTCACAAAATTTCCGGACATGATACACCAAACAGAAATATTATATTGTCTTCGGTTCCGTATAAATTGCAAGAATTTGAGATTACAGTTAGATGGAAATATCTTGACACTATAATTCGCTATATAATATGCTTATAATTTTACCTAATATATGATATATTCATAAACTAAATAAAAATGTCATGCTTCAAATATTTGGCTAGGAAATTTAATATCTAAAATGGTTATAAAAAGTACTGGGTACACCATTGTAATTACTGTACCATTTACGTGCTAACTAATTAGGACCAATCATATGTTTCGTAACATTTAGTACTCTCATGTAATTACAAAAATTGAATACTATGCAAATGAAACATATAGAACCGTATCACGTAGTAGAATAAATTAACAAATATGAGAATGAAACGTAGCACCTAATTAAAAAAAAACGCTCTCTCTCTTTTTCTCTGCATATATATATATTTGTTATAGACGTTTTATTTTTTTCCTCTTTTCAAAAAGCTTCTCAATTACTACATCTCAAACCCGGCATTTATCCCACTCGTAACATATTCATTTTCACCGAACTATATATCATACATTCTCATCAATTTTATCTCCTCCTATTACACTATATCACGGTGAATTACTTTCATCCAGCGATCGTAAGAACGGCAAACGATACAAGTGCCATAATGGCTACTAACGGCATGCCGGAATCGCCGTCAACTCGAGAACTTTCGAAGAAGCACAGCGAGGCTGCGGTGTGCGAGCTGGCATTGAATCATTTTTACGTCGGAAAGTTGGAAAAAGTGGCGAGCAGAACGCGTAAGTTCTGGGCGTTTTCGAACGGCTGACGACGCCATCGTGCAACTTCGCAACAACTTTAATTTCCATGCGAAATTTACAGAATGCAGGTCGAGTCTCCGAGCGATCGTCGCGTTCCCGCTGTGTATCGAACATCGCCACGCTTTCGTGCGGACGAATGGTCGACGATATTATAGTAAAATAGGGTGAGCCTATTGTCCTTTGTGGTCCCATAAATCTTCGGAAACAAGAACTGCGCAAGATATTGCGGAACATAATATTGAAAATAACCGGTGGCGTTAAGGCTCGGTTCATAAGATGCAAGGAAAGAGATTTTGATATTGATGTGGAAAAGATGTCGCATGCCTTTATTTTCAGTTTCC
Source organism: Bombus bifarius (assembly GCF_011952205.1). Taxonomy (NCBI): domain Eukaryota; kingdom Metazoa; phylum Arthropoda; class Insecta; order Hymenoptera; family Apidae; genus Bombus; species Bombus bifarius. The sequence continues at coordinate 716,795 of NW_022884488.1, forward strand.
TCTTGGTTTTAGTGGAGTTAAAATATTGTGTGGATATATCTAGGATTCACATTATTTGTATTTTATGTTGTTGTTATTATTGTTATTATCATTAGCATGTGTCATTTTATTTTTGTATAAAATTAATAAGCAGAAATAGGTGGCGGATGTGTTTCGAGATTAGGAAACTGGAAAAAATTAGCTTTTTGATTTTTTCTAGATAATAGAGGAATTTTCGAGCGATTCTATTTTCGTGCTGGTACATATAAATTGTTAAAATATTAGATTGTCCGAAAAGTGTCTTTTTTTCGCAAACTTTTTTTTTATAACAGTGCTCCTTCGTACAAACGTGAAACCAAGTCTGTGAAATTTCACGGTGTTTATCTCAACAGAACAAAATGGATTATACGTAATTAGACAAAATAATATAAAACAAAAACGTTGTGCGTCTATTATTTCCTCATAAAGCGAAAGAAACTTTTTGGACAACCTAATATATAAAATCGTGTTAGTTAAAGTCATATATACAAATGAATCATAGTATACCTGCAATTTAATTAGTTAACGCAATATTAGATATATTAAATACATTTCAGATTAGAAACGGGTGATTTTTAAAGAAGATGAAAGAAACTTGGAACATTTTTATTTTTACACTGGTAGTATTTAATGTTGAAATATTACGTAACTTCCTGTGAACCTGCCGTAATTTTATATAACGTGCATTAAGGGAATTTTTAGGGAAGGGTGAGTGGTGATTTAAAAAGAAGTTAATGAAACGTAAGATAACGAAAGAATGATTATTAAGAAAGCATCCCCATTAAACTGCCTCTGATAATTAATCATGATTTATGAAATATCGGCTCAGAGTTCTCTGTCAAAGAAAGAGATCTCTGAAAAAAACAGTTTCATTACAAAGGTGAATGTAAAGGTCATTAATTATCACTTGACTGCTCAAACCATTGCGCAACGAAACGATTCTATTGATACAAATGTGACGTGAAGCTGTAACTAGTTGACTGTTTCTTAATATATTAAAACGAATATTGTATTTAGTTGAAGCATATATTCTACGCACTTTTTTAAAATAGAAAACAATCAACTAAATAATACTAAAATTTCATGTCGCAAAAATATTAACAATGTTCGAATATTAATGCGAATCACTGATTTTAATCTTCCTAAGCATTGTCATAAGATGTCAAATACTTTGGAAGTCAGAATTGGAAAAATAAGAAAGTCGACTGAAAGATGTCGCAAATGCGAGCGCTATTTCCCTCGCGAAACGAGGGCAACGTCTGCCGCATTTCCTATCTTCGCTCTCGCCCAAAAGTATGATATATGGCGAAAGTTAGCCAAAGTGCAAGGAATTACAACGCTCTTTCGCGTATTATGCAAATCACGATGTAAGGCGTTATCGTTACGGACAAAAGTCGTTCGAGACTCCAATACTGGCGTAAATCAGAATCTCAAAGAAAACAGAAACACGCCGTGGATCGTGGAAAGAGGCAAGAAGGGTGAACTGAAAAAAAAATAATGGCCCTCGAGCAAATGGCACCGCAAAACGTCGCGCAGCTCGTCGAAACTCGAGAGCCCATTGTTCCTCTCAACCGGCGTTTTGCCTCTCTGCGGGTCGAAAGTGAAGGAGGGTGGAAAAGCCCGCGTTTCTTTCACGAAGCGACCTTGCTCCAAGGCTACGACGATCAAGCGATCCCTTTTTTAGGCAAAACTAAGCTCTAAAATCTCTGAAAGTCGACTCGGACTCGTGCTCCGGAATTTTCAGTGTTCTGCGATTTTATGGGTTAAAGAGAACGTTTCAGATTGGATAAGTTAGTGGATAATTGAAACAAATAACGGGTAGTGAATGAAGAAAATGAAACTCGTGATGGGGAGGTATAGTAAACTCTGTGTTGGTAATTACTGGACTGTAAATGTTTGTGCAAATTTAGACTTTTATCAACATAGCTAGAGAAATGAAAGTTAAATAGGAATTTGTTTCAATATGAAGAGGAGACGTTTGTTGATTTTCTGATTTTAATTTCACTTTACCGTTAAGTACGAGGGTTTTAATATGACATAATTAAAGATAAAAGCAATCTGTTAAGCCCAAAGATGTAATTCTTTTAAAAATAACTGATAAATCTAACTGAAGCAAAAAGTATAATTATCTGTATATCTGCTAATTTCAAGATACTTAACTGTAAGTTTTATTCCATATAGGTACTATATAAACGTCAAATACAAATTATAATAATAAAATACGCTTAATTTAATAACTTCCCAAACTTTCGGCTATCGCCTACGAGAGAACGATACTAATAAAAAGTTAAAACGAATAACAGTCTGTACTACGTGTTGCGATCACAAGCTATTATCAGAATAAATGATGTAACACTCGATATCGATATAACTCTATCGACAAACTTTGCATGCTAAAATATACTTGACATAGTTGGCTTTTATAAAAAGAAAGATCTGTGTGTTCAATGATTACTCATTCAACGCTCGTAGACGTCGTTGTGACGATACCTGTATTTAATTGCCCAATACAGATACTTAGATAATACGTCAAACATTTACACGAGAAACAACACGCTTGTTTCCAAGAAATTCTTGCGTGAACAGTCGCATGCAAGCACGTGCGTGTTGCTGATAACGCCTGATCTCGAATATCTTGTTCTGGTTCTGGTTGGTTCCCTAAATCCGCTTAGAAGCTGGTTTCAACCATCGCGACGCTAATACGTCAATTACTGAGAAGACCGATTCGAATTTACTCGCTAATATCTCGCGGTAACAGCGCTACCAGTCGCCATTGCCGGTGGACAGCTGATATTTGAACGTACTTGTTAATGGAGACGGCATTTTTAAGGATCTCCACTTAGTCTGACGCTACTTTGCTTTTATAGGACTCGTGACAGGAGTTTAGGCTGTGTGTGGTCAGACATAGTAATTATCAGAATGAGCAGTTCAGGTTTGAATTAATTCACGATTGAATTAATAATTAGTTACGAGCTATCAACATTAATAAATTTTCCTGTATACCAACAGCAAACTAATAATAGATTAAATCATGTTATAGAATATGAATTTTACAAATTACAAACCAATTGGTTATTCTGTTCGGTGTAAAGTTGTACCATTACAAAGAAGAAGTTTATTAATTATAACCTGCAACTTTTGTTTATTGAATAATATTATTTACTTTTGCGAAAGTGGATCTAAATATCCAAAATATAGTAATGTAAGATTATATTAATGTTAGGTGTTGTTGCGTGGATTGTTGAGGAAATATACAGTCGCAGACAAACGAAAATTTTTAATTAGTATTCCTGTATGTGAATACTAGTTTATATATTTATGCCAGTAATTAAAATATTTATAGGATTGTTCTTAACAAAGCTAGAGACAAAATCCACGAAATTCATTATTTCCATTCTATACGCCTACACACAATAGCCTTAACCTCATCAAGAGATAGATCCCTAAAATAACCTACTATCTGCAGATTTATGAATGTCATTTAGAAATTTCTAGCCCCGTCACATCTTCCATCTACCTATCTGCAATTTCACTCAACGACGAATACATCCAAAACTACATGTAGAATCTCGTCAAAAGTTGTCAGAGCACCGCGTTCACCCTTCGAAACGCTGCTCTGCCCTTTCTTGGTAAGGATGGGTGCCCGGAGACTCGTACGAGACTGGCTACGGTCCCCTGTTTTCTTCTGGAAGAAAGTCACCGTCAGCTGTAGATGCAAGGAGAAGACGCTGCGTACTGATATCGTAGCTTTTCTTGAGATTGCCCTCGACGAAACAACGTCACAGAGATATAAAAGCCCCTTGGTAAGTGGCTCGGTCCTTCGGGGAAGCCCGTTCGCCGTCTTATCGGCAGACGAACCAGGGTAACCCGCTCGAGATCGTGCACGAAGAAGAATAATTCGATGTCGATAAGATTGCGCGCGCGGCTCAGGAGTGAAGCGTTTGGAATTACGCAGCGAGACCCTTTCCCACTTTCGGTCTCCCCGTCGTGAATATTCAGCACGCGGGTTTTGTGTTTCGCAACGTTGAATTTTGAGTATCACAGAGGTCTTTGTGTGTCCTTTGACGGTGTTTTGTTCTGATTTTTACCTTTTTGTAGTTTCTTAGCTTCGACGATTCTTGGAAATATATCGTCACTGTTATCACATCTGAATATTTTCAATAAAAATTCTCAATAAAAATACAGTATGGAATTTGTTCCATAACAGTGGTTTGTTGGAATGAAATTTTAGTTAGTGCGATTAAATGAAATTCTACCGATTAAATTCTCTTATATAAATGCATGAGAAATCGTAGATATGTAGGAGGGTAAGAAAAGAATTCAAGTTATATAACTGACTGTACATGAACGCTGCATAAATGGAGTATATGAAATTCAAAGAATTTAGTGTTCTATTCCGTTAATGGAGTTCTACTATAATCTTAGAATTTGAATATGTGAGACGAGTGTCCACAAATTAAGAAAAAGCGTGGAAGATCAATATTAGGTTTAGAAAGTTTTAGAAAGGCGAGAGATAGAATTAAGTGTTTGAGAATATGGCGTGAACGAAAAGTAATGTTTAAGTGTAAGTGCCTGGAAGTCGCTACATCGAATAAAAAAGATGAAAAATAAACACTGTGCGCGTGCAAGGTTAATGGATTATAGTAGCGTATAAAAAGGTAAAGGTATAAATACATGCGTGGAAAATTGAAACTGGTCAGTCGAGGAGAAATGCATCTCCTTCCAAAGTACACTCATAATCCAGTAAATCCATCTCGCAAACCATCTCGGAACCCGCATAAATTCGGTGTGCCAGTTTCTCGTCAGAGAACAATTGATACGCGAACAATTTTCTCGGTGGACGCCGATCGATCTGATGTCGTGCCTTCCTGCGGGACGTCTTAAAGGGATTCCCAGTTGATCCATTAACCATTAGATGTGTCACGAGAGAAGGAAGCGATTTGTGACCACCGATAGACATGCCCTCAGGGAACACATAGAGACAGAGATAGAATGGATGTCCCTATATGTGTGACGGATCATCGCCTGCAGCGCAACCAGAACAGCTCTCAACCACCCCTTTTCTAGCCCCTGGACTAAAGAAACAACTACCACCCTGCCCCTTACCAAAGCATTTTATTTCCCCTCTTTTCCTCAACAGAAAGAACAGTGAATTTATCGACGAAGATAATACATTCAATTCGATCGTCTGCATCGGCTGCTTGGACGTTCCTTGATCCCTGACGCTACGTACCAAGAAAATACAGTACACATGATGGATCCGTGAAATCTGGAGCACTTCCAGGGACGCGTTCGTGAAAATAAAAAAGTGGAAACCGGTGTTTTTCACGTAGTAGTGCATCAGCTCCCAAGGGACGAAACGAGCATACTCACGACTCAGTCGCGGAAAACGATTTCCGTCGATCGACCTGGAATTCACTCTCTTCCACAATCCGGACGAAATTTTCCTGTTGACCGGCCTTTGGTAATGAACTGTTAACCCTTCGTCGAATAAGATTCCATGGGATTTCTCGAGGGTCAGGTAGTCGAGATCGTTTGAGCTTTCTGGAGAATTGTTTTGTCGTTGTAGCGCTTGCGGGGGTTATAGTAGTTTGGGGGTAGTTTAAGGACGTGTAGTTTTATCAGGTTTTGTGATTTGGACTTGAAATGGAATTGGATGGAGATAGTGGAGGCGTGGCTAGACTCGATTGGTGAATATATGTATTGCAATATAAAAATGTTGTTGGTATTAAATGAAAATACTTTAGGATAATTTCGTAAGTAATTATGTGTAAAAATGTAAAAATGAAAAAAATGTATGAAAATAAATTATCAAAGTAACAAGAGCAATAAGACAACAGTTTGATAAGATCAGTTTTTACAGAAATATAAAGTATCGCTAAATATTTTAAATTGCGTCTGACCAAAACCACTCCAAACTGTTAATCGTTGCAGAACTTTAAAGAGCTTTCAATAATTATCATAGTGATAAAAATGGAACTGGACAACAGACCGATAGAATTACTCCCAACAGGTATTTAGGGTCTTGCACGACGAGTTATGAATGCTATCGCGCCGCCCTTCCGGGGCCCGTGCAGTTTAATTATAATTGCGGAAGTTCGCAAGTCTCGGTCCGCGACGGTGGGGCATTCATCAGCCCCTTTATCTTCCGTGGAACTCGTGCCAGGCTGTTAGGAACGAAAGAAGAATATTCCAACTTTCCAATGCCTCCTGGCAACTTTCTCTCCCTCTCTTTGTCTGCCCACCCCTTCCCTCTCGCTCTACGTAGTTGGTTGCTCATTGAAATCGACAAAAAGAATTCTCCGGCATAAAAGAGAGACGAGAGACGGCGTGGTGACGGAGGATCTTAAAGGTCGCGAGGTGACTTCGAAAGTGGGTAATAAAAGTTGTAGAAGAAGTCGGTGCAAAAAGGCACGGAAGACTAAGAAGAAGAAGGGGATGGTTTGTAACGGTGATAAATCATACATGACGCAGCCTTGTTTTTTCATCCCCTTCGGACCGAGCTGAAATTTTTCTTTGCGGATCCTCGTATCGACGCGACACTCGGATATCGGCGGAAGTTAGGGTCGCGAATACGTATCTGCCGCGACGCGGAATATTTTATGGCGGCGCGTGACGGTGTTAAAAGATCGCCGGTATAAGAGGCACGACGATTTCCCAACGAGGGACACCCAGACGATAAATCTTTGGGTCGTTGGTTATTGACTATAAAATGAGAGTAACAAGATTTGGCGAATGGACGAATCGAATGTTGTTAGAGAATATATATCCTATATGTATAACTTCCTATATATTCTATGTATATACGGAATCTATTCAGAAAGTAATCATATACTCGTATATAACATTGAATTGGAAATTTGATTCGAAAATATCTTTCTTTGAATTTTAAATAGTTATCTCAGTGTTTCTTTTAATTCAAACTTCAAACGAACTTTGAAATCTCCTTTTGGGGGTCACATAATATAATTATAACTGTGCGTACGTTAAATAAAAATTATAATATTGTTTTTAATTAATGTCCATCAAATTTCAAAGTCGTTCAAATAAATCGTGGCCAGATTACTGATTGGTTATGCTGTTGAAGGTAAAAGGAAATGCATAGAACGAATATAATATGCAGATGCAAATAAAATATCCAAAGTATAGCCCACTCTGTAACATTTAATAGGCAAAGTAATTTTTTATCTAGCTTCCATCTTTTTAAACATCTTCCATAAATATGTGCACGTGCGCAAAAATTTTCGTCCTTTTGATATTAACGTGAATAAATTTCTTCTATCCTGCTGTAAAATTCACGCTATGTTCGAGCAACCGAGTGACTTCTAAAAGCTAACTATCGTTCGTATCGATATCGAAGCTGAACGAAGCCAGGCCTGGTGATTGCATCGAAATTCCGATGGAACGCGTCGCGATTATCGTTCGATATCGCAATCACATCGACGCGGCTGGCATACGATGCACGATACGAAATTTTCAGTTGCTCGCTCGCGAAACATTTCGCCGTTCCGATTCGTCGGGATTTCTGTAAGATTATCGGGCGAATAACGTGCGCTGCAGACTGCACGAAAATACTGGATGCAATCGCGAAACAGCTACCAAGATTCCCAGCGTCATAAGCTGTTGCGCTCCAATTGCTGATCCGTAAAATCAATGGCTACGACTATTCGCGTTCCACAGCGCAAAATTTTCCTTTACGACATGCTGAATGTCGGGTAATAGTTATCGTTAAATTCATATTTTATGTGCTCCACAAGGAAAAAGTTTATGTTCCTGTCGTTTAAGGGATTATAGATCATCTGATTGTCTTTGAAGATAATAATGAGGATGTTAAGAATTTTTAACGTTCTGTGTATTAAATACTTATCTGAAAATAGCGAGATTAATTTTTATATTTATATTGCATTTTGTTATTTTAACTCTCGTGTATTGGAATTTTTATTTCTGAATGTCGCTCTTGCTTTGCTAAATAAGAAGACTTTTAGTGTTTTAATAACATCTTTAGTATAAATGCATGTAAATAATACAATAAAATTTAACTGTATTGGTATAATATTTGTATTAGGTTGTCCGAAAAGTGTCTTTCTTTTACAGACGCATCTTTATACAAACATGAAACCTAATCTGTCGAACGTTGTGATCTTTATCTTGATAAAACGAAATGGATCATACGTAATTCGATAAAATAATATAAAACGAAAAATGTTGTGTATCTATTATTTCCTTATAAAACGAAAGAAATTTTTCGGACGACCTAATATTATAATTTAATATTTCTTTTGTTATACCGTATTATCGTATTCGTTCCAACTGATGAGGCGAAGATTTCCAAGTTTTTTCTCAGATTTCTAAAATTCGTTTGTTGAGGGGGAAACGTAGGACAAATGAGAATGAACTGTTCCGCGTGGTCAGATGGAGAAATTATATTTTAATTTATGCAGTTTGTGAAGGGGTTAATTTTCGGCGTGCATTATATGTCGGGGTGCGCTAGTTAAACTGCATTTCACGTGTCTACCATTGTAATTAACTAAATTTACAGTACTTTGTAATAGTTTGCTAAATGTACGATAGTACAGTTTTGTGCGATTTTCGCGTAATTAATCCCATCCTATTAACAATTTACGGCCTCGCGACAATCTAGTATTTTGCAAGTATCCAATTTCTTCGAAGATATTCATGCGGTTGTTAATTTCGTACAATTTTCCACAAGAAAATATAGTCAAGTAGGGTTATTTAAGCCTAAACATCTTAAAATTCAATTTCAAAATTTGCATAGAATAATCAAACTTGTTATATATTATGAGGTGCCATTAGCATACAACTGCGGTTTAATGATCATCATCGACGAATATAATAGTGAAATATAGCGAAATATATCGTGTACTTAGATTGACAGCTTGAAGACTATAGTTTCCTATGAGAATGTAACATCTACTCGTAGAAAGGAAAATTTGTTCAACTAATGTTAATATTCTCGGTTACACTTATCCTAATTCAATAGCATGTGTATATTACTTTATTTTTGGAAGTTATTTTATCGCTAGTTTCATTAATGTCTATATAAGTCCTCCTCTCTGACCCAAATAACCCTACCCTAGATTTCTTCGAATTATTCTCTCGTTCTTAACATTTTCCCTTGCTGCATTTAAAATACATGACATTTTCTCATTGTTCCCTCGTTTTATTAAAATATAAAGTTGCAGATTGAATTTTAAGACGTTGAAACTTCGGTAACTGAAATAACCCTATGTTACTACATTCTTTCCATCGCCTCGTTTACCTCGCGAGTTTCTCCGCTGTCCACCCGGTGTGACCCTTGTAAGGCGGTAGCCAATTTTCACGAGGAATCGTAACGACGCGAGATAAATTGTCGGCGCTCTTCTGGGAGCTCAGTGCTTGTCTTCCTTCATACGTCACGCCAAATCGAGCGAGCCTCTCAAAGCAGGTTTACGGGTCTCTCGTGAAAAATCTCGAGAGCCGGCGAAAACCGCTATAAAGGGATCGATTTTTCCAGGTCGTGCGCGCGGATTCGTCGGAAGGCGAACCTATTAAAATATTGCGCGCCCGGGGAAAGTACGCGGCAAGTCGAGATATTGGAAAATATGTACATATTTTCGAGAGAGTGAACGAACGTTGAAGAGCGTTTCGAGGATAAGTATAAACGTAAATGTTGCAAATTTAAATGGTTTCGTGTATACGCTTAGCGTAGTGTTATTGAAGAGCGTTGGAGGATGGCGAGGATGTAGATGTGCTTGACAGGTAAGTGCAAAGTGTGGGTATTGGAAATTTAATAGGTTTTTTAGCTTAACCTTTTTGCGCAATTATTTGCGCTGCTTCATGGTTCTGAAGATCGATATAAGGAAGGCTGAGTGGATGGAAAAAGTTAACTTGAAATCTGTCTTCCACTACTTTTCTCAACCAATTTTCTTCCCAGGCATTTATAGGTTAATCGTTTTCAGAGGTATTTATTCCTCATGTTACTATAACTTTCCTTAACTGCCTCTTCCACTTTTCTCATTTGTTTTCTTTGCGCTGTTCTAAGTCAATTCTCGTTTAGCAGAAGCTTTTAAGTTAAAAATTCCTAACGATTAATATTTATTATAGCCGTGATATTATGAATTCGCATAAACATCCGCACTCTAACAAAAAGATTTTCCACAAAATCTACCTTCTCATATAAATTCTTTATTTCCAATTTACCCTCACACGTAAAACCATCCCTTAACCGATTATAAATTATTAATCACCATATGGTGAATGACTATCTTTTTTTAATTCAATCTCCCCCAAGAATTACCGTCTCCCGAGCAAATTTCATTCTATATTTTGAGTTTACCTTCGCATGTAAAATCGTCGTTTTAACTATCACAACTACTCATTCCGTAACACCTTACATATCCAACAAAAAACATCGTTTACATGCTCTTCGGACGTGGTTGAAAATTAGATGGAGGGACACAAGGAGCAAGGCAAACACTCGGTCAGGGTTAAAATGGCGTGGCTTTCTACAAAACGACCGACACCGTGGCACGAGGTCGTCGCGGTGTTTTACGGCGTTGTTTTCATAAGCGGCAGACGACGATATAATTTTCGTGTCTGTTCCCGCGGGAATAAACGGGCCAGAGGCCGCGTTGATATCGACCGGGACTCCGCCCTGTTCCCTGCACGCGTCTCCACTTGCTTTTTGGCTTATATTTGTCCCCTCGAGAACACAGGAAGTCACTTCTTTTTTCTCTCTTCCCTCGGCGAGATTCCGAGGAATAGGTTTGATTTGATCAAATTCTGTGACAAACAGGATCGCTATCCCGATGGTTATCCGGGATTTTAGCATTTACTAGACCATATGGGATTCGGTTAGTTGGATTTGGACCCGAAATTGCCGCGCGTGATCGTTTGCTTGTTTAGGTGTCATCGGTCCTCTACGACGAAAGTTGCTTAATTTGAGACGTAATTTATTACTTAAAATTATGTAGAAAAATACAAATAATTAAAATGATAATGGAATCATGCTGTTTTCTTTATCAAATTTACTACAGAAGTATATAAAAAAGATAACATTCCAGGACCTGAAAATTTACATATTAACGGAATTCTGGAAGAAATTCTTCGAGATTATTATTTGAAAATTCTATCTTTGCTAATTTAACTCTAAGCACCCTCTAATTTGTCGTAATAGCGAATAAATGATTGAGAAATCGATATGGAAAGAAGGGACGACGCTCGTTAAGTAAACATGTCATCTCATTCTGCGAACCGAAGAAGACAGCTTAAAATCCCCAAAGGGTATGGATACTGAGACGTATTAAGACTGAAATAACAATCATTAAACAAAGATGAACAAAACCTTTGAGAAAGAAAGTTACTCCCATTACCGCGGAAATGGCCCGACAACTCTAATCCGGCAGGCAAGAAACGTTCTCGTTTTCTCAAAGACAGAAACTTCGAGAGGAAGAGCGTCGTTGTAACTCGATCTTTCGCGTCAAAGCGGAATAGCCAACAGCGGAAAACGTATTTTCAAATTCCTCACAGGAATGTAATTATCAGTCGCAGCTGTTTGTTTTCGCTGTGACATATACCACCAGCGATGGGAATAACTTTAACGCGTGATCGCTATTCAAGAATTTCGCAACATTTATATGCAACAGATGTAAATTCGTATAAATACATTCGTTCTTTAAAACATTCGGCTATAATTGTGCAAAAAAGTTGGTAACATATCAAAAAATATTTTAACGGTAAGAAGTATTAATATCTACATCTTATTACAGGATTTAGTAATAATTAAAGAAGATAGTGATTATATAATATTAGAAACAATACTATTTTGGTATTAAAAATTTAATATCGAAATATTACTACGTTAATTTGATATTATAGACAAATTTTAGTATTAACATAGTGAAAATAACAATAAAAAAAGAAAAACGATTGGAAGAATGCTGGAAGGGGAAGATAGTGATTCAAAATTATAGCTATATATTTCGAATGATATAGGAACGTTAAACACGTAAATGCACTAACAGTAACTCCAGTTTCGAAAATAAAATTTATTACCTCATAATCTGTAGTTTATTGTCATGTATTTAAAATTATCTTTATTCGAAAATTTGCTCAAGGTATCATAAATCACAAAATAAATAAAAGTTCTAACTTTCTACAGAGACGTGTTTCAACGATATTTTCGAACCTATTGCTGGGCTCGAACGGGACAGACGAGAATAAAACTTAGCATGTACCTTGGTTCGCTCTCCAGAGTATTTCTGGCGTGTGACCCTTGACTCGTGAGCAACGTCATGTCTTGCACTTGTTTACGCAATTTCAAGGGTTTTCTTGCGAAAATCACGTCATCATCTTGTTGAATCAGCCACAGGGCTCCGGGGAAATCGCGACAACGTGGAACAAAATTGAAAGGCACAGTTCGCGTTTTCCGGGCGTAGAATTGGATCGAAAAGCGAAATTGAAAACTTCGTAAGAATTCGAAGTAAATGCGTTACATGTGGCTGAGAGAAGCTGACACAATACCTGCACGTTCAATTCCCGAGAATGTTATTTCAATAGAACTACAAATTGTTACGAAGTATTATGCAACTACGACAAAGAATTATACATTTATGAAACTTTGCAACAGTTTGGAATAAAATTGAAATTCATGGAAACTTTAGGTCGAACACATAAATTTTCTGTACATTCGACTAAAGCGATTCCCATACTCTCAAATTTCAATACTTGCAATTAGTCAAAGTGGAAAGCGATTACACTAAAGAAACCAAATTATAAGGAAAAGATAGCTATCTTTGAAATGACGAGATATTTATTCAAACTATTCCAAACACCGACTTTAGTTACAAAAATAAAATAGAAAAATCAACTTTATTGTTTTCTCTACTTGTATTATTGCTTTTCGTCTCGAGAACAGATTATTATTTTATAGGACGCTCAATATTTACAAAATGAAATCTACATAGAACAATGCCTTTCTGACATTCCCATATTTCGTTGCAAAGCCCGAAAATTGGTTGGAATTCCTGCCAGCTTTCTCTCTCTCTCTCTCTCTTTCTCTCTTTCTCTATCCTATCCATGAACGTCGCTTCTCGAGAAAAGCAGGCATAGGTATAAACAACATTGATATTTCTCGCAAACTCGATTTAACTGAAGTCCATAGGAGGCTGAGAGGCGATCTATCATCGAAGAAGGATGCGGCCAAAGTGCCGTGAGAAATGCAATTCCACGACGTAAAGGAAGGATCAACAGGCTTCGATGCGAATCATCCCTTAAATGGCCGCCTTGCCATCCTCGAACAATTCGCTCGAACGATCCAACCGATGAAAAATTCAATCGGCGAAATTATCTCGGCTCGATTCCCCCGAATAATTCTGCGGGGAATCGAGTCGTTGGATAATTCTCCGCGGTGGTGGTTCCTTCGATCGAGAGGAGCTCTTCAGAATGGAAAGCGAGCCGACCGATTTCAGGGTAACTTTATTTCAGCCCTCGTTCTGTCTAGCCTCGTCTCTTTGCCTTCAACCCCCTTCAATCAAGATTTTTTTTTTTTTTTTGAGGGGGGGGGTCGAATTGGAATAATTTTTTGATTTCTCGTTCGATTGAATGAAGTCAAGTGGAGACATGGTTTGGTACATTTTTGATATGTGAATCGAGATGTGGACTTTCATTCATAAATGTTTAGAACGTAGACAGTTCTACAGTATTATTATAATTATGTGAAATATAGATTCTAGTCAATAAATTAGAATCTCTCAACATTTCTCCATACATTTTATTCTTTCGTCTTCTTAATGCATTTGAGAAGCGTAAGTGAATTGTATGTGTATGCGGGATGATTCATGTAACTGGCGCGCCTTAAATAGCTAAATTATGTGTCTGGTAAAGCAGTTTTTGTATACGAAAATTTCATGGTTTCACGGATGACGAAGAATGGAGTATCGACTTTTCCTTTTTCAAAGTCAACTTTGTTTTTTTCAAATGAAATTGTATATTTCTTATATCATAATTCGAAGGAATATCAGACTTCAAGTAAAAAAAAATACTAACCAATTATGGTCTTAAATCTAATATGCATAACGAGATATTTTATACAGTTTCTCAGAAATTTGCCTCGGCGATGAAGATTTCATAGTATCGTCAGAAGATTCGCTAAGTCGTTTTACTTAGATTCCTTTTGCTTTTAAATTCGATGCTTGAAATAATAGTTTATTAACATTGACAATTATGTATAATAGTAATGTTCATTAACATTAACAAATAGATGTTAATTTGTATTTCTTCTTCTCGTATTGATTATCGCTCATACTCTTCCTGGTATTTTCCAATATGCACAGTATAATTATTATACTTCGTTCTTCACTCAAAGCTTCTATATTTTTAGGAAAAAATTAATAAATTCCCTTTAATAAATGCAAATAGCAGAGCGTTGATAATATCGAACGATTCTCTGTGGCCTACTTTTCTTTTTCGCCGAGAGAAATAAATTACGCTACTCCGTGGTGTTACTTTAACATTGCGTTTTTCCTTCTTTTAAAAATACGATCACTTTTTAGCGGTACAAATAACGTTCTAGAAGTTCTTTCTGCGTTTTCCACCATGGCTGAAGAAAGGATTGCAGATTCAAATATTGACAGCGAGAAAGCTTCGTTAAATATATTATGTCGTAACTTCACGTTGATAAAACGCGTCTTTTCCGCAAGAATTACCTTTACCACAAATTTTTATTCCCTCTTTATCGTTTATCTCATAGTCTATGGTCTATCCCTAATAACATTTGTGTACAATATCTCATTATTTTCTTTCTTTTGCATAATACATTATGGTAATAAATCAGAATAGATAGTAATAAAAGCATTAGGTAAGTACAACGTCCAATCGATTATTTTTTTTCGTGTGACATGAAAATCAACAGACCCAAAAAATATCTCCACCATGGGTCAACAAAAACCATACGTGTACGCCTCATGATTCAAAGGAAAGAACCCTTCTTTTAGCTCGAATCGTCGGGCATTTTTCTCGCCGGTACCTTTTACGAACCTTTGATACCGTATATCAAAGCCCATTACACCATTTCGGCCAGTTATTATTTCGTGATACGTTCGGATACTGAAAAGTAAACCGACGAGAAACGTCTCTCGCAGCTGCACGAATTCGCCGTGTCGACTTCATCTTTCTTACTAGCTCTTTTATCGAGCTCGTAAATTTCGTTTCGGTAATTGTTTACGGCGAAACGAAAAGGAAACGCAGCCATCACGTCATTATTACGCTTTTATTGGACGGATTCGAGTAGCAATAAGTATCGTTTTACGATCATATGGACGGCCACTGAATTATCGTAGCCCATCGATACTTAACCAATCGCCTCGTCTACGTTCTACCGTTGTTTCTCCAAGGAATCGAATTTTCTCGCTATTCGCGCGAAGGTTTGTTTGGGATTGAGATTCAACGAGGCACGAGTCAGTAAGTGACTGGATCTGGAGGGTGAAAATGGTGATCGATTTTTATTCTTTTCTATGCGAAATTCTGTATTCTTCCCTTTATCGGAAATAACACGTAAAATTAGTTTTTGTTGAATTTGTAGAGGGAAGTGTTGATAGAAGGTACGCTTAGTATTATATTAAAAATATTTTCAAACATGTAACACATAAATTCTGTTCTTAATCTACGATGATTATCGCAGAATTTGCTTAACGCTAGAACTGGCCACATTTATTATTATATCTAACTCAATGTGTTATACATAGTAAATTAAAGAATTAAAGCGATATAACAAAAGTAGTATATGTAATTATGTTCCTAGGTTAGTAAAAATAAACGTTAATATTACCAAAAACATTTGCATGTTCTTAGTAATGGCAGAAACAAAAAATCTGATACCACATCTTTTGATTGGTTTAGTAGGTCTATTGTTCAAATATTCATTTCTTTGACCGATTCAGAATTTTAATGTCTGAATTATGGTGCAAATAGAGTGAACTCATAAGAAATCCACAAGGGAGAAATAGAAATCTCGTTTTAATATTTATTTGTAGAACAACGTTAACATTCCTTTGAAACTGTATTTTTATTTAATTTTGCGATTAAATACATATTTTTGCAATCTCTGAAGGGTATATTGAAACCGCGAAGCATACACCATTTTGTACTATCATTCTGCTGAACCTATTCCAATTCCCTTGCGCTCGTACATATATTTTAGAAGCGCGCTGGGCAGGCAATAGTCGTAAACAAGAAGAAAACAGCAGGAAGACGCAGGCTGTGATCACCGAACGATCAATGTTGTTTATTTAACGACCTTAAGTCCCGATATCACAATAAGCCAATAAAAGCACTAGCAATTTCATTTCCTAATCCCCCAATCAAATTAATTTTCCCCAATCGACTATACTCGCGTACAATTTCTCAATATTCTCTTAACACAATTAATTCTAATAAGGGGTGCATACAAAATATTAAACTGTGATGCTGCAAACAACCCTTTAACATAAATGTGCAAACAAAGGGAGCAGAGAGAACATTAATACGAAATTCAACTCACTATTCAATTTAATTGCTATTTCACATTAATTAGAACTGATATAGTGTTCACAAATATGATATAATATTGGAAGAATTGATTTTGAAATTTATGTTGACTTTTTTTTACTCTTCTCAGTGAATAATGATGAACATGAAATCTTAAAGCCTTTTTTTAATATTTGCCATAGACTTACAAACTTATTTACGGACACTACTTAATTGAAAGTTTTATGACGTGTGTACTTTGATACAAAAACATTATTTGAATGTTTATCGCATATATGTTTCAAAAAATAAAGGATCGTATACAAGATATTGCAATAACATAAGAAGTATCAAAATTATACGCTTCATATTTAAATAAAATGAAATGAATGTGAAAATAAGCAAATTTTTCATATGTCCTGAAGCATGTACGCACCCGTCTGAAGTTTATCATTTCAAATGAGATTCTTTTCGTGACCTACTGTAGTCTTGAATAGGAGAAATTTCTTCCGCTATATTATAATTTAAACTGCAGACATGTAACACATCTGATAAATATTCAAATAGCGTCTTTGTACCAAAGTACACAACTTATGCAATTTTTAATTAAGTAGTGTCTATTCGTATATACATATAATATATACATATCATTATTAGGGCATTTTAAAAAGAAACTGCTCAGTTTTCTTCGATCAAAAGTCACCCCTTCCAACATAAATTTTCAAACAAAGGGTGCGTAGGGAACATCAGAACGATACAAAATTCAGTCCAGAACCCAATTCCCTAATGTCATACCCTAATTTCTCTCCAGTGTACTACGTGCACGTACAACGTCCAAATATTCCTGTGTAACATAAATATTCGAACAAAGGGTGCATAGAGAATCTAGGGGGCGATCGAAGAAGCCATCGCGAGCGGACGAAAGGGAAGAAATACTCGCCCTTCCACGTTGGAAGGGAAAGGTGGAGCTGCGTAGGACGCTGGGTCATAGGGATGGTTAAAGGATGGTGGGTTGGTGGGCCAGTCGGTGTGCCAAGGGTGGGTCGAATTGAATCGAGGGGTGGTCTGTGTGTTGTCGGATGTCTCGCTGATCGATAACCTAACCTATTAACCCAGTGAGACAGCGCGCGTGCGTGGCCGCCACGTAGGCGTCACGGCTACTCCCGTGACGTCACGGGACTCGTCGCAATATCGATTGAAAAATCCGGGAAATGTCCCAGGACGTCGGTAACGCGTTGTTCTGGGATTCTGGGCCGGGCCAGCGGGAGATTCAGCCCCAGCACACCCGTGCCACGGCCTCGATACGCCTTTTTCGTGCCTCTGGCCCGCTTTTTCATCTACTCGTCCTCTCTGTATCTTTCTCTCTCCTTCTCTGTACACGGATCTTCGCTGTTAAAGCGGATGCCACTGTAGAAAGTGACGACGAGGAAGATTTCCGAAGAATTAGGATTTCGTGGAAAGTAACTCCGCTCATAAGCTGTTTTGTAGTTTTTTAAAAGGTACGTTTAAAAGTAAAGCTAGAGGATGATTCGTCATGAAGTTTCTTTTGGAATGAAATAATTTAATCGTTTTGGAAGATTAATTCAAAATGAGGTATAAGATATATTTCAGTTGCCATAGCGTGATTGAATAAACCAATACGGAATGAGATATGACTGAAATTAGTTTAAAAAATTGAATAAAGTAAAAGCTTATATAATAGTTTAATAACAATTATCTCTTACTTCCTTTTACCCAATAATTATTATACAAAAGGTATCTTGTTCAAATTATAAAATTTAAACAGCTTTTCAGTTGCGTATATTATATACAATCCCTCCAGATACACGTCAAAGAAGAGTCATTACATCAGTCATTTAACGTCGTCCGAACGTGCAAAATCCATTCCTCCAAATGTCCAACCGTGAATCTCTAAAGTACCATTTAACATGCCTCGTGCTATCATTTCCTAAACCTCGTGCAGTATTGCCCCGAAGCGAAGTTTTGACATCGCTTTGAAAACGGACGAAGAGGAAAGCACGTGCACAAATTCGGCATATTTCCACTAACACATCCCCTATCGGTAACGTGTAAAGCAACTCTGATTGCCTTTTGGCTATCTTGAGCAATCGACGTTGGTAAACCGGTCTCCCGATTCTTGACCGAGCTCGTGATTTCACCGCAATTTCTTCCGGCTTCTCGGCAATTTCCTGCGAAATTCCGTCGTGAGACCCTCGATATCCGTTACGATATTGTTTACCTCCATTTCTCTCAACGTTGTACACAAGCCACGCTCACAATTCACGTAATCATAGAGATGCATGCGCATCTTTTTCACGTGGATTTTATGCATCGCGTGACCCCGCCCCGGCTCGCTGATTATTCGCCACACAATCGTACCATGAATTATGGATCGATGCCCGCTACGTCTATTCGCGTTTGCACGTGTCCGAACATTCAGAATTTTCCTCGTTCCCTCGTTCCGCCCCCCCTTCGTGTAACCTATTTTTCTGATCCCCTTTGATTTCTTCCTATTTTCAACAGATTCTCCCTTTTTCCTTTTTCAGTATTCTATCTTCTATTTCTGTTTTGTCCGTTCTTTTCTAATTTTGTTTGCTGCTTTTCGTTTTTTTATTATTATTCGAAACACACAGATCTCTTTGATATTCTTTCTTGATTGCTTGAATCCTTGTTCGCTTTCCTTTTTTTCATATCAGTTCTAACTCCTATGATACTATGTTTCTCTATTAATTTTTTTACTTCTTCTTGTTCTTTTACTTTCTTTTTTATTTATCTATTTCTCTTTTCCGCTGCACATTTCTTTTCCCTTTTCAACATTGCTTGGACTCTTGTATTTCTTGTGCATCTTTTTACTTTCTATTCTATTTTTTACACTGTCTACTTATAGCGCATGGTGCGGGTTTCTATACTTCTTGGTACTTCATAACGGCAGATATCATCACACTGCGCGTAATGCAATCAATCCGCATCCCTAGACGTCGAAAGCCAAGTAACCGTTGGTTTTATTAGCCGTGAGTGCGTGTTTCGAAGCAGCCCCGATGCGGATCGATTTTCATAGTCCATTAAGTAATTGCGCTGCTGGACGACCGTGATCGTGCGCCGCAACCAGGATCGTTTCCTGGGTGCGCTTTCCACGCCGATTTCCGCTCGTCTATAGTTTATGACATGACGACGTTGGTCCCCAGGATTAATCGTTCGCCTGAATTAATCGATGCCAGAACGAATTAGTATCTTCTAACGATTTCTGAGCATCTCTGGAAATTACAAGACCAATGAATTAATTCTGATCGAACTGAATTTAATTTACAAGTCTGTTATTTGGTTATGATTTACCAGTTAAATGAAACTTGATATAAAACTATATATTACAAATTTCTTCGCACAATTTTTCAACTTTATTGCTCGAACTAGCTAACTAAACTAATTTACATCCAACGATCGCTAGTTAAATCAAAACATCTATTAATTTTTAACAAATAACATTTTAATTTTTTATTAGCATCTATCGATGAATAATTTTCTAATAATCCGATTCTTCGTTTTTTAATGTATCTATAGAGAATGTAGGCTACACTAATATATTAATTCTATACTTTTCGGTATAATATACTAATAATCCAATTCTGTATATTTTAGTATACGGAGACTACAGGTTATTCTATACAAACTATATGTCTAAATCTATCACGACGTACGTACATAAATATTTAAGGACTTTCAAAATGACGCCCATACGATTCCATCTTACTACAACAATGAGCCATTGAGAAACGATCATACATCACCCCGTCTGCCATTGACAAGACGAAGCTCTTCCAGCAATTACATTCAAAAGGTCGTTCATTCGTAATGCAATTCCCTGGCGACGAAGCATCGTTGTGCACTGTTGGAAGGCCTCGGGCGATTTTCTATCGTTCGAACGCATCTTCGTCGAAGAAGGCGGCTCGCTTTCCCCCTCGTTCTATTCTTCAGGCTACACGCGAACATAGGATTCATAAGTAACCGGGGCCGTCGTGACACGAAGATCGCCGATAATGTTCTGCCACTTGGTCACGAGTGACCCCCACGACTTTCCACCGGAAACAACGCTTATTGTTCCGGCTGTTGTCGGTTTTTATCTAGAACAGAATAATGGGGACGAGTTTCTTCGTCGTGAGTGAATATAGTCAATCGTAACGTTGTTATTGTCTTTGGACAAACGTCGTGTTATCGGTCGAGCCCTGTTTGCTTGCATGTCCCCGATAGTAAAAAATGATAATCCGGCAAGAAAACATAGGTGTGATGGGTTCAATGATGTTGAAAGGTTGTGACAAATACGAAGGATTTTTTTTAATTTTGATCCATAGTTACTGAGCGACTTTGTAGGTAATAGTTTCATAGATAAGTATAATACCATAAGTATTAAGACACTTGCTGTGTATGAATTTAAATATTGGAACGTATTTAATACAAATTGAATCTCTTTCACTGCTCTTAGTTTCTATAGTTATTTTATTGTAGAACTACGGTAGAGATTTTACTTACAGTAAAACTTATTAGCGTTCCCCATTTTTCATTTTTGTTAATCTAACGAGTAATAATATAAATGGCTGGTAGTATCGAAGTTCGATTATTCAAATTAATCATGATACAAACTATTCTAAGTTAACTTCCTAATAAGTATTACTATCAAATTGAAACAAACACATTTGAATGATATTTTACGACTTTTTTCATTTTCTGCCCCTTAAAATGTCCTACTAATTGATATTCCAATAATCGATGCTCTGTGTGATGATTCTAATTATCCTTAAAGGTAATCAAGTCTTTAGAAACGATAAAATCTTGGTCCATATGACGAAACTAAAAATTACGGGGGCATCCTAAACACTCTTCCCATAACCGGCGTTACTCCAATTTACCGAACAAACAAAACTTGCCAAAGCACCGATTTCCGGCCTCTTCATAACAGGCTACGTCGAGAAACGCGCAAAGTGAGCATATAAAATGCGATCCTTGGCAATGCAGGACTGGCCGGGGGCCAGAATTATTCTCCACGGTTGGCCCGAACCGTTTGTGTTCGACGATGCTTCGAGCGAGAATCGGAAATTCTGCGGCGGCGCTCGCTTACCGAAAGGATTAATTTGATAATGTTACACTAGCTCGACGGTTAAGCTCCTTACGGCACACGGAGAGGCGCGCTTAGCCAACGGTGAACACTGGGAAATCGATCGGCACAATTACCGAAGTCGCTGTATCGATTCGCCCTCGAGACCGGACCCAAATGTTGTAAATCGCAGTTTAAGCTGAGGGTAAATACACTAACCACCGAGAATTACACCGATACACCGTCCCTCTGGTAATTGGTCAACGATAGCTTTCCTTTGGTCTTACGCTTTTTCACAAGATTTTTCCCCTCTCTCCCTTTCTTTCTCCTTTCTTGGTCCGTAGAAATTAGAAATGGGGATTATCGGTTTTAGAAACTTGTTTGGAGATTCGAGAATTTAACTACAAGTGGTACAAAATAGATTTCTGTAGCTCATGACGCGTTTTAAGCGAGTATTTTAATTTGGCTTTATTAAGTTTGAGGTAAAGTTAGTAGTTGAGTTAGAGGTAAAGTTTCAGGTAAGTTAAATTTAAGAGTCTTACATAAAAGGGTAATAAAATTCTGTAGTTTATTTGTTTTATTTATTTTGGCTCTAGAACCTGTTTGACTCAAAATAATAGCCTTTACGGAAATTTGAGAGTTTTATTTCAAATAATTCCTATTAATAGATATGCGTAATTTATGAAAAATTTTAGCAAAGTGTATCCTGCTTTGATTACAGAAATTTGTTTCAGCTAAAGAATACGGTTCATCAAGATTCGAGAATTTACTTTCAAGTAACAGAAGGGTAAAATATTTTAAGAGCAGCTTTTCCGCTTTCAGAAAATATATCGATACAATATCTTCGAATCAATTATTTTATTAATAATTTATAATAGAATTTAAAGAGATCTGATTGTGAGATGAATACATTAAATTAATAAACATACACTCTTTGGTCTTTAAAATTAATCTTTAGCGAATATATTATATATTGATACGATGTGTTTGAATTGTGATTTAATAGTTTTGATAATGTATCGTTTAGTCACTGATACCGTTTCATACGAAAGAGATAAACGATATAGTTCATTTTTTAAATTAAACAACGGTACAGGGAAGACAAATGATCGTATCGAGGTAGAACAGAGCGAACCATGTTCATTAATATTGTTGGCAAATGCTTATTCGCGTGTCAGGTTATAATGGTTCGACGATTAACTTAGTCCTCATCCGGTTGGCATGGTTTCACGTCTCCCGTATCTCGGAGCTTTACGATGTCGCCTAATAAAACTGACCGATTCCAGCCCCTTCGCGATCGATAATGCAATTTGATTTGATGGCCGCCACTTCATCCTGATACGATGGAGCCAGATAAAAGGACGTCGCTTCCACGTAATGAAAAAAGACTTTCATTACGCCGATGATCCGATCGGGACGATTACGTCGTATTAAACAGTGTACGAGAGCTTGATTTGTTTACGTAGAAATCGGTCCTTGATGGCGGCACAGATTACAATCATAAGCTCTTATCGACGTGCATTGTCGCGCTCAAATGGAAAATAGGTCGATCTGATTTGGAATATAGGACTTGCAGGTATTTATAGATTATGTTGGTTATCGCGCGATTGCATCGAAGGACATCAACTTTGATTAGTTTTTATCATACTGCGAAATAAAATAAAGTGGATATGATTTCGTAGATATTAAGACACACGATGATTTCGTATGGAACGCGACAGATTACTATCAGGAAAGGGTTCATCGATCAGTATTGTAGATCCGTGCGAGAAAATATAGATGAAAATGTAATAGAAATTGTTAGACGAAGTTGTGGAAACGTAATAAATTGAACAACTTCATGTTAACCCCGTAATATCTTAATTCGTCTTTTTGAAAATATTTTGAGTGTATTCGATAGAAAAGTGCTACTAAAATCTGACAGTAATTTATAGAACCATTTATAAAACTCGTGGAATCTTATGGAAACTGGTGAGGAAATTAAATACCAATATTAAGTGAAACAGTTTGATACAAGCGAAATGAAGTTGAATGATTTATACGAAAGTACTACTACGTAACACGAAACTTGCTATACTTGAATCTGATTAATCAATACGTGAATGCTATAATAAATATCATAATATGCAAGTACCTTTTGTAGTTGCTATATATTGGTACAATGTATTCCAATTAATTATTTTAGAATTTATAACAAAGTTCAAAGGGACTTGGGAATTTCTTTCAAAATTCTATCAACAAAAAAACAAAGCTTTAATTTCTCCTCCAAACAGACTATACAATTTCAACATCGAAACACGTGAAAATTGCAAAATTTCGACGTGATGGAGCACCGTTAGCAGAGAATCGGTGCGAGAGAAGACGATGCAGAAGCGGTTTCCCGTACTCAGTCTCGGAAGATTAATTCAATTAAATGGTAACGGAGATGCATGCGCGAGAATGGGCGGCCACATTGCGGCCGTGGAACGGCGATTTTGCACACTCTAATGTGGTCGCGAGAATGCACGCGCTCGCTAATAATTACTATAACGACCAGGGATTCGACGATTGTGCGCGCTTAATGGCGTCTGGACGGTTCTTGTCGCGCGAGTCTCCGTGCGTTTCATCGCAAGGACCAGCCGGATCCGCGATATTACCACGCCTCTGCGAGAATCAGACCAACGGGAAATAATTTCTTGCACGCTGCAGGCGTATTGGTGTGTAGAGCAGAAAGTACGAGTAGTTCGTGAGGTCTTTGTACAATAATTTGGTGAACTCGCGATCCTTTGTGACCCTCTTGCGTAACTGAAGTAATGTCATTAGTACAATTTTATGAGCCACAAGTTACAAGCTATTATGCATAAATTCTATTTTATAATAGTAATACGTTTAGCAAGGAATGAAATTAAATTTTATAGTAAATTCTGCAAGTTATCATACAAGGCATGTGATTATCTTTGATAAGAGGATTATAAAATGATAAAAGTAGAGTTTATAACCAATAAATTGTATCCTGTTAGTCTATTAATATTGTTAGCGATTATCAATTATTTTCAAAGGTAGTGTATTTAGTACAGAGTCTCAGTTTGGTTGAAATTAGGTACACAGTGACTGAATCTCATCTCTGATTCTGGTGATGATTTCGTGTACCAAACTGACAAGTGACAAACTTGGCAGAAGTCCTAAGTGTTTATTGATCTCTTGCATCGTATTCAGTGCCACACCGTTGAACATTCATCTGCCTAAACTATTATGTTCACCGGTATAAAACGATATTTCTGTAAATCTAGCTAACGTCGTACAAATTTTCAAACTTTATCGAATCTTTTTATCTTTGAATTTTATTTTTAAAGAGTCTGAAGAACGATTTTTACTTTGGACGATTATTATTTCATTTTCGTGCGTCCGTATGAAATAAAAGTGTTCGCGAATGTGGTCGGAACGTTCTACGATTGAATGCAGTAATTTGGATAAAACGTTGTTGCACGAGTATTACTTAGCTCAAAACTGAACGTATCCCATGTGGCAGCATTCAGCGCGTTGCCACGAGCGCGGAAATTGATTCCGAAAGCTTCATTAATTCTCAACGCATCCATTAATACGGCAATTAATCATTCCGAATCCCATCAACATCCCATGCGTCGTCAAAACACGTTCAACGTCGCATTCCACCGTAACGATCCTTTCAGTTGTTCCCAAACTGAATGGAAGACATCTTCGTATCTCCTTGATGTTCGAAGATATTAACGTACGATCGTAAATTATATACCGATTACCGTTTGTATCAAACGTTTTCAAGTAAAAAGTGTAAAGAACGTAGATAACATTTGAATCTTTTGCCAACTCCCCTCTGCAAAAGCTAATAATAATATCAATCTTTTAATTCGATAATTTCTAAACATTCATTTCTAAATGGAGATGTCAGGTTTTTGGGCAGATTTCTTGGGAATTTAACATTCTATGTGAATCTTATGATACAAGAAAATTTATTGATGTATTTCCAAGTAGCCATTTCTCTCATACATTGTCAAACCAAAGTAATCGAAATTCTTTATTAGGAAATTGTCATCAAGAAATATGTACACATAGAATATTCTTAATCCAATTTTCAAACACTCATTCGAAACAAAGTGATTTACATTCCTTACTTAAAGAATTTGCACCAAACAATACTCAGCAATGAAACGTTCTTAACACAATTTCTCAAAACCTTTGACTCTCTATACTTATACAAAATATTTATTCAACAGGATATTATAATACCTTCCCATTTAACCCACAGTGATACAAATCTCTTATCTAGAAAATTTATATTAAACAATACTCAGCACTAGAACAGACCTTAAGCCAGTTTCCAAAAATTTAAACCCCAAATTCCTTCTATGCAAAATGCACATTTCTTAAACAAGGTTTAATACTTTTAAATGTAAACTCAAGTGTCAAATATCCACTCAATTCACCGCATACCATTCTCCACGAACTCCGCGAAACTAATTCTTGTAACCTGAAACCTTTCATAATCGTTTCCTTATTAACCGAAGAATACTCGAAACGTTCTCCCAAAAGACAGCATCAATAACCAATGAAGCAATAGAATGACGCGTTTCCCTAACGAGCCTACGACGTTGCGGAGGGCCCGGACGTTTCCAAATTTATACTCGATGATAAATAGCGCGAGCATAGCGTTTGTCGTGTCTCTGCGGCTATTTTTGGGGACGAGAGACGAAAAGGCAAGGGCACGTCGTCGAACGGCCTTGCCAAAAGCTCGATGACGATCGACTTAAGAGGAATTGTCGCGCTGTGACTGGCAACGAGTCGCTCGGAAGCCTGATATTCCGGAACGAGGCTTCGCTTTGCGACGATCGGCCAGCGACTTGGCATCGGATAACGCGAACCATGACCGACTCGTGAATCGAGCGGATAGACCTTCGATCGATGGGCCTGCTTTCGCCTCGACCAATGCCAACTGGGCTAACGTACAAACGTGAAGAGCTATCGTAAACTAAGAAAATATTGGCAACGTGATGTAATATTGGTAGGTGTGAGTTCGACTTTCAGCGAGATTTCTGTATTCTTTATGAAACAGTCAAGGATAGAGTGAGAATGTTGTATATAAAAAGCGACAAGGAAGAAAAATAGTTTCAAAGAAAGTATTTGATGAGATGATGAATTAAACTCCGAGAAGATAGACAGTGTAGTGGATAAAGCGAACGTAAATAATCAAATAGTAAGGTATTAATTTTTGAAACGAATTACATTAAAGAGTTTTTAAATTAATTTTTAAAACGAATTTTTTAGATAATGTAATAAGTTTGTTGTTTCCATATAAGGAAAATTGTTTATTGTGGACTGTATAACAAATATTAATATTAAAGACAGAAACAGAAATTTTTGGATCAAAATGTGATCATTTTTTATAGTTTCTTCCTTTGTTATTTAATCTGTACTATACGGAACCGATCCCCGATCGTCTTTCTCAATCGATGATGTGACATTTGTTTTATTGAATATTATAAGCAATAACGTCTAGACATATGTTCGTGCGAATGGATAGTGTACAATGAAAGAATGTAACTTGTTACAGTGAAACTTGTAATTATGCAACCAATGAAATTTCTTGTCCAATCTGTTAGAATGACGATTAAATTCCGATAATCAGGCTATAAATCGGTAAAAAAATTAATTGCACCTTGGAATAAATAAAAAAAACACAGCGTAAATAAACCTAATGTAACCCAAGATTAATATAATTCTAGCTATTAATGCTTCTCAAATATTAGGTTGTCCGAAATGTTTCTTTCATTTTATAAAGAAATGATAGACGCACAATGTTTTTTGTTTAATATTAAATTATTGAATTATGCACGAACATAATAATAGAAATAGAACGAAATGGATCACACCTAAATCAATAAAATAATATAAAACAGAAATTGTTGTTCATCTATTATCACCTTATGAAACGAAAGAAACTTCTCGGACAACCTAATACGTTACTTATTACAAGACAGTCAATCCTGTAACTGGCTATCCCAACTTTCAAAATATCACCTTTAAACCACTAAACCAGATATCACTGTAATCACTATAAAAGAAACATTATAAAAACAAATTCAACAGTCAATAAAAGACGAACCTAGTAATTCTCCCTCGCCATCGAAATTACTGCGGGCGAATGATTCTCGGGGAAATCGTTCGGCGACGCAATATTCCTGGCTTATAAATCAGTCTTCCGTATCCAATGAGCCTACCGAGCAACAGTGTCTATTAAAATACAATTTGCAGAGTTTACGGGGGCGGTGTTTCGCGGTTGTCGAAGCGATATTCCCGGTCGACGTGACGCGTCGGAATTATTGCGTCCGAAGGGTCGAACGCGGCAAGGTAAAGATTAAAGGGCTGCCACGGGAGCGTTTTATTCGCTCCACGCGGTGGATTATTAACTCGCGAAGAAGCCGTGTGATAAAGTGGCGAGCGAAGCGTGCTCGCGTCGGATCGTTGCTCGAAGCCTGACCGTAATTGGTTATTTCATCCTCGAGGATTCAGACGAATCGCGAAACAATGATTCCATGGTACAACGAGTAGGATCATGTGGTATTTTATGGATTTTACGATTGCAAAAAGAACGTTTGTGCATCGTGTCGTTTCATGATTTCGTTCATTTGATACGCGCGTGCAACGAAACTCTGGCTGTTTCTAGTTCTTCCCCAAAGTATTTTTATTGCTCTGCTACTTGCTGTTAATGGTTAGAGATAAACGAAGGATTTAGAGATACAACAGAGGATAAACGTAAGTTTGAAATATAGCCGATACGAAAGGACATTATAATTCTACAAAACGGAAAAATGGTTGGAAAGCTGAACGCTAGTCTTACAAAATAAAAAGAAGGTCGTAAGATGAATGAATACGGTAATTAGTAAGATAATGAATAAGATGGTAACAGGAAAATAAGGACACAGATCGTTGCAAAGAAAAAGACACTTACGAAACGAAAAGAGGATTTGAAAGGTAAGAAAATAGAGGCAAATTATTATGCAAGGGCACTTTGTTTCAGCAGAAGACTTTATTTTCTCAGAATTTTAAATTTTCTGTTTCAACTAGAAGAAATTGTTCATTTTTTAAAGACGTTCACTTACTAGTTCACTGCTGTTATTAATTGTTAAATCACTACGCTGTGAAAATGAAATTCGTCTCATTTCATTAAGTCGAATAAGAAAAGACAGGAAATTAAATTCAACAAGAAATTCTAAAAAAACCATTTCTTAAACGGAATATATTGTATACCCACAATTTGCAAATTATATATACACTCGATCGAGCATAACGTAACTCCTCGTTTTATCGATATTGCCAATTTTAATGACGAAGAGTTCAGCAAGTTCGCATCTTAAACGGGTTCGCGTGAAACGAGAACGAAACACGATGGCAATAACGCGCGGCGTAATTGGCGTGAAGCGCATCTGCTCTCGCGAATACGTGTGTATGCTCGTGATGCGGAATATTAATGAGTGGGATGGACGGGCGCGGATCCATCGGTCGTTCGTGCGCGAATTATAATGCGACGATGCGGGCACGGTGTTTGCGTGTATTTCACCGAGTGAATAGCAAGCAGCCAGATTGTGAAAAGTTCAAGCGTCGTTTCGGCCTCCGCAACGATTTTGACTGGGTTGCGTAACCGTTCGCGGAAAATTCAGACTTCGTTCAACGACGAGGTAATTTTATTTCGATATGGTTGTCTATAGACTGAAATGTCTATCTTATTAATGTTGTAATATGAATTTAACAAAAATTTCTTTCTTATTGGTGAAGAAATTGCTTGCAGAGCGAGAAGTGTTTCCGATTAGAGGAAAAATGTTCTATTTGCAATTTTCTTACGAAGGAATTGAGAGAGTTGGTGTGACTTTCAAGGTAGAATTTTATATTCTATGAATTTTAGGTTTTTATAAACTCGATACTTTAGCTTCCATTAATTTGCCTTAAATGTAACATTTATTTTATGTCTTTTTTACGAGTCATTAAATAATTTAAAGAATATAAAAATACATAAATATTTCATAGAAGGACGTTGAAACGATCAAGTAAACACTTAATCGATTGAACTTTTTAATTCACATGCGAAAGATAATACAACAAAACGATAAATAATATTGCTGATTACATCGATCTCGCATAAATGAATTTATTACGCAATCTAATACGAAATAACAAGAACTTGTCTCATCGATCCATTTTACAAGCTCGCCATTCCGATTCCATCGAGATCGACTGATAATTCCGCGACCAAGCAATACTCGATCCCCTGTTTGCGTACACTTTTCCGATCAAATAGCGTATCGCCACCTGCGATTCGCGCAAACAAGATCAATACCCAAAAACATTAGCAAACGGTCCGTAGGGCTAATAAGCGATGGAACATCAGTATCAGCGTGACGCTATTTACTGCAACAACGACATTAAACGATATTCACGTATCTGTGGACTTAGCACGACATTATTGATAGCGACCAACGTTGGCAAACAATGCAGGTATTAACGTATAACTCGGAGAACGTTATTAATACTCCATCAAGTTTGCGAATACACATCTATTTACCTTTAGGTGCGAAGTTTATTTTATTCTAATTGAGTAGAAATTCATTTAGGGTTGAATTTTAGAACAGAAACATTTGTTTAGAAAAAAGAAAAAATATTTGCATAAGAAAGTCGTGGAGGATTTTCAAAATAGGGGATCTTGATTTATAATATAAATTAAGAGATTTATGCTTGTAAAATGAAGAACGTCATAGATTAAAGAATCTTTTAATTTTTTACCAACGAATTATTTTCTCTAATTCTTTAGACTTTATCATTGAAGCCTGAAGCAACGTTACGGAATGAAAAATATAACAAACATTCGAAAAAAAGCATTTCTATATCGGTTTAGAAAGTAGATAGAGAAAGATAAGGTAAAATATTTCCATATTACGCAATAGATGATAATTTCTGAAAAGTATTAAGAGTAATCAGGAATATATAAAAAAAGCAATACTTAAGTATTGAAATAATTATTTCTAAAAATTCCACTAATCTAATTGATAAAAATATGCACTTGTAAAAATATTCACGGTATAATCGTATTATTTTGAAGAAATAAATATTGGAAGATGACAGTTCTCCCGCAACGACGAAAAAATCGTGGATTTACGAATCGACAGATTGAAGGGTCGAATTAAGGTAAAATCATCCGCTAATGAAAATGTCGACATCGCATTCCGACGGTGATGTCGTGGGACTCTGCTTTCGTTGACACTGATCGAGGCGAATCTGGTGAAAAGGTCAAATTATTTTACGAATTGTCGCCGTACCGAGCTCGACCAGCACCATGGCTATTATGCAGACTGCAATTTCACCTCCAGCGTGCTCTGAAAAACGCCGAATTGTAAATCTCGATCGTGCCCGGCTCGTAATAACTTTATCGCGTTGCAACACTGAATTCGCCAAGAGAATCGCTTTCCAGTGACGAAATTTTTAGTGACATAGGGCTGTTTGTAATGAGACACTTGGTGATGCCGGTTAATCACTTTATCGTTGCTTCATGGTCTATGCTGTAAAGGGATATATAGGTTGAACCGTGACGTGTATGCGGTATGATTTTTAACGTCGTGAGTTTTCCACACGGTTTCATTTTCACGTTCATTTGGCGTTTAAAACGGAGTACAAAAGGATTCTATGACAGTTTAAGCATTTATATTTGATCAGCTTGAGCGTTTATAACGCGATTGTTAATATTAGGCATGATTAAATACATTTACTTTTCTCTAATTTATTCCATTCCGTTGTAATTTCCTGGAATTTCAAACAAAATGAAAGCCTTGAACTTTGTATTCTTGTGCCACTCTGCGAACTTTAAACTTTCTATTTCATGAAAATACATTCGCATAGCTGAAGCAAATTACAAATTCCTATATGGTGGATATATTCTAAAAGCATCAAGGAATCTGGACGAACCTAGCCAATCTTAAAAGTGTCGACTTAATTACGATCAGAATTAACATCAACCACAGAATATATTACTATTTCAAAGAAAAAGTCGACAAATTAAGAATTCCACTTCCTCCTATCTTGTTTTGTCGATATTACGGATCATAATAATTCAATTTAAGAAATGATGCGAATACAACGCAAGTTCTTCGATCTACAAACGTGTACGTTCGTCGTTGAAAAAAGATCGAGATACGAGTCAATGGAGACTAGTCAGTTACAAATAGCTCTATTGACGGCGTTGTTAATGACTGATAACAGTGATTTGCCGTCGTCGTTTCCTGTTTGTTCGTCGAACGTCACGACCTACCGATAGAAGCGTTCCGCGAACGATCCGGATGAACTCGGTCGGCCATTTAATCCCGTTGCTCAGTTGCGTTTCCTGCTTCGTTCTTCATGGCGAATTATCAATGTCACGTAGTGCTTCCTCAGCAAATCCATTTACCACGCATTGCTTGTTACATGACGTTCTTCGTTCGTCAACCCCTCGCCTTCCTACCCTAAAGAATTTGCAAGATAAATGGTCGGTTCGCTTCCGGATTCCTTGGACCACCCGTGTAGCAAAGCGATGAACATGATCTTTATTCAAAGTACTCCTTTTATGAAAGAAGCCAGCTGCTCCTAGTTGTTTTGTTTAAATAAAAAGCGATTTAAAATGCAGAGTAACGAGGACGAGAGATGCGAGAGTAATAGAAAATGGATGTTCTACAGTAGCCTTTGGAAAAGAAAAATTATTATAAGATGCTGTGAACAAGATTTTAAGGAATTTAAGATATTGAATTATTTGTTCGAGATTTAATAGAAAATTGACTGAATACGAAAAATTGCTGAACTTAATTGATACCAAAATATACATAAGTTACTTTAACAATTTTCATCTCGTTAATACTACACATTCCTTTAATCATTCTAATCCTTGGATTTTCATATTTCAATTTTGCTCTCATTTTAACAAACAAAAGATATTTGTAATGTTTCGAGAAGATGTTTGACATAAAATCGATATCAGGAGAGTCAAGTATACCAATAACAATTTTATCGTGTTTCGTTTGAACTGCGTAAATATTTGTTAATGTTCGAAAAATATTCTTCGGTCTTAAATAAACCGAAAGGCTGTAGCAGGATTAATATTTGAATACTGTAGGCATAAAGAATTAAAAATTTCGAAAATGCTAAAAAAGAACCAAAGAAAATGATGAACGAACAAGTCAAGTTAGAAGATTTCTACTTTGGCCAAAGTACTAAAGAGTGTCATCGAGAACGATGGTTGGAAAGTAGATGCGAAAGATGGATGAGATTTCACGAAGCGACGAGATATTGCGACAAGTGAGTCGGTCCAATAGTTCAACGGCTTTCGCGAAATCAACTCGCTCTCGCCAACGTTACCACACCCGCCGCATTATCGCCGCTGCTGTGAACAACAATCATTGCAGTTGTCAACGGCCGTCGTCGTTGGCTCTCTCGTCGGGCTTCTCTCTGCGTCGACGATGACAACACCTCGTCGCGAGTCGACACGCGGGTTTTATCCATTCCGCGGCGTGCACCGTTACAAAACGCTCTCGCGTCCCAAAGAATCCGTTTGTAGTCGCGGCGAAAGTCGACTCTGTAATTCCTTCGCGGCAAATGTAACGTTGTCGATCGCATGGGAAAACGACGATACGACCATTTCTGGCTGGAATGACAGAGGTTCCTTTTTCGCTGAGATTTTATCGATCGTTTTGAGAATCAATTAAAAGGAAAATGACCGCATTTTTTGGCAGCTTGGATAAATAAAAAAAAGGGTATTTAGGATTTAAGACTCAACTTTCAAATATTTGAAGAATTCATAACTATTATACTATTGTTGGAGATAATTTACTTTCTCATTCCCGATGAGACGTACGTGTACAGTGGAGTGTAAAGATTTTTCGGTCAGAATAAATTGTTAACTTTATATTCGTGAAGCGACATGTAGAGGAATTTTATGTAATATAGGGTTTAAAGATACGATAAATAAAAGCGAATAGTATAATACACAAATGCCGTTACATGTATAATTGTATAATATTATTTAAAATTCTTTTCCACTTTCCACTTTATAAAATGAAAGATCTACCTGGCCAGAAGCTTTCTCACGTCATCCTGTATGAAGATCACAGAAAAAGGCTAAAATTTCATCTGAAATTTTCCCTGTAAGAATAATTACATTTTTCTCTTTCTATACGCAAGCAGTTTTTAAATCAAACACTTTGACAACTATTCTTGAACTGCTACGAGTAGTTTTGTCAAACGTGCTATATGTATGCTCCTTTTGGAAAGAGTTTGAAACCTTTTTCAAACAAAGTCACCGTTTAAACGAAAAACGAGCACAAAGTAATTTTTACAGAATTCTAAAGCATGCACTGCCTCATCACCTTGAAAACTTTTAATTAACACAAGAGCAGCAAAACCATGGCGACAAAAAGAAAAAGTTCATCGTGGCTAGAGTCAATCTGTGAGGAAAAGTAAAAAACTGTAACTGGAACGGTGGATTCAATCAGCCATTTTTTCGCACAACGAAAACGAGCTTCGTTTAATCCCGGTGGACCAGTTTTCTCCAGAGACAATTAACGTAACCTCGCCGCCGGAAATTGAAAGCGACGAACACGGAAGCGAACTCACAAGGCGAGGTTGTTGCAAGGTTTCGTTACGTGGCTTACCGCGGTTATCAGTAATTCGGCTAGTTTCTATATTTTATTTTTCATCGTGAGTTTCGTCGTATAGTCACGCGAAACGTTACGGTAATTAAAAGTGTCACGAAAATAGTCGAGAGACATACAGATTTTTAAATAGACATTACGAACTAATTTTTAAATAGACATATTACAAATAGATAATACCTGAACTCACTAATACTGTTAGCGAAAGTTTACAAGTCACAAATTACAAGTTGTCAATTTCAATATATTTTCTTACGATATAGTAACAAATTTAACACCAGAACTAGTCTATCTGTAATATGTATTTAAATATTCTATACATAAATCGTTATGATTATGTTTCTATCGAAAATCGATATTAGTTTTAGCAAAGTTTTACCAAAATATCTGTGTTTTTAGTAATTCTAAGAGAAGAACATCTGACATCGGTTATTTTGGTATGTTTGGTAGTTTTGGTGTTAATAATGAAATAAATGAAATTTTAGAAGTAAATTTTATACTACTTATTATTATTATTATTATGAAATATAATTAAATATAACCAACTTAAAACCTAAGATTATCTAATTATTCTCTTTGCAAGTGTAAAATTTCAAAATTATAAAAACGGACTTTATAATGCAGTTGAATTCTGCAAAAGTATGTTGTAACCATTGCATCCACTTGTAATATCTGCATTTCTATGAACGACCGATTATCATCATTGCTATAAGCAAACGTCGAGTAGAAAGCAGAAGCATCTAACGAAAATAAAGTCCGGAAATTGCGTAACCTTACCTGATAAAAATAGCGACTATAAAATCGTTGCCAGGCCCGAAGAAAAATTAATTACTTAATCGAAATCCCCCATGACTGCAACGTCGAGACGATTCCTCCTGAGCCTTGTGTCACGCTGTAAAATGGTGAAAGAAAAAAAAAAAACGAAAATAGACGAGACAGTTGCATCGGATAAGTAATGTTAAATAATTTAACGAGCTATCGTGATGTTTCTCTGATATTACGTCGGTACCGCACATAAATAAAATACTCGACCCTGAGTGGATATTATGCAACCGTTTTGCGGTATTCCCCTTTAGACGGATCCTATTCCTTTCTTGTTTCTTACATTTTTACAATTTGTCTTGTCTTGATAGAGTGTTAGGCGCTCGACGGGACAATGGAAGGTGATTTCACGCGATTTAGCGAAGGTTTACAGAGATATATCTAACATTTTCATACTAATAGAAGAATCCATCAAATAATTTCACGAGTTCCTTTTTCCAACTTATTAGTTTTTCAATCTTCAAGCACCATAGATTCTGTGATCGTCTTCTTTTTTTATATAGTGTTTGCCTCGACTCCTAAGAATTCCTATATATGTATAGAGTTCTTACATATATACTATTAAGACACGATGGCTCGCAAATGTGTTCGTTCACCTACCATAGACAATTTTTAAGTGCATATTGTGAGTATTCTATAAAACATTTTGATATTTCACTATCATTATAATGAGACGCGAAATTATGAATTAAATATTTTGCAACTTGTGTATACATTTTCAGAATCGTTAACAATTTTCCCAACATAACCATGATAGTAGCGTGTCGCCACTATATATAATTGATACTAATGAAATTTCCAAGTGTTTCGTATAACACACGTAATATGTCCATGAGGGGTGTCGACAAGGGGTACGAATACTTTCGCTAGCCACAGTGCGTGCAAAGTATCATTTGACTCCTTTCATTTCATCAATCTATGAAAACTATCAACGAGAAATACAACAATTCACAGTAAGTTTTACATTGATAGTAGGATCATACGATGAAATACAAAGTCTACAAAAAACTCAACAACGTTACTTAAGTTTATTTCACGTTCAGACAATATAGCTTAATAATAGCTTTCTTGCAAAAAAAAAAGAATTCTCCTTATTCCTTTTGCTTGCATCACCTTTACATTTACGACAACGACGATTGTTCGGAAGAAGAAAATGTCGAACAACAAAACCTTTACATGCATTCGTGTCGATCGATCCGTTCCGTAGAATGCAAGGAATTGTCGGCACGCAAAGTGCACTGTATCGCGAATGAAAAGGAATCCGCATGAACGATTGCAACGTTGTTCCACGTTGAATAATTGCTTAGGCACGGATACGCTGGCAAATACTTGAATACAACAGCTAATATATATTACACCATACAAATTACCGAATAAATTTCGTACTAGAATAGACGCCACAAACAAATGAATCCGTGCTTCACAAGATAACAGGCAGCATCATTGTTCATTTCAATTTAACTCGTATATAATTTCTCGTTGATTGAATATTATTCCCTTCGAGTATTCGCGTTTCGAATCAGCTAACTGGTAATTTAATTATTTATTTGTTATAAATATATAAATAAAAAAAGTAGAGCAAATTCTCATAAATCGAAAGTTAATTTCCTGCATCATGTGTACTTTAAATCATCTAACTCTTTAGCTTTTGGGCAGTGTGAATCTTTAAATTTGAAATAGAAATTATAGAAATAATGGTGCAGAAAATATTTGAAAAGAAGATAAGAAAATATATTGAAAATTGCTTTTTTCAAGTACCTGTAATCATCGTTGTAGATTATCCAATGAATGATTCAATTTATGGATAACTTGAAATAGAAATCATAGAAATAATCATCGCAGAAAATGTCAAGAAAGAAGACATAAGTTCGAAGATACTTCCATAAAAGGTACATGTGTACACATATATTACAAGAGAGAGATCATATTTGTTTGAACTATCTGTGAGTTATCGATCGAGAAAGAATCCTAGCTACTCGATAACAGGTGAATCACGTATGAGGCGAGGTCGTGCAAATTGATCGTAGTCGTAACAGAACGTCACGTTCCCATTGCTTGCGTCCTGTCTGTAAAATGGAACGCGGAACCTTGACACCGCGTTGACAGAACTCATTTAAAAAAGACAAGGCACCAATAAGGAAAAATAACAGAACTCCTTGTTCTACTTCTCTTCGCCTTGTTCCGATACTATAAGCTTCTCATAAAAAAGGAACAGATCATTATTACGACAGTTATGGTATTTTTGTTGCAGCTAATTAAAATAATTTAAGAAACTAAAAGAAAAAATATCTAGATCATGAGATCATTGTTTAAATCTTATTTACAATATTTTTCTTTTATTATTTATTTCTTCTTCTATTAAGAACGTGACTGCTATCAATATTTGTTGATACATTGACTCGTTAAGTTTTATCAAAACTGCCAGTTATAAAAGAAGTAATTAAAGTTATCCACAAAATTTAAACATTCTATTTCTATTCATTAATTAGTTATTTCTTTTGCCTCAAATACAAATGTAAATGTCTGTTAATCAAATTGATTTGTGAGTGTTGTATAATACCTGTCAAAATTCTGTGACTCGAGAAGAGAAAATTATAAAGATTTACGATAAACAGTCCCATATTTCAATGATTTCACTCAAATGAAATTCTACTTTAATTACGTACATAATTTATATTTGTAGCGAAAGTTTCATTAATTTCCTTTTGTAAAGCACATTGCATACTTTAATGTCGCGACTTTATGGCTCATAAAAGGCACCTAACATCGTAGGAACGTTGAAAACATCATGTTCACACATAGTCTAAGATTTATATATAATACTTTCTATTTACCAATGCGTCTATTGTAACAATTTTGGCAATGACAGGAATAGAAAGTTGAATAATAACAAGGGTACTTAAACATCTGTACGATGGATTACAAGATTCACAGGATTCTCGAGGATCATTATCGCGTAGGTCGGAGTTTGTGCATCGAGGAGCAACAGTGGCTTTAATGAGACGGTGAAGACGATACTGCAATCCATTATATAGTTGGTATTCAGTTCTTGATACATAATGTATAAACATTACGAAATATTTCCTCCGATCTTATTATATATTCAGCACTTCCTTTGAATCAGATGCCATTTAGAAAATAAGCTGCTTCCTACGATAAAATCGGAAAATCCAGTGCGCTCAAAGAGACCACGAAGATTCCTTTTATTTACGACAAGTACCACTTGCACTTGAGAAAGAATAGGGAGAAAGAAGTAAATACGTTTCTAGCTTGCTTTTCTTTCCTGAATTTTACTCCCTTTTATCCTCTTCTAACAGACTTTCTTATGTGTTCCACTTTTATATGTTATATATCATGTAAAAATAACTTTTAAATTTCTTGAAAAGGAGTTTCTAAGGGATTAAATAAATTTTGTTATTTTATATATCGATAAATAGATGCAGTGTGTTGTTATATGAAAAATTGGTACTGAACGATACTGGAATATTGGTAGGGTCATTGATCGACGCGTTTTATCGATCGCGCAAATATTATGTTCGATAATAGTTGCGGGCATATGTGTGTATACGATGACAGAACGTGTGTGCTCACCTTGACACACTGGCGTGCCGATTTGTAGCATAGTCATGCGCGTCCCGGGCTCCAGACAACAGTCAGCCGATAATAAAAATTGAGGCTAGCTGGTCTAATTACGGCATTTGCGTTACGCGTGCTGAAAGATACCGAAGTTGCGAAATAATTCCGCGAAACGCTTCGCATTGTCCCGAGGACGATACTCGAGCTTCAATGCCTCTCGTGAAATTTCGCTTAATATTTCATACTTATAAAAGTTTACTTCCTTCATAGGTAGGTAGTTCGAAAATATCAGATCGTACGAAAGATTTGTAGCGAAAGTTTATTAAATCCTTATGGAATTGGATTCTTTTGCCATTTATAATTTGACGACTCTTTTCTCCAAAAATTGTTTCTCTTTTTCAACGATGAATTTCTTTACACAGTTTTTACAAGAGTAATTTAAACTCCTGGAGTATTTAAATTCTTGTCCATGTCGTTTGAAAAGTTTCACAAATACCACAACAAATCATAATGAGACTGATATATTCGCTGAGTAAAACAGATAGAGTTAAACCTTATTAAATGCATTCTATATCAAAGTAGCAACACTTTGTCCATTTAATATTTCAGTCGTAAGCTCGAAATTAGTCAGATTGCTCCTGATTAACATATTGCCTCTTAAAAACTACAAACTCCCACATAAAACTAATGAGAAGTGATTCTCAAAGTTAAAGTTTCTTTAGCCAGTAAACCAGACGACCAACACGCCCCCCCTCCAACCCTGTAAGGGAAACGGAAGTCGGAACACGTACACGACGAGCCAATAAATCTCGGTAACGGAACGAGAGGTCCCGTTCGCAAAACACGGGACGAAATTAACCCGCGATTTCCCGCTACGTAAATCAAAGCGGCGACGAGCACGAAGGGAGCCCCGAAGGCGCGTAAAACCAAGCGGAGTTTTCCGGAATAAGTTGGAGAACCGTTTCGAGACTCGTCGCCAGGCCCGCAGGTGCAATTGCAATTAACCAAAGACGTCTTGGAAATTGAATTCGCGCGAAAGGTAAAGAAACAAGCGCGTTCCCTTACTTCTCACCCCTTGTCTACCACAATCCACCACCTTTTATCCTTTTCTCTCTTTAATACTTTCGTCTTGTATATACTCTCTTCTCTGCGCTTTTAGCTTGTTCACCGAGGCAGAGAGTCGTCCAGAAACCAATCTGGCGAGTGTAATACAGGGTGTCATAAAGGAAGTATTACTATTTTGTTTATAAATCAATTTTTAACGAAGCAGCATAGATCTACGTATAGGTTTGTTAACATGTGTATCGCTCAGAATAACAGCGATGTATCTACAATTTTATTACAATAAAAACAAAACCATACAGCATACGTGTTCGAGACAAGGCTAAAGTATCGGTATGATGAAAATGAATTATCTGCATATATACTATTTTTATTGTACTAGAAGAGATGATATACATATACATTGCCAATATTGAACGTTTCATAAAAGCTTACTTTTCTCGAGCAATCAATAATGGAAGTTACATCACTGTGATTTTGAACCACTCATATAATATACAGCAGCGAGCAAAAGAAAGTTTTAATTTAATTTATTTGTGTATATAGATATATTGGCAATTTTTATATTACATATTTTTCACCATATTGCTTGTAGTCATCTATTGTGGAGTATGTGCTATGCGATATCTATTCTCTTCTCATTTCGAATAAAATTCTGTTTCGTACGATTATCGTATTTCCTGTGTCACTTATATTTAAACTTTCTTTAGTCTGCTACTGTAAATAATTTGCATTGTATTTGTTCAACTTTCGTGGCGAATATTATCATTCAACTGGTCAACCGTGGTTGACTTGCTTACAGAAACGTTCTGTTTTTATACAACCTCAAAGACAAAAAACCGGATCCGTTAAATCAGACGAAGGAATAGTTTCAACGATCGATTTTGATAATAACATTTTGTTGCTGCAACACGCTGTTGCGACGTCAACACTATATATGACTGTCATCACGAAGTTGCTATAATATCAACAGAAAAAAAAAAAATGATGAAACAGAAACGTAACGCTTCTTTTATGGCACCCTGTAGAAAACCCACGCGAAAGAAAGGTGAGGAGGACAAAGAGGAAGCGACAGAAACGGAAGAACAAGGTAGACAGAAAGAAGAGGACAAGAGCTTTCAGGTTGTTGGAAATGCGATATCAAACGGTCGGAGAATGGTCGAGGGATATTACCAGCGGGGGTAAAACAAAATACCAGCCATGCAGCTACACTTGAACCAGAAGGTTCGAGCGAAGCTTGAGATTTCAATTCAATTTCCAAGCTCGGTCAACGTAAACGCGTGACTCGACCGCGTGCAATCGAGGGAGAGATTCTCGTTTCTGAAAATTTTATGAAACGAGGTTGAGCGGGATTAAGTGTTCATGTCGGTACGCAAGAGATGCTCGCGGTTACCTGGGAAACTTTGAACCTTGCCTACTCAAACATCTGTTTGTTCTTGCCTTCGCCGGTGTTGGAAAATGGAAATCGAATAAACGTTCGATTATTCCATGCGAATGTGTTCGGCGTTTGAATTTCGCAGAGAATCGATTCGGGAAAGTGGCGATAGGTGTGGTTACGTTTTATGACTGTTTTCACGCTTCAGGTGGCTAGAAAGTTGGAACAAAATTGGAGGTTCGTTTCTGCCACTAATTGGAATTTGTGTTTGCGAAATGGTACGTGGAATATTCGATTAGACGTCGAATTTTAGATGTAGATATCTTGCAGCAGATATATCACTATAATTTCAAAAAAGTGTTCGAAAGGATATTTATTAATATTTGTAGCTGCGAAACATACAAAGTTTTAGAAGTCGTACGTCATAGTTTGATATTTGAACCTAATATTGTACTAT
The DNA here is from genome assembly GCF_011952205.1 of Bombus bifarius. NCBI lineage: Eukaryota > Metazoa > Arthropoda > Insecta > Hymenoptera > Apidae > Bombus > Bombus bifarius. The sequence goes on from NW_022884488.1 coordinate 758,368, forward strand.
ATTCCCTCACAAATCATTGTTTCATTGACACGTTAGCCTTTATGAGGGGTGAACTGTGCACTACGTGTTTCGCCAGTAACAGCCCTTATTTCGACTCTACGAAGGATATCATAAACAATGTTACTCTTAAACGCAATATTTATTACTTTATTACTATCCGCCGTTAAGTGACATAATAATCATCGTCGACTATAAAAATTAGATATCAATCATCAAATTCCATAGAAACAGAATTTCATATGCACCAATCTAATATAAGAATTCCAAGACTTAAATTTAAAGTAAAGCATTTAGGAATCCCTGAACGAAATTCATATTCTGCTACACTTCGCGCAAGTGGCACATTTTCGCGTAGTCGTAGCTAATAGCTCGTCAATTTCTTTGAAGGACGAGTGAGGGAAATTGAAGTGTGTTAACGCATCGTGCTAAGTGTGTAAGTATAAATAAGGTGTAAGTACTTACTTGCTCGCGATAATTTTGGTCGCGCGCAATTCGTGCCATACAAAGAACGTACGTAACGCGTGATCAGTAGGATCATGTTGACAGGTTGTTTTTCGTGCGGGGCAGCCAGCTACGCTCGTTAAGGTCCACAGCTGAAGACAACGCGTCGTGAGTTCGAATCCTCGGCATACGATGTTCACACAAAGGAAGGAAAAACCAAAATTTCTCTTAGAAGTAACATACAATAGGCAAGCGGCCAGCCCTCCCTTGCGTGTGTTGGTGTACTTTCTAGGAGTGCTTGGTTAAGGTGCTTGGCATTAAGCACACAGGAGCTTCGATGATATATCAACTTCGCACTGGTCTACCGTCCCGTCCGTGGAGGTTTTAGCCGGTAAGAATCCGGCACTACCTGCTGCCCGCCCCTACGGGTGGTAAGGTGTCTATGAAGATTTCCTCCACGTAAAAAAAAAAAAAATTTTTTTATGCTCGTGAAGGAGCGAGCAGAAAGGAACAGAAGAAGCCATCGCCATCCCAACGGACCACGACTAGAAGGAGCGACAGCGCTAGGGGCAATGCCCCTCCCCCTAACGCCAATTCAATAGGCAGGAATTATTAGGACTGGCTCAAACAAGAGGAGTGCAACAGAAGTTAATTCATAAGAGGTTCCTGGAGCACTCCTGTCATACGCCTAGGATGGTCATCGTGGAGTTTTAGTCGGTAGGAGTCCGACACTACTCTGCTGTTACGCGATTATTAGAACAGCAGAGTGTCCATGAGGATTTCTCCACGTACAAAAAAAAAAGGTTGTTTTTCGTGACATTTGTGGCGCTTATTCGCGAATTAGCGCACGAGCCTTGGCTCAATTTTTTAGTCGGTGTCGCCGTCGTGCAAATATTTGCGAGAGCAACAGAACTGCCACTTCTTCTTCCTTCTTTTTCCCCCTTTTCACTCATTTTTCCATTTTCAAACTCACCACACTGCTACATCCTCGTTTTCGATTCTCTTTTGGTGCACAGTTGCAGCTTTGACTCCCATCTTTTTTGAATTTTTTCGACGCGGTTTGCTTTTGCCAAACGACTGCCAGAGGTTTGCCAGCAACCGAGTTTAGGCTCAGATTTTTTGATGTGCAGTGCTATGATTGATTTTGTGTATGTGAGGATTTAATAATTGCGATGAATGATATTTCATGTATTTAGTTTTCTTTGATATATTATCTTTCAAATGATTTATTAATTTATCAGATGTATCATATTTTTTGATTTGAATTGCAGGACCGTAGATAATATAGAGTTTGATTCAGCAAATTGAAGTTTCATATGCGCGGATTTTTTATTTCTGTAGCTACAATTCGTGTATAAATATTTGCATTTGAATTGGTAAAATTATTCTTTGAGGTATAACTTTTACCAAATGAACAGCCATAGCAACGTAACAGCTTCATTGTAGCTAACAAATTCAAAATTGCTTAATGTAAACTGTACTGAAAAAAGGATTGACTAATGAACGTAATCTTCTCTGTATTTTTCTCTGAATATGCCAATATACGCAGTAAACGTATTTTGTACTGAATGCAAAATAACCATGTATTTTGAATTATAGAGAACACATTTTTTCATACACGGAAACTTGCTGTTACGAAATTTCAAAATAGAAGCTTCGTCGTGACCGCAAACGAGTTCTTCTCAACTATGGAATTTGTTATCGCCGCAAATATGTCTCTACTTCCGCGAAAACATAACGGCCAGCTTCAAAGCCCACTAACGAGTTTGCACCCGATGCGATAATTGCCTACCGGCCTCGCCGTTGTTGCGTTTCCGCTATTGTTGCTCTCGATAGACGTTTAAAACGCCAGAACAATTACGCCACAATGTAATGAGGAGAATCTGACTTCGACAGTCACATCATGTCTGTATTATTTTATTTTCCTTTTCTGTTGTAAACGTACAGAGTTTGTTGCTTTACAAAACGAATGCCTATAGAACTTAATTTAACGTGTTGGTCAACTTATAAAAATGAATTATTTAAATTTTCTTCAAATTGAATATTTCCCTGTTCTATTTCTCTAGATTTAAATTATTAATTTTAGTCACACTACTTGTTTGCAATTATTTATTGTTGTTAATATCGTTGCTATATTATAAAGTAACAGTTAGTCGTAATTTATGACTGTCGTCGCATGTAACTTAAAAATGTCAAATATAACAATCAACTACTTGTAAATTAAACGACTTTCAAGTTTCTTTGTCTTATTAGACATATGGTGCAAGAATAATACCGTAACTCGTCAAATTTCACAAGGTGTTGCTACAGATTTTCATGTTATCATACTTTCTCCTTAAAAAGACCAGCAACCATATTGCGGAGCCTTCAGTCGCTCAAAACACAAATGCTTCTATCACATCAAAAAGCGCCTCTCCTAATAAATACCTATTTTGCACAAACGTGGTACAAATTCCGTCACAACACGTGCAAGCCATCTTAACGAACAGTCCGATCCATCGCTTTAATCTCTTTGACGTTTCCTAGGCGAGGTATACTCATCGAAGATAGGATTACTTCCCGCAGAAAGGAAACAGATGAAAACGTGAATCATAACTGAAGAAAGAAGAAGAAGAGGAAGAGGAATAGGGAGAAGAAGAAAAAGAAGATGAGGATGAGGATAGAGAGAGACATCACAGAGATGGATACAGAGTTGGTAACCAACATATTTACAGGCAGTAGGCGTATTTATGGTGCGTTACGGTTCTGCAGCCGTTTACACGGGTAATTATGTTTGGCTTGAATTAATGCGCCGTCCCATCTTTCACGATGTTGCTCGTCGTTGGCCCCCACTGAAAGAAGCTATCGGCCCGGGCGCACGCAAACAGGTTCTTAACCGGCCTCACCAGGCGGAAGGCGGTCGACCACGGTTCGTTAATCTACGTACACACCGGGTTCCCCGTCGTTCCATTCAGTAATCGAGAGTGAACGTTCTGAAAGGACTCGTAGTCCACCTGGCCCGCGTTCATTCGCGGTACCGTTCGTCGTGAACAAACCACGGTCGACTTGCTTGCTCGACGATGACGAAGATGATGATGCTAGATCTCCATGATGGGAATAAAAAGTAATGCAGGAGAAATAAAATTGCGAGGACGGTGTGGTCACAGCTTTATGATTTTTCCGGCACTCCTTGTGAGGAAATATTAAGAAAAGAGATTGATCGGTACATTCATAAATGTAGTATTTATTACATATTTCTTCTTAAACAGACTGGGGTTAGGATTTCTATATTTTTTGAATTATTCATGATAACGATGAAGATGATGATGCTGATTCCTTATACTGGATATAACACATGGAGCAGAAGGAAAAGGAATTTTGAAGAACGGTTTCTCATATTTCTATGGTTTCTATGATTGCAGTTTTATGCAACTCATGAATATTAAGTAGAATCTATTTAATGTAGACATTAAGAAGGGAGATTGATCGGTTCATTCGTAGATACATTATGACTTTCAAGAAAATCGTTTCTCTATTATTCTAAATTATTTATAATGGCAAAGATGATGATGCTAGCTCTTCATAATGGAAATTAAAAGTGGTAGACGAGGAAAAGAAATTGTTGACCGAGAAACCTTTTTCGTCGACCAAAGCTGAAAAGTTTCAATTGATTCCCGATATTAATCAAGAGTAATTAAAGGCGTCATTTGGTCGATGGACATAGCAGAGACTTTTGGCAGCAGAAGAGAGGAAGATAATCTAACGGGAGATGCGCGCAGACCTTATTAACGCTTGCGATTAGCACGTGGACCTGAATTGAAACGGTCGTCGTGAAAATTCCGCGGCTCGTTAACGCTTGTTATCAGCGCGTAATTACGCGTCCGTGTGACGAGAGATTTATGTAAGAATCTACAAAGAGCCGTTTATCCAACCTTGCAACGAAGTCAAGAGACTAACTAATCCAAACGAGTCGAGACGGATTCAATCGTGGCCAAATTTTGTGTATACTATTGGCTATCGCACACTTTATAACTTGGAAATTCTATGTGTTTCTTTCAGATTGTGGACGAAATTTTAGAATATGCATATGGTTTGAAAGAACACCTAGAAGTTTTAATGTTAATTCTTCCATTTTATGCTCATATATGAATTGATGTTTCATTTAAACATATATATTTTGAACACAAAGAAGATTCTCCTTTTAAAACTCACCTAATTGTTATGTATAAGACTAATTTTTTATTTTAGACAGCAATTATTATTTTAAACACTTATTTAAATTCATTGACAAATACCCACTAAGAAATAGAAAATTTATCAACGTATGTCCACCAACAGATATGTCTGTACGATAGAAAAATTTTAATAGCCTTAATTTTTATACTGATTCTGTTCTTTATTATTTGGAGAAATTTTCAGAGAAGCTTTTACTTCATATTGATACTTCATATCTAATTCATATTGATAGACAACATCTTACCACTGAAAGTTCAGCTTACACTCGACTCGGTTTCTCAAACTCGTCCGGTCGATGAGCTCAGAATCATTCGGTTCCACGAGCATTCCGACTATAAATCCTTCCGTAGAAATAATTAGGCACAAGCAACAAAAAGGATAAATAAACGCGACGCCGAAGGACGGAGGCGGTGAATTGTATGAAACGTAATTGCAGGGAGAATTCACGAAGATTGCGATGATTGTTATGCAACGTGCCAACAGTAATAATAATTTGGGAAGCTGTTTCTGGCACGTATTCGTGCATATTTTAGACACGCGTAAATTTATATTTGCCCCGTACAAACGCTCCGATAAAATACTAAACATTTTCAGCCAGCGATCGGTATGAATTATTCATTATAATAAACATACTTTTGAAATGTATAATTCTGCACGATTAAATGACCATTTATTAAACGACTAAATATGTAATTATACACGATTGAATCAAGATTGTGAGAAGTTTCGAAGAAATTGACCTAAAATTAATATCAAAATTTACGACATGATTAATTCTCTTGTACTAGAGAATCTCTGAAAACAAACTTCTCTTCAACAAATAATGAGTCTTTTCCAAATTAATTAAACAAAGATAGACGATATTTATACTATTTTGTATACTAATTTGCCTTTATGTGCACTGTTTACTATTATTTTATTATATTTCCAACGAAAAAGTTCGTCAGTTAAGAAATCCATATATTGGTACATGTAAAAAATTGATAAGCTAAATGTAAAATTTGATTTCTCCACAGATGAACAAACAAATATTAAATTAGCAAGAAGAACAGTGAAAGGACTACACAAATTACTCCAAATTTATATAAATGATTTGTGGAATGTGTTTTCTTCACGATACAAATTATCCACTATCAGTAGAAAAATACGATCGATCAAACCAAAAATAATCGTTGCTTCTTAAACTTCTGCGAGTAATCGAAAATTGAACGAATAAATTATGGAGACGACGATCGATTTCCTGTTTGCTAGACTTTAAAAATACACACAGCGATCGTTGAAGGGGAAGGGAAGAGTAACATGGTAGAAGAGGCCCACGTAAGCAAAACAGAACATCATCCGCGTTCTAATGAGGGTCGGGTGGTCGGTAGCAGGGGTGGCATTTGTTACTTTTATCGTCGGGCTTCCGACACGAGCCCGAAATAATTAGCATTTTAATGTATGTATCTGCTTATCTAGGCGACGGCTAGTTGCTCGGCTCGTAGTTTTGCATGTTAATCTCTATGGGAAATTACATGCACCATTGCACCATCCGGCGACAACACCCGAAACTACTTCGACGACGTTCTATTTTGTTCGTCGGGCATTAAACGAGATCCCGATTCCCCAACGTGATTCAACTGGCAACGCTTCTTTTCGAAAGTACGTAAAGCAGTTACCGAAAGTTCCCTCGCCTGCCTGTGAAATGCAGTTAAACGAGTTTATCTGGATTTACCGTGAAAAGTATGCCGTGAAACGATGTTTCGCTTTACGGTGAACGGGAAAGGGGATGAAGCATTCGTGTGAAACAGAAATAAGAAACGTTGTTAAAGAATTGTACCTTTTTTACACGTTTTGTCATTTGAGTATCCTCTTACGTACCAATTCTGCGTTTTTAGGATAATTCATTGATCGATACGGGATCTTGGTTTTTTCATCGTGAGTGTGAAGTTTTAATTAATTCATAAATCCAGTGTTAGAAAGTCAGACGTGACTGCATTCTAAATTACAATATGATAAGTTTGCCTTATAAAGAATGTTACAGCGATTAACGTCACCTTTTAACGACGTATTGGAAGTATTTTATAGACATTTTTACAATCAGCTTTGACAGGTCTTGGTTTTAATAAAGCATCTAGGGTTTATCCTTTCCCGGGATCTAACGGTGTCTGCTGCTACGCGATTCTCACGTGTAAACTAGCGATAACCACCGTGCAACGTGTCAATGTGATAAAGTGGAATTCTTGGACGACCATACACTACATTTATCTGGACGTTAAAGAAATCGAACGTCTGTGAACTTTCGACTCTGAAGAATTCTATAATTATACTTAAACGGGGAAAAATGAAAACTTATGCACGAATATTCATGTGATACTTCGCCATGGCACAAATTCCTTAAATTAATTTGTCTATGTTAAACAATCAATTTTTGCTTGCAACTTTACTTTCGAAATTTCCACTAAGAAAGAATAAATGAATCATCCTATAATATCCTGTAACATCCTATAATATTCAATCCATTACTACACATTTTCTACCGCATTATTAATCGAGACTATCTAATAAGATAATTTTCATAATTTTATTTTTATATATTTTGATATATTTATAGTAACAATGAATAATATGTAAAAAAACTAATTAATTAAAATACATCGATTCAATATTGTCCTTATCAAAGGACAAAAGGCAAGAAAATTTCCTAACCAATCTAATGGAAAGTAACTAGATGAAAGATATATGATTCGTTGATGATCGAAGAACTTGAGAGAATTGCCAAGAAATTGTTATCGAGCCGTAACTGCGGTAACTTGAAGCTGGTTTTCGAGGAATCCTGCAATTAATAGTTTTAGACGGTGCTTGCCTAATGATAGCTACGGATGGTGACGTTGATTACAGAGTTCGACGAAGTAACGCAGTAACTAACTTGCTACAGGGTTGATTAGAGAGGCACGTCGGTGTGCCAGCACGATAATAACGTGACTACTAATGACGATCGTTCCACTTGTTCCGCGCTAGTCATCGCGATTTCTGACTGTAACTTCTCAGATGTACGTACGATCGACAAAAAAATCGACGAAAATCGATTTCAAGGATTATTCCATGCTCTGACCTTCATCTACCTCGATTGATTTTCTAGATTTGTGAGTTATAAAATAGAAACGCGATTCTTTAGTAAAAGTAGGAAGAACATCGGAGAAAATGTCGTCATTTCTATAAATAGAGTAAAAATGAGAAGAACAAGGAAAAATTTCATGTCGCTGTTACTTTCCTATGATAGAATACTCTAGGATGGTATCCTGATTTTAGATAGAACTGACTGTAATTTAATAATAACTGAATAATCAAAGAAGAACATTTTATGGAACTGCAAGAAATAAGTGTGTTCGTTAAAAATGTAAGACTCGATGATGCTTCGTGGACCAGATCTCCTTAATTGCAATTCACGAAGTCAGACAGGTCGCGAGCCAGAAACAAACTAAAACTGACTACTTAGAATATTTAAAACGATTTTAAATAGAAGTAATAACCTGTTCGATAAGGTTGGTCCAAGAATTTCCTCTATCCACTTCAAAACCTAGAATCATCTGACACTCGGTTGAATCTAACGAATTTGAAAAAAAACCGCTGTATTGATAAAAAAAAGTGTTTCGTAAAACGCATAAGGGTAAACCAGAGACATTTAAGCGGGGAAATATCGAACAGGAGTAAATAAAAATAGTTGAAACCACAGTTAAATCAGAAGATCAGCAATTTTCTATATCAGACATAATCACGTTCCTCGATCGTTGCGCTGTAAATCAACAACGAACATCGACAAGTTCGCCTCTCGGGGATAAATCATCATAACGAAATGGGGTTACGTAAATGTTATCGCGTCCATCCGCTAAAACATTCCTCGTGGTGTTTGTCTAAGCTTGTTGCACGCGATCGAGCTAATCAGAACGAGAGGCCGAGCCATCGAGTTCCATGGGGAGTCGATATACCCCAGGAAAAACCATTGGGGTACCATCGAAACGTGACGTTGAAAGAAATACAGTCGGTATAAATGTAGGTATATATATATATTGGTTACGCAGCGATAAATCAACGTCGAAACGGCTATAGATCGTTTCTGTCCCCACGATTATTGGCCAAAGTATATCGGTGATATTTCATTGCTGCTCGACAACCACTTACCACCCCCTTCCCCTTGATTTCTTTCGAGTTTTTCTTTCTTTTCTGGCAAGTGTCTAACTCGTGAATGTACAAAACGATATTCAAAGATTGGTTTGAGCTTCCTTTCAGTTACATATATATATGCATATATATATATATATGTTTAATGCTTCTTCAATTTAATACTTCAAAAGGAGAGATTATTAGCAATGCAGCACAGTTAACAGGCTATAATTTCAGGTAGAATTTTATAGGTCTCAGGAATTGAAGCAGATTTTGGCAAGAATCCAACAATTCGATCATACACGTTCGCAAGTGAATTGGGTGTCGATAGAGTAGTTTCGAATGTGATTATTTCGATGTTGGTTTTGGATATTGCAGTTTAAGATGGTTAGATGGTAATTAGAAGAAGATAACTCAGACGAAAATAAAGAAACAGGAAATAATTCGACGTTTCGAATTGAAAGAACATTGCGAAATCTTAGAAAAAAGTTCCACGCTCGAACTTCATGAACGAAAGTTCCCAATTCCCAGAAAAAATCAAGTGCTTTTTCCTGTAATTTATTCAGCAGCAATTTAACATGCACGAACCTAACGTATTTAAAAATATCATCTACAACTGCAAAAAAAAGCATAACCCAGTTTCGTCCAATTAAGACGGACGAAATTCACAAATTCACGGCGTCCAACTAATTTTGTCCGTTCAGCCGTTGTCCGCGTATTACTCGCAATTGTTCCGACACGCGTTCATTCCGAGCTGAATGTTTTCGCGCAACGGCCGTGCATTTGCGTCAGCGAGCCGAATATGGCACGACTAGGATTAATGACGAACCATTGCTAATTACGTCGAACGATGGGATGCGGCGCGTGCACAGTAACTTTCGCGATGTAACTGCATCGAAATGTGACGACAGCTACTATAAACAACCGGTTAAATGGCACACCGTATCGGCGATACAACGCGCCATCGTTGATACTTCTCTCTCGTACAAGCGTATTAAATACGCATCGCATTCGCGCGCTTTCCTCACGCACGATTATCCAGAAAGAAGAACAAGGTTATTAATCATTGGCGTCCGTTTGACGTCGAATTGTATTTGATGACTGTGTTTCGTTGGTAATTATCCGTTTTTAATTATACCTTATGCGTAACAAAATTTATTGGAACCGAGTGTTTCCTACTTAATGAGACAGGCTGTCAGCATATTGGAAGGGAAGTAGAAAAATCCAAGTAGAAAATTCTTTCATTTATTAAGTATTATAATAAGTACTATACTTTGAATATCTTAGATTACGGTTACGATGAATGCGCATTCAAACGAATTCGTGTTCTGATGAACGCAGTATGCCAAAGTTAATCGAACACGCATGTAAATTTGTATGAGTTAAGTATTACAGTCTTCAGATGTTTCATTCATTAGTATGTCATGCCAGTTCGACTGAATACGTATCCACTGTAACCATGACTTAATTTTTTATATTCTATAGCTTACATATGTGCGTGACATATACATACATATATATATTTTTTATATATGCGTTGCTACGCGTTCGAATCTTTTTAGAAACGCATAAAAATCCGCAGTTTGTTGATAATTTTCCTAACAAATTTCCCGAATTGAGCAAAATCAAACAACTGCCTCGTTATCACACGGAGTCAGACAACTCTATAACAATAGCCAACGGCACAATGCAACCCCCATGATCTCCATTTTGCTTACTCTTCCATGTTTCGACGCCTATCCTGGCACCAATGAAAGGCAAAAGCGGTCGATCAAACCACGCTCCCTTTGCTGGATCTATTTAATCGACATCGAGGGGGTCGAGCCACGATGAAATTGGGTTATGGCGGTGCCGGACCCGCGTGTTCCCGCGCGGACACTCATTATCCGCCGCGAGCGAGCCTGTCGTCAGCCGCGTGCACACCTACGCATGCAACTCGACGACCGTGGAAATGCCCTGCGTCTGACACAATGACAGATTATGCAGCCGACTGTCTCTCCCACGAACGCCGTGACACCGTAATTTATTTAATCGGACGGCCTCGCTTTGACCGTCGAATTTCGCCAAATTCCGAACGACACGTGTTACTGAATTCTTTCGAGCAGGAAAATAATTGACATTTTACATTTAAGGATTTTTTGATACTCCGGTGGAAATATCTGGTGAAAATCGCTCCATTTATTTTGTAAAATTCTACTCGCTTCTCAAATTTCATGGGCTAGATTAGTATTGCTTCGTAACATCTTGTATCGATAGAATTTTCAATTTCTTCGGAAATTTTCGTTTCCCTTTTTATTACCCATTAAAATGACATTAATTAATGAGTCTAAATTAGTTAAATCAGCTCACAACTCTATATAGAAGAGTAGAAAAATCCTCTGTGGGTAGAGAGTCCATTCATGATAATATATCGATTAACCGGTCAACAAGGTATAGTATTTTAAGAATATTTTTCCCGTGAAACGCCTCGAAGAGACTCGGCGGAAGCTTCGTAGCAAAGAAAAGTGAAAGTATAAAGATGCGAGTTAAAAAGAACGATAGACATCAAACAAGAGATTGCAAAGACGCAATGCATCATAACTGCGGCAAACGAACATCGGCTGGCTTTCCCGATTTTGTTCCCGGTAGCTGGACATGCTGAAAGTTTCCGCATATAGAGAGGAGGAAGATAGAGACGAACATAACTCCATAGCCGAATACATTGACTCCCACGTTTGTTTGATAACTTTATGACGCATGGATCTCCCGTTGTCGGGCTGGCAAATGACCACAATGGAGTTGCCGCGACATCAAAAGCGGTGCCATCCAATTTGCTGGCCGAATCGTGAATGACTTGTCTCGTTAACCCAGTTACACGTGGTGGCGGAGAAGCGAGGGATCAAAGGAAGGGATTGTTAAACATTCTATTGTACTTCTCTAATCTTGTCTCTGTTTTACTTGGTTTCTTCCATTATTTATTTTTGTGGAAAGAAACCTTTTTACATGGTCGTCCGCTCCATTCGCTTTTGATAATCAGTTGGGTATGCTGGTAATTTTGTTTTACAAGTATAATATATTATGCACATATGTATGCTTCTTCTGATCATACTAAATTAGTTTCTCATTTAATAGAAATATAATTTATAGCTCTATATGCTCGTGCATTTCTTTCGAATGTGCTAGATTTATTTCTTAGATATTTTAGATACTTTAAGAGGTGATATAATAATAAATCTTTGCAAATTAATTGAATTTGTGATTGAAGTATTTATATAACATTTGCAAACACCATTATTAATTTCACGTGACACAAATATTTTACTCAAAAACAACTAAAAATATCGTAGAGAGAGGACTTAATGATTTAAAAATAAAACGAGTCACGTTCATTTATTTAACTATTTAATATGGCGAAGTCTCGAATCTGGACCTCTCGACATTTGCTCGGCGACTGACTGAAACCGATCATCAACGGTTCGATGTCGGAGAATGTTTCGATTATCGGCGTTCGGTCAGCCGTGAACACCGATGACCGACACGGATCCTCGAGCGAGATTTCCACGTTTTACAATATCTTTTCCACACCTACAATACTTACAAATTCTGTGAATCAATAATAGAAATATATTTTCTTTTAACTTAATTTTCCAGCATCCAAAAATGAAACAATAAAAATACCAAAGTTTTCTATCCACGGAATTCGGATCTCGGACCAATCTACATCTTAAACTCACGAAATTCACCTTTCATTTGCCTCCATCATCGTTCTTCTTCTTAAGAATATTAGAAATTCTTGTAGAACATTAAAACGTTCTGCGAAGATGCACGGAGTATGCTGCAACAGCGGCATAATGGCTGTCGTCTCGTTAGAACACGTTAGAAAACGGTGTGTTTTCACAGTTCGTTAATCCAGGCTATTTCCAGTAACACGAATAAAATTTCGCCGGCGGAAATCGAGAATAAAAAAAGTGAAGGTTGCCGGCTGTAGACAGTGCCCGGTGAGTTGGTCGATATTACACGAGAATACGGTTAGAACTCTCGACGTTAATGCGGCCTTCGTACGCGATTCTTTCCTCTTGCCTGGTAAATAACTGCGATTCCATACGCCGCTCGCAACCACGGATGGACTTCCATCGTTGGCCCGGTTCCAACTTCCGGGTCAGCAACTTTGGCATCTGGGATATCCGCCATCTGCCATCCTGATACTTTTAACCCTCTTGCAGCGCTCGTGAACCTTCTTCACGCAAACGAGATATCCTGCTTTCTACTGAATTTTACGTATTTTCGTTTTATATTTCCTACTACTTTTTATGGTAACGCGAAGATCAAACGTTGGACTCGTTGCTGTTCAAGATAATGATGGTGTTAATCAATAAGTCGAGGATTATTTGTAATTTAGGATACCATAATTTATTCATCATATTCAAATTGAATTTTTCATATATATTTATATTTACATTAACGTTTAAGCGTATATAGTTAGATATATACGTAAAATAGCAAATTCATAAATTACGTCCTATTGATAACTGTAAATACATTACAGCTATCGTTATACTGTAACGATGAAAACAAAAATCGGTTTACTAATAAGAAAGATATTTTTCCCGCTTTTTAAATATTATAATGAGTATTCCATTTTCAATATTTTGTCTGCTTCTTAGCATTATATGTATGTATTCTGTAAATTTTTTCACTGTCAAATCTGCCATAAATGCAAAAAAATCCTCGGTTCATTTATTACACTTTCTTTCAATTTTGAGACCGAAATGTCCAATTTTCGTGCAAAACTGGCGCGTTTTTCATGGCCACAAGCGAACAGAGAAAGGAAAAGAGATAATGGCGTGGGTGGTGGCGGTTGATTTATGCTCGGTTACGACGCTACCAGTGTGACGTAAAGTCGTACGCGACTCTAGTGAAGAAATTCTTCTTCTTCTACGCAGCCTGATCCAAAAAAACGCCATCTCGTCTCTTCTTCTCTTTTTCCTCGAGATAAGAGATGCTGGGAGATACGATGAAATATCCATTCTCGTCAGTGCTATTCTGGTATCGATGAATGGATTCCATCTCGCGACGCGGATGCGAAGATTCCTTTTCCGCGTATGGAAAATGGCCTACGAGATTTCTGATAAAGCTTCGTCCTGGATACATTTATCGATAGACTGCACGAGTTTCTTCGAAGTCAGCAGAAGAGCAATACGAAATAAAATAGCTTTGTAGAAAGATCAAATTTCTCTTTTTCAGAAACAATCTATCACTTAGATAGTAAATAATAGATTTGGTAAAATAGCAACCTATGAAATTAGGTACTTTACACGCGTTAAAGTTCCTATCATTGATGCAAAGTTGAATATTTGAAGATTTTTCATTCTAACATGGATTATTATTGCAACAATCTACCCAAACGAGATAAACAGCGGCCAAATTTCACAAACGTGATCTTGCACGAAGCTCTAAAGCAGCATAAACGAAAGATTTAATAGATAATCTTAATACCAATGATAGATAACTGTCGACAGATATGTATAATAGGATATTAAGTATTAGAACTTCGATTTGGAAAGAATTTTATCATGCAAAAGCCTAGGAATACAGTCGACTATAGCGGCCAAACATGGAAACTTTGACATTAAAAACTTCAAGAACATCATCTAACCTGCGATTTCCATCTTATATAATACGCAATAATACGCATCCCGTAAGTATATTCAACCGCGAAATATGAAAATTCTATTTTTGGAAAATCCTTTTACTCGCAGTTGACCCCTGAACCCATCGTAGAATCGAATCTATACGCAAACAAATCGTAACCGGCTCTTTCACCGAGTATCTAACCCACCTTCCACGTTTCCACGGTTTTTCAGATATTCATTTCTAAAACTTGGTCGCAGACTCGCGGAGCAAAGTGTGTACACACGTATTCCGTTGCGAAGGCATAACGCGATGTTAGCGTGGAACGATATTACGCGCTCGGTGAAACGACGCCGCTATTTCTGGAATTATGGTAATCAGGGAAACGCTGGCTTATCGTTGGTTGATACGGTCGGCTGCAATTCGAACGTTCCGCGTAGGGAGATGATCCAGTTTGATAGGATTTCGAGATTTCGAATACGTCCCGTGGAAAAATTGCCCGGGCCGGCATACACCGAGCTCGATATTGCGCGGGATTTCTCGAATTTCCTGCGCTCGTACCACTTCCTATTTTTCCCTTCTATCGCGTTTCATCCGATGAAACCGAGCAAAGGCATCCTTTTCCGAATTACCTTCGGGCTATGATGTTCGAAAACATTGGCTGCGTTGAGGTTCCAGCGTGCGATGCTCGTCTGTTTCACTTACAGCTCCGAATGTATATCATCGTTTCGACGGCATCTGCCCAGGAAATATTGTTAGAAGGTTGTATAGCGAAGGGTTGAACCTTTCTTGGGGTTGATCTTTTTGAAAATTGCGTCACGTTTTATTGTCATTTCGAGGATTTTGTGAGTGGGTTGCCAGGCGGAGAGAATTACTTTAGAGATGCTTTTCGTTAGTGGGAATTGTATTTTTATTCCTCTGATTTACGTATCATTATAGTGTTTATCGTTTTTTGTTACTATGAGGAATTTATTTATTTCTATGTTCCTGCATGGACTTAATTAAATTATTACTTATTTTCTTACATATTCAATTTCCTTTTTGTTTCTGGCATATGTATATAGTTATCAAGCAAGTTAGGCTGGTATATAATAGGATATGTAGATACATTTTTTATGGAGTTAGCGAACAATATTTGCCAGAATTTTCATCTTCTTTAATGTAGTTACTATCATAAGAACTATCTAATTTACCCTTTTCTCAATATTTTAAAGTGCCCTACCTAAAACTAATTTACTCGTTATTCAGTTACGCCATTTAATTTTAGCATTAGGATACACTTCAAATGTTTAACTTTTCAGAAGCTGAATAATAATTAGCCAGCTGACGAAGTAGATTAATGAGATTTCTATATTTAATGTGGCTTCGACCAGTTCCTTAGCTATTTCAAATATTTTTAATATTTTCTAATTCTAATTATTTAGCACATTTTCTTTCTTTCCTCTGTCAATTGCAACACTGAAGTTTATAAAATTCAAACAAAGATCGCGGTACAGTGAAATTCCTCAGCGCTGATCCAGGGAAGAACTGAAGGGGATATTTCGTAATTAATAATTGACAAACTGCGAGTTGAAACAAAGTCGCCCGTTTCCTCTATCCATTTCCAGATGTTACTGCAATGTTTCCCATTGCAGTTTCGCAATTTATTTCTTAACAGCCGAGCCTTACCGCTAAATTCGATCTTGCTCCTCGGGAAACCTAATCGCGGCACGGAAAGAACGGCGTGGGAATCGATTCGCGACCAGACACGCCGGTCCGCTTAATCGCTCCACGACGGCAGCCGCGAACTATAGCTAAACGTTTCGCGTTCTAAGCTGCCCGATTAAGAGGATTACACGCTGGCCGAATGAACGTCGGTGATGTTAATTGTCGAGGTGGTTGGTAATTTCAGTTATTTATGAGGCCGTTTCACGTTGATGGCTCTTTTCAGAAATCGACAATTGAAGGTTCTGTACGGAGGTCTATTGCGAGGAAGAAATTGGATGCACCAGGGTGCTATTACGTCTCGCGTTTCTAGTATTTTCTTTAGATTTTGTAAGATGTTTAATACGTTAAGAACGAAGCATTGAAGCAAAGCATGACATTACTGAATAATGTGAAAATGTAAATAAATTATTGTATCAGAATGATAGTAAACAAAGACGTTTAATGCATTAAGGACTAATCATTGAAATAGAGCACAAAGCATGATGTTATCGAATAATGTTAAAGCGTGAATGAATTAATATACAGGGTGATTGGTAACTGGTGGTACAAGCGGAAAGGGGGTGATTCTACGCGAAAAAAGAAGTCGAAAATATAGAATAGAAATTTTTTTTTTTAATTTTTCCATCGAGACAACGATCTACAGTGAGATCCGTTATAACGAGACGCGATAAAGTGCACGCGTACCGAGCGAAAATTCAAAGTCGATTTTCTCGGAAACAAAGCCTCGAACGAAAAATTGTTATTCTATATTTTCGACTTCTTTTTTCGCCTAGAATCACCCCCTTTCCGCTTGTACCACCAGTTACCAACCATCCTGTATATTGTTAGACTGGAATAAT
Organism: Bombus bifarius; assembly: GCF_011952205.1. NCBI lineage: Eukaryota > Metazoa > Arthropoda > Insecta > Hymenoptera > Apidae > Bombus > Bombus bifarius. The sequence continues at coordinate 775,323 of NW_022884488.1, forward strand.
ATTACACTAATAATTAATAATTTAATAAATGTATTAAAATAATAGATAGTTTAAAGAAGCGTATTATACGATTCAGTGATGGACAATTTTCATGATGAGGGGAACATAGTTTATCATAGTACTATAAATAGGTATTTCAGTTTCTTTGTAATTTGTAAGATTATAGGATCTATGTGAAAGAAGAAAAGTTATGATAAAAATTGAACAAATCCTTGGAAATCCTTCTCATTATCACAATGTTAAAAAATAGAGCTTGACAATGTAAATTGACTGAAAAAAGTTGCGAATAAAATGTTATTATTATAAATGCCATAACCATAGCATTAATCTTTAATGAATTAAATGAAATTATACATTAGGTTCGAATATTGTCAAAATTAAAATAGTTGGAATTATCGTAGATCATTGATACAGATTTGTATTTATGAATATGAAATATAATTGAACTAAAAACAATGAGGTACCACGACTAGACATATGTAAAATGTGATTATACCATAATTAAATCTGTTTATTCGATATCAATTAGACTGAATTCTCTGAATTTGAATCTAATAAGGAATTCGATTCAATCGAATTAAAAGAAATAAGATTTAAGAGGTACTGTGTAATTTCCACGTGCAAAAATGTTTCAATTAGAACACCATTCAAATTTTTAAATTCACAAAGGAAGATGAAAGAAATATTGAATTCGTATAAATTTCTCCGTACTTCTGTCAGGAATCATTGTCTCATGCAACCTGTTTCGCGAATAGACAACAACGAGCAGTCGGACGTGAACAACGGACGCAACGGTACGAGAACGAGAGTTCGTTTGCCAGCATTTTTTCGCGAGTCGGCAAACGACAAACGAGGAACGAATCGTCCCATCAATTGGATGGACGCCGCGGAATGCAATTGTCGTCCCTTTCGTTTCGAAACGTGCGGATTGCCGCACGAAGGAAAGCCTGCGCTTTAAACAATTACAGATCATTGAAACGCGAATTCCAAACGAATCGCTATTACTTCTTATGATCGTAAGCAAATAATTGTCTCGTTTGTGGTACGTTTGTGGTTTTGTTTTCTATTTCGATTAGAAATGTTTTCTTCGAATCTGAGAATTTTATATAATTCACAAACTCTTTCTTTCGAACAACTGGCAGAAAATAAATATACATATTGAAACTCATGAGAGAATATTTGAATATTTACAGCGGAAATTTTTTATGATAAATTATGTAAAATACTTGGAAATTTCATTGCAAGTATAATGAGATGTGGCTGTCATGGTTATATTAGTGAAATTTGAAAGCAATGTAGAAAGATTACAAGATATTTACTGCAAAAATATACTTCATAAAAAATGATTATGCGAGCATACAGCATGTATGTTTGTAATAAATATCTTCTCATTTCAATATGCATTTTTAAACTTGCTTCAAGCTGTACCGATATAATGAAATAACCGTGTTTCGGTACAATGCTGGTGAAATTATAAAAAGTTGTATATAGCTAATAAGTATAATATATTCATAAAAATTGTCTAAAAGTTGAAGCACTTTCACGAGTACTTGTCACTGTTAATTTTCATATCGGTAAATAACATTTAAAATGAATTTTATTTTCCTTCATACTACGTGAATTCTGAAACCTCTTAAAACAGCTCATGAAATGTCTCGTGTCTCATCCTTCAAACTTAATTATATTAATTTTTCCTTCTCATAGTAATCGTTCGAACCATCTGTAACTTTCATAAGAAGATTTCATAATGCTAGAAACCCATTCCCCCTGAGAGTTCGCCTTGCGATCCAAGGATCCCACTCTTGATAAATAACGACGATTGTTTTAATAACAATCTAACGGCGATCGTTTCTCATGAATAGGACAGAAACGAGCACCTTTCACCCGTCGGTCAACCAACTGTCGGCCATGGCGTCGGGTTGCGTCACTCGACACCAACGTGCACTGTCGCTTAGGCCCGTTCATTTGCATTTCCTCTCTTTCGTTACTCCTCGAATGTTTTCTTAATTTTTCCTGACAGGTCGACGTCTATCCCTTCGTACAGGAAAGAAAATGTCGTTGCAGATTCATTTTGTATGTTACATGAAAATTATAGAAGTTTTCTGCCACATCTTTAAACGTCTCTTTCTCCTGTCAGTTTAATGTCTATCAATATCTGTCATCTGCCAGTTATGTCTATCAACAATGTACCAAAGCGTGGCTATACATAGAAACTAAGGATCCTGTGCGTGTGTCAGCACATATTATTGAACGATTTACACTTGTTAACGTAGCGTCAGACTGAAACGGTCTATAGATTTCCAAAATCATTTTTAAGTATGTTTCTTTATTTCATTTGAAGAGTTTCGGGAAACGTCATAGAGGATGGTAATGTTTCGCGGTTTCAATTCGCCATGGCAGAGCTTGCGGGGAAATATACGAGGAAACCACACGCTCGTTTCTTCGACCGTATCGTTCGCATCATTAATGCAAACGGGATGGAATCACGCGATCGTTCGTATTTTCCTGACGAGCGTTCCTCGCGTACAACACGTCGTCAGTGGGAATAGGGAAACTGGTAACCAGCTGCTTGACAAAATACTCGTGTCGCTCTTGACTTCTTACGATCAGATATTCCTTTGTTTATAGGAAAAGAAATTTTAATTGGTTTCAGTGGTTCATTTCTATGGCAGAACGAGAAATTGTTACAGATGGAATGATTTGTTTGCAGGGTAATGGTACAATGATAGAACACAGTAACAGAGTAAACTTCATGAAACATGGATACGTAGTATTTGTTACAGTATTGTGGAGAATTAATTTCATTTATATTGAGTTTGCCTGTCTTTGTGGTCGGTTAATTGGAAAAACAGAAATATTATTTATAAAAATAATTATTATAAAAATACAAAAAGGCAGGCTTCAGAATATTTAAATAATAAAAATAGAAAGTTTCGTACATACGCTACCGTGCATAAGTGCACGTTTGGTGCAATTCAATCGAAACATTTATATTTTTACTATATTTTCAACATTATGATATGTAGCAAAATATTTCTCTATTGTCAATCTTCTACTTCCTGCCCTAAGTGAAATCAAATGTTCTGCTAAATTGAAATTGAAACATAAAACATACGTCGATCAATCAAGTTCTATATTTATCTCTAATAAATAGGTGACACTTCGTAAAATCTATATATAAACTTCTAAAACGTAGCTGGAAATTATCATTCCAATCATCGTAACATCTCAACAATCTTGATCAGATACACCTAAAGTCACTTAACTTAGGTTCGTAGATCAAAGCATTTTTATTTATACCAATCGATATCAGTTATCGTCTTTGTCTATATTTATTAATTGTTCGTGGCTGCCAGAGACAAAATAAGAAGCGAAAGAAGCATTGAAGTATACTTTACATATTCGCAACACTTTTGAAATGTCCAAATACTTAGTCAGGGTACTGTATAAATTTATATTTTATAGACATTTATCGAAAAACGCTTATGAATACCTAATAACAAATATCATATTAAACTAATAAATTGATTCTTTCTTCATCGCGTGAAATAAATCAAATGGATTTCTTTTCAAGCAACGACGCGAACCAAAGGGAAGGAAGCAACGTTCCCAAGGACAGGACCAAAATTGTTGGCCGATTAATTATGTTTTCGGGGCATTGTCCCTTTCGCGGAGAGAGAATTGATCGTGTCCGCACGCAGTCGCATGCGAACGCGCTCTTTGTGAATCGCGTTAACGATTCCCGCAAGCGTGGAACATTAATTGTTCCCTGGAGCACAATGGGGCCGCGAATAGAGGCGAGTTCCGCGACTGACCAGAGGGACCACACCGAAAATTAAAAGAACCGAGCGCCCGAAAGAGGATGAAAAAAGGCTGCGGAGCGATCGTTTGTCTAATTGAGTCGCGGAAACAACGGGCACGATGAAATTTTCGATTTTTCCTTTGCTACGATAATTCTTTATCTACGGGCGATCTTTTTCCAACAAAAGGTGTATTTTACGATGAATTTTAACCTCTTTGGATATCATCTCTGACACATCGGTTTCATTCTAAGCATTCTCTGTATACACTTACATGGAATTTGGATGTTTAATAACATATTTGAGAATTTAATGCGAACCATTTGAATAATTGGAACGATCGAAGTTGATACGTGAATTTAATATCTTTTTATTTGCAATTAATGATATACCAGTGATGGAAATTGGTTTATCGTAATTGAGATACCGTACGACATCATGGAGATGATCATGATTAAAATCATGGTGTCGAGCAGGAGAAGGCGCCCGTAACGTAATTATTTGTCGACGGAACAGTGACACCCTGGCGTTTGGCGAGTCACGGTATGAGGATTTTAATTATAAGATACGCGAAAACCCGTAATTAGACCGCAATATATCTTGATCTGGCTTCGAATTCGTTTCTTGTTTGCTATGTTATCAAGGGAGAAGAAGATCTTCGAATTTTAAATGAACAGTGGCTCACGAACGTATTTAAATAAAACATTTCGAAATTTCATTATCGCTGTAATGAGACACGGTTGTCGTGAATATATTTGTAAAATAAGAAACCAGTTTGCAGATGTATGCAAGCTTCCAAGATGTTTACACTAAAAATATGTAATTAGAAAGAAAGTAGTAGAGCATGAACAACCATTTTAAACATTAAATACAGCTCCATTGAATATTCTTGTAATTTTTGTGAAATATCTACTTGCATTAAATACCTTGTTGCTTCCACGTATTTTTTCAGCTTTCTTTCAATCTTTACCAATAAAATGATAAATAATAGTCTGATCTCATTAAAGTGTAAATTTCGAAATATTTCATAGAATACACATAATTCACACAATATACATAATTACGAGAAGCTTTTACAAATATACCGATATTTTTTTAAATCACTGCCTGCGAAAAAGTGGAAAGAAATGTGAGGCGCGTTACGCTTCTTGAATTTCTCCAAAATAAGACAAAGGCTTTATTATGCAGATTGGGAAATGTTTATCTGGAATACTATCCTGAAAGAAGTTTCCAACATTGGAAACCGCTAGGTATTTTCTTCAGGAAGAAAATATTTTTCACGGTATTTGTACTCTATGTTTGCCTGGAAAGCGAAACTCTTCGTTTCCAGTAAACATCGGCATTGAACACGATATTGTGTATCATTGGTGTTATTTACTGCAATTTATTTCTCGCAGAGATATTGAAAATTATATAACCTGTGTAAAATGTCTTGCAAGATATTTCAACCTCGTGATCACAATTAATTATTGACATAAATATCCAGCGTCATGGTTTAATAAGGAAGTATAACCTTTCAACAATATTATCTACGTAATTTTCACAGTTATATTTATTCAGTCATCGCTTCAAATTGATGAATCTTATTTTTATGTAGGGTTCTAAATCGTTGAAGGAAACGACAGGAGAAGTTTTTAACTGAGACTACACGAACCCGAGTTTACTGCCACTTGAGTTCATCCAATTGAATAGGATACTTAATGCAATTTTAACGCCTTGACGACCGCTGTCACGTAAACGTGATTTCGCTCAGCCATCTATTGTCAGCCGCAGTCACGTTTACGTGACTTCAGTTTTTTTCTTTTTTTAATTTAATCGCTACTTACGCGTGAGACAAATGATTCCTGGCCTTTGATAGCGTCCTATCGAAACGAAACGATTTACAAATGCGCTGAAAAGACCGGCAATTTCTGAGCTTAATGATCCAGTGAAAGTTAATGGTCAGAAGATGATTATAATCTCGATTTCTGTAACTACGCGGGACAATCAGGAAATAAATAAAAAAAATTCATATAATACACTAACGTACGAAATAAATGAAGATAATATAATAAAGACTGGATAACGATAATGAATTCAATGCGATTTTCTCAAAAAGAGCATCATAATTATAAAATAATAGACAAAAGTCAAAAATAAATGCGATTGACAGTGAAGATCTATAACACAGAGTGTTAATGTCGCTTAATAAAAGTTTCTATTTTCAGTATGCTATGTATCTCGCAACGCTACTTAAATTCATAGCGAATCTAGTTATTACGACAAACACCCTTTCAAAAGCTACCATCTCTTCTTTCGAAACTAAATGTACTCCACCGGCTGTCTGAGCAATCGAAAATGTGAAAAAGAGGACAAGTATCATTGTTATTAAAATAACATTCCCCCAATGAATGAAAGCTAAAGATCTTGCAGAACTTCAACGGAACTGATCAGACAGATGGATCGAGAGAGTCAAGCAATTTGTTACCGTCAGTCAACGCGATGATGTTCGAGCGTCGCGTCCTTACGCAATTTTTTCCGCTCGTGGAAGGAGTTCGTTTGTGATACGTTTGCCGCGGTTGAATTAGTGGTGCTTGAAACACGCGAAACGAAGAGCCATAGCAACGGGGATGAGGAAGAATCAACGTGAAAGCTGCTCGACGAGAGGAGGTTCTCAGGCGAGCGAGCTGCGTGAAAAGGATCGATTCTTTCAAACAAATAAATCCTCGGCGAGGATGAAAGCGCGATGCAAGTGGGCAGGCGCGTGTTCCGCGCTGGTGTTTCGTTCAGCCAACGCAGAGAAATGGCGAAGACAAAGGGTGGCCCCGGAAACGAAAGTGGCGAAACGCCAGATTATAGACGCGGTTGTCTGCTCGTCACTAATTTCAGATTATTCGATTCTGATCTGGTGAAAAGAATTTTGTTTACCACCCTAAAGTGATTCTATGTGATCGTAGAACTCTTGGTCAGTTCTTTTAGTATCGTTTTGCGTATGAATCTCTCAGGAACCAAACTTATCATTTCTACCTGTTATTAATTTCTTCGTTTCCTAACTATACGTGTTCAATATTCAGTGTTTTCAAGAAACAGACGATTTACTTCCATAAGTTCGTTCATTGAAAAAGGATGACATAGATAACGACCAGTTCTAAGATAAATTGAAAAAAAAGAAACAGTGTTTGTAAAATAATCACTTCCCCATACTAAAATGCTAAGCGATCGTACAAAATGATTATATGTCCTAGATTGTATTTTTGCTTCTTCGTTAGAGACAGAAGTACGAATTTGTAGATTCACCTGATACGATCACGAGATACTGAAACCTTTCAGCGTGTTGCCGACGTTTGGATCGATCTGACGTGTCACTAAAAAAATATTTAAGTACATGTTGCAAGAAGAAACGAAAATGCGTCTCGTAACAGGACTTGTTCGGCATCGTTTCCCAGTGAATCCTTACAAATCGCGAGATGCCTGCGGCGTCTTCGTGTCTCAAGCTCATTAAATCGTCACGAAAGGAAACTAAGAAAGAGGAAAAGGCGTAAAGATGGAGCCTCGTACAATGGGAAAAAGATCGCGGCTCTTTTGTCGGAACACGCCTCTTTCCGCGATTGGTTGCTCGCAAACGGGGGAAAAATACGTCGACGGTTGGATAACAACCCTAGAACTGCTTCCGGTATCTTCCACTCGTACAAAGGTAGACGTCCACCTGAAATACTTTTATCGATGTTCGCTTATGTATGAACAATTATACATTTAAAGAAGCATTTCAGATTATAAAGATTTTGCCAAGCATAATGAATTATTAATGAAATAGAATTATACGAAAATAGCGTTATTTGTACCCTTTCGTAGTTTCTTTTATCAGACTCCTTTGATTTTTATCAAATAATAATGCAACGACCAACTCTTGGAATATCTTCGAGTTATCCATTCAGATGATTATTTCAATTGATTATATCTACGAAGTTATTTATGGATCTAAATAATTGTTTAATTTTGAGAAGTTTAAAAATAGAAAATATAATACAAAGCATAAAAGAAGAACATCCTGCTTCTCTGAAAGAATGTATTAATTCTCGATCGTACAATTTGCCACCGGTCTGTTTTCAGAATGAGATACACAATGCGATCCTCGTTGAGAGCCTTCGCTTAGAAAGAAAAGAAAGAAATTGATCTTAGGAGCAAGTAGAGTCAAACTATTGCACAGATTAGTATCCGGTCTCTTCTGTGGTTAAATTTCCATAGTTTGTGGTTGTCTTCTATATCATCTGATACCAGCTCGAATTATCCACCTTCAACTCCAGTTACGTCGTCTTTTTTGTAGACGAATCTTTTTTTAGTCGTCGATTTCGAAGGTCATGGTCAATCTCGAATTGCAAGTTTGACAATTTGTGACTCAAAATTTGTTTAGTTACATCAAGAACAATAAAAGATTCTCATACAGGATTTCTAAACGTAGTAACTGTCTAGTAGTATTTCGAAATGCTTAAAAATGTTGTAAAATGCACATGTTTTTAACCAACTGGAACATGGAAATTGTTATCAAAAAATGTATCTTCTGCATGGAAGATGATAAAATTTTATCGCTCGCTTAAAAGGCTTCATTTAAAGAAACACAAATATTTAGAATTCGACGCCCTCAGACTAATCGCGTACCTGATCACTACCGCAGAATGCACTGCTCGCTTCTATTTACGTGCACTAATTCAACCACCATGAAAACAACTTCCGCCCTGTAACATCTATAATCTACTTTACGCGTGATAGTGAATGATTACTTGCAAATAAACAATTTTTAAGAAAGAAAATTACAGTACCTTTACACTTGAGCAATAGAAACAGGAAGAACAGCGATCGTTACACTTGTCAATTGACCGACTCGATGGTCGACAGATAAGACATAATTTAGTTAACTGATGCTAGAACCAAGTTGATCTTGAAACACAGCACGTGCTACAAATACACACGTAATCTCTGCATCTCGACACTTATGTTCGACGATCTTCATTCACAAAGAACCCAAAGGGTTAATTAGCGTGAGTTTAGTCTCATAGCGATGTATCTGGCTTCCAGGATCCGCTATGTTATCGGGCTCAGACAAATTGCCGTGCTTCGACGATCTTCCACCGACAGTAAGCGCAAACGAGTAACGCGTGTCATAATTACAGGATTTATTTTATTTATATGTAATTAATGCACCGCACAGTGCCACGTGAACTGTTACATTCAGCTCCGATGGGTCAGATGTGATCTTTATCGCGAGATTAACATGAGTTTATTGCGACAAGTCAGGGTAAAATATAATAATTGGAAGTATAAAAAAATCTTTTTAGCTTTGTGAGGTTATTGTTATTTTTTCTATTTTTATTTTATTTTTATATTTTTCTTTATATTTTTCGTGGATTATTATAGGTAACCTACTTCCGGATTTATTCGAATCTCGTGATACTGGAATTATTTTTAATACAATTTTTGATACGTACTTCATCAGGAGAATAAGAAAATTTGCAAACATAAAGAAATTTTAATATAAGGAAATTACGACGGAAAAATATCAATATAAGGGATTTGTCATCAAAATAATAGAAAATTTCAATGAATAAAGACAAAATTAAACTGAGAGGGGGTTAAGAATAAATAGAGAATAAATAAAAAAATGATTAACTATCATTACAACATTGCTACCATACCTCCGATTATCAAAAGAATATTTTACTCGAACCAATCACGCTCGCACAGAACCCAATACATGAAAAATGAAACAAAACGAAAGTTGCAACTCTGAAAGTCGTCAGCACCCCACGGTATCGAACGCTTTCCGATTACTCGACGAGTGGCTCGACACAATATCGTCCAGACTAATTAAACTCGCGTCAACAGGCGGGAAATTCACACGTCGCAGAGTTCCAGGCTCTGAAATCGAAGAAGCAAAGAAAAAAGAAAAGCTGTTCGCTTCCGGCAAGAGGTCCTCTCGACTCGATGCGAGCACCAAAGGAATCAGCGCCGTGGTAGTCGAATAATTTTGCCAATATTCGATCGGACACGGCAAACATCAATTTGCACCAAGAGTCTCTTCAACGCTGATGGAGTATCCTGGTAGCAATCTCGGCTTTCGCGGTTCCGAATTCTCCGGATAACTCCGTGAACCTTGCGGACTTGGCCTGCTCCTCCTACATTCGCCTTAAAGGGAAGCCGTGTAAAGGCGAAGGGCACAGTTTCCTCGGCTTCCAACAGTCAATTTGATCGTCTCGCGGTCGAGAGGTTCCATGATCTGTGACTCCTTTGTGTCATACCACCACCGCGAAATACGACAGTGGAGATATGCGAAGATTTAAGACACGCTACGAAACCAGAAACGAGATCCTTATGGTTTTTAGGGGAGCTTCGTGGTTTATCTGATAGAGGTTTCTAATTAGATGGGGTCGTTTGATTGTACACGAAGGGGAACTAATTGGGGTGTTTGGATTGTAGATGGCTTGCTGATGTCTGAGGCTCGTTTTTCGTCTGGGTTAGTCTTAAGAGTAGTAATTGGTGCAGAGGGTTTTTGTGGCTGAATTTTCTTGATTGATGTTGCTGTAACGATAGTAGAATGTGGAGTGTGATTTTTAGATCTTAGTAAATTTCTAGCTAAAGAAGAACGTCTCACGATGGAGAAGAAATACAGACGAATGGATTTTTGTCGATAAATTTTTGTAATTCTTATAGTTGTGACAAGGCGAATGATTTTTAGATTTTGAAGTTTCAAGTGGGAAAGAACTTTCAGTAACTACCTTTAAGTAAGAATTTTGTCAGTCAGACTTTCGTCAGGCTATAATGCTACTTTCTATGCACTGCTTGTTAGATTTCTTCTGACATGGTAGTCTGAATTTCCTTATCGATAATCGCGTGATTCGCGTGGATTCGCGTGATCTTCGACGGAATCCGTGTTCATGAACAGTCATCGATTTCGTGGATAATTCGAGGCGACAACAGAGGCGTCAGTTGCAGCTGCAGCCGGCGACGTAGTTGCCACTCGCAGTCAAAGATACACCGCCACGCTTCCATGATCCGATTAGGATTTATTATTCGGGCGGGTGCTTGCACACCTGTGCCTTTCCACCGATTGGCCAGGATATATAAAGCGCGAACCCCACGCGTCTTCACGCGCGGGCGTCTTCACCTCGATCCTTGATCTTCTTACGAAATCTACCAACCCTTCGCTGGAAACTTTCTTTATCTTTTCTATAGGAATCTAGACTCTTTTTTTTTTAAATAATATCCTTCTTTCGAGAGAAAGGACTGAAAGAGTAAAAAGCTTTCATGGTTTATTTTCTATTCTCCTTCGAGAGGAATTTATCTTGGAAAAATGATCTTTTGTCAAAATGATTCCTATGAATGTGATTAAAGGGATAATTAAAGGCATAGATTCTTAAATTATTAAATAGTAATAAATCAGTGATTGAATATAATGGTTGGAGTGCACTTTGATAGGAATATTGATAGAGATTTACGATAGACGTGTGACCATTTATATTAAAGTTTCAGACATTTGTACTGTTTCAGAAAGAAAAGTGGAGAAGTTTCTAGAAGGTTTTGAATTTCGAGACAGTAAACGATAAATACGTATAATACAAAGTCGTTATACTTCCTTCAAGACACACACAACAAAACTCAATGTAATCATAGCACAACCAAGAATTCAAAAGTTTTTCCAAACTTTTTCCAGTAACTTCAACCGTCTCCTCCCCATAATTACTCCCCAACAATCAAGATAACCGAGAGCAAGCACGATGTAATCGGAAAATCGAAGTTCCAAGATCTAAACAATGCTTCCAAACCTGAACCAACTCCAAAGAGTAAGAAGCGCACGGCTTATCAGTGACACAACTAATCGTAGAAGGAGTAATTGGTCGCGTGACACGTCAGAAATTTCTCTTCTTCCGCGTAGTTTCGCAATCCGCGACGTGTAATATGAATGAAACTCGTCTTTGTTCGCCGCGAGCAAGCGTGTTTTCCTCGTGTCACGTTCGCCATATAAATTCGAGGAGGAAAGGGCAGGCTAAAAGAAGAAGATACAAGCGGCTGTTGGGTGGATGAAAAATCTGAAGATGGACGGGGCCAGTCACGTTGGAGCAGCTGACTGAAACGGCTGTCCGGCTGAAAGGAGATTCAGACAAGAAACGATGTTATCGAGACGACGGGAGGCTCGGCCCGGTTCCAGGATAATTGAAAGTTATGACCGCGGTCGAGAGATCCTGCAGGACGTTCCGTATCGTGGTGATATTTTAGCGGCAGCCCTTTGCCCATCGAGAACGAAAGGTCTAACGCTAATCTGATGCTAATGGAAACAGGTTCGCGCTACTTCCGTGAATGTAGTTATGGGTATTAGGGTCGGAGTTTAAAGCGTTCTTTTATCGCCTTTCGGAGCGACTTGCGTGGTAAGTGAGGATATCTTGAGGATTTGATGGTTCTCGACATGAACTTTATATTGTTGAATTTAAGAAGTTTTGAAGAATTATAGATAGTGGATTTATCGAACTTTAATACAGTCTCAGGGAAATATATTTTATTTAAAACAAGATTCCCGATTTTTCCAGATCTTGAGGTCTAGACTTTTCTGAAGGTGTATCTTGCATAGACTGAGGACGGTAGTTCGTTGATTCATTGAATTTTGAAAATGATTTCACTTTTTGAACTCTGAATTTATCACATAACTTATTCCGAAATATATTATAATAATATTATATAAAAATATATTATGTGCGAATTATATTAGGTTATATCAAAAGTTTCTTTCGTTTTATAAGGAAATAATAGATGCACAATATTTCTTGTTTCATATTATTTTATTGAATTATGCGTTTTGTTCTATTGGAACAGCTATTATTTCCTTATAAAATGAAAGAAATTTTTGGGCAACCTAATAAATTGTTAAATTTAAAGTTAAATAGATCGTATAGATAATGAACGTCAGATCAATTTTGCAACTGGCTGAAATGACTATAGGCTAATACGGCGAGTAATGTGGAATATATCGTTGATGAATTTAAACAAAGGACAGAAATAAGAAGTTAACAATATGTTCTTGAAATAATGTTATCTAGAATGTAATAAAAATATAATCGATTATTATTTCATATAATAAATGACAAATTTTCATTTCACTTGCAAATTCAATCTGGGATTCAATTCGTATAAGAAAAACACAAACTCTCATTTTATTTCCAAGGAAATTTTCATTTCCTTTTTAAGAAACTCCATCAAGAATTTATAATTTCAGAACAACATTTAAAGCTACGTCGTTGAATATTCAATAATCTCATCCTTGATGACGTTTCTCTTCAACGTCAACGACCTCCGTAACTTAGTGCTGACTTGGACGACAATAGCGCGACGACGACAGAGGGAATCGCGTATTTTTCAAACGACACGATGACGTTCGAACTCCCACGCGTGAACATTTTCACGTGTATCGAGTCGTAAGCTCGTTTTTCTCTGCTGGAAAGAACAACGGTGCAGCTGCTACAAGTAATTTCCGATTAGTGGCTCTGAGAAACGAGCTGAATCTGCGTCGCGAGTAGGAGAATTAAATTAACCTGTCTCTTGGTCACGCGATTGCTCGCGGGCACCGATCTCGTGTTAGTCACGAGTTACTTTATCACGATTTTTGTTGTTGCGAATAGAGGCTCGGTGACGCGTTGTTTTCAAATGTGAGATTCCGTTTCAAATTTAACACAGTAATTGAAACACGTTGGTCAGACTCAACTATGGTGATTTCTTTCATTTTATATTTGACGTTAATTCGAATCATCCAGAATTAAATTGCATAATAGAAACTGGCGACTGCACATCCTAAGGCCAATAAGGGATGACGATATGATTGTAAAATTAAAAAGTAAAAGAGTAAAATAAAGTAGTAAAAATAATTTTCCTGTATCTTCAGTAACAAATACCAAAATAACTAAAATGAATTGAATTGCAATTGACAGTAAAACTTGACTATTCCGCCTTCAAAGACCAACGACGATAATACAATGATAATCCAAATGCAATTTAGTTTTAACTACATCGATGATCTTTCTACATTTGCAGTAACAAATGCCGGAATAATAGTCAAATTTTCAAAATAAAATTGATAAGATTTTCAATCGAACCTGATATGAAAGAAGCGATAGAATAACGAGAAGAAGAATCTTTACGAGGGGGTAAAAGACGGAAGTGATCATCACGAAATAAATCTGATTTATTCAAGCTCACAAAGACGGGCATTCCTGTCTGATTTGATTGTCAAACTAATCAGAACGGAAAGTTATTATGCGGGCGCGTCAGACTCACGGAAATGACAAGCCAACGCCCGATTCGATTATTTATCGCGGCGATCATGTAGCAATTTATCGACGTCGTCCGACAGATTCCAAGCTAAACGAGGTCAGACGACATCGATGTCAATTTCCTCGGTGTTCCCACTGCATATTCGATCGACGATTTGCCGTCCCTGTCACGATAAAGCCCCGCTGATAAAGGCTACGCGAATGAAATTCACGGATGTATCGCCCTGTACAGGCGATTCGTGAGCAACCAACGACAACACGCAGCCGTGTTAGCAGCTTCCATTCTAAAAGAGCCAATAATTTGGTATTTTTTAATTTGATTAAATTTATAATTATATGATTTAATAATGTCGAATACTTGCACTCACTTACGAAAGACACCGTACATTCTATAGGAAAGCTATCTTTATTGAAATAAAACTTTATCATCCACCATATAATTAGTATGTTCTGTAGCAAGAAGATGAAGAGGTGATTTAGATAAAAATTTACAGAATATTAATGTACGTTAATGGCGAATTCTTAAGATTATAAGATGAATATATTAAATCACTTTTCCTGTTTAATGTTTTATAAATTCTTAACGTCAAGATATTTTATCCTATTCGGGAAGATCATGCTTATATAAAAGGCTTAATTATTCTCTCTTACCTGTTTTATTATATATATTTATATAATTATTCGGTTGAAGACATTTTAGATAGTTATAAGAAATGATCGTCGAGTCGTTAAAAATACTTGATGCTCGGCAGGTCTCTACATTTCCTCGGCGGAATTTTATGATTTTTGTTTACGACGATCGTTAAATTCCACTGACACGTCATAAAAATTAGTATCTATCCTGCTCGAGGTTTATGTGCCATACGATACGAGAATGCAAATGCATTTACGGGTGCTATGGATTTATGTATGAAGATAGAAGTGGATTTCGGTTCAAGGAAAGCTTTACGTTCGAATATATTGTCGTTTTCCTAAGGATATTTATGATTGTTTATCGATATTTCAACGAGATAATACTTCTTTTTATGGCTACTAAATGTTTTTATAATAATTTAAAAATTGTAAATGTAAGCAACTTAGTAAATAATTTATTGCACCATTCGTATACTTCAATGTTTCTGGTTATAATACATAAAAGTTATATGTATAATCATCCTTTAAATGAACGCTACTCAAAAATAATTAATCAAATAATTTGTCAAATGATGACAGAGAAATGAATTTACGTTTTTCTAACCACATTAGTTATTTTAAATTAGTAAAAAAATAAAACACTCATAAAAGTCAGTTGATCAAATTATACTGACCAATTCAATTTCTTATATTATACATCAACAACGTTATTAATAGACTGCGGATTTTTCTGCAAATTATCATATCAAATTATCATACTTTCGAGAACGTGAAAAAGAAAAGTAGAACCTCGATAAAAGGTTGTTTTACCTACTATGTATCTAGGAAGCACTATACTTTGAATATTTTACACATTTCTTCATATTATATGCATTCTGTGCAATTTTGCACTTTCAAATTTCTTACAAATGTATAAAACTCCGCATTCTAGTCATCAACGTTCAAGCAACGAACTATCCAGACGACTTAAAAAATTCTTTCCATCGGCATTAACCAAGATAAAAAAAAATCTCATCCGAAGCGTTTCTTCGACGTGGTCCCGCCCTCTAGGACGTTTAATTTACTCATTTGAACGTGAAGCTAAATAATAAATCCCCGTGGCCGGCAACGTGCCTGGTCTCGCTGGCAAAAGCTGATTACCCTTCGCGATAATCCGTGAGAGCAGCTCTGTTGCCACCTGCAACTCGTCTGCCTTCGTCACTTCCGACGAGACACTCTTCTATAGGGGTTAACGAGGTCGGCCGCGAAACAACCCAGTCACCCTCGTCTTGCCTGTCGATCTCGTTTCCCCTCTGCTTTCTCTTTTTTTTTTTTTTGCCTCCGTGTGTCCCTCATGCATATTTAAATTGGTCGACCCGTGGAAATTTGTAGCCGGCTCGTATCGTTCCAACATGACTCCTGTATCCGTCGAATCTCTCGATTGGACAAGGGTTGCTTGATTTCGTCCAACCGAATCGATCGAATGATCTTTGTTTCCGCGATCGTTTGTTGATTTCGATTGCACGAAAGAAATTTGTTGATTTATTGTGCGAATTTTCTGGTTGGTTTTTTAAAATTTTGTTTCATCTGCTGGTGGCGTAAAGTGATTTTGAGTTATACGAGAACTGGACTACGGTCGGAAATTATATCGATATTATATCGATCATTTATATCAAATAAGTTGGAACATACGGATCCATAAATTGGTTTGCCGGTGCCAACGGAAGGACCGAACACAGTTCACTGAAGCAGGTATAGTAGGAAAGATTAAGGAAGAAAGTAGAATATTTTACTTTGGATTAGTACTAATTCAAAACTGTTTTGTTGAAAATATCTTCTTGAATATGTTGAATATATGACCACTAATATCTTGAAGATATGTCCTACTGATCGTGGGACGTAATTATCAATGAGTGAATGAAACATTTTCTTATTCTCAGAATAATTTCACTGTTCCATATTAAAATTTAAAAAATTGATAGTTTTTAAATAATGTATGCAATACGTCTATTCGCAATGAAATTTAGCTTCAGCCAACAACTAACGTAAGTCCACTAATTTCAAAATCAACAAATTACGACTATTCAAACAAAGTAATTCTATATAACATATGGAACCTGTATTTTCTTTGAAACGTGGGTCACTTCACTTCCGGCGATAACATGGAAGAAGGTAGAAAACTTATCTCAATCCTCCTGCTCGAAGTTCGACGTCTAATTTTTGTTCGTTCTAGTTTCCTGAAGGCGTCGATGCTTCTAGGAAAGTATCGATACACCATCGATACGACGAGGATTGAGTAACCTCTTTCTCGTCAAAGTCGTTGCGTACGCTCGAGCCTCGACTCTCGTTGATCCGGATGGAATTTCATTTTCTACGGATTTGCCTGGCCCTTGCCAACTGTTAATTCGGAATTCAATTCCTCGAATTACGCATTCGGCTGCACTTTTACGCTGGCACGCCTGGGAATCGCGTCAGGACAAATCTCGTTAGCTCGGAACACGATGCTCTTGTGCTGCTTTCCCGATCGAATTATTCACTCGTTCGACGAGTTTTTATTCCATGAACCCTCCTCTGCCTGGAGTCTATGCAGGTATCATGGATACTAGCTAAAAACATGGAGATTTTTGGCTGTTCTTGATGTTCTGTTCTTCACATTCGTTATTGTAGATAGACTGTGAAGCACGGAAATTTTTATGACGGGATCATTTCACGTGGATACTGTTTGTACAGAGTTATGAGTAAACGTAACAGAAATTGTGAGATATAG
This sequence comes from Bombus bifarius, assembly GCF_011952205.1. NCBI lineage: Eukaryota > Metazoa > Arthropoda > Insecta > Hymenoptera > Apidae > Bombus > Bombus bifarius. The sequence goes on from NW_022884488.1 coordinate 792,791, forward strand.
TTTCATTTTCTGAGAATTGTTGGATATTCTTGGAATATTAGTACGTTAATAATAATTCCAGTTAGTATATATGTAATGTATTAATAATAATTAATAATAACCAGTATATTTAATGATGTATCAATATTTAATAGAATAGGTAGAATATTGTTAATAGATACGTATGGCAGTAATTTATTATAGTGGAATATCGGCTATTCTTAGAAGGCAGTTGAAAACAAATTTATGATATTTGGCTTATGAAATTTTACTTCTCTCAACACGTGTTCTTGATTGCTTCAATAATTAATTGCGCTAGAAAATGCAGAAAATTATAATTGCTGGTAGAACATATTAACATTGGATATTGTATTATTATTGTGATCTATAATTGAAGAGACCAGAAATAAATATATCAGGTCGTCCGAAAAGTTTCTTTCGTTTTATAAGGAAATAATGGATGTACAACATTTTCCGTTTTATATTATTTTATCGAATTACGTATGACCCATTTTGTTCTTTCAAACTAAAGATCACAACGTTTGACAGATTAGGTTTATGTTTGTATAAAGATGAGTTGTTGTAAAAGACGGGTCTGTAAAAGAAAGATACTTTTCGGGCAACCTAGTATTTCTTTAGAGGCAAAAAATGAAAAGTTAAGTTTGGTAAAGTTAAATTTGAAATCAAGTTTGATTAAAGCGGTGCGACATAGGTGTTTGCCTAATTATTTCTGTTCGACGTTCCTCTCCTTTATCCAAAGATCCGTCTGCCAACTCCCGGTCAACAAAATGAAGGATTCCGTTTGTATGTCTCGCGTTTTCGGCAACTCTAAAATCCTTACGACGTTCGTTTACAAATCCTCCTTATATTTGCTCGATTCCCGCACTTTCTCTCCGCTTGCCGACGAATAATTTATCTTCGTTAGTAAATGTCTGGACCAGAAAACGTGCAACTTTAAACTCTACGAAACGCAAAATTCGCGTCAACGTAGTTCTGTTCGCCAAAAAGATAATTCGTTTTTTAATAATTTCTCATTAATAATCTTTATCCTTTTCTATGACAATCTTTTCATTATCTTATGAACACTAAATTTACTTTCCATGTAAAGTTTCCGTTCTTATTATTTCAATGTATGTTTACTATCACAAATAAAATATTTCTTATATTAAGGCCAAATATTCAAATCAATTATTATTAAATAATAATATTATTAAATAAAGTATAAATTTAATATAAATTAAATAGTTGATTTTTTAATATCGTTCAAAGCTTGTAATTGTAGTGTCTGTAATAATCAAGAATCCATAGACACATTATGTTCGCACATTTGCATAATGCACCAAATATGATCATCAACTGTAATCAATTCTAAAATCTCATACTTGAGACTATTGTCCACCGCCTCGAAATCTGTCACAAAATATCATAAGAGTTAGATCTACAACTGAGTGAAAGATCCGAAGGTTTAGAACCCCTAAAAAGCACGTGTCTTATCCATCACTAAACCAACAGTTCTACCACCTAAAGCGTCAAACTATAAATGGAAGAGAAAATGAAGAAAGAGAAAGGCAGGATGTAAAAGTTGTGTAGTTTCAAAAGCCGTTCGCCGAGTTGGGTCGTTTTCTTGGAGAATTGCTAGCTGAAGAGGCAAACTGTTGGTCTGCAGCTGGTCAGGGTGACGAAACGGAAACGTTCGAGATCAGTTGGTGCAACGGGGATTCGTGGAAACCGACCGAACAACGAAAAGCAACGCCGCGAAGAGGAGATTAAACGGCGTCCCCTGCGAAAAGCTGTAATTCCGCTTCTTTCGAGATTTTAATCAACGATCGGTTCTCTCGCGTAATCCTAGCAGAGGGTAGGGGCGCGCCTCTGCCAAAAACTATCCGATCGGATCCGTTCCACTGGTCCGACGAGAAAAAAGGAAGAAGAAGAAGATACGGGGAGAAAGGGACACGAATAACCGAGCTGGTAATCCGAGTTGAAATGTTTTCTTCGACTCCTCGCTTTACCCATCCCCAGACCGTCGAGTTTCGAACGAGAAAAAACAGACGACCAGCAGATTCCAGATCCTTTATTGAGAGATCTTATTGATGCTGGGATGTGTTTTTCCTGGATTTCTCGCAAGATGATGGATATCGAAGGACGAACCTTTGTTTTTCGAGCAAGAGTTTTCTCTCGATTTTACGATTTTGATAGGAGTTTAAATGGCACAGTTGGAAAGTGTAACGAAGAACTATCTTAATATGAAAGTACTGTTGCACGTCCAGAGGAAGCACATTGTTTGTTAAGATTGAAATAATATAGAAAGAAAGAAAACTGATAGAATAATTGAAATTTTAGTGGAGATTTTGGTCGGAGCTTGCAATGTATAAATGCAGTAGATGAGTTTCATAGGACTTTAAGGTGGTGCCTTTGAAAACATTTGGAGAACGAATATCTTAATTCGAAGACGTTGTTGTATGTCTGGACCAAGAATGAGAAGGTTTGTTGAGAGTGAAATAGCGTGGGAAGAAAGATAAGCGAAAGAATAATTGCAATTTTAGTAGAGATTTTGGTTTGTAATGTATAATTGTAGTGGGTGATTTCGATAGGAGTTTTGAAGGCTTGAAGAACAAATATCTTTATCCAAAGATATTATCATATCCTTTTAAGGAGGATAGCAACATTTCTTAAGTTTGAAGTAACATAGAGAGAAGGAAAAAGTGGTAGAATAATTGGTATTTTAGAAGAATTGAAAGTTAATTGAATGGCATGCTCTCAGCTGAATTATACATGTTACAGATAACCACAATAATTTGAGCTACAGGTTCTTTAATTTCAGAATATCCGATCTTATCTGGTATTCTATATTTTGTACGATAAATTTTATTAATAGTCCTCGTATACTTTAAATGAAATTCGATGAAGATTAAAATTAAGTAATCCAACCTAACTCTAACCCAAATTGTGGTTACCCATGACCCAAGAATATCAGTCAAGGGTTAAAAGCTTTTAAGGTTATAGTGCTGTGGGAAATGAATTTTCACAAAATGTAAACTAGTTTACATATATACATTTTTAGATGTATAATAAATTTGTGTAAATATAATAAATATGCATATACGATATACAATTTTTAAAAAGATTCTATAAAAATTTACAGAATTATGCGACACTAATTTGTACGACACACGTATAAGAAAATTGTAATGTAAGATTTTAATCCTGTATAAAATTATATAGTTTTATGTAAAATGCTAATTCTATTAATTAATTCAAATTGCAAGGGCTTGAAAGTTTAAGACGGAAGAAAACTTGAAGATCAAATTCATTTCTCTTGGGTAGGATATCGGGGAAAAACGATACTTTTGAAGAAAGATGTCTTGAACTTGGCTAATAAAACTTCAGGATTTTTAGGATTTTTTATCTACTGTTCGCGAGGTGCATCTCGAACACAATTATTCGCTAGCTACAGACCACCACTTGCTTCTTTATTCTGATGTATGCTTGCTACGCCAAACTTTTACGAAACGGAGGATAAAATGCGAGTTTTGCACTTTCAGCGCTTCTTTCGCGTCTCGACCAAGCAACTTTTGATCGATATTTTCTACGCTTCTATTTATTATCTCACAGAAGAATCAGTAACAACATTGACTTACAGCTTACTTAGATGTTACAAGATTATTTACATCGTCTATGGTATATTATTAATTAAAAGATCAATAGAAATTAATCCCTAATCTTCGTTCCTACCCTAATTCCTTAATAGCTAAAAATTTTAAGGGCGGCTCCTGAATTAGAATATTCTAAAACAGCGCATTTTTGTAATTTTTTTTAGAAGGGAAAGAAAGAAATGAAGTTATTGAATTTTGAGGTATGGTTTTATATATATTTAAAGAATAGAAAAAAATTTTTTTTAAAGAAAAAAAATTGTAACAGATTTCTAAGCCTATTTCATGGGCGTCTTGTCGCCGCAGGGCGGGAAAGATCGACTTCGTACTTCTTGACGGGAACAAAAACCAAAAAAGGATTAAATTATTATATATTTTTCTTCTGGGTGAACTAAACAACGGTAGAAAAAAATATGAAATGAAAAATTTTGGCGGGTACAAAAAAAAGTGTTTTAAAAAAAAAAATAGACTTTAAGGTGTTATAACAATTATTTAAATGAACTTTTTTCTGCCGTTGTTTAGTTCATCCAGAAGAAAAATATATAATAATTTAATCCTCTTTTGGTGTTTTGTTTCTGTCAAGAAGTACGAGGTGGATCTTTCCCGCCCTGCGGCGACAAGACGCCCATGAAATAGGCTTAGAAATCTGTTATAATTTTTTTTCTTTAAAAAAAATTTTTTTCTATTCTTTAAATATATATAAAATCATACCTCAAAATTCAATAACTTCATTTCTTTCTTTCTCTTCTAAAAAAAATCACAAAGGAAACGCTGTTTTAATACATTCTAATTCAGGACGGCCCCTTAATCAGAAACTTCTTAGTCTTGAATTTTACAACCTTCAAATTAAATATGACAAATACTATATCAGTATTATCAATATTATATGATTAACGCTGAAAGAAAGTACGAAACTATATGCTTAAACGGAATTAATTATATATGTCACATCGAAAGATCGCTTCTGTAATTTCCAAAATCCTAAAAAGCTCTGCTGATCGAGAGCCGATCATGTTCTGCTACGTAATTAAGTTGGTCGTAGCAAGTTCTTCGAAAAGGAACGACCCTTTTCTGTCACACGACGGATATAATTATTGACTAGGTTTCATCTAACGTGACACGAGGCTAGATTTTTCGATGGAAATCAGGTTACGTCTATCAAAAGATGCGAGAGACACAGCAACGGGACAGATAATTAACGACTGGTGGCTTCGAACATGCAGAAATGGAACGTCAAGCCCGGAAACGTTTCGAGAAAATACGTTTCTCTCGTGTCGAATTTGTTTAAACAAATATGGACTTTCGATCGTTTGCTCTTGGCAGCGGTTCCATTCGTTATATCGTGTCGAGCTCGCTTGTTGACTGACGCTCTCAATTCAATCTTTTGTTTTGTTTATTACAACGTACCATGCGGAAAAACACAGCAAATATGCAATGGGATTGTTTAAAAATGTTCCAGTGAGATTTTGGGATTGTTTCAAGAAATTTTTCAATTCGAACGATAGAGTTGCAATTGTTGGATTTATAAGCTGAGTTTAATTCCTTTAGAAGTACAACGTATAAAATGAAATAATGTACACTCTAGGTAACAAAATATAAAATAAACGAAGAAGAGAAACAAGAATATTTTTAGTGAACAGGAAGAATGGTTTAAATTAAAATTGAATTATTTTTTTATTATGGAACAATGGTAGTAAGTTTCTTCTGATCTGAACGTACCATGTATGTAGATTAAAATTTAGAATCAGTGGTAATAACTAGATAAAATAAGATAACAATATGAAATAATAATTTATTTATCCAAAGATTTCTCTTAATTATTTCATTTGAATTAAGAATATGTCGTCTCACATTTATGTTACTAAGGACTAAAATTAGAATAGCTACAATTAATTTGCCTTCGTCAATTTCCAACTCTATATCCAAAGGAGTTTCTGATTAAGGAACGTCCCAGTTAAAAGGTTAATATTCAAGGGACCTGCCATTCTCATTAAAATGGATTTCGTTCGCGCTGAGATTTGTTCTTCATTTCGAAAACGATTACGCCTGTTCTTCTGGTTCTCATTTCCATGTAATCTTCGAAGTTACTGCTGCTTGCATTAACAAAAAGTCTATCGAAATAGTTCAAAAAACGCCAAACGCATTAAAAATTTTTCTAACACTTATATTCCTTTATAAATTCAAAACGTGTGAATAATTTTATTTTCCAATGAAAATAATTCCTACTGTTTCAATAATGACCTGATATAAAAATTTCACTGATCTTTCTTAAAATAATCTTAAACCATAAGTTTATGAAAATTGTTGGAATATAATGATAGTTGCATAGATACAAGCATACAGATACGTGCAGTCACACACATGCAACAGCGCTAAAGATATTAACACTCTTCAGGATACAAAGACGACTATATAGCTCTTTGTTATTCTCGCTTTTTGTTTGTTACTTACACGTGGAAGTTTTGTTCTGATGATATTCTGTTTCGATAAACGTTTTTAAAGAAAAATTCGACAAAAATTCATCAAGATAAACCGAGTGAAAGTAGCGTTTTTCGTGGATTTCTCGCGTGAAAATTTCGTCATGGCGGTCGTCGACCCCGGCGCATCGTTGAAACACGGTTTCTTCAAGTTCGATCGCGTAAAATCGCTGCCAGTTAAACCAAAAAATTTACGCGCGAAGGCTGTCGCATCGTAGCTCGTACACTCGTCGAGTTACTGGTGATGCGGAACGGAAATGAGAAAATTCCTTTCTTCGTCGTCTAACGTGTGCGTCACCGTGCTTTGCTGTTTTCCCAAATTAATTCTCGCTAATCTTCGCGCGAGAAACAACCACTTGAATGATAATGGCCATTGCCGGACATCGGATCGAGGACCTCGCGGAAATCTGAGAACATGCAAGATGGTTTCTTTCGAGAAACACGAGAACGTTTGTGATGGTGTAACAACAAAGAATGGAAGAACCAGTAGACGTTGGAAGAATTCATTAGTTTCTTAATCACTGAGAGAAATTAGAGTTTTAAACAGCTTAAACATTTGTTTGGTCACTTAATCCTTTAACTGTATGTTGTGTGTGTAAATACTCGTGTTTCTGATAATATTGTGCTATGAAATATAAAAAAAAAAACTAATAGAATACTAGAAAATGAAATAACAAACAATTCTACATATATCTATGAGTTATTTAAAAGAAGAGAAACAAAGGAATAAGCAGCTTCATTCTTTGTTCAGTTTCTCCGTTTCGAAACATCATCTCTTGCTCTCATAACAATCATATCTCATAAAGACCAAACGTATAATCAATCAGTCCATCATAGAACCATGTTACAGAAATCCCGATAAAAATACATGACACATACTAGTATTCAAAGGATAAGTAGAAGGGGAATGACATATTTAAGAAATTTCTAAAACGATCCACGGCGAATCAGCGAAATTTCAAGCACAAGACAGCGATTGATCGGTGACTTGTTATACTAATAAGATAGAACGACAAAAGGGAGTCTGCATCCACCCTGCTCGATGGCCTAAATGCGATTGGCGAAGGGAAGACCGTTGAATCGGTGTAATCATCGTGACGTGGATGAATTTAAAATGGATCTCTTCATATTAAGGCACACCCTTGACGATCGTTCCATTTCTTCGGTAACAGACCCCTGTCGCGCCGATTTTATTCTCCTGTCATTGTTGCTGATTCGAGGGTGAGCTACCCTTGAAGATTTAGAGGGATCTACTGCGAGATTCTCTCATAGTAAGCGTTAGTGAATTGCAGAATTTTTATGCAAGAAGAATTGAATAACACAAAATCGTCTTTATAATAGTGTTATAATATCTTAGAATAAATTTTCCATTTATATTTTCCAATTATATTTTCCATAATTAAGAAGTCTACTCACTGACTATTGTACATAAGGGGCACTATGTTTTGGATATTTTATATATTTATTCATATTAAGTGCATTTCATGGAATTTTGCACTTTCAAATCTCTATAGATTAATAAAAATTCACAATCTGCTAATGGTATATAAAACTGGTAAAATAATTCTAAGCGTTAATTTGAGATTGATTAACCTCTTAGGTACGGTGCACCGCTATAGTGGCTTTCGCGGATGTCACCTTACATTACGACGCGCCACTATAGTGGCTCACTCCGCTACTCATTCGCTCACCGTTTAAACTACATGATATTTTTCATTTGTCTTACTTCACACTTTTCTTGTCCTCGCAACATAACGTTCTATAACAGTGTTAACAATACACAGGCAGAATATATGGCCTTTGTTTTTGATACGCCAGTGTCAAATATCAATTGTTGCTTTCCGTTAAAATAAATATACCTTTATTAGATGCTCTTTTTAACATGCCGATCCGTATCCTTCTAATTTTTTAGAATCTTCAACCTCAAAATGTCTGTTCAAAATAGAAAACGAAGAGCTATTTGAAAAACACTATCGCGCTATGAGTATGAAATTTGTGACGTGGGTCTATGCGTCGTGCTTTAAAATATATCACACTCAATTATATTATTAATTATTAGAGTACATTATTAAAGTTAAAGTATATGCATCATATCATTAAGAAAAATTATAATTTAATTATCAAAAAACTTCAATCCAATGTGCTTGCGTAAAGAACAGCGCTATCCGTCACACATTGCAGTGCTGTATCGTTTACGCGTAATTCGCATCAAACTCTGTCTTACAGAGAAACAACCCCGCACAAAATTCAACCGTACGTAAGAGGTTAATGAGGAATTAATAAGAAATTTATGAAAATGATAACTAATTAAGAAAATTAATGTGAAATTAATTGTGTAAACAATGACTTGGCGTTGTTACGATTTCTTTAATTTAAAACTTTCAAGAAATTTCACTCTCTTTCCCAACATCAATTTCTTACTTATCTTCCTCTTTTTAGTTTACTCGCTATATCACGAATTTTTCTACAAATTCTACTATATCATAGAAAACACCGTTAAAATAAACATCAATATCTATATGATAAAGTATGCCTCTGTTATCTAATCTCAAACATCGTATCGTTTGAAGGCATCACGCATAAATCAAATAACGTCAAACCAAAGGGAATAATTTTTATGAATGGCGTAACAGGTTCGGATAAAAGACGTTCATGCGATAGATATTGAAACTCGCTGCTACGATTCTCGAACGTTCCCGGCCACGCTTAACCGTGTATTGAAAAATATATCGCTGCGCGAAATCGCGACTGGCAGGATAGGAGTTTCAACATTGGAAACCGGTCGACCATGCGGATCGAATGTCCCCTCCGATGGACGTGCGTAATTGAACGATGCTGCGGCTGATCGAGGTGACACGCAGAAAACGCCCGCGTCCGCTTAAAATTCATACCCTGCGTTCGGCTGATCCTGCGATTTCAATAAACACGCTCTGCCATCCCTCTGCGTCGTCTTTTAAAATATTGAACAGCCCTCCTCCTCCTATTTTCTTCCTCTTCATTTTATCTTTTACTTTTGAATCATGGATATGGAGAAATTGAGAATTCAAAGTCCAGACAGACCGATAAATTTCTCTTTGAAGATGACTCTTTCATTCTAATCGAATTTTGATAATTTTTTGATTTTTGACAATTAATTCAGTAATAGTAATTAGTTATTAGCGGTAATAGTAATAGTTGCTAGAAACTTTCGGTATTCGTTCCTGTTTGGTATTTGAGCGTTGATTAGTTAACTAAATAATATCGTCTAAAAATTGTTATAATCTTAGCTGAAACATAGACGTAAAAGAAACATGTATTGTCTGACCCAAAGAATAGGAGAATTTATACTTAAATATTCCTTCTGAAATAGTTTCTTTCACAATTCCGGTTTCTATTTCGGATTCTCTCTAAAATCTTATTTCTACGATGAAGATTTTATTTTATCTACTCAGCAGTAGTTTCTAAAATATCATTTTGCACTGTAATTTATTTTTAACTTATCGGAACAGTACTGCGATGATGAATATTTGTCAAACATTCATATCCTTCAGACTTTCTTTCCACTGCCTTATTTCGATAAAGTATACTAAATACTTAATTCGGCTAGATACTTTTATGGCTGATTATATATAATGCAACGATTCGTATGTAGAACATTCTGCAGGTAAAAATTATAATATTCACAGTATATTTATAAATACATGTTTTAAAACTACCAACATATTGTTAAATATATTGTAACACTTCCAATTTCAGAAATTGTTACGTGCTCTAAAGAAAGTGGAATTTGATAAAGAGAGAATGAACGACACCCTCGTAAAACACAAATAACTAGGCGACAGTAGGTCGTTTGATTCATTGTTTTCGCGAGATGCGCACCTGAAGCGGCCTGAAGATAATTGGCCGCGTATCTATTCCTGTCAGTCTCGATCCATCTTCTTTACGAGGTCGTTCGTCACTGGCCATTCATTGGCGGCGCTTCGTTTCCCTGTGAGAGACCATCTCGAAACGTGAACCCTGCTTGAGGATGAATAAAGTGGATGTCAGAGGAAGACGATTTGCGCGATGAACTCGCTTGCGTAATCCTTATACGTCTCCGACTTTATACTGTCGAATACGCAAACTACGTTTATAAGTATTCAAACATGCTGCGTAATTTTTAGTAAAAGTGAATAAATGCCATTATTATACTTCACGGAGTTTTATGTAAATTTATACTTTCATGGATACAGGCAAAGGACCTAGATAAAAATGTGATTTATTTATTAAATATTATAATACCCGCTGTACTTTATATGTTTCCACGTCTTTGCATATCACATGCATTCTGTGTATTTTTGTATTTTTAACTTTCTCAGAATTGTACAAAGATCCGCAGTCTAGTTATTATATAAACTAGTGGCAAGTTAACGAATAAGAGAAATATTCATCATTCTCATACGAAATTAATAGATCATGTGATTAAATTTTTTCTAGAAATTTATCGATAGCACAATATGTTAAAATCAAACAAATGATATGTGGATATATTTATTAATTTTAGTAGAATTTTTTCGGTAATTTAAATATGTACATCTAATGTAATAATATATAATATAATATGTAATATAATAATGTTATAATAAATTTTGTTCAAAATAATTGAAACCATAACTAAACATTTTATCTTCAAGCAACAGAATTTTTTATTCGGTGTATGGAAGATAATTGAGTTTAGTGGAATTAAAGTTGAACAGATTTCCGAAATACATAGGTTCCTATTATCGGATGTCGCGGTATTGTAAATTCTCGATAAATGATCGAAGAAACTTGGAAGCTCCGAGTTTCAAAGTTAAATTGAACTTCGATGTATGAGGCTGGAACCTATTGGATAGCATTGTTTGCTCTCTGCCAGAGCTTCGATTTAGACTTGATGGTTTAGAGGAGATTCCTGATGTCGATATTGCGTTTCATCGGTATTTATGATAATGAAAAACAAGCATACTATTGTCGATAAGAATAATCCGAAACAACAGTTGCGTCCTTGAAAAGCATTTTGGTTTCTCGTCGCCATTAAAAATTCATGTTATAAACATAAATAGTTTCGACTTCAAGCTACATATTAAACTCTGGCTTCCTCTTCTAACAACAAAATCTATCGACGAAATTCAAATTTTTAACAACATAGAAAAACACCACTGATATGTCTAATACATTTTACATGCAAAACATTTTCTGCGCATTGTTAGAAGTCACGAATACCCTAACAAAATTTTCTCTATATATTTCGTTCCACGTACCATGATACAGCCGGCAACGAACGTTCGAAAGAAAAGTCAGCTCTGGAAAAATCGGGAAAAACGACAGGTAACACGGAAGGCTAGCGGGGTGAGTGGTTAATGGACCACCCTTTGGTGGTCAAGAGCTGGCTCCAATCAAACGGCCGTGAAAAAGGGGGTAGGCTAGACGCGAGAACGGGGTGAGTGGGTGCAGTGCAAAAGTTAATCGTTCGCGAGGTGACATTTGAAGAGGAAAACGGTGCGCGAAAGCGAAGGGAAAATAGACGTGGCATAGAGGGCGAATCACGTAAAATGGAAGTGCGAGCTCGAGGAGGTGAGAGACGTGTGTACGAAAGAGAAAAAGAGAAAGAGAAAAAAAGAGAAAGAGAGAGGAGAAACGGGAAAGGAGGGTGTCGCGAAGGGTGACGAGAGAAGCAGCTGGCTGGTTGCGAGAAAGAGAAGGAAAGAGGGGGTGAAAGCTGCATTGCAGTACCCGACCCTGGCTAACAGAAGCGCCATCCATTGGTCTGTCCGTGTGATTCCGGGATCGTTCGGCAAGTAATTGGCTCTCTTTGAGCACGAAAGAATCGCCAAGGCAACTGGTTCACGCTCTGTCACACCTTGGCCTCTTCTTGTTGCTCGCGGCTACCAGGAGAGCCAGTTGTCTGATTCAAGCAGTTGTAATTATCCTTAAAAATTGCGTAAACATTTTTGAAACATATAAATAAAATTGCTTACAGACAAAGACCACGTAAGAAACGTATGATAAGTAGATTTTTATTGATTTTCTAACTTAATTCCAATTTATGGTCAATCAGAAGGATTGTAATATCGCATTATCGAAAACGAGAAGGACTTGTTAGATTAAAAAATACGTGTGTTTTAACTTCGAAAAATGCCACGTGATTCGTGATCTAGTGGCGGGAAATAAAATTTAGTAATGATTGAAATTCCAATTGTTTGAAAGATGTTGCAGATTAAATGTCACGTGAATGCAACCTTTCATCTCTTGATAGGTTAACGGGTCGACTCTCATTCGGGATGGGATCGACGATAAGTAGAATTGAAAAGGAGTAAATGGTTAGTTGGAAATTTTCATATATGATAATAGTATGTAAATAATTTGTTATATGATGGATGGATCGGTGATTTACCTGCAGCAGAGGGTGAATATATCATTTGGGATTGCTGGTAGTATGAAGGCACTTGCCGTGATTTACACTGAAAATTATACATATATTCGATATGGGAATATTTGTACTATATGTTAATCATGCAATCAGTGGCTGGGTGAGTTATCGACTAGTACGTGTTGATTTTAGCTAATTCGTAGCGTTTCCAATAAATCTTCTGGGTATATTCATAAACGAAATTGAAATTTAGTATTAGATGGCTTGGTGAAAGATATTATTGATGGTACTCCTGATACCTCATAGTCGATGAATGTTCAGTTTCTATTCGTCATATCTTAATCTTCGTCACAAGTTATAAAATCCTATTTTAGGATTTGGTGAATCAAAATAGCAAGACTTGTATCAATTCGAGACAAGATCAATATTCTTTTTAATTGTTGCTTTCTGGTTGATATGACAAGCCAAATAGTTAATAATTAGGCAACGAACACATTCGAATTCTTATGACATTTTTTACAAAAGTATAAAAGAATGCCCTTTTCTATTATCAATTATTAATATAATTATTAATTTCGAAAGAATTAAACAAAGCTAATATAATTAAATAAAACGAGAAATGTCTTACTTACGAAAACGTTTGGAAAAGTGTTTTATCATTAATAACTTAATAAGAAAAGTTTCCCCGCTATCCAAAAAGCATTCTATTGCGAAAGATTTAAACAAGAATCACAGGAAACTAGAAGAAAACTCTGTGACATTTCTAACATCATCTAATTCCACGGTAATTGCACTGCTATCTATCTATTTAAATTTCAACTACCGATTCTAACCAAACTCCTGTCAATATCCCACGCCTTGAGAAGATTCCATCAGCGGAGTCGTGCGTCAACGAGTTCCGCAATTGCTTGCAATTTCCAGCCTCGAATCGCAGGGATGAGTGTTCTCGGTGAAAAGTGGAGGGTGCATCGTGTCGCAGGTTCACTGTGCTCGTTACTTTTTCAGGCAAATTTATTCATTGCCGCGGAGAGGTAGAGACACGTAACGCGGGGTAACCTTCCACGGGTCGGATGAGAACGATTCTAATTTTCTGAAAGACACAGCCAAGGGCAACGAGAAACTTTCTCGCCGCGCTTCTTCTTTTTTCTCTTCGAAAGAAAAATTCGACGCGAGCCTATAGAACATCTTATCGCGAACAGTCTCACGGAACTCGAATGAGACTGCAAGAATAATTTGTATTCCCGACGTCCTTTTCTCTGTCGAATTAGCTCAAATCTTCCGCCATGAAATATTAAATTCCTCCGAGAAGGATCCCTATCTATTTGCTGTTCGGTACGTATTCATATCCAGTGAGATCGTGCGAGAACGTCTGTCCCTCAATGTCTTCTACGAAGTCCATATCGATTTGATGAGACAAATAATCGATTCGTTAAATTTGTTTTCAAAAATTCTTAATAATAGAAATATATTTATTTTCGTGCTTTTGTACGTCGTACATAATCTAGTAAGATTTTGAGTCAATTTTATCAAAGAGAAATACGTTTATTACTCACAATGAGTCAGGAAAGTATTCGAACATCCTTAGAACCTTGTTATGAACATATGTTATATAGGGTGGTTGGTAACTGGCGGTACAAGCGAAAAGGGGGTGATTCTACACGAAAAAAGAAGTCGAAAATATAGAATAAAAATTTTTTGTTTGAGGCTTTGTTTTCGAGAAAATCGACCTTGAATTTTCGTTCGGTACGCGTACGGCACGTTATAACGGATCTCACTGTAGATCGTTGTCTCGATGGAAAAATTAAAAAAAAAATTTTTTATTCTATATTTTCAACTTCTTTCTTCGCGTAGAACCACTCCCTTCCGCTTGTACCACCAGTTACCAACCACCCTGTATATATATTAGATACATAACGTTTATTAAAATTTATTAAAATTTATTACAATACAAATACTATGGAATCGTTTTAAAATCTCATTAGCAGTGACGAAAGAAATATATCGTGATTATAATAGTAAAACTTGAAACGGATCTGAAGATGTATACAGAAGTTACAGCATATTTATTGGAAATATAAACTTTATAAAAATCAACAAGTATTTGGACAACTGATAATTCATTATATTAGTAAGGAAAATATGTAGTCTCTGTATCTCTGGCACTAATTCCATATTTATGACTGCTATTCACGCTGTACGCTAATCTTTCACTAAGCGTATGTTTGCGATAAACGTCTTGTAACTTCTGCGTACATTTTCGAATTGGTGTCAAATTTTACTATTGTAACTACGATAGTACAGTGTTAATGAAATTTCGTAAAGATTCGTATAAATACACATAATATAAAAGCGTTCGAATATTTTCGTTAGCTACTACAATTAATTCAAGATTAATAAAACAAAACTTAGCAGGAGATTCAGCATTGAGGCAATGGAAAAAGTGATCAAAAATGTTCGGTCGATAATGTACATTTATATCCTTCAAAAAACTATACTAATCTGAAAATTGGTATATCTCGCCTATTCCCATTTAATTTCCCAGCTCGCTTAAATCATCTTGTCAAGAAAATGATTGAAAGAACTGAAACGCAAGAACCGAAGAATTCTGGAAAAATAAAGAGAACGAAAATCATTACTCATTTTCTTTCGTTTCACGCGATCGTACAGTTAACAAAACGTTCCAGCAGCAGAACGCGTAAAACGGTTCTTTGGCCTGCTCGCGGAAAACCTATTAAATTTCCTCAATGAGTTTTTCCGCGTCCGTAACTACAAAGTAAGTACGTGTCCTTTCTGAACGTGGTGAGGTCTTCGCGAGATCGCGAGAGTCGCGGCAGAGCAACGGTTTGCCATTAATCAAAAGAATTCGTCGTTCTGTGAAATTACTTCGCTGGAAAATTTCATTTATACCGGCGCGGCGTCGTAATAATGTCGGGAGCAGTTCGACGCCGTTCGCCGCGCGTTTTTATTCCGATCCGGTTTGCTAATCTCACCGTCGGCGGCCATTAATTCGGACGTCGAAGGAGAAATGTATTATACTTCCCCGTCGCTATAGAACGCTTTCCTCATACAATTCGAATTTTAATTGATGCTTTGTTGCCGCAAAAAACAGAGGATAATCGGGAATTTAGGTTCATAAAGAGATACGTGAGTTAGTAAATAAATTACTAGTTGGATCTGACAATCGTAGAAATGTTCTCAACTGTAAGAGTGAATAAATAATTGAAAATAATAATTACTGCTATATAATTATATAGATTTAACCTCGTGGACAGATTAATATATTTTTTATGGTACGATATCGTTCTGAAAAAATGTAGATCTATGATACTAAAAACAATTCCAAACTCAGACCTCCAATTTTCACAAGCACCAACAGCTCCCACCTTCTATTTATTTTACTTACAATACGAACAAATTGAGCATTCCATGTTTGATTCTCGTTTATTTTTCAAACGTTTTCCGCTTTTTTGGTAAAATGTAACATTCCTTTATCAAAATCCTAAAGGAAAATATTTCACATGTACCTATTTCGAAACCATGTTATTTCATATAAATAGAAATAAATATTAGCAAATTTCTCATATCGCATTATAATCTGAGCTCCGGTAATCGAAGGGTTAAGCTACCTAAAAACCACATCTTCAAATCAGAATCAAATATGATTATTGAAAGAAATTTCACCATGTAACGCGATCGTTCCAATATTGAGATCGCAATGAAATTTCCTTTCAAAAGTATTCCTTCGTTTCCAATTCGCAAATGGCAAATACAATTGTGCCAAGACATCAAACTCCATCTTTGTAGATCCTGCAACGCTGGGTTCGAATTACGTGCACGGTTTTATATTCAAATTTCGCGGACAAAGGGTGTCCCCGATATAGGTACGTGGACGTAAATTTAATTTGCCCTGAGCACGGTTATCGGTTAGTACGGTGTCGCACAAGAAGTTCGACGCGGCGGAAACGTAGTCTCGAAATCGAGCGGTCCGCAGCTTCCGCTTAATCGGCAGAAACCCGAATCGACGCCACGCTATCGACCACCGTAGAAATACATCGCGAGAACGGCCTGAATGGAACTCACAATTTAATCGAACGAAGGCTGGTCGAGTTTAAATCGAAACCTGTCGTATCTCGTTCCCCCTATAGTTATTGCCTTTTCCACCTTCTAGCTTTTATACCTTTCTTCGTAGCACTATATAACGAAATCTCCTTCTGTCCCTCGGTACCTTTTCTTTTCTTTCTTTTTCATCTTTGAAAAGTTTTATATATTTTAAGATACCTTGTTTTAAGAGACTACAATTTCTACAATAATATTCCATTCTTTGTTTATTGTTTCCTTTTTCTATTAATCCTACACATTAGATTTTTCATAACAGCATACAGATTAATCGACGTTAACAATTTTCGTTATGAAAATTTCATTTATATGTGTGAATGAATCTCATTTCGATATAAAATACGCTCAAATAAATTAATAACAAATAGTTCTCTGTACGGGTATAATGAAACATCTCGTAGAATCATATAAATTCGAACGAATTAAATAAATTTGAGAAGAATCGTATAAATTTAAATAGAGTTACAAGTGTAAACTTGGAATAAATTCTCCTCTTTTCAAATTTCCAAATTACTTCGGTTAAAACTCTTTTCGAAGCCAATAATTTTCCCTTTTCTTCTGGTTAATCTACCACCTACGTTCTACACAGATCATTTTTCTTCGTGCTTAATTGCCAATCGAATATTAATTCAATTCTACTGAATTCTAAAATTCCCTCTTCCAGGTGTACCACATTTATCCGTGTTATTTGCTCAAAAATTCCGTAACAAAGCGATCGATATTTGTCTATTTTTTCATCGGTTCTTTTTCTTCCTCGGTGAATCGTCTACCTTTTCAGCCGTTCGTCTCCCGTTCCCTCGTTTCCAGAAGTGCCTGCTCGTTAGAGATTCATCCGAAAGTGCCCTTCTCCTCCCTCTAACCAGGGATGAGACCGAGATTCAATTTATTATTCGCGAGGATCATCCTCTGCGAATAAGGTCGAGAAAACTGAGAATGGAGATTTGGTGTTTGTAGCCTGCCACGATGGCTTGGAAAAGCTAGCGGAAGAATCACAGCAGAAAAGGGTGATAATTAAAAAAGGGGTAGGCAACAACATGGCGAACGGAACGACGTCGAGTTAGGTGATCTTCGTCGATCGCTTTCTCTTTAATTAAGCTAATTCCTTGTCTCTTTTTTCCTCAATAATTCTCTTCGTTCGTCGGAGATTATACGAGCTTAGTTTTCGTTTATTTGTGCGCGAACTGACCGGCTTATAAATCTTATAGTTTGTGAAACTTTTGTTATTAGTGATTTCGAAAAAATGTTCAAAATACTAATATTTCAAGTGATATGAGAGAAACGTATATATATGTTACTTTTAAATTGAAACGGAAGATAATTATCCTACATTGTAATATGTCGATATCTTATTTTATTTTGTCGATAAAAATTAATATTGGAATAATATAAATTCTCGATAATGAGTTGAAATTAACGCTCCATCTGAATACTGGGTCGTCATCGACCAATAATTTTAAATGATTTTTAATTTTTCTTATATTTTTGTTTCAATTTCGCTTCGCTTGAGAGAATTACGTTAACACGTAGCACTAAATACCATAGCATGATATTCTAGAAACTTGGAAGAGTATTCATAATTTTTTCAAGATTTTTTGGAATACAGAAACCTAAGGAAAACTGCATGGTCATAAACGACCCAGTGTTCAGATAGCGTCATTAGAAAGGTTGCAGACGACGGTTTAATCTCTAAGCTAATTATTTCAATTTTAGAAGATTAAATATGTACTAATTATACATCCTCGTAAGAAGATTAAGAAATCTTCCGAAAGTAATGGATGAGTTTGAAGTAATATAGCATTATATTCATACAGCGATTAGAAAGCAAAATTCATTTTCTTTCAAAATCCTTTAACCCTCAACTGGTATTTTTAGGTTAAGATACTTCACTGTAGAGTATACCATTTTATAATCAATTAGTAAAAACTCTTTTTAATAATCTTCAGCCGTTTATTCCGAATTATTCGACATTTTGTTGCGCTGTCAAAGTGTTAAACGTAGAGACACTTACGCTAAAGAATTTCAAAGATGATCCTCAGGATCTCGAAAGCCATCGACCCGCGAGGAATTCCTTAAGCTCGCAGCCACGAATTTAGGGGCGCGTACAAACTCTGCCGCAAAGATATTTCGGTCACACAGGCGAGGAAATAAAGAATGTGGGTTAGTGGTGGATATCGTTAATCCGTGGCTAGCTGAACGGTGATTAACGCCGACGTTTGCCGGCCAATTCGCATGCGAACTGGTTGCACGGATTTTCGAAGTTTCGCCACGGGGATTCCCTTGTGGCCGTTGTTGAATTATGCCCCCGTTCCGGATATGGCCGACGGGGCCAGATCGATGCAGCCCCTCTGTTTATGCACGCCTCTAACCACTCGCCAGCAATACACCAGTGAGGATCAAGCCGGAGAAAGACTTGAATTTTTCCAGGCTTGTCCGTTTTATCAGTGAATTATTAATTTCTCTGGAGAATTTACACTTTATCAATTCTTTTTCTATTAACTGATGTGATATAAAAAGAAGAGAATTAGAATATTTGATATTGGATAAATGAAAACGAAGATATAACATTTATTAAATAAATGTTGGACGTGTGACCGAATTTCTTGAGAAGAAAAGGGAGCATCGTAATTTCAAACACATTATTCTTCTCAAGAAATAAATCATCTTCAGATTTCCCCATTTCCTCGCCAATAGCCTTCTAAAGTAACACCGACCTCCTAATTAATTAAACTTCTAGCCATTCAATTCTTCTACCTCTACAAATCTCCGCGAATTTATTCCACCCTGAATCATCCGACCTCAAAGGAGCCTAGCCTCGTCGATAAATTACAACTTAAGCAATTTCAATTGCAAGCCTGAAATTTTCAACACTTTCTGATATACGTTACTCCACGTTGGGAATAAAATAACGTACCGAGTCAAATAATATTTAACGTACAAAGGTAACTTTCTTAAAATAAAGAATGTTGTCAATAAAATAATGTATGTTGATAAAAATATATCCTGCCAATTTTTATTAATATCTTATCATTGAAAGTATACTTTATCAGAATAAAAATAAAGTAAAAAAACCATAAATAAATATCTCTAAATACATATCAGTAGCGTGTACAAAAAAAAAAAATCTGTTTCGATGATACAAAAATCGCGCGGTAATTTGGAAAAACGGGCTCGTTTTTCGCGCGAAGAAAGACAGCGAACGCGTCGCGTACGCCTCGTAATTTTTACCGCGATATCGGCCACGGCAAGAACTCGGAAAACGCGGGTGGATCGGCGAGAAAGTCGCGAACAATGCGGCGCGAGCATGCGAGCCTGCTTCGAGAATAGGGTCGACCAACGTCCCGGACGAAAGTAATGCCTGCAACGTGGTTTCCATGCCGGGTACACGCCGAAACCAACGTCTCAAATAACTGGCGAAGCGATCGTGCTACTGGAATAGGGAACGAGGGCTCCGATCGCTCTCACGACAACGAGTTTCCTTTCCTCGCCAAGTGTTATCGCGCGATCTTTTTAGAACTTGTAGGAATCCCCTTTTCGTTCCTCTTTTTACGTTCCTACCCGCTTCTACACGGAAAAAGAGGACCAGGGATGAGATTCTTTCGAAATTGTTGATGGAAGAATTTTATTAAAACGATCAGGTGAGAAATGTGGATTGATATTTTGCAGTGTAGGATGTAAATTTATGCTTCTTAAAAATGCTTTAATAATTCTTTAACAATTGATCGGTGGATTAATTGCTGTTATCTGTTTCTTTGAGTATCTTGTTTCTTCTTTGTTATTTGCGTAGGTGTGCAAAGTCGAGAAATCACATTTGAATCTGAACGTTCGACTAACATTGTAAGAATTTCGATCGGAGTTTGAACTCTCGTCAGAATCTTCCAGAAAGTTCGGACAACGCTGACAAAAAGAATCTCGAATATTATAACCGACATATATAGGTTGTAGGAAAAGAAAAGCTGGAAAATCCCAGGATAAGATCTCAAAGACCTTAAAGGCAACTTTCCAGCATCAAGATTCGCCTCTCTAAGTCTATATCTTCTCGAAATTCTGAACCTCGATACCAGTCGTATTCGATCGTACTTTGAATCTTCGCAACTAATTTAGCTTCCAATTTCCTTCATCAACAATCTCTCTAATCCCTGTCTCCGCTTTTTTTCTCCTCTTAAGCTACGCAGTTTAACTCAATCGAGAAGCATCGCGACTCGCAATTTCGATCGGTTGGTAACCCTGGCTGTGGAATTACGACGCAGGCTGGAGGACAGTTAGGTCAGGTATGACGAAGGAGAAGGACGACGAAGAGGAAGAGGCGGGGGCCCCTTTGAGAGCAACTCGATTCGAAGTAATTTAGCGGCCTGGTCCTAACTTGCTGAGTGGCAGAGCCTGGAAGTTTCCAGCATTGACGAGGATGAAAGCTACTCCCTTCCTCGCTATAGCCGCGAGAGGCGACATTAATCTATTCCGCATTGGCGATGATGAATTTCTCGGAGCCCCGGCCGGAAAACGGCTCCTCGCCGCCATAAGCTGTTTCGCGTGAGCGAGATTGCCTTTGAACGTGGCTAAAAATTAATTACCCCTCTGGCGAACGCCCCTTTTCATCGCAGAGGTCCGATTGTTCCGCGGCGATTGGACAAGTTCAGTTCGAGATGTCTTCTTGTATTTAACTTGAAATGGAAGTTGCGATTTTTCTTTTTCGTTGTTGGTCCCGAAGGAAATGTAAAGATGTCGAGGTTTGATTCATAACGTACTTTACGCTCCAAATAGCATCTGATATTTAATTCTATCTAGTTCACAGTCAATGAACTTTGAAAAGCTATTTCGAATTTTAATATACTCTTATATTTTTCCGATTAATAATGTATCTACGTTGATGTATTTTTATTAAATTAACGTATAGTATGGATGAAATATTGAAATCGAAGAAAATTAAGCGAAATAAAATATCGAAACGACATAGATTAATCATTCGTTATATTCAACAAGTATTCTTGAAAGTAGCAAAGTACGAGGATTCGTTGACACTGCAGAAATAGAAACGACGACGGGAATAAAAGTAATAACAAACGACAAGATAGAAATACCAAAACCAAGAAGAACTAAAAAGCAATACTAGAACGACCAGAACTAAAGAACTACTTTTCAAATGTTAAAAAAATCTCCAGCAAACCGAAATTATATCATTATCTTTAACGTGACTTTACTTCTGAAAGCAAGACAAACAAATTTAATAATCCTTCCTCGAGTTGTCACATCCTCGACACATCACGTAGTAACCTTCTTTCTCCTTTCTCCCAACGAAACAGACATGATAAATCTCTTTGTTCGTCGACAGTCAAATCGTATTTCCTCTTTCCGGAACGTCGTTTCACGTGACTTTGATTTTAATTAAACTTCTCCCGGAAACTCGTCGAAGACTCTACCGGACGTGATCAGGTAGGAATACTTTCGCGACCGCCGCGACACTATAACAAATACCGTTCACACGGCACGGGAAAAAGAGAAGGCTGATCGAGTGAGAAAGAGAAAAGGAATTGCAGCTGTAGCTGGTGACAAGTTCGCTCGCAATAAGTCCGCTTCGGCAAAGAGAATAAACTTTCCGACGACGCGACGACGCGACACGGAATTCGCTTGTGCGCCTCGCTTCGTTTGCAGCCACGTGTTCGACAGCTCTTCGATCTTGTATTGCTGGAAATTCGCGTCCAACTAGATCTTCGTCCGAGCAATTCTCGCGTTTTTCCTAGTCGTGGCGTCGAAGTAGTGTAAATTCTCGTACGGATCGATGAAAAACCTATCTCTGTGATAGAATACTTAATTTTTCTGGAAAGTAGGATTATAGTTGGATGACGTTGAATTTTTTGAAATAATTGTACCGAACGAAGCTGGAAGAATTTTGTACATGAAATAATCAAAATTTAGTCACAAATTATTATTATTATTAGGTTGCATATTTTTATACGCGTATTGAAAATTTGAAAGCGTAAAATTGCAGAATTTGCGTGTACATGGCCTATAAAATGTATAAAGTGATCAAAGTATAGTATTTTCTATGATGCATTGGTATCTAGTAGAGAATATTCTACCAAGATCCTATTTTTTAAATAATATTTTCAAAAATATGAATTTACATAAAAATCCGCAGCTTGGTAATTGTGTTAAAGGAACGAGGAAAAATTTAGTAAAAAATTGAGTTTCTTTTTAACGAGAATGTAGGAAACAATGGTAGCTACTCGAAATTGTGAACGAGTGACCACGAATAAGAATATTATCTTCATCTGAAATAAAACTTCGAAATGCAAAAATCTGTGAATCTATATTGAAAAATGATAAGGTAAAATTGTGCACTAGAATAGAGCAGTTTTTGTTCTATGCTCTTTTAGCTGATAACATACTGACTCAGCAATCCCAAATGGAATTTTCTGGTCAGAGCTGCTGGCTACTTTCGTTTGCCTTGAGCAAACGAACCTGTTAGAGATAGTTTTTACAGATGATTTTTGGAACTTCTTTCTTTGAATTGGAAATTCGTTAGGATTTAATTAGAAGAAACTGCAATTGAGATAGGAATGAGATTTATTTTCTATCAATTTTCGGGACGAAAGTCAACAGGTTACACGTGAATTTAGGTATCAATTGACAAGTTTGGATCTACTGGAATTGAACTATTAAATATTAAATTAAATTAATCGAATCAAATTATATCAAAGTATCCTTTGATGCAATAAAGCAATCAGTTAGTCGAAAAGGATAAGCTTCATTTTAATTTATCATTAATTCGATCCGGATGTAATTGTAAAATTATCATGTTTACAAATTTCCGACCTCAATTATACAAATTCCTCATCTTCCACATTACCACAAGCCATCGCCAAATTCCTATAAACATCCTCACTATTTACAACGCTAAAAACATATTCTATACGAAAGTATACTCAGCTACATATATAGCTCACTTCCATCAAATTACCACATTCATAAGACCAAAAAACTATCATCAAGCCATCAAACGATCGGCACAACAAGACAACAACAATCCCAAAGAGAATTTTGAAGTCGATAAAAGAAAGTCGACGAACCAGCATCCTTATCGTTTCCAAAACTTTCAACGCGGTTCTGTCGAGTTTACTAAACCGACGAAGGGCGAGGGAGCGCAGCGTATAACCTCGGTTCGCGGCCGGTCGATTATTTAAGGGTTGTTTTAATTACAAGCAGACAAACAGCGACGAAAGGAGCGAGGAGTCGGCAGGAGAAGAGGCTGCCAGTATCTCGATGGCGGATTAAGAGGTCCCCGCGCGTTAATCCGCGCGGGAGTCGTTTGCCAGGCGTGCCTCGAGTGAAACCTCGAGGCGAACTTGCCGATATCCAGTGGCAAGGATCGGCTAAGAACTTAAGCCAACTTCCATTTAAGCGGCAAACTCCACTCGTCAGCCGTCCCGATACCGGATCTGCTCTAACGGCACGTTGTTGCGGTATCCTCGCGATTACTGTAATAAGCGGCCATGTAACGATCACCTCGATTATCGACTAGTCAATTACATCACCAGTTTCTTTATTGTCGTCGAAGATGGTGGTTATATGGCGTTATGTACGTAGATTGCATATTTTTATGCAGTTTTATATTTTTATGGATGCAGCTAAAAAAGTGAAATTTATATTTTATTTCGCCTACTGAATATTCTAACGAGCACTTTATTTTGGATATTTTATGTATATTTTTCCATATCATGTGAATTCTCTATATTTTTACGCTTTTATAGTTTTCATGAAAGTATCAATAGTTTAGTTGTATGTTCGCGTTCTAAAAAAGTTTCTTTTACAAAGTATGTACAGTCGGGAAAAAATAAGCAGACAGGCAGTGAAAATATTAGGTACGAATGGAATTTCGTTGAACAGGATCCGTTTACATAAAAGTATTAATTTCATTGACACCTATTTCCATTATTTGTCCATTTATTCTTGTCTATATACTTTTCTGAATTCGTTCCCTGAATTCGCGATACGATCAAAGTCGAACAGGCTGTACGGTTCGAAATAAAACGAAGATCAAGAATAACACAATCACATTGCAGTTGCCATTCGTTAGCAATATAAATTTTGAGAATTTCTGAAATTCTTTGTATTTAGGATAAGAATCACATGAATCTAACATTTAATTGTTATGCAATCTTTTCGTTTATCGAAATATTTTAAGTATATCGAAATCACGCCGAATAATCTTGTATTGTATCAAATTCCAAAATCCTCGAACCGTGTGACAAGTACAAATTCACGAGCCGCGTGTAAAATTAGTCGAAAGCCACAGAATGTCCAAATCCAATACGGTGAACCTGACTGGAACTACAAAACCCATAGAGGATTACTTCAGGGTATAGGATACCAAATTTCGTAAGACTTCCATTAATCTTTCAAATGCTCAAGGACCTTCGATTCAATCACTCTAAAGATCAGACCACAAGAGATCTCTAAAGATCAGACCCCAAACCGCCACCATGTTTCTAATGCCACAGCCAAAACCTTGCATTTAACGTTCTAGATTCATGATTATATACACCTTCGTAAAAAAAGACAGTTGGGAAAAAATAAGCAGACAGGCAATGAAAATATTAGTTACGAATGGAGTTTCGTTGAACAGGATCCATTTATATAAAAGTGTTAAATATTAAAATATTAATTTCAATTATTTATTAGTTGTAAGTAAACTACACGTGTATCATAAGGATATATAATTAATAAAACTTAAGTAACAGTTATTATTAATTTCATTGATACCTATTTCCACTATTTGTCCACTTATTCTTGTCGCGTCTATACACTTTCCTGAATTCGTTCCTTGAATTCGTGTAGGAATTCTTCGTGGAGGTTCTTAAATTTTTAAATTAATGATATTATGGATTTAACTGAATACTTTAGAATTTGACGATCCATGAATTCGATCGACTCCCCACGATTCGTAGGATTTAGTGTTTGGAGT
The DNA here is from genome assembly GCF_011952205.1 of Bombus bifarius. Lineage (NCBI taxonomy): Eukaryota > Metazoa > Arthropoda > Insecta > Hymenoptera > Apidae > Bombus > Bombus bifarius. The sequence goes on from NW_022884488.1 coordinate 818,339, forward strand.
CCCAAGGTTTAAGGTGATCCAGAATGGATTCTGCAACTCCTGGATCTTGAAGTTGTGAGTTAGATGGTCTTGGAATAGTCCAACGTGGTTTCCACAACTCCTGGGTCTTGCAGTTCGATATTGCCAGCACACGGTTTCATCCAAGCCACGTGCTATGCCTCGGGCAAAAGCACGATATATCCTTGTTCATTGGATTGACTCCTGTTCCGATTTTCATATTTTCCCAGCACGAGGTCTATGAATAGGAGGTTTGTCGAGTAATAGAAATTTCATTACTTTTGGAATTGGATTAATCCTTGTAAGACCAAGATGTTTTTAGAAGGAAACTTGTGTTTGTCATATTTTTTCAGTAATGAAAGTTTCAGGCCAATTTTGTCGAAACCAAATATGTTTATTATTTAATTAATAATTATAATAGTTAATATAATAGTTAATAATTTGTAAAGATGTTAAACAACTACCAATCTACGCGTATATTTTAAGACATAAATCTGTCTTTTCAGACGACATTAATTTTACAAATTTTACAAAGTAAAAATTGTAACGAAATCTGTATGTTTCATAATCTACGCATATAAACGATTCCTCCATTATTTTTGGTTCAATAGTAACCTGCGGAAAATCCTTTTACGACTGCTCTTTCCTCCAACAAAATGTACACGGTGATTCTTTAACGTGGTTTTACTACCTGTCTGATCTTTCTAGCTGACTTTGCGTGGTTTAGCAAAAACGCCACACGAGTCACGTACGGTTATCACAAGCGAATCGGCTACACGCCGCTCTGCCCGTCTCGACGCGGATCTCCGCTTAAATAGAGCGTAACAAGTTGGATATTTCAACAGAGAAAAGATAAATATAGTCGGCGAAAAGGGGTGGAAAAGCGGTGAGTTTGGACTTAAATAACGAGCAAAAATGGCATTCCCGCGCTGTGGCTACACTTTCCGTTTCTTTCGACAGAAGCATGCAAACTTCGTCACAACGAAGTTTGAGCACAGTCCAGTTTCTTGTAATTTTATTAACAGAGCGATAAAAACTTTGGTTTTTTTTAGAAAGCCAAATAAAAATTAAATTGAACCTAAGCTTTGTTTCATTGGTGATGACGAATTTGGTTTCAAAGTTGATAGCATATCTGCATTAAGAAATATATCTAAAAATATTATCAAATGACAATGCATATTATGCGTTTGAAGATTAAATTATTGGAAAAATTTGATACTTGTATTTTGGAGAGGGAGAATTGCTATATAAAGATATCTTGTATTAAAGTTTAATTGTATCCAAATTTGGATGCGATATATGGATGAGCATATAATATATATTGATAGATCGAAAATATAAAAAAATTCCAAAACAACAATCGATATAACCATATGTATAAAAATTGTTTAATTCAATGCTGAAACTTATTTCGTTCGTAAAGAGTGAACATTCTCTCCAACGAAATAGTATGCAATCGAAAGTACAAACTTGGAAAGTGCAAATATTTATCCTAACGAGAGCATGAGCTTTCTTCCGACAGTTGAAACGCTTTCCATCGCTGTGAGAAATTTTAGGTAAGAAAACATTAGGAAATTTGTTACGGAAACACGTCGTTCTATAATTCCTCTTTCCGACTTTGAAGCGCGATATCGATGTTTCATCCATTCTGATGACGCTACCCTTTCGCGATAACTTTAGAAACACCATCAACTCGTTCGATGATACTTGCAAAAGTTCGAACATCGTTCCGGTGGATCTAGGTTAAACTGAAATTAGACTCGCATTAGATATCTTGGATATACAGACCTCAAACCTACCTCCAATTTATATTAAATACACGTTACTAAGTTTCAACTATGCAATAAATCCGTCTTATACTTAGTATACGTCAGTTCAGAATTAATTCTACGTGTTCCAGGCCTCGAACTTAATAAACCGACCTTCTAATCAGTTTTAAACAGCAATTTAGGTTGTAAGAAAATTTCTATTCAACTTGCAGGAGCAAATTTAACAAAAATATATGCGATTTTGACCAAACAGATAATAGTAGGTGATCATAGTACTAGGAATGAAATAAAACTAAAGAAGAACGAATTAGCGTACTAATGCATTTTAAACATCAATTTATACCCATTTATATAAAAAATTAAATGCTTCTGTTCATTATATGTATATATATCACGAATAACAAATTCATTAGAGAAAACCATTTCGCAAGTGAGAAAAACTCCAAAAATTGATTGCACGAATAGATGGTAGCCACCAAACTTGGACTCAAACAGAATTAAACAGGGATAACTCGATATTGTAACCAACCCTAAACATCAACCTAAGTCTAATTGAAATTTGTGTAAATATTCCTACTTTGTATGCATCATACAAGATGAAATTCGATCAGATAGTCTCTTACTGAGGAAAAAATCGATCCTAGAAACGGATGATGACCACAAAACTCAGAATTAAACAGAGATAAAGAATTAAGGAGAAAAAAAAGACATAGGAACAAACGCACGGTTGCGACTTTCCGGCTTTTCTCCCCCGGTTCCTCGCGTAAAGAACCCGCCGCCTTTTAACAAAACGACCGACTCGCTCTTCTATTTTTCCATTTGCATAGCTTAAGCGATTTGCCCCGCCATTTTTCCATTTACATAGCTTAAACGACCTGTCCCTCTATTTTTCTCCATCCTTCTCACCAACTTCCTCGCAACGAAATTCGATTCCCGTCCTTTTTCTTTCCCTTCTTCTTCTTCTTCTTCTTCTCCTACTTCTTCCTTTCCAACTTCTCGTACAAGACGATCTATCGGAAAGTAAAATGGCAGGAAACGCGACGGCCGCGAAGAATGTGACGCGCGGAAGCGAACGTGGGAAAGAGAGAAAAGAAAAGCTACGGAAAACGCGAAGATCAATACGTCTGAACCACGCGGAAACTATTTCCGCAGGCTTTCGTGCCTCGACAAATAACCCCACTTTCCAGGAGACCGGCATTGTGACCGGGATATATCGTAACTCCGTTTCCAACTGGGACAGTGCCACCCTCCTCCCCATGAAAGCACGTCGCAGGGAATTCGTCCTGTAAGACCAGCAGATAACCGGTTTTGCGATAAAACACGTTTTATTAACGGCAGGGTGAACGAACCTTCTGTACCTTGAGGCGTGGGTCGAAAAATTTAAAGATAACTGCTAGACAAAGAAGGGTAGAAGGCTGGTTTTCCTTGTTGATACTTTCAAGGAGTGAAGTTTCATGTTGGGTTTGGGTAAGGACGCTTTTAGGATGATTTCGTTGTTAAAGGGTGAATTTGATGCGAGGATTGTCTATAGAGAGTTGCCTTTATGAGCAATCTTCAGGGGTGCGAATCTTATTGTATTACTTAACATGTAAAATAATACCAAGGGATGGTCTCTAAGTGTCGAAGTTTGTATCAAGGGATATTCTATTTTCTACAGTTACAGTGGATGGTATTAGAACGACAACAATAGTAGATTTTTATACATGAATAATAAATATGGCTATGGTCAGATCTTCAGTATAAAAGAAACAGTTTTTCTAAGCATCTTTATAAATAGAATTGATATGTTAGCATTAAATATGTATTTTAATATTTTTTGGCGTATAAAAGAATTCTTTCAGAACATTCAATGAAGAAATATGAAGATTTTAATCGTAGCAAATATACAAAAAAAGTGAAATTGTTCTGGAAATGCCCACGAATCAACAAATTAATTCTGTTATATCATTGCTATCATCTTTTCGTTCTCCTCCTTTGATTAAATCCTTCTTTGAAGATCTAAATTAACAAAGTAAGAGATCTATTATTGCTCAGCCTCAAAATGAAACAATGAAATTTCATTACAGGCGAAAATAGATCAAATTTCTTAAATAATTTGCACATTCCTAAGGATAAGGAGTTTCAGATAATAGGGACAGGGATCGGTCTAAACACTCATCGCTAGTTTAAGAGTTAATCATTCCCAGAGATCGACAGCCCTGCGTGAATTTTGTATTCGATGAAATACTATATAGCCACGATGGCTCGTTTAAAAATGCATCAACTTTGATTACCTGCTAAGAAATTCGTATTACAGGAACTATGCTTCACTTCGGCCTACATTTTCCGCTGAATAATTCTCGAAGAAACCCTCTTTAAGAAACGAAGTTCGTATTTTCTAAGGGAAAGGTGTTTGCCTTTTCTTTAACAAAGGATTTCGAGGACGTTGGACAACGTTTACCAGAGTTTCGCAAAGGACTGTGTGCTACAGATACACGTTGAGTGCTTGGAAGTACAACCCCTGGACGAAGGGTTGTTTGCACGCTAAAACACAAGGGTTAGCGATTTTTAACTGCTTACGCGGTTCTTTACATTCTGCCGTTAATCGTCCCATGTGCTTTTTCAGAGGTGTATAATCGTGACGTTTGCTCCAGAGATACAAACTTGTGCGTTTTAGGGTGAAAGAAATTTTACTTCCAACTTACGATTTTATTAGTCACTGGACTCAAATTGAATTTCTAAATTTGCTAGATATTTATCGCAAATGTGTATATAAGAAAAAAGAATTGGGATACAGCGCGAATAGTCACTTTAAGCATGAAATAAGTGTTAAATATTACATAACATGTATTAAATATGATATAATATATCAAATATATTACGGTCTCTCCGAATATCGAGATTTATTAATATAATTCACAATTTCAATATTTTTGTAACCTGTATGAAATATAGTTATGCTTGTACTAAATGTTTCGAAAATTCTATATACATTTTCAGATTGTTTTAAACTTTATCGATGTAACTATGATAATCGTGTCTTATAACATGCCAATGAAATGTCAAAACGTTTCGTACAACGCACATAATTTACTCGTAAAAGGTATCTCTAACTATAACAATATATTCATAAAGATGTTCCAATATTATTATCAGTCAGTGTAGTATTTTGTATTGGTAGTATGCGTATTAGAAGAATCAATCTCAGAGCCGCTGAAGAAGTGGTGTACATGGGTTGGTGAGTCGCGGTCCGTTCAAGGCCGCTCGATCGAATCGTCCGTCGTAATTCCGACGCTCGTAACCGGTCGCAGCTGGTCGTCTTTGTCGAACGAGTGTCGGAGAGAGACGAGTGTCGGGACGAGGAGCGTCGGGACGCGCAGTTACCGAATACAGGTCACAGCGCCTCGTCAATAACGGCGCAGCTACGTCGACGCGGCATCGTCGTCGACAATAGACCAGCTCCCCGAGAAAACCCGTAAGAACAAGCCGGTTATGAGAGATAGCGCCACGCCGCGACAATGAAACCACTGACACGGTTCCAGAACGCACGCGATCAACCCTTTCAAGCCCTTTCGTTTTGACATTCTGTGTGTGTTTGCTTAAACAGAATTATTAATTTCTCTTTATCGATGAAGATTATCTTTATTTCATGATTATCAATGAGAGATTCATCGCTTAGATATTCTGTAATTTTTTTTTCAAATTGAATTAAATTCTTTCCTGTTGATGAAGAGCCAAGGAGAATCGAATTTCCGAGGTCCTGAGTTTTTAGGGATGAATTTATAAATCTTTTGAAGTTTTGCGTGTGCGTGTGCGTCGTAAAGAAATTAAATTTGATATTTTCTTTGAGTATACAAAAAATAGTTAATCTGCATTCAAGAAACAACAAGGATTGTCTAATTTTTACACTGAGAGGGACTTTTATTCTCAATTAGAGCGATAAAAGAGGTTTCCAGAATTTTTCAGAATTCATGTCGAAGTAATATTTGTTATATCCGGTTGGTTTATTATTTGAACAACCCTTCATTTTCGTTAAACTACTATTTTCTATTAGTAAGATTTTTAAAGATTGATAAACAATACTGCACACTATACACTTCAACAAGTTAGCAAATCTGTATACCCTCACTTTATTCTAAATTTGATATTTATTTCTCTCATATATTTTTTTCTTTTTCTTAATAATAAAAATAATGATAGAGAATCCTCCTCCCTTCGAATATAAAATAAAGAAGAATATCCTTCGAAACGAAAATGTATATTCGCATCGTGACAATGAAATGATTAAAATCGACTCAGAACTCACCAACCCTTTGGCCAAGCCTTAATTTCATTTGGATCCCCATCATTGCCGCCCTTGTGGCCGTGACAGTGGCTCGACGGATTTATTTACGGGTCATTAACGTCGGTGCCTTTCGCGAACCAACCTCTTAATGGCTCGTTACCGTTTACTAGCAGAATTATTGATTCACGACAGGATCTTACAGCTTGGGATACTCTCGTTTGGGGTCTTTGTGGTCGCAGATGTGATTCGTTCTCCCGAAGAGGGTTGTTTCAGGATCATTTCATTGTCTGCCGAAAGTAGGTCGCTTCTCGACCGAACGATTTTTGAACAGAGGACGAATTGAATTGTATCGGATGAATTCAAACGGATTGCAGAGTCCTGATATTATTCGAAGTCTATTTCCCGAAAGATTATTACGAGGCATTTTGTTAAAAGATCGACTATTTCGAGAAGATGACTTAGGGACGTTTGATTCTTAGATTATTCGCAAAGTTCTGCATTATATTTGAAAGAGAATTATTTATTCTAAATTTTTGCCAAATATTTAAATGTTCTGTTTAAGACAATTGTTACTCGTCCGAAAAAGAAACCTGAATTGATTAATTAATAATTGATCGATTTTCCATGCTGCAACAAGATGACATTGAACGATAATTGATACCATTATTAATTTCTGAATTATACGTAACTTCAAACTTTCCGTGATCTATTAAATATTCACCACTCGTACCACTTATTTCCACAAGAAATCATCCAAACAAATTCACCCTCGAAGCCTCCATCCATCAAGAAACGAGTCATTAAAACAGAGCAATGTATCAATGCCATAAACACAACGCTCTCCCATACGCTGAACCACAGCTCCAACCCCTTCGCCACAACAGAACACCCCTAACTGACCGCTACAACCCACCTACCCCTACGATCACCCCATTCCAAGCTCACCTCAGAATTTACCGAATCTACCTCATTACCAAGCATCATCCGCAAGAACGAGTATCCCCGTTCGAAAAATCGCAATCTTGTCTCGAAATCAATCCAAAGGTACATCGTTTTGCCATTAAACGAAGTCACGTCGGCGGTGCATCGGGTGTTGGAGAAGAGGGGTGAGACCGAGGGAAGGCGAGAAAGTGGCGCCAGTGTTTTCCCTCTTATGCAAAGCTGGCCACTTCTTGCCCCTCGTTGTCGATCCGTGCAACGAGGCTGACGCAGCTAGCCGCCGGAAAGGGGATGAAAAAGCGGTAGTGGTGGCTGCAGGATCACGTGGGCGTGCACTCGCTACGTATCGTCAGCCATCTTGCCGGTTTTAAAGGCTTCCCGGGGGCTCCGGGCAAAGATAACCGGAACTGGCCGCCTCGTTAAATCCACGTTAAAAAAGGGCGTTTGATGCGGAAAGGTAGAAAAAGGAGTCACAGGGTGGATACTGTGTTGCACACAGGCTTCCCATCCTGTCTCCGCCGTGAAATTTTTATTTACGACCGAAGGTTTCTGAAACGGGACACTGGCGATGTAAGGTTAAAGAATGTTCAGGCAACTTGCACAGTGTTTCGTTACTGAAAGAAAGTGTACAACAAAGAGTAGAAAATTGGGAGATGATAATGAGTTACGTTGGAGGTACGGCGGTAACGAGATTGGATATAGAGGTGAGCATCGAACTATTTTTGGCTGGGTGTTAATGGGTTGTGCATTTTGATTGATGTGGTTTTGCGAAGATAGAGTCTGCGGTTGTTTCAGTAGGTGGTTGTAAATTCTATTGTTGTTGCAGGATTTAATGGGGGTGATTAAGTGGTAAATAGTTGTGTGTGGTAATTGGAAATTTGATTGAAGTTTTGGTTCGTTGGTTGACACAGCCGTGTCAAATTTCTGTATTATGCTTAAATTAATTGATGCGGAAAATTACGTAGTTAGTATTTATTGCATCATCTATTTTATCTATCACGGGGATAACGCGCTTTGTAAACTGCACTGAGGTGTAATTCCCGAATAAATCACAATCCCAAATAATTTGACGAGGTACATATTATTTATTTTATCCGTATATAGTTTAAAATATGTTCGTTTCAAAATGTATGAAAGTAAAAAAAATTACATATTTCATTAATAAATTCTACGATTGTCTTCAGATTATCGCGATAAATTTTTTAATACTGAAACTTCTAACGAAGTGCCTTCGAAAGATAAATAAACTTTAAAGTTCCCGAGGAACCTTTAAAAAATCAAACGAAAAATTTTGAAATATAATATCATATCGATGAAATTGATTCCAACTTTCCTGGAATTTCATTCCCCAATCATCGTAAATGAATCTCAAATAAAAAGGCTGGAATCACAAAATACCGGGTATCGCGTAGCTCCTTCCTTTCGTTAAGTAAACGCCTCGCAAGGATCGCGTCTCGGATCGTTGAATTATGAATGAGGATAAATTGAACGAATCCTGCCGTGTGCTTTCTGCTACGAAAGAAAGCGGACTTCGTTGTCTGCTTTACGAAAACACGACTTTCCAACGAGGAGACCAGCGATCACGTAACTCTATTTCTGTTCATGTGCATTCTACATTCATTATTCCTAAATTACATTTCCAATATGCCGTATCTCCGAATAAAAATATTAATAATAAAAAAAATGAAGAAAAAACATGTATAGTTTATATTTAAAAATACTTTTTGTTCAGTTAGAAAGAAATCCTACCATCAGTCTCACCCTTTACTAGAACTACTTTCTTAATAAGTTAAATAACTTATTTTCATAACAAGAACCTTACAAAGAGAACTGTATTGTAATTGTAACAAGAACAAACATGGTCGAGAGACAAGAAACTTATTGTTAATAGAGTTACGGTACAACTTTCTTATATTATCTTCATCGATTCGAACCAACTCTACCATTTATACCATTTTATACTAACCATTCGTTTAATATACTGTCATTAACATTCGAGACAAGAACGACAAATGAGAAAGACCTAAGAATAAAAAAGAGAAAAATTAAAACATTCATCGCTAGATATAATCGAAAGAAGTAATTTTGACACGATCAATCGCAAACTGCAACCCTGCGCGACGTGTCTTTCGCAAACAAGGTGTTCAAACGAAGTTGCTCGCGACATTTTGCTCTCGCGATACAAACGAGCCCGCGGGATGCTCAACAACCGCGGTATTTTCTTCCCCTGTGTCTCCTTGGCGTCTTCCTCTACTTTTCTCGCTGCAGAAATGCCCCTGTTGGATGTAGAACAGGGGGCTGAAGGGTGGCGTTGAGGATTCGCTGCATGGGTTGAGCGACGCTCGTCGCAGTCTCATATTTTACGACTGTTTAAAGTGTTCTGCAAGCCATAACTTTGCATTTGCCGGCTCTAACTCACGTTGCCCTCTCCTGACGTCTGCGAACTTCCACGGAAGCCGCTTCCGGTCCGTGATTTCTTTCGCGGTTCTTTGAACTCGCACGCCTTGGATTTCGAAACACTTGCGGTTGTTTATTTTCTCGCTTAAACTCGCAGCTACCACTTTTTATTCTTGTTAGTGACTTTCTCAAATGCCTGAAGTCTAAATATCATTTTAGACTATTTTCAAAGTTTCACGTACACTGGTTTAGAAAAGTATTCGCACGATTAGTATGGAAAATATTTATATGTTGTGTGTATTATCCATATGAAACATTTTGAAATTTCATCAGTACTATAATGAGGCACGATTGTCATATTAGTTAAATTCAAAATCAATCTGGAAATGTATATAGAAATTACAGGATCAAATGAAATTCAACATGCACCAGTTTCATAGGACAACCAAATTTCGAATCCACCCCATTACGATATCCACTATAAATAATAATTTTTAACAATACCGTTAAAAAATACACTATCAACAACTAAATATAAACCAATCCAACATCCGTCAATTTCGATATCATTCCCCGAACACCCATTAACTTCACTAAACCTACCAGACTAGAAACCATACCAACTCCCAATCGTATCAGCAAAAATAACAAACAACAAAAAATATCACGTATTTTCCTTTATTCCCCAAACGCATCAGAAAGAAAAAATGCCTCAAAGGGGTTTTCCAAACCGATCGATATCGAACGACTTCGTTCATCACATCGTTTTCAGTAGCGTGTCCCGCGTGCCCACGCAGTTTCATCCCCCGTTTTCTCGGCGGACCTTCGTAGCCCGACAGATTCGAGGTTCGGTCGTGCAGGAAATAGCCCGGCCTTGACCTTTAACCGTCATCTCACGTTCTGGCTCTTAAGGGTGTCCGGAGGTGGTAGAAACGAGGGGAACGAAAGGGTGGAAGGACAAGGGGTGAGGATGCAACCCCATTTATCGATTCGAGCACAGCGTAAAGCTGGCTCTTCTCTTCTGGAACTGTCGAGCAGCCGATTTTTAAACGTATTTCGGAAGGGTGGCAAGGTCGTCGTCAACCATCGTACCGCAGCGGGAAAATACGAACCGCCATGCCCTTCGACTCGGGATTTAACCCCTCGAGCCGAATGTAATCTAACGCGACGTGAAATATTCATCCCCGTTGAGACGGTAATTTCCAGCCCTTTGGAATTTTAACTTTCACCCCGCGGAGAGGAAAGGCTTGCAGGCAGGAAGATTGCTCGACGGTCAATTCAAACGGATCGTCTCCTTGACCAAGGTTAGACACTTTCACTTGCACATTTTAAAGAGCCGGCAAGGACGAGACCTTTCGTATTTTTAGGCGGAATGTTTACGAAATGCGAACGAGTTTCACAAGGATTTATATATAGCTTGACTTCTGTGTCACATTATGAACGATCATCGTTTTTCATATAATTAATACAAACAAATCTTTCAAGTATAATGTCGATTACCAAACTCCTTCGAAACTACCCCAAAGAAATATTTCAGTATTATTTGCTGTTATTAACTGTTATTAAAAATTTCATATTCATCTTATTACTCATAACGCTTACCAGCAACTGTTTTATTGTATCACTGCACTGATATTAAATAGTAAAATTACTCCACCTTGATTCCTAGTATCCAAATTAAAATAAAACGTTATATTCGATTATATGTATAGCGACTCCTTTATTTTAGAAACAAAGAAAATTATGCGTATAGATCGCCAGCAATATCTAGGAACTAACAAAATTTCCTTAACTCTAACAGAAGCTTCTGTCCGCAAAAACTTCAAACTACAATGCTCGCCACCTCAGGATTTCTTCTCCTCTCTCATCCTCGAACTGTGCGAAAAACTCGAATAAATTAAAACCATTAATCCTGCTGACAAGCAACAACGGATGAATAATCGATAAAATGAAACTCAGTAGGAAGAAAGAAATCTGGAATAGTGGTGTAGGATAACGAGGGCGGAATTTTCCATATTTTATTCGAACGAACGAGCGTGGGTGGTCGAATAGTCGCCGCTTCATTTGCACGCAGAAACTGCGCCCGTGTGCATCCGTTATGCGCATAACTAAACCGGTCGCACTTGGTGCCGCGGGTTGGAAGCGCCATACCGGAAGTTTGCCAATTAATCTACAGGCGACTCGTTCAAACGCGGCCGCTGCACGATCACCGATAACATTATTCGCTGGCGATACACGCGCTCGTTTTATCGCGCGTTTATTTACTTTCGGGCAGCGATGCGATCGCCTCGATTGTTGAATCCAATCGACAACCGACCGGTATCGCCCCCGCTTCCCTTGGTGTATTCGTTCGATCTCTCTTGTGAAAAATTGTACGAATTTCCTTTTTCTCCCTTGCTTTATTTTTTTTTTTTTTTGTCCGTGTTTGGTTTGTTGCCATTTCTTTTATTTGGTTTCGTTCTGTTTTACGCGACGCGATACGGGCAGAAGGGGGTGGCTTCGCTGGAAATTCGCCTGCGTTTGATGGAAAAGTAATGGAAAAATAAATTTATTAAAAAAGTACATGTTGGATGATTCTGATTGTGTTCCAGTGGAGATTGGCGGTGTATTTAAAATGTTATATTATAACAAATGGAAGATTCTTTTCATAAATGAAACTGGGAATCATGGGAAAGTTCCTAATAACTAAACTGCGAATTTCTATGCATTTATGAATAATTGGAAGTTGCAAAAATCCATACAATATAAATAAATACACACACACATACATATAACAATATAAATATGCAAGAATAAGTAAAATATCCAAAATAAAGTATTTATTACGTATTTGCTAGATAAGATAAATTTCTATTTAAATTTCATTTCAAGTTTATCAATAACAAAATTCAAAGAAATTAGAAAAACGTCATGTCTGTTAATTTTATTAATGCATAATTTATTTAATGCATATTGCATTATTATCAATTTTCATTTTAAATGAAACGACGAAAAAATATTCATTGCCGAGCAATACGTATAATTGCACAATATTATGCAATATTATTGATCAAGATTAAATATTATTGGATGCAACGTAATTAAGCCAGTAATATTACATCGTTTAATATTTTGCAAATTTGATAGTATGGTTGGCATTATTGTTTCACACCTAACGTCGTTACAGTTGTCACGTGCAATCCCAATACGTACGATATAAAATAACAATTAGCAAAATATTTCATCTCGTTATAAGGCACAATATTAGAATATTTAATATACACATATATTGGACAATTTATTACAGTGACCAATAACATTTAACAATTTCATATCAATACTGCTATTGAAGCTTAATATCCCCTATAATCTTCATAGACACTTCAAATTGTTAAATTTTGTAGGAATTTTATGGATAATTCATCGTTTAATATCATTTCATCGATTACTTTTGTACAAAACATGTTCTTAGTATTAGAGTTACCCAAACCTGAAAAATTATATTAATCAAGCGTTCCACTTCTACCACGTTTCAGTGGAATGTTCCTAAAGAAATAGAAACTTTCTACTCAAATTAAAAATTCTTCAAATACGTTCTAAATCACAATTTATACAAACAGATATAGTCAAAGATCCATTGTTCAACGACCCTAATTACGTCTAACAATCGAAAAACGCTCGTGTATCGTTCACCCTAATCCACGCAGCTTTCTTCAAAAATTATCTCTGTAATAAAGTCTTAATCGCCATCCACCCCAAAAATCCTTATCGTACAACCCTTACAACGAACCACTAAAATCAAAACCAGGGGTCCGCGAATCATCCACGAGGAACAAATCCAGATCATTGTCTTGTGGAAAGAAAACGTCTTGATGGGGGGACCGAAGACAAAGTCCGCCTGGAAAAGAGCATTCTGGAGGGGTTCAACGATTATCCAGCGGCTGAAAAGGGGGAGCTAAAGCCATGAATACTAAAGGCACGTTATTAATACCATCTGGCAAAGTCACCGCGATATTAGGAGGGCCGCTTATAGCGGCGTTTTAGCGTGGCCGGTTTATTATAGAGATCGTTTCTAGAGAAAAGAAAGCGGACGCGGACTGGGCGAGAAAACGCAGAGGAAGAAGAAGAAGGGGCCTAATGGTGGAAACCAGGAACGCGCCTGGCTATCCTGGTAATGGAGCCCACCGGTCGCCATTATAATAATCGTAAATGCGAAACTACGGCAGCGTGTCGCTCCTCCTCTCGAAGAGCAGCCTACGAGTTTCTTTAAGGTAATAAGAACGACGATATTGGCCTTTTGCCTGGTTATCCCCTCTTTCAATTCGTAAGCTGGCGAGTAAAGCACGTTGGATATTGTTATTTATATGTAAATGTTATAAGATGATTTGCTATGTTGTTAGAATATAAGAATTCTCTGGTGTATAAACATATTTGATTACAGACGTGCATTCAGCTATTGACATGTAAGTGTTGTAGTTATTGGAGTGTCGAGTAAGTTGGATTTTTGAGTCTTGTCTGATAAACACGAATAGATGAATGAATGAATGATCGACAGATTTGAATGTAGCTATTGATATGCGAGTTTCATAGTAGGTGCACATTGGAAACATTGAATGAATTAGAAGGTATAGATTGTTTAGTTTGGTAGGATCGTTAAGGGTGAATGGATGAATGATTACAAAATTTGAGGACATGAGTGATTAGGTGTTTGATACTGTATATCGTTAGAAAGTTAGCTAGTGAGACGATGCAAGGGCAAGAAATATGCTCTAATTACCTTTCGTCTGATCTGTAGATGCAGATTCGTAGATACGTACGTACTAATTTACATTAAACTCGTATGTCTCATTTTCAAGATTACGTCGCTAAATGCTTCCATTAATCCACATTTTAACCAGCAAAAGTACGTACGACGAAACAATTGTTTCGATAATGGCAATTTCAAATGTTTCTATAAAGTCGAATTTAAGTTAAAACTATATGCATTATAACTAAGATACGATATTCAATTATAATTTAACATCTCGTGATTCATTTAAAAAATAGCCATAGCAAGGTTAGAACATTTTTCACTGAAACATCAACTTCTGACCTCGAAATCTCTCGAGCACGATATTTCAATATGGGAACGAAAGAAAAGGCAAAGCACCTACTACAAGAACTAAGAGTCGTTAAAACAAAAACACGTATTACAATGCTTATACGTTAAAGATACGCCTGGGAACGAGCAAAATTTCAGTTCTTTTTTTTACGCTGCAATTGTAAAGGAGGGCTGACTTTAAATAAGCAGCATCTCGACAAAGACAAAAAAATTTCGTTCTCTGGGCGAACGCTGATGAGCTGCTCCGACATTGCCGCCTTTGTCGCATTTTATACTTTTCATTCGCTTTTCAGCCACCTTTCCTTTCGCCCTCGTTCACGTCTTCCGCCAGCTTCTTTCACACACGCTCACGGTGCCTGCGTTTTCAGCATTACGGAGTTTCTAGACCAATCTGGCAATCTATTGTAGTCTACTTACGTTTCGTTGCACACGTAACGTTCGGACTTAGTTCACGGTTTACCTCCACGTTCTTGTTCGTATGCTGCTTGCGTTCGTTTCTGTCGCGTATCGCGTGATTTCTTTCAATACTCATTGAGGTCTCCAGCGTTGACAGTCGTCTATCATTCTATATGAAAATGCTAATGGAACTGTTATGAATTTGATTGCAAAGGAGATTGATGCGTAGCTGACAGTATTTAAAGATCACATAAATAGATAATCTTGCGAAGATTTTATTGTGTTCACAGTCACGTACAATATAAAAGGGTAGATTTAAGAATAAACTAAAAAGATATAGTTTCTATGAACATTGAGTAATTGTAAAGCTTAATAATCGTGAAATACCTTTGTTCATCTTTACCATTGCATTAGAAAGATATGCAGAGAAAATATGTTTGATTACCAACTGCTTTATGTTCTCTCTCCCAGATCTGCTTGCTTTTAATTACCGTTTAAGAATAA
Organism: Bombus bifarius; assembly: GCF_011952205.1. Classification (NCBI taxonomy): domain Eukaryota; kingdom Metazoa; phylum Arthropoda; class Insecta; order Hymenoptera; family Apidae; genus Bombus; species Bombus bifarius. Next base: position 833,685 of record NW_022884488.1, read on the forward strand.
TAATTTAAGCTCTTCTTAAAGATCACTATGATATTTCTATGATGTTTAAATTACAACAATTTTGGTCGCGTTTACAATTTTTTTGACGGAATTTTGTAAAATGTTTGCTATTTTAGTAGACTTTTTGTGTCTTAATAAAATAACAGATAAATTACCTTCTAATAATATCACATTCGTACAACTTCTTCATTATTTCATCGTTCGTCTCTTGGTGAGCCAAAAAAGTTTATAACTCCAAATTTTTAAAGCAATGATAGCAGATTATGACTAATTTGGAACAGACCCACGTATTACTGGCATATGGCCAATTTCATTCCTTTGCCCTATGCTATTGTTCGTTATTCGAAACAAATAAATTTCAAATAGTTATCACTGTTATTCGTTACAGAGTACTCGAAGTAATTACTTCGAGCGCCATAGCGAAGGATACAACCAGCACCAACTGCTCCTCCATAAAGTAACCTGCAAAAAAATAGGAAGAAAAATTCTTCCACCTTCTGCCTTACTCGGTAGCCAGCCAGAGATAAATGAAAACGTTTAACATAACGTTCTCATTCCAGGTGAAATTCTTCTTGTCGACTTTTATTAGTTCATCCCCCGTTCAGAGCCGACGTGGCTTCTCAACCCGCTTACGCCTATGCCAAGACTATCGAGACGATTCTCTTCCGTCAGCTCGTCTCTAAACTAAGTGATACGCGACCATAAAGCTGCTCTAGCGGGAACACGCAAAATAAACGTGCCCCGGGTCTCGTGACGCAAATTGCACCATCTTCCCTCGGGAGAAATGATCCATTCAGGATAGAGAATCGATATTCCAGCTCGTTCCGGCGCAATGTCGATTTTATGACTTAGTAAAAGACGAAGATTCGAAAGCTCGGATTCCGGCCGATTCGTCGAGATCTTTTATGAACGTTACCACCGCGAAATCATGACCAGACCACCTCACTCTGAATCGACACACATACGCGTTGCAAGGAAGTCACGCAATCTTGCAGAAGTTTCTCTGAATCCGTTGCATCGCCTTTCATTCTGAACTCGATTGGCCGAGCGAATTTTTCGTTTGCTTTATCGTCACGCGAACATGCTTCGGGGAAATGCTTCTCTTGACCTGAATCCGGCTCGAAAAACATCGAAGTTTCGGATGATTTTCGAATAATCGAGGCTGGAATCGATTTGGTGGAAGAAGCTTTGAGCTGGATGCGAATTTTACTTTGGATTTCAATCATTGGTTGAATGGTTTAAAATAGAATGTGTTGGGATAAAGCGATGAAAAATGTGTCAAATAGAATATTGTAATAGAGGAAGAATAAATATGTTTATGCGAATTCATACTCTTATAAACACAATTAAAGAAATAGAATTTGGGCAGAGATCTGTTCAACATTTTAAAATGTAACTTGTATTTATTTTATATTAATCACCTACGTTTAGGATTCAAACTCGTTCTCATTTCGGCAAGTAAAAAGACTTTGAATGACTTGGAGACGACTTTAACGTGAAATTGAAATGAAAACTCACAATGAATCAGGGAACATCCATTTGTTTATATCGTTGGTTTTAGAAGGAGTAATGTCAGGAACGATTGACATTTAAACAAATTTAGCGGCAGCTGAAACATTTAACGTTAATTATAGCACGCTTTGTAATCTCGAGAGTGCATCTTCAACGGAGTGCTCAACTAATTTAACTCGAACAGCGTACTATACCTGGGGGATTAGTACAAATTCGACACTCGAAACGAAAAGGTCACTTGAATCATAACACGGGGGAAGCAAACGATCCTAAAAAGCATAAAAAAATATATGAATGTCATCTGTGATTGCTTGTATAGGTGGGCGCTTATGTTCCATTTTAGCGAATGGCTGGCGAATGGCCACTCTTATCAGTAAATATAAAAAGACTATGAACGGCAGGTAAATAAAATGCGCGTCACAAAAAGGACCACCCACTTTTATTGGCATATTTACGATGTACAAAATTGCCATAAGAATATAATGAAAAGCAAATAGCTATTTGGCTTCATCGGCGCACTCGTGAAAGATATCGCGACACGATTAAAAAATGATAAAACGAGGCGAAACAAAGCCCGAGTTTATCCTACTTTTATATTTATCACCTCGCAGGCAAACTGCGTCGACTCCGTTAAAAACTGATAAAACCGAAAATGTATCACGGAAAACGTTGCACTAACGTCACGCCTGTTCTTTTTACCAAAAATCTAATAACTTCATCAAACAAAGCGGTAAAACGCAAATACTGGAATTTAGAATAGTGTTTTCAGCGTTAAAAATACAATACCAGCGCAGTAGTAAACGGTATACAGAATACTATAGTATGTATAGTAACAACATTTCGGTCATTGAAAATACAGCATTAATTAATTTAACATAGTATCGAGTGCCAGAAATACGAGTAGCAATACCGCCTGCGATATTAAAAACACAATACCACGAAGTACAATATAGAATATGTTACAGTACACTATTAAATACTAATATTTCAAATAATAATTATGTACATATTCCTTTGCATTATATGTTATAAATAATAATAATAACTTGCTTACCTAACACAACTTCCTAACTCTCAATAGCAAAACCTCAAACGTATAAATCTAAAACGTATAAATCCGAAACGTATAATTTTCCATTCCCCGTATAACAATTCTGGAAAACTACCCTACACAGCAATCGAACCACAAACAACCCTCCTTACAAACTTCTGCCGCAATCGTTTTCCTAACTCAAAGAAAATATCCTTACACCTATTCGAAAGCACGAACGACTGTAACAAAACGAATCGGAACAACATCAAAATAATAAAGGCGAAAAGAAACAAAACGGGAAAAGAATAAAAACAGAGGCAATGGAGAACGAGAAGTAACGAGTCCTTCTCTTTAACAAAGGCAGGTCGTCTCCACGCTTGTTTACTACCACCCTCGCCGGCGACCTGGCAAAAGTCGAGCTCGTGGGACAATCGCGATCGATGTACGCCACCCCCGCCATCCCTCGTCATTCTCGTAGCCCGTTGGTATTTTTCTCCGCGTGCCCCGCAGCTGGCTCGTGACCTAATTCGTGGTAGTAGGCGAGCGTGCTTTCTACGTATCACGCGAACGCCACCCCTATATCCCCTTCTCAGCCCTCCCTCGTCGTCGTTGTTAGGGGGTGCGCGCAGCGGCAACTCAACGGGGCGTTTTCATCATCCCTCCGAGCGAGATCCAACTGGAAAGAAACGGCGGAGAAGAACCGTGACGGACTAACGGAAGAAGCTGCATTACCGGGATAATCCTTTCTGCGAAAGGGTTGAACCCGCTGCTGGCATGGATTAATAATATCCGAAAGGAGAAGATCCTGCTCGTCGATTCACGTCCGCGTGTTCTTTTCACGATCACATCGGCAACCTTCGACGGGCCTCTTTCTGAAGCTTTTTCTTTTGACGAATGAAGGTCTTAGGCAGGGATTCCAGAGGGATGCGATCTCGCGTAAAAGAGATGGCGAGTTGATGGGGAAGGAAGAAAATATGATTTCGATTTTCGGAGCTTTATGGGGCCACTGTATGGAAACTCTGATAATTACGCGTGAAATTGGAATTATTCACTGTAAAAATCGTATAATTTTCTAAAATTGTGTAATTTTCTAGAATTATACAAAATTTAATATTTGTTTCCGGGTTTTGGGAATATTATTTAGAATATAGTTCTCGTTTGGATTCGTCAGAAATATTTGTTATTCTCAATAAAACTCCTAAGAAACGATTTAAATTGATAACTCGTTGGTCCCATCTTTTATTACTGGTATAATAGAAATTTTTGCTTCTAGGTTTTGAAAATTCTATAGTTCTCGTTAAGGTTGATTACAATCGGCACTAAAGGCATCGATAGTGAAACTGTACTGCAGCATTCATTATAAAAATTGCATGTACGGTTGTTTTGAATACATTGAGTCCGAAACTCAAAGTTCCACGCTGCAATACCAAAAGAGAAAGTCAAATATCTTCAAAGATCTTCGAAAACCCTCGAGGCTATCGAAATAACTTGAAAACTACTCTCCCATTGAAATTGCGAGCCACTCGCTTAAGTTTGAGCTATGATAACGAAAAACAAACAAGACCTAAGCGAAAAGTTCAAAAAATACCATTTTACCGATTTACCGTGAAAGAGTTGGAGAAAGACGATGAAAAATCGAAGAAAATAGTGATACCGCGAAGCGTTAAACTTCGCTAAACCATTCAGCCCGCTCTCTGTTCCCGTTTCCACCTCCCTCTCCCTCCCTATCTTCGACTGAAAAAGGGGTATAATCCGACGTCGGTTGCGTGAATCGTCCGCTACAGTGTGCGCGTACAAGCGCCGAGTCTCCATCGTAGCTTTCGGGAAGGGAGAAAAGCTGCAGAGATTAAGCTCTTGTTACCGTTGGGCGAGGGTAGCACGGTGAGGGCGGGGGGTGGCAATTCTTTTTCATACTCACGAATGTGCCGTGTCCCGCCAGGCAGAAAGAGTATCGTTTGTTCGCGAACGCTGCGTCCGGAACGGTCGGGGGGTTGGGACAACGAGGGGGTGGATAAGCTGAAATGGTCTGGTGCGTCGGCTCTTGCGATAAACAAAGCGACCTGTCGCCAGGACCGGGCTTACACTTGTTTCAGACGGATAAGGAGCGCTGTGATTTTCATTGAAAATTGATTGTTGCTCCATCTTTTCTTCGGCCTCTTTGTTAATGCATTATTTAGGTTGCAGGCTGACTGTTGTTGGGTTCTTTTGTCATGAATAATTGAGGAATCTCGTGGAACAGGGGCCCGTAAGATAGGATTGTGAATTGGGAAATTATTCGATACACGAAGTTTCTGGAATTTATTCTGTTTTTACTCGCGGAGTTACTGCGATTGTTACCAGCAAAAGAGCGAAATAAGTGAACAAGGAGGATTATTTTGACCCTGCCATCCACGACTTGAAATTTTATTTTAATGTACGATTCTGTTACAATTTAATTTAGCTTATATCTATTTATTTCATTCACTATAGCCACTTACGTGCAATTATCGCAAATATCAGTGGAACAGTAAGTATTTTACTCGATGTATCGTTTATGTGCTTGCCGTAATATTCTATCTAACGTGCAAGGTTAATCCTTTAGAAATGAAAATTGTTAAAACATTCTCAGAATTCTAAAGAAGCAATAGTTACTAAGAAATAAATATGTGAAAATGCGTGCGTGTGTTCGCTTCTTTTATCACAAATGATTAAGAAAATTTCACAGAATTCGTTTTATTATTGAATTTTGTATCCTCTTTGTTGGAACATCGGCGTGCTTGGCCGATTGCAGAGAACAGGATTCCTTTATCCAACGATTTAATAATAGAGAACGTGGACTATGGAATCGTTATTCGGGTCGAAAGAAGCACTAGCTCACCGTCCACACTTCGCCGCCGTTTAAACCTTTCAGCACATTAAACTCTACTTTACTTAACTATCTCACGGTTCGCCGATTCATCCTAATATAATAAAGTTCCGAGGGACTTTAAGCGATGCAACGCCGTTGGTCCCTTCGTCGCCTAACGATTTCCAAGTAATTAGCATCTGGGAAGTTCCCTTTTATTACTTTCCGATCGCACGGTTCATCTGCCGTGCGAGAAATTATTTATTCCGGAGATAAAGGAATGCAGAAGCGTGGAAACGATTAATCGCATCTACAGGCTAATGAAGCTTTGTAACCTGATTTCGATGTTAAAGTATTGCATGCAGATACAATACAGCAACGGTGGATATTATTTGAAATTAGTCATGCAATAGATAATGAAATTCTGATTAAATTTTTGAGAAAGAGTAGCGAGAATCGAATTATGAGAAACTGGAATATTTCTATAATAATATTCTGCAATAATGTACAAATTTTAATACTTTCAATGTATTGCAATTTTATCATTCGTTGCGTATATTAATATTTGAAATAGCAGCGATCGTGCCAATTATATGCCAATTAAAACACGCATTTATTAATAGAAGAACGATAAGTAGACAATTTAACCAATAGAATAATATAGTATAAACCATATACTATAATTTTTAATTTCACCTTCTAACCGTAAACTTATTTTTAATGGCGTTTCCCGCATACTTGGTCGTTTAAGTCTATGCAATTCTTTCTTAGACTTCTGGGGTTTAAAATCCCCCAAAATTCTCGAATACTCTCCCAAGTTTCTAGAATATCATCCGTTAGTTTTTATTGTAACATGCTACCTCGGTCTTTTTAAGCGAAGCAAAATTCAACCAAAAATTTGGGAAGAATAAGAAATTACTTAAAATTACTGTTTGAAAACGACCCAGTATGCAGATGGCGGATTAGGTGAATTTTTATCTGTGGTATCGATTCAGATTTAAAATTAAAACTTAGTTCTTTTCCTTAAATTAATAATGAAGAATTTTAACGATATTCATAAAATATACATATTTCATATTCATAATAGGAATATCACGTCTCAGTCACGTTGAACTTCAGCTGGGGATTTTTTGTAATGAAATATTAAGTGTATGCTCGACGTCTTAACAATCGTTCTATGAAAATGACGTAAATAATTGAGAAGCTTTGAGTCACGGACTAATGGTCGTTATTACACCGGTTCGCGATAATTAATTCATTAATTAAATGGGTTTGCTACGCGGGAACGAGTCCGTTTGATGTGGCTACGGAAACGGCAATTCCTGGATTAAATCTGGCCGAAGGAGGCTCGACGAATTTTGGTTTCCCGGTTGCCAATTATAGCTTGTTTGAAATATAGGGTAATCTGTCTCTGCTCATGTTTAAATATAAATTCGTGTAATCTGTATACCACGTATAAATGAAACCTACGTGACTGCAGATATAAATCTCCAATAATAAATAATAGTATATTAACAATAAACTATCGACGAGCTGAAAATTTCATGTCAAGAGATTGAAAAAAATTATTTCACGAATTAGATGTAATTTAAACAAAATTGAAAAGAGAACCAAACTGGGTTACATGAGACCATCGTGTAACTTCATGACTTGAACAATCATTTATAAAGAGCGGAATCAGAGGAAAACAAATTTAATGTAAAAAGTAGCAACACGAATGCCAAAATATTTGCAAAAATATAATAAATATATACATATGCATGAATACATAAATAAGTCAATAATTAAGAAACAGGTGTAGAGCAGAAAGAAGGAAAAAGGAAAAATTCTATTATTTATTAGAATTTACGAATGCTTCTTAGCTCAAGGTTATAAACCAAACAATAATATCGAAGGTTTTAATAAATTCCTAAGGATTTCCCAGATTTAGGTAGTTTCAGTGTTAAAGAATTTGAAAAATACTAAAAAACGAACAAAGCGTTCTATTTTTCTCAACGAATTCCACAACAAGAATGATTTATGGAAGGTGTACGTTGAAGAACTGAAAGACTCATGGAACGAGATATCCCGAATTTCAGAAATGATGACGCTGGAGAAACCACAAAGTTGAACATGCCCGTAGCAAAATCACGAATCTTCGCTGATCCATAGAACACGACGCTCCACTTTTCCTGAACAAAGAGAACATTCCGTACGAAACAATCTCTGCTACCCTAAAGAACAGAGGCTGCTCTCTGATCAGCGTACTCAGCAAAGAATACTGTTGTTAGACGCGTATACGTTTTGAAAAGAAGCTCCATAAATGAAGGTATCTCGTTAAGGATCATATTTGTTTCACGTACCTTCTACAATTCAGTTCGTATGTATTCTGTTTAATCAAGTGGCAGAAAGTTATATTATTTTGTATGATAATAGCCTCGATCCAATGATATTTATCTAATCTATTACATTACTGTATATTACTGCATTTGTTCCTATATTACATTCAGTTTATATAACCAAGTTACAGGCAATAGAAAATTATATTATTCTGTATAATAATAGTTTTGATCAAGTTTTAGTCTAATATATCAGTATATTAAATAAAGAAAAAGTAAAACCACTATTAAAACCGTAATTGCAACTTATAGGAAATGACATGACGTAGTCTATACGTCTACATATATTCGATACCTCACTTTGCAATAAAAATCATTTCGAAGAAGATCTAGAGATTGAAGAAATTAAAGAATTTTCACGAAACTTTTTCTCTGATGCTATAATCTAATAACAAAATGTAGAACGTATTTTGCGATCCAAATAAATTCCAGGACTTCGCAGAGGATGAGTTACTCATGATTCCCTGTTCTCCAGCTCGTTTTCTCGTTCTTTTAATCGCCTGATTTATTCACCGCGGTGAAGGCACAATTAAGCATTCCCGTATGCGTGATTTAACAGGTGGCCCTGCAATAATTTACTGGGGAATTGGGTTACGTAAATGGCCGGGATAATTAAATGTGACAGGAGGGAAAAGGGTTGAAGTCGAAGGGGTCGCGAACACAGCGACATTTTATGATCTGACGTGTGTCATGTTTCCACGGGAACGATTTGCACCAATTTGAATAAAATTGCCGTTCGCTCCGAATGAGTATCGAACAATGGTCGACGGTTTTGACGTCATTTACGGATTAAAATAACGAGTCGATTCTAGCTGAGGTGTATAAGAATAGACGATAGAATTCCAGCAGGAGTCTGAATAAAATGTTGTTGCGAATTAATCCTGTTTGATGTGAGATTAATTTAAAATTGAGCGAAAAAGCATGTGAAAATGAAATATCGTTTTGACTGAGCCTGATTTTTTATTTTCATGAATTTTTGTCGTTAAAACATTTTTATCCTTGTGACTTTTATCGTATTTTCTCTGTTATCTTTTAACGATATTACCATACTAATATTTTTCAATTTTACTACGAAGTTTCACTACGAACCACTCAGAAGTCAAACTGATCCACTTCTAGTAAAGTTCTTAATTTTAATTATACTAATATAGATATGATTTTTATTTAATCTTTCATAAAACGAATAATTACAATTGATAAAGTTGATATTATTTGGCTTTTACATGGTTCCTATGTATTTGTTAGACAGCTATTTAACATTATATTTTCATTCTAAATTTTATGATGATATATAATATGATGTTAAATAATATACGTGACAAATACATATGAGCCACGAAATAAATTACCAGAACGACGTAATACTTTGCTATTATATTAGAACTGACACAAATTTTAGAACCGACGTTCGACAAAAACCATCAGTGTCGAACAGGAGCCAAAACCAAAGAGAATGGAAATCGCTTTAGTGAAATTGAATCTTCATTTCGAGTTTCATTCACGCGTACGAAAAACTGTTTGACCAGAATTTCAGACGAACGAAATTTATACGTTCACGTTTATTTCCTGTCTACTAAAAGAAGCACGCGTCGCCGATATCGTGTACCATTGAACGGAAGGTGGATCCGAATTCAAATGGCAAAAGCAAAAAATGTGGTTTTCAATCTCCAATTCGGAGAAGGGAAAAAGGCCACAAAGCGATTTCTACGAAGCGTCGATGTCGAACGAGTGAAATTAATTTCGGGGGCACAGTAAATTGTTCGTGCTCGCGGCTGCACCCGCTCGTAGCCTCGGGATTAATTGCCGCCACGGGGACTATGGAACCCGCTAATCTCCCGTTATGAAATATCTCGTTAGTATGTACGCGTGTACAACGACCAACATACGATCATGTGCCACTCGCTATGCTCGATGATATGGTGTTTGCCCAATAGACTCTTTCTGGCGATTTATAATCTGAAAAAGCTTTTTTGTTCTTGGTGATCGTAATTCACCGATATGAAAGAAGGACATCTTGCGTGGAATTTAAATTGAAAGATCTTATTGACTTCTCTTATTTTGTAATTTTTAATCTTTCTGTTTTCTCGCTCTTTTTCTCTCTCTTTTTTTTTTAATTTCTATGGAAACAAGCTGTGAAGTTTCTTTCCGAAAGAGAACTAGGTCGTAATTTAAAAAATTAGAACATGTCACACAAGATTAATCCACTTTTGAAGATAAAAGAGATACTTTGTCGTATAACATAGACTGGTTTTTAAAATAATTTCATCACCAACTAGATTCTATCTATTCGTGACAAACGTGACAATTCATCGAAGTTATGATTGTCCGATTTTAAGCTCTATTCATTCGTAAGTAAATGAAAAATAAATTGTCACAGGAACGTTGATTCCACAGAATTAACAGATATAAAAATTGTTTTAACCTACATTTTAAAATAAAGAAAGAGAGAATAACTTTGCACCTTATAAATACTTCAAACCACCGCAAACAATACAATTATAATCCAGTCTAACACACATTCGAAAATATTTGTACAATATAAAATCTCTCGACTATTTAAAAACAGTATTCCCATATCTCTTTTATCAAATATCAGATTTTATTCACTAGTGATAAACGTGACAAACTATTCATCAAAGATATGACACCTTAACAACGTAAACTCGGTTGGCTCCAAACAAGCTTCAATTTCACCGACACGGAAAAGCGAATTATTTTGCAACAACGGACGGATCTGCATTTCAGCTCGTCGACGTCCTGGAAATCCCAGCTGGATACTCTGCACTGTTCCTGGATACCTCAAAACGTGGACCTGACACACGCTTTGACCTCGATTATCATGCGTATACAAAAAGGGAACGTAAATCGCAAACGAATAGGAAATTATTATCGATTGTTAGCCAAAGCGAATTTATCAAATTTTAATAGACGAAGACGAATTAACCGATCAATCACATTTTCAATTTCTTATAGACAATACTGTTGAACCTTGGTAACTCTAACTTCTAAGGTTACATCGATTATGTATTCCAATAAATTGACGTTCTAACGAGCTCAATACGTCAATGTAATCAAATCTGAAATAGATTTTTGTGAATATATGCGCTGCAGTCTTCAAACTTTTTGTCGTGTTTCGTTCATCGAATATGTGTACGAATACGTGTCTACTACAACGATGATCAAACTCAAGAACGTTTCTGTATCTTACACATTTCACGAACAGTGGCAGACAAAAGAAAGTTCGTAAAATGAGAAGTACGAGAAGACACGATAATTTTACAAAGTGGATTTATTTTAAGCAAAAGCAACGAATAAATGTAATATATCGAACAGAATACACAATTGTTATGAAAATGATAAAACGCGTGTCGATTTTTAATTATTTTCTATCCGCCACTATAAAATTATAATAATCCACAGTGTAACGATCATCTATAAACCGACAATATCAACTACGAATTAACGTAATTTACAAAATTCAAAATATAACGGATCCGAATGACAAACTGCTAAATCTATTTCCTTCAAACTACGATGCAACTCAAAGGGAAGAATGTTCAAGAAAAAAATAATACAATGCAGAATCGGAAAGAAACAGCGAGGAGAGTTGAAAGTTAGCAGGAACTTGTCGAGTACGTTTATTTTCCATCTAGTGGCCGGACCCGCATAATCGTCCGGAGGGAGGAGGAGGCACATCGACGAACGCCAATACGATTGCTTTCGAATGTGCACTCTTCGTCGTGATCGGGATGAGTTTCGAAACTCTGGACGCTTATCGTGGCCCCGTAGAGGAGTCCCGATGGATCCTAAACTGCAGAGGGAAACAAGGGGTCAGGAAATCGAGCAGTAAGGGATGGGTGCTGGCTCCGGAAGCATGCGGTTCGAGAGGCAGCTTATATCTGTCTGCTGGGATCGTGTGCCAGGATGCTGAACGCGTGGTTGTGTGCACGCCAATTTCGCCTGGTCACGGTGAACCGTTTGGTAAAGGAGATAAGGAGCTTTCGATTATTTGATCTCGGGCTCTGGGTTTTCAGTTTAGATGAGTTGGCTTCAACTGGGTAATGAAACAAGCGTGAAACGTCGAAGGGGAGAAGTGAACGACTGTGAACCAGAGGAAAGGAGGTGGCATAATATGGAAATAGTGTTTGGTTTGGAGGGTTGAAAAGGCGGAGAGCAATGGGATGATCGGAACGATGGAGACTGTTTGGACAGGAGAAATAGCTTCGGAATTTATGTGGAGCATGTCACACGTGCATGGGATTTTACATTTTCTTGTGTCTAATTTTTTTGAAATATATTATTGAGGACTTTGAAAGAATATATTACTTCTTTTAAGTTAAGAGATATTAAAAAATATACTGTTTAGTATTAATGTGTTATTTTAATGTGTAAAGATATTTCAAGAAAGGACAGACAATGCGTCGATGTCTCTTTGACTTACCGCAACCACAAGAATTTTCAAATTTCCTTGCTTGCTACGGGGATGTTTAATTGCAACAAATTCAGATAATGCCGGAGCAATTAACTACATGTCAATATAATAAAAACAAATATTAATTCAACAGAAGATGGTTTTATTATAATCTACAGTTTCTCATTACACCTTCCTAGTTCTACGAACCTATATAACTAACTTTGATACTTCGATGTACATGCACACAAGCTTTCAAAAGGGATTACGATCATTCGAGGTAGCATTGGTACGTAACGAGAATGAAACCCAATTTCTCACTCTAATTCTCAGAATTTATGCGACTATATGCTATCTTAATGGAACAAAACCCATTGTATGTCTCTCTTATGTAAAGCTCGTATCTCCAACTACAGTTAATATTTTGTTTCAATATCATGAACTTTACTTAACTCTCATCTATTCTTTATGTCAACGAAACACATTACTATAAATGTAAACATTCTTATTTATGAACAATACAAACAATCTTATACCCAAATATATAAATATTCACTTTCTTAATATTTATTTCTATTTTCAATAGAAGAATTTTTTATCATTATGTTAATTTAACCTTGTTGCGTTCTTCGTTTTCTCGGCTCAACTGTATTTTCCTATTAGTAAAAAATTTCTTGTTTAGAAATAAAATTGTCATTAACATACTAAATGCACAAGTACAACAGATATATTAAATGCACTTAAGTTTGAAAATGAAATTCTTATCGATATAAAAATGTCATTTCATTTGTTAACACGAGATTAAGATTGAAACACAACAATTCGAGAAACGCAACAGAATTAACAGTAAAGAAAGATGAGGGAAGAATAAGAAGTAATGCAGCGAAGCTCACTAACAATAAGTTTTACTAAACTAAATTTCCTTCAAATTTATTAAAATTTATTGCTCAATACACTGCAAAGTTTCCAGTTTGAAACTTCTCTAAATTACCAGTAACCTGATACTACGACACTTCGTTGAAAATGCCACGCTCCTTCGCCAACAGTACAAGGCCGATTTTTTCTTTTTCCTCGTGATCCGCTGAGTAAATTTAACGTAATAGAAACTCCCTTTTCAACGAAACCTATGGAAACTGGATATGGGTCAACCGAAAAGCGACTATGCATTATCGCGAACGGTGCTGCTCGCAAGGTCGCACTTTTCCCCAGAATAATTGCATGGCCGAAATTCCCAGTACACGTGTTCCGTACCGTTGATCGATCAAGTTCGCTGAGAGGAAATTTCGAGATTAACCTGGACCCGTCTGAGCGAACGATTTACACGCGGTCAGGTATTGAATACACGACGACCGTGATAAGAAGTTTATTCGCAGGCGATTAATATTCAACGGACATCTTACTAGTTCGCGAAACATCGATAGTGCAAATTATTTGTTTCTCCTTTGAAGTAATTTTCCTGTTTGAAAAAATGTTGAGTACATGTTAGTTCATCAGAATTTGACTCATTTTTCATTATCAGCCCCCATTTGGGGATTTAAATATTTAGTAAATTAATAAACGAAGCATCATAATCTAATGGTATTCTCTTTTGTAATAATTTTAATTTCAATTTTCTAAGCTTATAGCGTTCTTTATAGTAGCGTTCTTTATAATAATTTTAATCACATAGAACATATAGATTTGCATACTTCATTTTAATTTTGTTTCAATAAAGCAGTCGTGTATATAATGGATTTATTGCAAGATGAAAGAATTGGAGAAGATGAAAGAAAAAAAGAGAGAATATTGATAAAAAAAAGCTCCTCCAAATGTAAAAGGAATTTCGATCAGTCCATTAATTGCAGAATAATTGAAGGTCATCACGTATCACATAGTGTACAAAAGTGGCTGGATATGATCGTCTTTAACCACTTATCCTGCGTCTCTTCTAATATATACATTTCTTTGAATCAGCTTTTCAGTGACTAAATACTATAATTGTCTAGATTAAAATAATAAATAGGACAATTTAAAATATGAAACGTATTACTCATATTTAATAATCTTTCATTGTATTACTGTCAATTTATTCGGATAGTTTATAGCGTTGCGTTTCATTATTAAGGATCATTAAATTCTGCTGTATATTTGAGGGAGAATTATTCTGCATATCTGCCAAATAATTAAATATGGAATTTAGATAAATACTGCTCCTAGTTGCATAGTAAATGCAACAAGATAGGATTGGATAGTAGTATCCGGAAGTAGTCGATAGAAACAGTATTACGTTATTATACAAACCAGTATTTCGTGTATCAATGAGAAATAGGTGAAAATTATTAAACTTTCATGCATTCATTCGTAATAACATAGATCCATTATCATTTATATTCTAATAACGGGCAATTGAATACCTTAAAACTACTTTAAAAAATGCATAGTTTAGATGTGAAAAGTTAAAAGTTAAAGGTGAAGATACCTGATATTGAAAGGTCAGCAAAATAAACAGTATCATACATTATTCAGTGGAATGTTAGTTCTATGTATACATACTACGCTATATTCTACCAAACAATCCATACTTCAATTTCACTCTGAAATTATGCTAAAAATTGAACTTGATCGTGAATGCAACTGCTATTTATCACACGAGACAAAAGTTCAACAAAAGAATGGTTCAAGAAATTCCCGCTTAAATTACTTCACACTCGCGTTAGAACGTAACACATATGATATTCTAAACCGACAAGCTTTTTCCATCGCGGTAACCAACAGTCTAGCAAATCACAAGCAACGGGCTGTTTAGCATACAATCAACAATCAACAGCGTACAAGGAACACCGTGAATTTTCACGCACGTTAACCGCACCGTTTCTAGTCGTTCCGTTATTCACGCGAATAGCTCGCGAGAGGCACGCACGCCGACCAACGTTAATCGTATGCATATGAACAGAGCGTGTTTCAATTAAATTGCACGTTCCATCGGCGACGCTCTCTTCGCGTATTCGTGAACATGCACACCGATGTCACGCAAGTGTCGTACGCCGCTGCGACATGCGTTGCTTGTAACAAATACTACGCGAACTATCGTAAACCGTACGATATTTTCAGAACTCCTCTTCGAAAATCTCGATAAATTTTGGAAATTCAATGCATCAATGCTTCCCAATGAGAATCAGTTTAAAATGATTTTGGCAATCGATTTAAGCTTTGTTCCATTTCAAATGTTACATAATAAGGAAGAATATAAAGCGTATCTTAGTCTGTGTTAGGTAGAACAATAACATTTTCCTATGAAGGAAATTCTAATTACTATGAATATATAAATGAAAGTTAATACGATGCCCTAGAAATATTGTATTAAGAATTATTTCTTCCTGACTAGGAAAGTACGAATGTTTGACTTACAGCTTAGAAAATCTCAAATTGTATACTTTACCAGAAGAGTTGAATGTTTTTGTAAATTCGTAAATTCTCACCTAAAACAGAAAAGTGTGTTTGTTACAAATATTGAAAATAGAAGATAATTGGTAGATTTAAAAAGTAGTATATAGAGAATAATAATTACATTGGTTTTAAAAATATCTACTAAAAGTATGCAAATGTTTCTGACAAAATTAATCTTGATTTTCATTTGGGTACAAACACTGATCAATTATATTTTCTAAGGATTTTTCAATTTTAATATTTTAATATCAGATGTTATGATTATAATGTTTAATTCGTACTATAGATTCCTACTATGTATAATTCCTAGTAATTCCTTCCTATATGTATGTCATATGTTCATCGTACTCTATTACAGCTCGGTAATTATACAGGATGTGTCCGAATAACATGAACGAGAGAGTATAAGGCGATCCTTTATGGAAAAAGTAAGAAGTTGTAGAATAAAATTTCTTCGCATAATTCTTCGTTTTCAAGAAAATCAAATTTAAAAACTTGTCAAGTATGCTTAAACTTGGCTAATTACCGACTGGATATGAGTAAACAATCGATAAGAGGTTATCCTAGATGTAAAAATAAACAGAAAATGTGAGAAGAAATTTTTCCGTTTGAAGTTTCATTTTTAAGAAAATAGAGTGTGAACATATTTGGTCAAAAATTTGTCTAATACACGTGTATCGGAAAAATTTCAGATTTATTCTTCTCGTAGACAAAGCGTCTTATGAATAAACTTTATCCTACATTTTCGATTATTTACTTCTGTTCAATCCAGAATTAGCCACGTTCGAGCGTATTTGATAAATTTTCAAACTCGATTTTCTCAAAAACTAAATCGGAAATAAAAAGATTCTATCCCATATATTTTTCTCATTTTTTTCGTAAATAATCGCTTCACGTTCGTGTAGAAGAAAGAATCACTCCATGTGCCACTTGTACATGTTATTCCGCCGCATACTGCATGTAGTGTTACTTTGCATTACTTGGTTTCATTCTATGCGTTAATTATGTCGTACATTTACTTATATATATTGATGAATATTGTTTATATGTCGAACGTTCATGGCAGTATATTAAAGACCAATAAATAAAAGACAAATAAATTTTTATAGATTCAAAACCTGACATCTGGAACTTCCAAGAAACATATCGATAATAATTTCACTCGAATTTATCTAGAAGAAAATAAGTACACAAGCAGACGAATTTTTCGTAAAGTGATAGCATCGGCTAATTCAACGGAGTATCAAGCAATGCCCTTCTCAATCTTCATCACATCTTGGTTTACCGACAAAGCCGCTAAATCAGAAACCAAGTCCACTCTACGTTGGTCGATCGATCAAACGAGTAGAAAGCAACGTTCTCCCGTTGAGCAACGAAACTTCGCCTATCAGCAAAGGCAGGTAAACTTGGAGCTAAAGCACAAGTGGACAGCCCACTTTCGTTCGATGTTCTCTAATTAACGCGCGAGCCTAATTATAGAATTACAGACGGCGACGGTTGGACGTCGTCTGCCAATAGACGGAAACTCAGAATCAACCTGATTCAGCGAACGACGGGAATCACCTTGAGAAGGGTGGACAAAGGCGTTCGAGGGTGACAGTATCGCAGCCTTGACCCAAAACCATCCACGTTTCTCCCTAGTTCGACTCGGCTTAACGGTTATTCCATCCGGAAACTTTATCACCAAAAACAGCCAAAATCTCTGTCTTCGATCAACCGAGAATCCATCGTTGTTAACTGCTTCCGCCTTTATTACCAATTACGTTTTATGATTCCGGAACTTGGCCGTCTTCCGTGGTACAGTATCTCACTGAGAACACTGTTTACCATCGAACAATGTTCGAAGTTATTGGCAGAGCTTAGAGTTTGCAGTTTAAGCTGGCGACAGTTTGGTGGGATACGGTTATATTGTGGATGTTTATATATGACAAGTGTAAATATATAAAATTGTACAAGGATGTACACGAATGCAAAAATCTGTAAAATATCAAAAGTAGAGTACATATTGACACATTTGGAAAATACATTAGAAACATGCATATAAAATATTAAAAAGTACTTGTAACGTAATGTCATCACGTTCCTCTACTATTCATTGTATGTATAATCTTAATTAGTATGGCTTCTAAACGGTGGAACTATACGCTACAATCCGAGACTTTGGAATCAGTAAATCTACCATAGACACGAAGAACGTAAACAAAGGAGTTAACTCAGACTGCGGTTGCCTTAGAATATTTTGTCACAAAACTCTACCGAAACAAAGAAAATTATTGTCGATACTTTTAATACGAACTTCGATTTAATAACAAAATTAACAGAAGATCCGCTATATTCATAACTCAGAAGTATAGTACTTGTATTATGCCTAGCCTTGAGAAATAAGCACATAAAGATGTATCATACACCAGCTGCTCTTCATCAGCAAGCTTTACGAGGTCATTCAAAAATATTTATTACAATATTTCGTATGTATCAGTGGGATCAACCTCGACCTTCGCATGGTTAAAGAACAACCCTTGCGTCTCCATCACTACGATCTAAATCTCCGTACAAAACGAAACTGCCAACGCTCTAGCGGAGTACATGCAACCGCTTTCGCCGGGCTCTATCAAATGTCAAAGTTCAGTACACCAGTTCAGCTGATCAATATTGCTGGGTGTTCATTCGGCTGCCATTGGCGCACTTTGAAATGCGATTATCTTTCACAGTGAGAATAGACGAGCGGACGGACGTCGTTTGACCTTCGACAGGCATCTTCCGCGGGATTTCAGCCGCAAGGATTCCTCGCCACGCCCAGGCACGCGTAGGCTGAACCCTGAGCACCGTTGAAAGGGTAAAGGGCGCGTGCAGCCTGGAATTCCAGCGACCACCGGCAGGAAATCAATTACGGGCCTTTAAATCCCACGACGACCGGCTTCCTATCGATCTTTGCCTCCCACGGAAGTATCCGCGACTGCTTTGCATCTGCTTATGGAAATCTCGCTACCGAACGATTATCGGCCACAGTATCAATCGGCCGCCGCTAATTTTTCTATTTCGATTTAATAGATGGAGCTTTGGTATTATGGCTTCTAAATGATCCATGATACAATTAAGTAAGTCGATGTAATCTAAAAATCACTACAACATCCATTAATGGGATTCTTGGATCCCGTCGACTTATTTAATTGAAAGAAAATTCGAAACTATGTATGAAAGCGTTAAATGACTTCTTCTAATTGATTGAATCTATTAAAATATAAAAACGATTTCGACCCACAAAACAGAATTTCCAAAAATCTCATATACGAAATAATTTGCCCAATTCATTGACTCACGATACATTATGCATCATCGGCTTACAACAGGCCGCACGTCCGTTAAGCGGTTGGTCGTGGAGCGTAACCCGCCGGAATCGTCGACGAAGCGAGCCCGGCCACAAAGCCGTGGACCACGAAAGGGTCAACGCATTCCATGCCGCGGAAGCGTACCGTTTCAAAGAAACCGCGCGCGGCGAACGAGCGAGCGAGCGAGCAAGCGAACTAGGAGAAACGAGCAGACGGACACGAGGCAACGTAACGGCCCCGATCTTGGCTGGCAGGCAAGGACGAGGTCGCGAGCGCGGCCTAATCGTGTTCGTGCTCGTAGATGTACTCTCTCGTAGTTGGCACAGAGATCTGCAAAAGGGGGTTGTATGCAGCTGCAGAGTGCAGGCGCACCCCCGGGCCGCTCGCGTTATATAGATAATACACGGACGCGCGAGGCGTCGCACGGCAAAGAGGGAGAGGCGAGGAAGAGCGGAACGGAGCGCGGAGGAAGACGAAGCGGAGAGAGACACGAGAGGGAAGAAAGAGAAGAACGAGCGTGGAAAATACATACAGGGAGCGTGAGAGAACCGACAGAGCGACCGAGAGGAAAATAGAAAAGAGTGGGTGGTTACTGGTGCCGGGTCGCGAAACGGGCCGCACGGAGAGGCGGGGAGGGTAGCGAGGATTCGCTTCCGTGTCCCAGTAGCACTAATGACCGCCATCCTCCCCTCCTTCCGTTTACTGCTCCCACTACCGCGCCCTTGCACTCTCACCCCTCCATGGTGCGCTCCCCACTTCTTCTCAGCGCCACCGTTGTTTCCCCGCCGTCTCCCCTCCATCCGTAGCACGTACATCCAGGATGACTCGAGTTACGTCATAGCGCCTAGAGCGTGCGCTTTCCCCCCAAACCCCTCCGTGCTTCGCTCCACACTGCTCTAACTCGTTCGCGTTCTCCCTCCCCCTCGAATGGATCTCTCTCCTTCCACCAAACCGTTGTACTCCCCGACCGTCACGATCAACCCCTCCACCTTATCCGCGTTGAGAATCCAGCAGCGCGGAGCGTATACACACGCTACGAGTACGCTATATATCTTTCCACTATAGCGGCCAGCACTTGGCGAAACCGTGGGGGACCCGGCAGTCTCCTCTGGTACACCGAGCTGTGTGTTACCGTTCCTCGCTTGTTGTATCACGTTCTCGCCGTAATCAGCGTCGACGCGCGTCCGATCTGACAGACCTGTAGTCGCGGCGGCACGTCGTCGTCTACACACGCGCGCACCCTATATACATATATATATACACACACAAAACTTACGTATATGTGTATATATACGTAGAGGCAGAGAAAGAGAGGGAGAGATACACACAGGTGACCCAGCAACATACACGAACACGCGAACGTATACGAAGTCCGTGCACACATCATCCACCGGCATACGCACCTTTGCGCGCACACGGACCACCGACCAACAGAAGATCCTAAAGGAAGGATATAAGGAGGAAAAATCCGACGCGGGTGTTCGAGCAGTGCGAAGACCAAGGCAATCGCTTGTCGCGTTTAATCGGACACGCGCGATCGCGGCTCTTAAGTGAAAAAGGATACGGGACGCACTGGAGAGATACACGGTGTGGCCAGGTGCAAACGGTCCTTCCAGTTAGTCGTCCGTACCTCGGCCTTCATCATCGAGGAGTAACACGTGCAGGTGTGTATCCGAACGCGCGCACGTGTACGACGTACGCTCGTCACGCTACATACCCGTGCATACATACGTATCACGCTGTGTGTGCGTACGTGTGTTTGTGTGCTTGACTGATTTAGGCGATCGGAGCAGGGGAAGAATCTAGCACGACACAGACAGGTAGGCATAGGCGAGTTCCTTGCAACTTGAGATTTCTCTGCTGAGAAATCAAAGGGATCGAGTTACAAATTAAAGTTTCAGACGGTCAGGCCCAAATATTTTCGATTTGTGTACGATCATGTATAATGTATCGCGTCGTGGAAGTTCGAAAGTGTTTGTTGTTCCTTCAATGTCGGTTTCCAATTGGTGAGCCAATTTTATGGTGGTGTCCTGCTGTTTTTTTGTAAAGCTTGGACGTTCGAGGATAACCAACCGTGGCGAGTGAGTGTGCCTCTTTAAAGACGTGAGTTGCACGCTTCTCCCGCGAGTACACGTTGAAAGAGATCGTTGCGTAAGCATTGGGGGTGAACACGGAGTGAAATCGGAAAGGCTCGTTCGAGGCCGCTTCGAGCTCCAGAACCAGGGATTGTTCGAGGAAAACCTAGTGAAAATGTAATTAGAGTGGATAAACTACGAATCGAGTTTGATTACACATAGTGGATCTCATGGTTCCGTTGTTCTTTTGTTTCGGATGCATTGTCATGGATCAGAACGAAGATCTTGTATTTCTTCTTTCGATGGAATGTTGTTTTGTCTAGTTCGGATGCAATTTATAATAGTTTTTTATTCGTATTTTGACCGATTTATTCCATATAAGCCATAAATTATTTGGTTCCCATTTTTTTCATTCATCGTCGTTAGACGATCACGAGAAATTTATCTAATTAGAAGTCGGAGAAAGCATGTTCTAAATACTATCAAACTGCAAAATACAAATTGATAACTCGCATAGTTTCAGTAAAGCGATTTGTATATAGTAATACAGATATATTGCGTCGTTGAAGGTTGAACTATGCATATGATAACACATATGGCTCACATGATGTTTGAATACTTTTTCATACACATGTGACAATTGGAATATTTTAAAAATTTAATTCACAATAAAATCATTCCGTTTTCATATTGTGAAAATGGAAATTAGTGTATCATTGTCATTTAGTAGGAATTGAAGTAAGGGAAGTTGATGTTTCATCTCATAAAATACAATTCCAAATTGTCTATACTTTTTCGTCGAACATATTCGCTGCTATTCAAATTCTACTCGAATTCTTTGTATTCTCGTTCCATCAGAAATGTTTTTATCTTAGATAACAATGTCTTTTGCAACACACTGTTCAGTGCTTTGCTTACTTCCCTATGTTATTTCATGATCATACACAAAAACCAAAATGCAGTAGTTGTGTCGTTATAATAATGAAATAATTGAATCAACGCTCCATATGAGTCAGTAGTAGTAAATATGTAGAAAAATTCCACTGTCTGCAGATTGAAGTAAGTACTTAATGAAAATCATATAAAATATTAGGGGGATCTGTCGAGAACGATTATTTATCTACGAAACCATTCAGCGTTAGAGGGCAATAAAAGCAAGGGGGATTTCCCATCCTCGTACACGCCTCGCCCTTTCACATTAAACGGTTCGTAAATATTGACTTACAGTCGAGTAGGCGTGAAGATCGGTTCGTCATTTGTGCTCCACGAGTGGCTTCGTTGACAGCTGTAATTTGTATCGTCTGCAGTTTACATTGTTCGCGAGTAAACCGTTTCTCGGTGCCAGCATAACCGTACAGCCTTAAATCAATGTATGCCACGTAACGTTATTGATAAAAGGGGTACGTACGTATGTATCACGTTGCACGACAGTTATATATGCATGAGCTCGTGTTTTCCTCTTTTTCGTACATATATCTCCGATCCGTGAAACACAGAAGGGATAGTTTAAGAGTTTGTGTATTAGGAAATATAATATCTTCGATCACACGTGCACTTTGATACTATTACGCTACATGACATGTTTGCTGAGATGAGATAAGGCCGTTTGTCAATTTGACACAATCTTCTGATTATGAATTTTAGAACGCCCGTGGATGGATTTCACAAATCCATAGGGATCTGAATCTATTTAAAAATCCTCTCTAAATTATATTACGTTAAACAAAAAGAAAATTCTATTTATCCCTTCTACTATAACCTTTTTATTCACAAATTCGCTTTATCACAACTCCTATACCCCAGAAACAAATGGTTTCAAAATACCCACTTAGTAGAACCCTTCTCCGCCGACTTGCGAAACAATCGGCAACGGAGCGGAGCCTCAGATGAACCTAGCACAATGCGCGCGGCTAAGTATCGTAATCATCCATCACCGGATTCAAGCCAAACTCGTTGGCTTTCAACGCTAATTGTGTTATCGTTGATCTCATCCCTCGACGACCATTTATTAGTACGCGACCGTGTCTCAGAACTCAAGCAGAATCCTGCTTCTCATTTAAGAACGTTTCGTGGTCGTGTTTACGACGCGAAATTTGGCATAGGAGCTAAACGACAACGATTCAGCGTGAACTACGCTGCGACAGGTGTTGTAACTGTCCCAGATTCCGGTTCGTTTACCAATAGACAGTCTCGCTTAAATATATCGGCAGCTGCGCGGTCGATTTCACAACGGTAGGGTCTGCGGAATCCTTGCGAATCGATATCGCGATCGGTCAAATCGATAGCCGAATCGAGCCAAGCCAGCACAGCCAGCCCCCGTTGCGAAACGAAAAGGAAAGTCGATCTACGTTTGCATCTTTCGGCAGCAGAATGCAATCTACCGACATGGATCTGCGGCCGAGGACCGCCAATTAAGTTTGCAAAACGCCTCGCGTGTATTCACCCGTTTTCTTTGATTGCGTTTGTGAAAGGACCAGGAAGTTTATCCGTAGGATTTTTTTGTGAAAGGACTATGTAGAGGTCCAAGAGTTGAATCTACCGTTCGTGTTAATTATTCATCTTTTGGGATTTGTGGCTAGATGCTTTTACGGTGCATATCGCGTATTATCTCCGTTGCTAGTTTCCGGAGCTACGCGCTTAACGAAGCGCGTAATTCGAAACTGAAACAATGAGCGATGAGAATTGTTGATACTTGACGCTTGGGTTAGGGTTGTTCTTACGAGTATTGAGATGAAGGTCCACAAATGTCAGCAGCGTTCTTTTCGAATAAGACATTGATAGTTTGCGAAAAGTTGAATGTCTTTGGCTGAATCTTTTGTAGTCCTGATGCTGGTTTTTTTTAGGATAGTGGATATATCGTGAATATATCGTTTGAGTGAGTTGTTTTGGGTTTTACAAGTGGCGGAATCGAGGTCTTCAGGGACGATGCGTAAGTAAAGCGAATCTGTAATTCTTTCTCTGTTCAAGAAATTTTATGCGGATTTAAGAAAGTAATAATTGATCGACGTAAAACCAAGAGTGTATAAAGGACGATTTGTTATTTCTCACTGATTCTTAAGAAATATTATCAATGGAATCTTATTAACAAATAATTCAATACATCGCCGTTTTCTGGTTTACGCTCTAACAATTAAAATAATCTTAGTTGAATTATGTAGAAAGTGGGGAAATGCGTTAAAATGTCTTGAATGTTCAAGAAAAATGTAATGAACAAACGTTTTCTTCACCTTAATAGTAACGTGTACGTGGTGTAGAATTTCTAGTAATATCAGTAATTTTTTCAATTATAAATGCTGGATATTTCTTTCTGTCCTTTTCTGTAGATGTTTGGTCCGTAGGGACGAAGAAATGGCGGAAGGTTGTTCCTTGAAAATGCAGAATTCTTCTCGAGGCATTAGTAACCGTGGCAACCACTTAATTTCCGTAATTTTCTGTTTATTACTCGCTGAGTTATTGCGTTATCAAGGCAGGAATACGGCACGCTATTTTTGACACGTCCACGTGCAGCATTTAAATGCTTGCCTTGTTTTAGGAGCTCGGTCGTTTCAAGTACTCTGATCATGATGCGAGTTGTAAAAGATAGTATGAAATTTGATTAAATTGAAGTAGATATATATATACGTTTAAATGTGGTGTGCGTATAATTTATGTAACATGTAATGGTCAAGATAACGATAACGATGATGGTAATTTTGTAAGAGACAGATTAATTAAGTTAAAAATTATGGATCCTCAGAAGAGATTAAATTTATCAAAAAATATGTGCTTGAGTACCTTTTTATAAATTTATAGATACCTATTACTTGGACATATAGCAATAAAAATTCGTCAATTATTAATATACCTAATTATCTTTCTCCGTCGAATTAATTATCGATAAATGTCAATTAACATCCAATATCACTGACAAAGCGAGCGATTTAGTATCTAAAATTCCCATATAATCATAAATATCGTCATATTAATATCATAAGATTCATATAAATATGTATAAAATGTATTGAATAAGAATTTTTACCTCTTAATACTCCACAACGAAAAAAATCCAAAATTGAAAAAATAAACTTCCATCAAAATCAATTAGAGGTTTCAAACATCTCGTAAATCATAGCGGACGCACAATGCCGCGAAATTAATTAATAACCACTGGCAATTAATTACCTGCACCGAATAAAACAGAAGAAAGTTGGCGGCGGTTGGTGGGTTTCGAACAAAAGAGAGGCGTCGCGACGTCGTCGTTAATCGTCTTCGGGATAATTACGCGATTCAACCATTGGATTTTTGCGCGGAAACGCCGCGCTGCCCGAAAGCTCGTTGTTGCCGCATCGTGATTTCAATTCGCCGCCGAGCCTCTTTGCTCTTCTATATTTTTTTTATTTTTCTCTCTTTCTCTCTCTCTCTCTCTCTCTCTCTCTGTCTATCGCCACGAGCTCGAGCTTTTGTACGGTTCTCGCTGCCTGATTTTTGCATACCAAAAGCCACGGAATGTCGCTGCGCGAACGTTTGAACCCGCCTCGACCAATTACGTTCCGTGAATTACATCGCGACGCATCGCTTACAGAAATGTCGTTTTTGATTTTCGCGACGATGTCTCGTGATTCTGAAACGAATCCACCAGTCATGTTACACGGGTTAGCGTTTTAGAGTTTTAGAGGCTTTAGATTCTGTGTGTAATCGCAGACGAATTGTTTGATAAGAGGATTTTGTGATAAATGAGAAACCTAGTTTTCTTCTCTTAAATGTTCCAGAGCGCATTTAGCTGTGGCTTTTTCTGAAAATCAGTGCCTTCGGCATGTTATTTTTAGATAATTGGCGATTGTGAAGAAATCGACGACGAAATGACATTTAAGCGTAGCAAGGCCAAACGTGTTTAATTTCAAAGCTAATTGCGTAGATAGGTGACAAGTGATATCAAAATGACTTTGAAATCGGTTCTTTCATTATCAGCATAATTACTGACAAAGCGTTTCGTGTTTCCTTAATGTTACAACTCACTTTCAGTTACTTTCCTCATCTTTACTTAAAGACGCAACAAAATTCTATGTCATTCTCCCGATTTCATTGCATTCGAGATGATTTATTACACAAGTTGTGCATGAAATTTTAACTGGACCATATACGAAAATATACATATATATCAAAATATTATCCGGAAGTAGAAATAAATTACGGAAATTCATAAATTATGCAAAAACCATAAACGTAACGCAAAAAACAAATTTAGCATAAAACTTGCTACTTCTATATTTAATTCACGTACATGTATCCTGACGAAGATACTCGAATTTTTATGATTCAATGTCACTTTTGTTTCAACAAGCAAGCAAACATTTAAAATAGCACAAAATTAAAATAAAAGGATTACAAATATTAATGTACCTATTAAAAGAATAGTATACAATTATTAACCTACACTTACTAACGTAAAAGATATTATCAAATGAATACACTAAGAAAAGTGACAAAATTCTTAATGTATTAAGAAATTTAACAATAAGATAGGAACGTAAATCTCAGGTATATGAACATCAATTCTTTCACATAATATTTTCCTATCGAATTGAAAAAATTGTTTAATGATATAAAGAAGATACAATTGGATAGTAAATGATCGAAAGAAGGAAAGAACTTCAGACTTTAGATCTATGATTTCTTTACTGAGGTTCTTGATAAGCTAACAGTAGTCGTCATTTGTACAGCAACTGTTTCTCCTTCGAGCAAGGATGACACGCGTCGAAAAGCAACAAAACACCTTTAGCGCTTGTTGCGTCTTCAACCATGCGCAGGTTACGTAATATTACAGATATTACTGATACATTATCACAGCGTCATTACTGCGTTGCTCGTAAACTTGGTCGTCAGTAAATCGAATACCATCTGCGTCATCTAACGCGTTGCTCTTCTGTCGTGATAATTATGAACCGTGTGATAATCAACAAGAAAGTTGCTGCATAAAAACTGCTTTGTGTTAGCAATTACCTGACATTTTATAATACTTGTTATCTCTCGAAATGCGTCATTGCCAGGTAATTAACGGTTCGAGCTTTGATTCGAGGTCATACTTTGATAAATCTATCTGCAATATACGATCTGTGATATTAAGGGGATTTTGATATATCTAAACTCCATCTTTCACATTTTTAATTTAACAAGATTTTTTCATTTGTACATTTTCAATTTGTGTTTGCAGTACAGCACGGGAATATTTAAAAGTTTGCTAAAATCAACGTTGTATTCGTTCGTATTCCTAATTCATTTAAGTATGAATTTTTTATTAAATTTGTATTTGGAATAATACTAATATTTGGTAGAATCGACAATTAATTTATTAAAATTTATAGGTTTGATAATTGAGAAGTTGTGCATATTGAAGCATTTATTAGTTTTAACGTTGTAGGACAGAACAGTTTAGAAAATACTATATGACAGATTGTGAGGTTCTTTTCAAGGTATTATAAAGATTGATAAAATCCATGTGTAAAAGTAGATGACATAAAAATGATGTAAGCAGGAAATCAATCAGTATCGTTTCCTTATCAGTTATCGAAATATACAGCGAAAGAAGTTATCAGATACAAGTAAATCGTTGAACAATATTTCGATTATGTGCTGATGAAATTGTAATTGTAATTGGTTGCAATGAAAAATAACATAGGGAGGAAAATAAAAGCTTCTTTTAACCACACTATAATCAATAGCATAACTGAATCACAGTTGCGTGTTTCAAAAAATCTCATACCACAAAGCAGAAACTTTTCCAATATTCTTAAGCGATATTATTATTATTATAAGAACAAACATTTATACTCTAAAAAAATATTGCAAAATCCAATCTGACATTGCATAAAGTCTCCCTTAATAATTTCTAAATAAATTTAAATAGCTCTTCAAATATCTAAATACTAAATCTGTCTCCTAAATTCTAAATAAATAACTAAATATTTTAAATACGAATTAGATTTCACTTATTGTTAGAAAATAACATCGTTCATACACAGAAGAAGTCAGTCGCATGCTTCTCGTTACTAAACTACTCTAACAATAAATGCCGACATGTACTATAGAATCTATTTTTGTTAGTATATTTTATTTCCAAAATTCAAATAATCATCTGTATTTATATTTATAAAGAACATAACACGAAAAAGAGAAAGCGAAAAGACACATCTTTGCAGATCACGCGTTTCTCTTCTCACGGTCGCGGGCAGATCCAATTTCGCAATCCTGTTATTTCGGATATTATTATCGTTGAGGAAACAGTCGTAAAAGTCGTGCAACGAAGGTGCTGCGATTAACACGTTCCACCTAAAATTTGCACGCGTTCCGCGAACGTTTTTCCCTTAGAACTGAGATAATAATAGCCATTAGCGGCGTTAATTATCGGGCTTATCGCGAAATTTATCTTTTCAAGGTTGCCCACATTGGTGTGCATTACCGGAATAGGTATTATCATAAGTGACCTGCACTACACTTTACCCCACGTCTCGCTCGTTTGTGAATCAGGGTAGCAACTAATGCCTCGTTCTTTTCCCAGTCAACGTCCTAATTTACGCATACCTGTCTTCAAACACGTTTGACACCCACTTCACTCGATTCATAAAGTTTATTTTGACGAGTGGAGAAAAATGATGTTGCAAATAATTTCCCAAATTGGTTAGTACCAAGGTGATGCATAAGCTCGTACGATTTTTACATATATTCCTTTGTATTATTTTGTCGAACGACTAAAGTTATTTGATTTATACGTGGAAAAATATACTATTTTCTTCGTCGCTACTGCTTTGAAGTTCTACCTCCAGTAGTGAAACAGAAGTATACGTTTTTCTAATTTTTCCATATTCCTTTCTGAGCAAATAATGATGAAATGCAATGAATTAATCGAACGAGATATAGGACACCAAGAAACCAAGACCGACATAGCATTAACATATAAAAAAAATAACTTTATTCGCTCTAAAATATAGTAGAAGGAAATATATCAAGCAAATGCACGAGCTTATGAACCATCCTAATATATTCACCATTTTATCAAACAAATTATGCAACACAATTGCATCAATTTCTATATATAAATTGAAAGTTTCGCGATTCTACCGCAGCTATGCAACAAGCAAAATCAATCCACCGACAAAAAAGCGATAACTACTCTTAAAAGTGAAAATTTCATCCTCTGGTGTATAATTTCGCAAGATAATAAATAATCCATTTCAATTTGTCTGGACTGTGTTCGTTAAATAAATAACGCTACCATTAATACGTCTCTGACATCTTTCGAAAAGTTGATCTCCGGTTTGCTCAATTACAGAGCGCGGTGCGCTGTATTTTTCACCATGAATTCGTAATGCTTCCCCGTTCGTCCGACAACGATAGCTCTCCGCGCGTTCAAGTACGCGGCAATGGATCGAAAACACCTCGTTTCCTATAATTGCACGGCAAACAGTGGTTAATTACCTCCTCGACTGGCTTTTAAAACATGGTTACATAATGCAAACGTGCCGGAGAGTTCGGTACCGTTATTCGTCCGGCCATCACTCGTGCAATCTCATATTTTCGATGAAAAAGCAGGAAAGAAAAATACGAGTATGTAAATAGCAAAGAGCGTATCCATCAGAGAAATCAGTCTGCTGCATTATTCCGAATAAATCTTCAATTACATTTCTTTCATTGTCGCTGTTAGGATCGTTTTTATTGTTCGAGGCTTTTCAACGAGGTTAATTTCAACTCGTACAAATATTGTAATTAAATTTACCGAGAATATCTGCTAGCATTGATAATTACCACGTATAATCACGGATTGGAGTTGAGTGATTTATCACAGAGATATCAATGTTGAATTTATTTCACGTTTGATTTGGCGTGTTTGATTTTCGGCTGTTGGATTTTTCTGGGCTGCACGTGTTATTCGAACGCCCTGCTATTCTGGCACACTCGATTTCATGATAAAAAATTGATAATTATTTACTAAGGTAATTCATTTTGTCATTTCATTATACCCTTGACGCAAGTTTCTTTTAATTGGAATATGACGTCTGTTCATTGTTTGCTATATTCTCGCCGATCGCATAACTGCCTCATGTAACAACGAATTACTCGGTTAGTGTATTAAAACAGGTAATTCCTGAAGTTGACTGAAGACATGTTAATGAGTTGCTCAAACGCGTCGGGGAATAATTGGAAAGAATACTTCCAAGCAACTGGTTAAAGACCAATTAACAGTCGATAACAGAGAATATTATGTACACATAGCGCGTATTATAGGTTTATAAAAAACGAAGAACGCTAATTGTTCACCTGTTCAAGGCTCGAAAATTTCCTGTCTAGACTCTGTGGCGGTAAACTTTCCATGCACAAACAAAGAACTTTATCTGGTATCTGGCTGAATCTCTTGTTCCACTAAAAGCAATTTAAAGATACAAAAGTACATGAATACACTCACAAGTATTAGAATATTTACAGAAAAGCAATTAATCCGAGAAGATATTTAGAAGCTGTAGAAACTTTCAGGATTCTTATTTCGTTTGAAGGATCTCGTAAATTATAAACGATTAATATCTTACCTTGTATATATGTACGTTGTATAGCCGATGAATTTTTATATTATAATATTTCGCGTTCTTTGATCCCACATAACACGTTTAGAATTTTCCGAACTTTTTCTCTACTTTATTTAAAATCTTTTCGACGAGGTCTCAGCTTTAAATCAAAGAATTGAGCACGCCAATGTCTAACTCTCGATTGATTATTTTTCTATAATGGTAGCAAATAACTTCTACAAATCTTCGTTGCGTGTTCTGTATCAATCTTACTTAGGTTTTATCTCATTGATTGCGAACCCATTAGAGTCGATCTGTAACTGGTATGGCTGATCATTTCGTCATATTGGTAATATGTTCAGAAATCCACAAATATGTGATTAAAAAATAAAGAAGTATTCTATGTTATACGTATTATATTATTTCATTCTATGTTAAGCGTATTGCATTATTTAAACACTATTAAATTATACGTACATCTATAGATTATTAGATATTGATACACACAACACTTTACGATCGATATTTATTAAATTACCATGAAAGTAAAAGTTATTGAAGTCTGATAGACTTCGCCCTTACGAGTTAATAATCGGTACAGAGATTGCCAAAAGTAAACCACCGACTAATAAAAGGAATACCTAATGTAGGGAAAATGGGGAGAAGAGAAGAGAGGAAGGAATCACGGACAACGTGGAAAGTGGAGCAATAGTGGAGAGTTTCCGGGACGAGCGCGGAGTGGTTCGCGCGATAATCGATCGCCGGTCTAATCGATTCGATACACCCACGCCCGTTCCAATCAGTGGTCGCACGACTTACACAAGACCGCAGCGATTGGTCGATGCACGCCGGTGCACTTCGTTTTCGTTTCGGCATCATCCATCGCGTTTTCCGGCAAGCCATAATTTTTGGCCACGATCACACTGATATCCGCGCGAATTTATAGCCTATACATATTTTGCATCGGTCGCGTGCACCATATGCTCCATGTTTCCCTTTCCGCTATTCGATTTTTTGGAAATTTCCGAAGCCTGTTCTTTATTAGCATAATGTGCACTTTCACGTTCTTTAACGATTAAACGTTTGCAATAAAACTTGAACTGTTGGATCACACATTCTATGTGTTATGATTTATCGTTGTGTCCATCCGATTCAAAGGGGTACGAAAATCGCATTTTTATTTATGGAATCACAAAGTAAATGACAATTTGGAAACACTTCGTTACACAATTATAATTGTAAGTCAAAGGATAATTTATATAATTACACAACTGTAGAGTAAACGCTATACTTCTAAGCTGTTTTAGCTGTATGATGGTTTTGGTAACTATTGGGTTGGCAACTAAGTGGTTGCGGATTTTGTTGTTACCACCTAATGGCAAAATCCGCAATCACTTAGTTGCCAACCCAATAGTTCTTCGTTATTCGTTGGAACTTTTCGCGAATCTCGAATTACATTTTAAATGGTTTACATATCGGTAATATTACACCGTTAACGTATCACACCTCTAAACTATTGTATTCTCTTATTTGTACGTGATAATTTCCAACTCGAAAGTCGAGCAAAGAAAAGAATTGGCGTTCACAGGGATAACGGAACGAACAGTAGATATACGATAATAGGTCGATACAACTCGGTAATAGCGGTATTAATGAGCGATAGCAGGAAAAAGGTAACGGTACCGATAACACACGGTGACAGATGCAGCTGGTGTAATTTGAGGCTGGAATGACACACGATTATTAATTACACACGTGTCATAGGATCGTGAATTTTCATGTCGATTCGACACTTTAACGGGACTCGTATTTGACTGGATTGGATTGGGAATATTGCAAGTAACTTGGAAACCGGATAAGACAACTGACACGATGATCGACAAGATGACTTCTATTGGAAGGATGAATTGTGCGTTTATGAAGAATTGTGGTCATAATGTACGTTATACATTTTTAAGAATTTATATTATTTACTAAGAAGTATATAAAATAGCTGGATCACTATAGATTTTAGAATCTCTACTCTCAGTGTAAAATTTAATTTCATATGTCTTTGTAGAAATATTTAATGAGCTTCATTCATTCATCTATAATGAATAATGTGCTATATTTTTAATACACGTACGTACTTGTTTGCCTTGTACACGTTTCATCTACAAACATTATATTACAGCGGGTGGAAGATACGTTAATTGAACACCTTTACTAAATGGAGAAAGAAAGCTTTCGTTGATACTCATTACGATTGTTGATACTCATTTTTATTTGTGAATCAGTGTATCTATTATCGTTTATCTATCATCGTTATTATCGAAGAATAAATTAGACTTAATTTAGCAGCTTATAATAAAGCAACTTATAGAAAAAGTAGATAACGATGATAATCGAGAAGGCGGATTAATTTAAAAGATAAATATCTTGCGAGAGAAATAATATTTTGAAGAAAAATCGTATTTCTGTCATATTTTATTTTCTACAACATTTTTAGATTCAAACAAAAGTGCAACAATTACATTAAAGAATTAACTAGAACTACGTTCAACGAATACCATTCCCAAAACTTACAGCTACCTATAGTCACCTAACTCTCAACAAATTAATAAAACAAAAGATAAAAAACGTTAATCTGATGTTAATAATACAACAGTCTACTCTAAATTGTATTAATCTTCAATATTTTTCAAATAACCATAAGATCCATTAAGATCAGTATCAAATCTACGATCAAACTCGCTTTAATCGTCAACAAACAATTAAGCAGCTAAATTACTCGTCTCTTATATCAGAAACACTGACAATCGATCGTTCAAACGAATCTAATACACAAAGAGTTGCTTTCAACCGCATCATCGATCTTCACGCAGCGTCGCCGTTATTGAAGCCATACTTCTTCGCTGCGCCTCATGCTAATGAGGTTAGTATATCATAACGTCTAGAGAACGAGTGCAGGTCGCAGATAAGTCCTTTATTTATACAAGGAATTAGTATGGCCTCCGTGTGCGCGCGAGTGTACACGACCGCAACACGCGGGTAATGCGCTATTATTCAATGGAGTTGCACGTATATGTGTGCTTGCTGGCAATAAATTGCATCCAGGTAATGCGTATACCCTGCCGTCGGAAGTAAATCTTCGAAGAGGTTACGCCCCCTTTCCAGCCGCATCGAGAACGTTTTCTCGAAACTCGACCGGTTCTACCGAGAAATCGAGAGTCACTCCAAACGTTTCGCTCTGTTTTATAGGTTTTTTAAGGGCCGCGTCTGCCAACATTCGCTGTTCGATAATTTAAGGTTTGCGGTAGGCGAGGAATCGTGAGTTTTGTAAAAATTGGTTTTGGATGGATTTGCCTTACCTAAGTCTCGAGTCGCGAGCGATTTTCATATTTTTCTGTACGAGCTCGCGAACAAAATACATATCTTGTATAGGTTTATCATTAGGAGATTTTCAATGCAGCAAGGAAAAAGAATGAAAATAAAGGAAGAAGAGGGAAATATTCCTTTTTGTATTAACTTGCAACATACAAATGGCGTGGCCTGATGAAATTAGCAGAGTATGTCTAATAGAAGGCGATTTCAACATCGTTCGTGACTGGATGGTTAATTTGCAAAATTAAATCATTTATCTCAGCGTGCAATATTTCAAATACAATCGTTGGCATTCGTCGTATTACGATCATAACCTTAAGCATATATAGAGAGTTGCCGAGGAAATATAACGCACGAAATAAATTGGCTTCATTCGATCAATTCTTCGGTATAATCGTAACAGACTTTCATCTGAAAGAGCTAACTCGATTGCTCTATGCAATAATTCCTATGTAATATTGTTTCATTAAAAATTGATTGACTCGCGAGTCGTCACGTTATTATTGGATTTTTGGATTTCATGTTTTATTAAATGAAAAACGAGCTTCCTTAATTACCTCATTAGTGGAATTATAATTAAACGATTTCAACTAGTTCGCTTCGAAGGAGCACCGTTTTGTCGAAAACCATTTATTTTTAGTAATTACACACTTGTCGCCACTGCGCGAGACAGAACACGGTGACAGAACAGCGTTCATTAGAAATACAGTAAGATCGATAATGGAACCTGCGAACCTTGACCCAGCCATAGTTACGTCAATGACAATGTTTCAATAGCACAATGGAATCCGGAAGACGTGGCTGAGAAATTCATTCGATTTCCAGGCAACGATGATTTTCATCTTTCATTTCGTCTCGATGAGGAAATCGATGGTAGTCGACGATAAGGCAGTGTGGTTTGTAGGCAGAAAGCGTCCTTTTCGAGCATTCGAGTGAAAGTCGGTCAAGGGATTGGTGAAAATTGGAACGAGGCGTTGACTTCAAAAAAACAAAAAGCGAAGTTGAAGAATATATAGCGACTTGCGAATATATTTCAAGAGTTTCATGAATATACGCTGCTCAAAAAACTTACAATTAGAGTATCGTTTCTCGTATTTTTTATTTTTATGCATATTTTTTATTTTTATGATTCTTTTCTTTTTTCAATCTTCATACAAATCTTTTTGGCTTCTTCCATTTTTTTTCTTTGCTGGTATTTCACAGCTTTTTTTACGAACAAGTAGCTGTTTCAATGCTCTCGCTTATGTGAGTGATAATTATCTTTATTCACGCAGAGCGCCTTGTTTTCTTCCAGTTTTTTCTACACTATTTCACACCTGTTTCCTACGTAAATTTCGAAAAATTATTAAGATTCAGCACACAGGTTTTATCACTGTAAGAATTATTATACTACGTAAAGAATAAGAATGAAATGAAAAAAAGTTCCACGCATTGCCGTAATCTTCGTTAAGTCTGGCCCCTTGTTTTGTTCCTAGTTTTTGCCATAGCACTTCGTACATCTGTTATCTATTGTATAAACAATTGGTTAAAAAGTTGACGTGTTTTTGCTGTGTTTAGTCTTCCTTGAGTACGCTCGAATGAAAGTGTGCCCATGCGAGTTTCATTTCAAACGAGCGAACTTGATACGCGTTGTCCGGCCGCAACCGGTATAATCCACTTTGAGTGTATTCTTTGCTCTGCAAGCTTCTTATTGCGTAAACCACAAACATTTTTCTGCAAATGGAGATTGTTAATGATTCCATTATTACTCATGGTTACAAATATTAACTATTTTCATTTATTTTTGTCTATCTCGAATTGATTATTACTTAGCTCAAATTTTAATCGAAGGTATTAGAGTTTTCCAAAGAGAATAATTTCCAGATAAACTGCTATCAATATTTTATGCATGATGAATACCTAATTGGAATATGATACGTCTTTAAGCGATACGGTCATGCATCATTAATGTTCTAATGAAAGTACAATTGATATTCCCATCTGTCACATTCTGTATGCTAATGAGCTTATACGGTGTCTTCGTATATCATTAATTCACGTTGATATTGCTTTGTGTCTCATTTCTACCTTTCAAATTACAATTTCCAGAGGGGTCAAAAGCAATACGTATGAAAAATTTAAATATCGTAGTTGCACGACAGTATCGATCGATCCAAGCGGAAACCTAGCATCTTCGTTATATACGAAATATACAAATATCGTTGTTACAATATTCCACACGTATTAATATAACGCACATATTGTTATTCAAACTTCGTGCAACGCAAAAAACTATACAACTTCACGGACCAAATAGAATTAATCGAAGCCCTACGAGGATTAGAAAGAGATTCTAGCAAAAATGCTGTTACTTGCAAAAATATCCAACGTTAGAACTGCTAATAACTGAAGTATAAAACTTGCGTTCAGCAAATGAAAATAAAAGTTGCATAAAGAAAACGTGCGGTATAAGAAGAAAAAGAACCTTCCGTCTATATATTTTACAAAAAGAGTTACTCAAGTATCCAAAAATGTGGCAAATTTATAAAAATTTCCATGGAAAATTACTAATTGACCAATTTTAGTCATTGGTCATTGTACTACTCTGGCGCTTCTAATATCAACCTTTTCTGAATCTTTCCATATTTTTGTTTCAAGGCTCATATTTAAACAAACAGAAGGAATTTTTATTTTGATATTTCGCAAATAATCTCAACCATACCAAAAATTGGAAAACAATACGTAATTTTATGCTGCATAAAATTTAAAAGACTTTGGAGGAATAAATGAAGAAGAACGGGTCGAGAAAGATCCAAAGAACCAGTATAGTAGAGTTTAGAAGAGAATAATAATAATAGAAAAGAATGATAATTGTTCTGTAGAAGAGAATAATAATTGCTCGAGAAAATAAAATGAATGAAATTATTTTACGTCGGATACAAGCACGCAGAAGAGAAGAAAAGGCTCCGAAAAGGTAAATAATCTACGTGTTTAACGGAGAAATCGAGGGAAAATAGGGACAGAAGGGGAAACCTAGAGAGTATCCTAATCTACCGCACGCGGAATTAATGTTAGGTCTATTCTAATAGTAATCCTCCACGTCTTCCTCCGCATCGCATATGTTGCCTTGATGCGCACGCGGAACTTTCCTCGTGCAAATAAGGAGCTGGAGCGTAAGTTGCCACCCATTACGCGATACACACTGGCGCATGAAACTATATTGTTACGACCTTTCCTGATGAACCTTTTTGTTCTGGAAAGGAAGTTGGTATTTGGGGCGGTAGAACCACGATAAAATTGATTAGGACGCGGAGAAAATATGACTGATTAATTGTGACAGTTCTATCCCTATATCTTATAGTCTTCTGATTAGGTGTGGGTTTTAAACGAATTGAGAAAATAAAATGGTAAATATAGATTTTAGAAATAAATATTGTCAATAAATACAAGAAATGCATTCCTGTTACATGAAAACTGTGGACTTTTGATATTTACCATGTTTGGAATTAGTTAAATTTACTTATTTCTCTATACACCATACTCTTAACATTATAATATTGTAATAATATTATTCGTGCAATAAAATTGATCACCTATTCTATTGGCTAATATTACTAGACCGTAAATAATTGTGCAGGAAGACTCAGAAAGCAAAAATTATTAGCAAACAATTCCATGAAAGAAACATGAAAACAATGAGAGTATTGCATAACTAGCAATAATCTTTGTTATCTTATCTATTGGATAAGAAAACAAAAGCTGTGTCGCTTATATTTCACAGACTTAATATAGTTTCTAGATTAAGGATAATTTCATATATCTTTATATTATTCCTCAATAAAACCTGCAACCCCTTTATTTCCAATTCATTATAATTGCTATCCACGCAATTAACGCCCACATCAATCGTTTCCGTTACGCGCTTCCTCGATTCACACAGATCCCGCTCATCGTCCTTCGTCTGACCAGACACTTACTCATTCTACTAACAAACTATCTAAAGCCAACCCACGCAGTTCTATTCTCAATTTCAATCTTCAAACAACTTCATCGTACTTTTTCCATTTATGTACAATTCCTGCAAAAAGAACTTACAAGCACATTTTAATTGCCAACTTCATCCATTTATCGTAAATAAAATAAACTATTCCCTCTTCTTCGCTAAAATAAATTACTCTCTCTTTCTCCGCCAAAGAACAGTAAAAGATTTTCATTCTTCTGCCACTTAAAATAAATGCATCTCCGATAAAAAAAAAAAAAAAGAAAAGAAAAGAAAGAAAACTACAGTTCGAAGAATAGGTAATTGTATTTTAGCTGTAACGAATGTGCTAACGAGAATTCCCTTTCATGGGAATTAAAAGCGTGCCAGGAACTCTGGATGAGAATTAACCAAATTGCAGCGTTGGTGATGGGAGACTTCAACAAACTCTGCGACGAAATTAAGACGTTGAGGGAACCCGTTGAATTACTCCACGTAGACGTCCTAGACGTAGGTCGTCGAATATTTCGCTTTTATATGTACGTGTGTTTACATGTGTAAGGCTTTGTGTGAAGAAATGATGTTTCGGATGGCGCCACCGGCAGCGCGGCACCTACGGGCGGGTCCACACTAGGTCACGGGTCGATTTTCACCACGTAACGTTCCAATTCGCGCTTGATATTGATCTGAGCTTTTCCGCCCACGTTACAAACCGCCTTCCGGGCTGGCGTGGCTCCGCGTGCTCGCGCGAGAGGGTTGAAAGCGTTCTCGCCGGCCGCGCGGCCCCAAAGGCTTCCGGAGAATTCGAGAGTGGTCAGAAATCGAGATCCGCCAGCTTTTAGGGCGTCGCGGCTCTCTTTGATGCATCCTTAGCCGCGTGTAATGGAGCGAAACTCGGGATACGAGAGAAATTCAGAGTATCTTCATTTCTTTCTGCCGTTTCTTTTTCTTCTCAGCTTTTTTCATTCTTCCTTTCTTTTTTCCATTGTTCAGGGGAGAAGTTTCGAGAGCTTTTGTTTCGAGAGAGGTTAGTGTTGAACAATAAAATTATTTTTTTATCGATTACAGATAATTTGACGAATGATACGGAAGACATAGAATAAAGTGAAAAATATACACTTCCGTCGATAAGTCATTTGCCTAGTTTGTGCAAAATTTGTTAGAATTAAACATTTGTATAAAAAATTCTTTTCACGTTGCTTCGTCCATTATTTTGAGATTTGTGCCGGTGATTATGAAAGTGGCCTAAGTCACAGATTTTTCGTCTCGAGATATTTAAAAGTATTGCGTTTGATGTATGAACTGAATTCTGTTGAACGATGCAACAACCAATTCGCTCCATCAGTTGAATTTTTACAAAAGAGCTTTGCAAAGATGATGTCAGATTATTACAATGCAAATAGACGCGAAGCAAAATGAGCGATAAATTCATTTTCTTTTTCATTATTGATTTAGGCCACTTTCATAATCACCTGCACATTTGACGTAAGTGCTGACTTTATTTCACAATACAGGTTATTTGATGGTATAAAAACTTGCATATTTTAATTCGACCAAGTATTCGGTAAATAATCCAAAAGATCATGCGTTCACTCTAACAATCATTTTGCTCAATACAAGCAGGCGTACGATTTATGAACAGGACTGTACGTGATATGATTAGCGAAGGTAATTTAATTATTTGATTTCGATCTTATATTTACTTTATCGTTTTATCTTCCATTATGTTATATTTACTTTATCTTTTTATCTTCTATTATGTTATATTTACTTTATCTCTTCTTGATTCTCTTTGCGAATTTTAATTCTTTTTTCCATTATTTTCCTTTATCGTTGGGAGAAGAATTTTGGAAGTTTCTGTCGTAAAAATAGCCTCAGTATTTAAATTTCAATAATATGTTGTTTGATGACATAAAATATAATTTTATGAATGTTATGAAGAAAACATCGATAAAAATGGATCTCATTTTCACGATCTCTGTTGTATGAAATAGAATGACACAGTGTTGTTATGTCGCGAAGATTCTCGAATGACTTGTGACACTGGTTTCTGGAAAAAGACTTCGAGCGTGTAGTTCTATTTTAAAGTACCCGTAACCTTAGATTATAGAAGACTTGCTTGATTTTATGGGATCGCGTATTACGTCTATACGAAACAAAAGAAAGTGGAAATGCCATGAAATATCATCCACGAACAACTTGTATGATACATCTGTATGTCCCATATTTTTATTTTTTACTCTTCTTCGCTTTTGGTGTATTTATATATTCCATACATATAAATACGAAAAAAAGATTGAGATTTTTTAATTATCTTATCATAATATAACCCAATTTATCTCGAAATTTAATTCCAATACCGAAATATAGTTTGTATTGAAATTCACATATGTGAAAACGTTAATTTTCGAGAAATACGAAGAAATAAAGAAGTTAAGATGATAAAGTACATAAACTACATAAACTACATTAACGCTACAAGTCCACAACATTCAAGGAACAAATGCCATAAGTATCGGAACGAATATAAATGTGTTTTTTCTTCCCATTCAAAATCTCCATTCCTTGCATTTGCATGACTTACCGCTTCCATTGTGCGATGCTTAAGACGTTAAAACCGCTCATTAAGGCCCATTTTTCTATCCACCAGCCTAATTCAAACCTTAACAAAAAATGATCGACGTTATCGTGGGAATCACGCGTTCTGGATGCAAAACAGGGAAGTTCAAGTTGGAAATTTCAGTGGGGGTCCGCGCTAGATAAATCCTCGAGATACGGGGCCCACACTCCCATCGGGTGGTCGATCAATCGGCCGTGCGAAGTAGAAGTTCGCCATGGTGGTTGAAGTTACCCTCTTGCGGAGTCAGTCACGCCCCGAGTTCGACGACCTCGCGTGGCCGCGCGGTGCCAAATCACCAAGGATGGGAAGCAGCACGAAATACTTCTCTGTGTTCCGTCACATCGGTCGACACGCCGTCGTTAATTCGAGTCGATCGATCGTCCAGGGTCGCCTGTTAAAATAGCACCCCTCCCCCTTTTCCACGACGTCACTGACGTGTCCTTGAGAGAATTCAACCCCCTTGCCCCGATAGGCTAAATACGAGCATCCTTTGTAGCTTGTGTGGAAAAAGGATCGTACCTTGGTATGGGGTTCGCTGATGGTTTGCGAGGGTTTATTAAGCGTGTATTGGTGTGTTGGTGTGGGGTGTTTGAGGATTGAGCGATTGACTTTGTTTAGATTTGAAATTTGGGAAATGGTGGACGTAGGGGATGGATCGAGAGTTCTGTACTAGTTGGTCTGGAGTGGCTGTTAATAGAACTTTTGTAATTTGACATTTAAATGGAAAATGTGGTTAGCAAGTTTAGGAAGAAAAGCAAATGTTTGTTTCGTAATCTGATTAAAAGTGGTAGAGGTTTGATCAAGAATATATTAAAGTATACAATGTATCAAAACCAATTTAACTAACTGAAACTCGTATTATTGTCAATATAGAATTATTATAACTCGAGAGGAAAGATAAACGAAATAAAAGAAATCGATTAAATTAAGGTGCGAACTGACAATTTCATGATGATCCTTGTCAATCAGAAAGGGTTGTGGATAATACAATTTTTATAGTTTGGTAAGAAGCATACACAAGATAAACATTGAATTAAGATGAACTAAAAGTTTCATTAGATTGTTGTCAATTAACAAAGTTTGTGTGGTTTCAAAAGACAGATGAACAGAACAGATAAGAAGTTAAGTGAGCTGAGAGACGAACAAAATAAAAGATAAATTAAGACATAATAATTGAGAGCGTCCCTTTTTTCAAATTTCCTGATATTCTAATATTTGTTTGCGTCAACGTCCGAGACACAAATTGGTTTCACTCGATGTACAAACACAGTCTCATCTCCATTGTCGAGATTAAAGACTTTTATACCCCAGTAGCTCGATGCTTGATACAATTATTCATGGAGAGGGAAACTTTAACTCTTCCCTGTGCACGCCTTTTAATAGAGATTGACGTATCGTAAATCCACAGTAACGCGGAGCTTTAAACAGATTCCACGAGTTAGGGGTCATTTAATCGAGTCAAGGGTGTGTACAGCATCCCTTCGTTACACATCATGCAAGTTTGCGTACATTGTATGCAAAATACAGCCGTAACTTTGAAAAACCTTCTGCGTAGCAATTTTCAAGAATATTATTCGAAAGAAACTTTATGATTGACTCGTAACTTTACATTTAAATTTACGCCTTGGATA
This sequence comes from Bombus bifarius, assembly GCF_011952205.1. Lineage (NCBI taxonomy): Eukaryota > Metazoa > Arthropoda > Insecta > Hymenoptera > Apidae > Bombus > Bombus bifarius. The sequence continues at coordinate 875,778 of NW_022884488.1, forward strand.
AGACTGTTATTAAAAATGACAAAGATTAAACTGTCAGACTGAATCTTGATTAAAATTGAACAATCGGACTCGTATTAATTAAATGATTAGATAATTTTATTTAATGTATATATGTGTGTGTATGTGTGTGCGTGTGTGTGTGTATAATAATTGGATTATGATAGAATTTATAAAAGCGATTAAAGATAGATTACAAAAATTAAAATTCTTATCAGAAGATTAAAATTCGTTTCCAATGCTTCTGCTCGTATATCTCCAACTTCCTATTCGTACGTCACGTGTCTGGCTTCAAATATTACAGGAAAAAAATTTGAAGTAGACACAGACGATCGATGTAAGCTTGGACAGTAAAAAAAAAGACTCTCTAAATGCGTAGTTGCTACGATGAGAATATAAACGTATGTGGAACGCCTATAACTGTTAAATCGTTATCTCTATTATAGCAGTATCTTTCGTAAAGCGGATAACACGGCACCCCTTAACAGGTTAGCAACCCTCTTTTTTTCGGTGGATTTTTTGTGAAGCGTGCATGCAAAAATCGAGCCACGTTATCCGACCGTTTTCTTGTTTTCCTTGTTCCGTCTCGTGGAAAAAAGTCGGTCGTCGAGAGGGAATGTTTTCCGGCGACCGATCAATACCACAACCTCTCGGTTTCTTCTCACCCTCCGAGATTCCCGCCGCTCCCTTTCGCACCCCTTTTCGAAGAATCGCGACGAAATCACGTCGACTTCTCTCCCTCGTTGTCGTTCGACCGGATCCCTTCGAAACTTTCGAATCGCTTCACGCTATTATTCGAAATTAGGCATTCTCGAGGACAACGAGGTATTTCGAACGAGCCGATTGTCTTGGAACTTTCGAGATCCTAGCGAGAGTCCATAAGGAATGCCAAAGCGTCTTAAGTGGTGGCTGTTCGAACGATTCAATGGACTAGGAAAATTACGCTATCGCTGCAGCTTTCGCGATTTTATGGAATAGTAGTTGGGAATTTCCCTTCCTTTAGGGAAATACCGCGGCATTCCAAGTTTGGCTATGGTATGGGTAGTTCGTGTGATTGAGTGTCGAAGATCGTAAAGAAAGAAATTTCGGCGATTTTGGTTCGCGGTTAGTTTGGAGTAAACAGTTTTATTCTCGTGAACGATGACGCATAGGTGGACTAATGGAGTTTCGAAGAAGCCTCCGTTGCGTGACCTGTATTTTTGTCGCTGCTCCTTGAATATTTCCATGCGTTTCTTTCTTACATAAATTTCTATTTTTCGCCAATATTTTCCATAAACTATACAAACAATCGTCGATAACCTATTATTATGATTAAAAACAATCTTTCGAACAACAAAAGAATCTAATTGAAACCAACCTTTCTCGAGAGATATAAAGTTCAGAGATTTCAACTAAATCGCTAATAATCCATTATACTGCAGCATACAGTTGATAAGTCCGTAGACGATCAACGAAAGAAACAAATTCTTCGAACAACGAAGGTACTTGATCCAAAGCAAGTTTCTCTGAGAATGACAAAACTCCACCTAAAATATCAAGTGATTCGCCGACGATTGATTATAGTAGTTAATAGAAGCAGAAACAGCCAATTAAAAAATCGAATTCTTCAAACTAAGAAAGACCAGGAAGACACTTTCCACCGGAAAAGGATTAACATATCAAAAGAGAAATCGTAGGAATGATGGATTCATCTACGAAGCAGCTTGAATTGCGAAACGAGGATTGTCAAGCTGGTTCGATGATGCAAAAGCAGCCAGGTTCACGAGAATCCCTCGTTATCGTGCCGATCAGCTCTTTCCTCGAAACGAGTACGAGAGCCACGATGGAATTTCACTTGGAAGTCGTGGCTGGACTCGTTGCCCATTGTTCGATCGTTTTGTTGTCGTCCAGCGACGATTGTGTCGAGTCTGAGTGACAATGGAAACAATGGAGAACGCTCGGTGTCATCGTGCCGCGAGCCGACTTTCCCTGTCTTTTCTTATTCAAATCCCGACCTCTGGAACGTCATGGTGCGTCGAATGATTTCGTCGAACGGTTACGACCGCCTTCCATGGCATAAACGATCGTTTCGGCGAAGACTTTGCACCGATTTTCCAATAAACCTCGAAAACGCGCGTTTACCGTAATGACGTCGCGATCGATGTTTAATAAAGCTCCGCTTCCTACAGGGTACGCGTTGGAAAATGAAATTTCTGATACGTGTTTGGGTTTATTGAACGTAAAATTTATAAACTACTTACGACGTTCCCAGCAGTGATGGAAAGCGTAAGATGTTAGAAGGAATAGAATTCATTTCTAGTTAACCCACTGAGTGAAATAATTTGTGAAAGTTGCCTAAACGCGATATTATTGAGAAATGTATATAAAGTAGTTCGCGTATTGTTTTGTCAAGATGAAACAATGTAAAAGAATAATAGGTACATTATAAAAGGTCTCTTTATATAAGTCAGAAACACAATGACTTAACGTGAACGCTTATTGTGAAACTGCTTACTGTGAAATACAATGGTGTGTTAATTAATTTCACTTATTTTCCAGTAAATAATAATATTTCCACATTTACACAATAAGTATTTTCAAATAAACGAACGAAGTTATACAGCCGGCTGTTTATTAAACATTTCAACGGAAACGGAAAAAGAAATACAAATTTTGGGAATTTTCAAAAATCATTCAGATAGATTTTAAGCAATTTTAATACAAAAACACATATACATATTTCAATTTTAATACATATTCTTACATCTATATCCTATAATTCTATTTTCTAAAATTTCCATTACACGTTTCTCAAAAGTAGACAATTGCTTCCAGAGTAGTTTTGGTGAAAATCCAGAATGATAAAGTTCTGAGGATTCTTCCAAATTCAGTTTCGCCCCAAAGCACCCTAGTATTCTAAGCTTGTCAACTCTCCAAACATACTTTTCAACAGCCGATCCTCCACCATGATTCGTTCCACGATTTACATCCACATGCATGTTACATTCCACGTAATACGATCCCAGCAATTACTTCCAATATTTCGGTGCGCGGCATCGAGTCTCATACAACTCCATAATTGGTGACAGCCGACGAGTTCGCACGTCTTCCGAGAACTTTTATTACCGCGCCGGCTATTTCTGATGCTCGGCCGCGTGCGATCGCATCCCGACGTCGATGCACGCATTCGTTGCACTCGATTTTTTCGCGCTTACACCCCCTCCATCGCTTTTTCAGCTGGTTTAAAAATTGAACCAGGTCGGTCTGGCTGAATCATTTGTCTAGCGAGGTTTCGCGACAACGAATGGAAGTGGCTCGCCTTCCAACGTTCTTCCTGATGAATATTCTTGGTAGCATGGTGAATGTATGTACGGTTGTTCAGCGGAGATGCGTTGCAGAGGTATTAAGCTGGGTTTGATATATTTTTGGAAGTGGTTTGAATGTTCGAGGAAGAGGTAATGCAGTTTTCACATTTATATAGGTTAGGCTTTTACGTTTAAGAGGCTTTTTCATTTGTTGAACGATACGAGGGTTAATCAAGTTGAGATGGTTTTTCGAAAGAGCTTGAACGTTCGAAGATTGGGCGATTAATTACAATGCTTAATTACAGGAGACAGGCTTCTAGGGAGCATTCTGAAATTATTCATTTCTTTCGTATTCAGTTTATGTCTACAACTTTGCAATAATAAGTAGATGGATTAATCGAATGAAACACGGTTGTTTGAAAGCAATTTCTTTAAAGAGAATCGAAGAATCGTAGGAGTTAGCTCACAATAATGAAGACAATTCTCTAAAACAATCTAAACGAAAGCAATTTCTTTCTTTCTTGTATTTTATTTGCATCTAGAATTTTATAATATGTAACAGTTAAGAAAAATTTCAAGCACAATAAACGTGAATTAATTACAATGGTATTATTAAAATTAATTCATCTTTAAAAGAATGATCAACTGTAAATTTCAATATAAATAGTTTACTTAATAGGTCGTATTTATAGATGTAGCAACATTTGTGGAAGTAATATGAGGGAAATATACGCTGATTGGTGGAAAGCGACCTATATATTGGGGTCAATTGTTCCGTGGCCAAGCGACATAGGTATAAACATTCATGACCGACATACACGAAACTCACGCATAGTCGTTCGAACTTTGACCCGTGAACTTGAGTAATAACGCGTAACGCCCGGCTTCGTTAGTTCACGGTCAGCATCACTATGTACATCCGTCGTTTTTCTTTCAGTTAATTCAATCAAATGTCACATAACGTTCAGAAGCAATGGACTATACGATGATCGGGTACAGTTAATTATTGTTAAATTATTATTCCCTGTGTAATTAATTTCTTTTTAATTTCTACGATTTCATACATTTATAATATTCTTATTTCCTATTTACATAATACTTAATATTGTTAAATATATTACTCAAAAAGATTTAAAGTTCAAACTGTCGGTAATTCTTATACCTTTTTTCGTATGTCCTGTAACAGTAACATTAAAACAAAATTGATGTTTATTAAATTAATAAGATAAATTAAGGATAAAGCGAAACGAGAGAATAGAATTCTAAGATTATATTTACCATTGACTTTTGTTTGCTAAGTTCAACTATGGTCGACATAGTTTAATGCAGTTTCTACTTTCCAAATGAATCATGGTAGAATACTATTTGCTTGTCGTTCATGCTTGTTATCACACGAATTGTGAAAGTGAAGAAACCATTGTAAAAGGTTATTGTCGTTTTACATGACAGCGTACGTTAATTAGTAGTGTATTTGCCGATCCATCGTTACAAATCGGTTAGCGGTTCTTTTAATGTAAAACAAGAGTCGTCGATCGCCTGTAACCGTGTCGAGATTTCGCGCTTCTACGATCGCTATTGTCATTTTTCTATCTATTGTGGCATCCAGTGAAAGTATTCTTCGAACGTAGCGATATTAAATCGCCGATACGATCGAAACGTTTCTTTTCATAGAGTTTCAATCGGTTTCAATTATGGTCACAACATTCAATTTGCGTTTAGATACTTTTACTGAAATAAGTAATAGCCTATGAACATTAATTCTTTTACAATGTAGTACGAGAGACGCTTCAGCGAAATGGTTTTAGAAATTATATGTTTTTAATGCTTTTGTATGCAACGTAATTATTAAAATGTATTGACTCGAAGAAGCAGAAAACGTGTCAGAAAAGATGTGACGATAAAAAATAATTATTCAGTAAGTTATTCTGTAAGCTCATTCTGAATTCTTTTCCTTTTACTATCCATTAAACCGGTCAACGGTATTTCGTTTTAAAATTTTTAATGTTGAACATTCTTAAGAATTTTTGGTTGATTTGTCAATCTTAATTCTTGGGCGATGTAATAACATGAGGCATACAAAATACATACTTTCAACATTTTATAGGCGATAAATATTAATAATGGTATTACGTATGATGAAATTTAAGACGTGAGATTTATAATCCTACATTGAACAACTTCACTAAGTCTCTCTTGTACTGAACTGAGAGAGGAGTAATCTTATTAAGTAATATCTCCAACACTTGTGTGATTTTCCTCGTGAGAAAGACTTAAGAAACTCACAGTACGTTATAAGATGGAACAATAAAATTTATTTTAAATATGCTAATAAAATCGCCTGATCGTTGAACAGCACGATCGAACAAGAATTTCAATGTTAATTTTCTTCGACACTTTTATAAAGCTTCTCTCACCTGGTTCTAAAAAATGTCCAATTTATCTGAACTATCCATCGACTGTCTGTGATCATTATTTTTTTTTTTTTTTTTTATACAGAAGTGTTTCTTATTTTTACTCATTTCGGTAAATCAACTTGGATCGTATATATTTTTAAAAAATCGCCATCATTTGCATTTTCGCGAAAGTTGCGTGAAAACGGCTTAACCTGTTCTTGCCCGGCGAACAAAACGATCGACCTAACAAATTCCGTTTCTTCTGTTTGCAGATCGTACAACGATTCGAGGCGGTGACCGAGCACGGCAAAACCACGCAAGGTAACACTGCTTTCACTTTATTTGTCGTACCGTTTAAGCAATCGCAAAACACTGAAAAATCGCTGAATTATCCAACGATGCACGGGAACATTTCGCTAACGTAACGAAGCGGAAAAGAATCGTGGAACCTGACATAGAAGAGAAACATTCGGGTCAATTCTATGAGAAGAGAAAAAGCTGAAACTATTTTCGATTTCGGCCCGTGTTACATCATAATCGCGTAGAGTAATATCGTATAACGTTGACTCACTTCCGGCCGCTTTAGTTTAATATTCCGGCTGTGACGCACGCCCTTCCTCCGTTCATCCCATCGGTAATGCGTTCGGTAAATATTCGAAGGCTGAGAAAGTAATTCATCAAAGTTAATTTATCAAACGAACCAACCAACCAATAAATCGTCAGACGGCCACCCATCGAGGACTACCGCAAAGAAGTTCAGTTCCATAGTTTCTATCGACGATGAAAATTTCCTACATCGAGGATTTTCAAACTTTTCATAGCATCAAGTCTAAAATTGAAGGATATAGCGAATGAAACCAAGTAGAACGAGTAAAAAGTAAAATCAAGTAAATGGTACTACCGACAAAAATACACAAGATGTCAAGAAATTTTATAAAATTATACGCTAACTCACTATAATCCTTAATAGTTATCATCAAAGGAAATCATTGATACTATTATCATGTGTGAAGTTCTACGTTATTTTACTTTAGTGACGAATGAAATAAAATAAATATAATTAAATGTTTTGCTATTATACAATATTAGATACAAAGTAGAAAGTGAAATTTCACCTATGGCAACCTTTAAGAATTAATTAAATGACAAAAGTAACTTGAATTCGAATATGTTATTTGAACTTCGTGTGCATACGAGTTGAAGTTATTTGAATTCAAATTGTTCCGATGCGAAAGCAACTTGAATTCAAGAAATATGACTCAATGTTCACGTTACGTGAGAACATGTTTCTGAATGGTGTGAAAAAACTGTAAGTGCAATTCAAAGCAATGAATCACATGGTAATCGATAAAATAGCTAAGCTTTCATAAGTAACATTTCGAGTCATTCTTGCTCGAAGGTGATAGGTTAACGTGAATTTATGTACATTTCGTAGAATGATGGAATGCAAATGTCGTTCTGAGTTCGATGATTTTTGGTATTCAGCCGAATGGAGGTCGACGATTAATCAATGAAGAAAGTTTCGTATGGAAACTGTTGGCAACAACGTTTTATTTTTCACGTGATCGGATTGGTAGTGTTTAGTGATATTTCTGGACCACTGTCAAGTTAATTGCACGGTTTTGAAATATGCCAGCTTACGAACGACAATGGCATTCAGTATTATACTTAACCGATGTTTACGTAAAGTCTGGGCTTTCAACGCTGTTTCTTTGTACATATTAACGCTAAGACGTATTAGTGTAACAAACAATAACAATGAAAGTCGACTACTTTACTACGTTGAATGAACGCCAGGTCCATTAATCATCATCAGTTTCTTGAATTTTGTGTGGAAAAATAAGCAAATACATTGTAGGAATCATCGTTGAATTGTTCTATGAATCATGAGAATTTTAGCGTTTGTTAAATATTAAACAATTGAACATACAGAATTGTCCCATAGAATGGATGGCGATGAATGATTAATTGGAAGGGCGTCGAAATGTGATTCCCAAACGTTTAATGCAGTTAATGTATCGTATTCCCAAATCGTTCCAAAATATTAATTCATACGAAATGAATCTATATCATCAAATTTAGTTTCAGAATAATTTATACAAGGCAGCGTCACTGAACTTCCATCATACGAAATAAAGGTTGATATTCAAATTAGAATGAAATTCAAACTTTTTGACTCAAATTTTAAAGAAGATTCAAATTCACATACAAATCGAAGTTCTCAAATTTTCAAGTTCAAGTTTTCAAATCCAAATAAAAATTTTGATCGATCATCCTTGATGTTAATTGAATCAATTATTCAATTAAATCAAACGAAACATCCTTAAAAAAAACTTCTACGAGAGCAAGAAATCCAAGCAATGCAAATCTTGAGACGTTTATTAATAACTCCTTTTAATATCATTAAAAATTTTAATGTCCAAATTAAGTGCCAAAAATTGCCTGTGCCAAAATAGATCCAAAACTCTTGGAACGAGACCAAGGAAAATTCCAATTCGATTTCAAATTTAAATAAAAATGCATGTCAACAGCAACTCATTCCTGAAGACTACCACAAGCATGACAAACCCAAAATACGCAAACCTCAAGCACCTCGACGCGCCACATAATGTAAGCTCACAGCACATTACGTGTCCGCGCGCCAAACAACGTTCATCTTCCGCGTGTTTCCGCGGTGGCCGTGTTTCACAGCGATTTCGGCCGTGTCGCGTGTTCCTCAGAATTTTCATATTCCCTCGGTCTGCTTGTAATAAAAGACAATGAGAGCCAGCTTGGTCGCGCGTCCTGACAAAGCTTGTGAAGCTGATTTATCGGCGCGTCATGAGGACGCGTTAGGCCGTCTGTCGACGTTCCTCGAGTTTCGAGCAACGGAACGTGTCGTAACGAGCCGGCATTCATGGTACAGCGAGAAGAACGGCCTTGCTACATTATTAGACACCGCGCGGCATTAGGCGTGCAACAAAAGCGGCATGCACACGCTTCGATCGTGCCACGGATCTTTACACGCGTAGCTGTCGTTCAAATATCGATCTCAGTCGATTGTGGATTTTATTTATTTTTAACCTTCTATCGAGCTGTAACGAATAATTTTTAATGGACTTTGTTGATTGTATATTTGGAGGAAATTTATTGCATACTTACAGCAACAGTAACGATCGATTTGTTGCATAACCTGCACGTCGAAGATGTTTCGTCCCGGCATCGAGGCCTTGGAATTAGAATTCATACAATACATATGTATAATGCAGTGACTCGCGAAAGTATTTGAACAGTTACCATAGGCGATTTTTACTAATATATATTATGTGTGATACACGACATTTTTTGAAACTTCGTTTCCATTGTACAAGACAGGACTATCGTTATTATATTAATAAAATTTTATATCAATCCGGAAATACGTGTAGGAGTCGCAAAGCGTTCATTGGAAATATACACTTGTAAAATTAGCGTACAGCATGAATGCTGATCTTAAACATACAATTTGTGCTAAAGATAGTCTCGCTAAATATTCTGGCTTATTAATATAGTAAATAATTCATAATTAATAAAACATAGATAATCGTTCAGATACTTCAAGGATTTTTGCAAAGTATATGTTTCCAATAAATACCTAATAACATCTATATACATCTTCAGATTCGTTTCAAATTTTTATCAATGTAATATTACCAATATAAACCGTAGCCGTGTCTCGGTTGCTGTGTTAAGAAGATTTCAAAATGTTTCGTACAACATGCAGTATCAGTAAGCAGTTTCTACGAGTATTGGAATATTTCCGTAAGCCACTGTACATTCATAAGAGGTGTCATGCAAGTGTAAGAATGCTTTCGTCAGTGTGTGTATACTTGCACTAAACGTTTAGTAACTCTTATGTACATACATTTTTAATTATGTTTAAAGCTCTAATGTAGTTGTAATAGTTGTTTCTCGATATAGTACGGCTGTTCCTATGAACGACACTCTACGTAACTAATCATACTAATATTAGCACCGTTTGACTCACCACGGTGATTTTCCTGTACCAATACAACTTTTCATATGTTTCACCACGCTCATGAATTTTTGCTCTTGCGGCCTCTAGATGGAAGTGAAAAATACCATCTGGAGCCAGGCCAATCGGACTATTCGCAGAGCAAGTGGCATAAATAGCTTTGTTGTCCGGTGAACGAGACGGTGCGTTAAGTATCTTGTCCGCTGAACGGGAGCTCGTTTTCCGCGTGGAGAGCAAATTACGTCAACGGTTGTAATAACATTTTGATATCCGAGAATGACGTTTTAATGACTTTCTTTTGAATTTCTGAAATTTTATGTGAATTCTTTGGAACGACATTTAACACGACAAAATTAGTAATAGTCGATATCTACATTTACATTTACATTTACATTTTAAATATTTTTCGATTTTACAAGATTGTAAAAGAAATATTAGAAAGTTTGCAATCGACGAGAATAAGATCGACCTCGTCATAATATTTAGTAGATAAAACGATTATTTACCTAGGTTACACATTTTAAATATGAATTCGCATAAATATTTGCCTTCTATTCATCAATGACCATCACCGCTCCCAATTGTCTTCAAATAATCTTAACACATCAAAAAAAAAAAAATATTTTACCCTAGGAGCTGTAATAAGTTGGAATATACTACATAAAGTTTAATTTTTCCAAAATATCGTATGAAGATGCAATTTTAATAAATATCTTCGCCCCTTTTCTTAACATTGCTATCTGAGTTATTAACATTATGGACAATTTTTTAGTCCACGAAATTTATCTTCTTTTAATCACTTCAAAATATCTGGTAACGTGGGTCACCGTGACATTCAACGTGTTAACTAAGAACTTCCATCGAAAGAACCATACAGATCTCATTCTGAAACTATACCTCAGCTATCCACTCAAATGACCATCGTCTCTATTCATGACCACGACCAGCGGTAAACAACAGGCTACGGTAAGACGCATTCATGCTGCTTCTGCTTGTGTTGCCATTTGCTACTAAATGATCGACGTTAATCGTCTTTATCCACGTCGTAAAACTTACCCTTGGGAGAGTTCGCAAGTTGCTAGGAGTACGCGCGTGAAAACGGTTTACGAGCGGTTTTTCACGCGAGGAACCGGTCGTTTCCCGTTTCGCAGAGACGACGGCCCATTCACAGCGACGCGGTCGGTCACTCGGTCGAGCGTGGTATTCCTGGGGTGACACACACCGCGCCGTCACCCCGACGGAGACGAGGCCTTCTCTATTTATAAATGTGGGTCGACGTGGCTGCGCAGCCGGCTCGTTTCGTCATTATTACGAGTCCGCGCGGAAACCGACTATTCTCCTCTTTCTTTCTATCGCTCTATCCAACTCGTTGACTTCGATGCATACCGTGGCAGAATGACGATTAATTGGCTCGACGCCTGGAATAGGGCGATTGTTAATCGTCTCGCGACTATCGCTTCTTCATTTTGTTTGAGGAAAGGAGAAACGTTGGGAATTTTTGTAAACTCGATGAATTTCGATGAATCTTGATCGAAGGAAGGAAGATTTGTTATAATTAGACTGTGGATATGTTTATGCACATTCGCATCCTTTTTTTAAATAGGACAATTTCTGGTCGCCTCGCGACTACTGCTTCTCGATTTCGTTTGAGAAGAGGAGAAATATTGGGCATTATTGTAAGTTCGATGAATTTTGGCGAATTCTGATTACGCAAGGAAGATTTGTTATAATCAGGCTGTAGATATTTCTGAAAATGTATTTCTTTGTTGAGCAGGCCGATCGCTGATCGTTTCACAAGTACTGTTTCTCGATTTCGTTTGAGAAAAGGAGAAATGTTGGGAATTTTCATATGTTTGATGGATGAATTCTGACACAAGTAAAACGTATTTGTGAATAAATTATAATGTTATTATAAATTTGTGCTTTCGACTTTCTAAATGTTGCTCTTTGTTGTCATAAATGGATGAAGTGAAAGTGTCACCTTTATCGTAGATTTTTCTGATCTTTACGGGATATTTATCATCTATTATCGGAATATTATTCGCGATATTGTCGTTCAGCATTTAAAACTTCCAAGATGTAGCTTGTAGAATATCTCTTCTATCATACCTGTCACGTTGCCTTTTTGTTGCCATTATAAACAAATGATAGAAAATCCTTTACTGTTACATAAAACAAACTTGTATCCTAAGTGCAAAAAGATACAGGAACTCCGCTTCAAAGGACAAGATATTTCTTGCCGCAGACAACCTCGATCGATCCGACTCTTTTACGCCGTATACGTGTCATGCTACTTCGAACTTCTCTTTCAACACTAACATCGACCATATCGCCTCGTTTGTGCACCATACATAGATATGAACCATATTTACGAGGTATATAGAAATTTTATGAAATCCGCCATCGAATCTGTCTAGACGCGAGACAAGTATAATAAAGAAGTAAGTTACCGACTGAAATTTTTCCAATTCAATATATTCCATTTACCGTTTCCTATCAAAAAACACATAGCAACCATTGTACAATTCACCAGTCTTCGAATAATGACTCTCGGTGAAATTTTTTTGACACGTTGAATGCGAATGTTGAACGAGTTTTATATTTTTTGCCCTAAAAGCTGCTATACATTGAGACATACAGTGGACTATAAATTTCAATTTTTACAAAATAGTCACTGTTATTTAAACAATTCACATTGTTGGACATTTCTCAATCCACGAAATTTATCTCATTTTAATCATTGTAAAAAATTTAGTATAAAGTATACATTTATAATAAAGTAGAGTTTTGATGATCATCATAGCTATCAACTGTTACATGTTTCTTAAACATCGATTTCTCTGTTGCTGGATTATCAATTCTTAGGCAATTTCGACTTACATGTAGAAATTTAAGAAAGACACGAAAGGAAAGTTTTTCATTAGATTAAAATGTTTCAATCATCAGTATTCATTATTATATACACGGCTAATTCGACCATTAGGATGTCATCGTTCCATTCCATTTGAAATCACAACAGGGGACTCGCAAATACGATTAAACTGGGTTGGCGCGGAATTCGCGCATAGATCGCAAGGTCGATTTCTTGAATGGCTTGGCATTATAGAGGAGAGACATCCGTTGTTCCGTTCCGTTCGTTAAGCTCGTAGAAGCTTGATTAGAACGGCGAGAACGTATGTATATATATCAATCGGTTAGCGCAGCCTTGGTCGTGGAACGGTCTTTTATTTTTAGAAAATTATTGGTCCGCCCTGTAAACAAGAAACTGATACTCTGTTTATCTTTACAGTGAGCAACCGCGTTCCCTCGCCTAGTTCTGTTCATACTAGATTCTTTAGCGACCTATTGGATTATTTCAGAATCGATTGAACCCTTTGCTATCCGAAAATACCATGATACCATCAATCGACAACTCTGTCACGCTTTTGCAGGCAAGTTTTTTAAATTAAAGATTTTTGAGTAAAAGAAACATTATACACTTCTATGAACTATATTATAACTACATATAATGCGATACTTTTCTTTCTTCCTTTCTTTGCTTTCCTTGTTATGCGTGAAAATAATAATAAAGTGCTAACATTTTTTTGAAGTTTAATTTTTGGAATTATTGGATTAATTGGTAGGTGAAGAAAAATAAGTTTGCGCATATTGATATATAAATTCCAAAAATTAATATTCTATTCTAGTATTTCTTTGGTAAAAAAAAAGGCGATTCCTCTAGTAAAAATGTTCTTTCATCTTGTCGAGTGTAATAAAAAATTATAAACTAATTTTAAGCATTCGAAAAAATTGCGTGGGGCCGACAGAAGATGACAGAAGTTGACAAAGTTTAAAGAAAGGAATGCCAAACTTTCCAGCCTTTGTTTCAGCATTTTTGCTTGCGAATGCTTTGTCTGGACAGAAAGATGCTTGTTGATCCTCGAGTATGTGGCAGTGTTTAGATCTTATTTTTGGAGGCACGTTCGAGTATGACATCGAAAGAGAATAACAAAACTGTAAAACATCGGGATCGTTCTCTGCATCTTTCTAGAACCAGTCTAAGCAACGTCATACCGAATGTGAAAGAAACCATCAAATGTTACCAAACTATAACTTCTTCGGCTTTATTTCTCTTATAAATAACATGCACGTCTCTAGAGAAACGAAAAACAACGAAATGTCTGATTTCACATTTTCTCATAATATCACTAATGATTAAAACCAATCACAATAACGTTCATGTTCTTACATATTAACACAGTTCGTTACCAAAATATTATTTATCGTACTGTTTCAAGGTAGCTTGCATAATATTGTTTCCAAAAGTTCCGAAAGTGACTCATCGACCGAGATACGTCGAAAAAAGAGGAAAACGCCGCGTGTTTTCAGTTCGACGTCGAGACGGTACAGAACGGAATGTGTATTCGTGACATTTGAAGGGGTGTCTTAAATTAAAACGATGGCAGGGCGGTCTGGGCTGGCAGCGGCTACGAAAGAACACGGCGATTGCCACATCGACTTTTTGGCAGTGGCCATTCTCGAGCTCTCGTTCGCCTTCTTTTTTCTCTGCTCTTGTTTGACACCCAGCCTTTACGATGTATATACGATAGTGTATACAATATAAATACACAATATACATGTGTGACCTACGTGTATATATAACATACAATCTAACGTATGTGTATACATAAATATGTATTTAAACGACTTAGCAGTCGTTTAACGGTCGAATGTTGTTTTTTTTCCCAAAAACTACTATATTTTGAACGCAGCACGTTTATTCGCGGTCTTGAGCGTTTCCAGTGACGCTAAATCGTTGCGTTGTTCGCTCGAGTTTTTACGAGCCAGCCTGTTATATTTCGCTCGAGACGCGGACAATATGCTTCTTATCTTTAGCATGAATTTGCTTTAAACGAACTAGACTTCGGAGGAAAAAGAGAATACGCCGCTTAAAAAAAGAAAAAGCAATTTTGTCTGAACTTTTGAGAAGAAAAAAGACGGTGCTGTTGCGAATTGGTTTTCACGGATGAGGAACGAGATACGATAACTTTGGACTGTTGACGATAATTGGTTACTGTGTTCATGTTAATCTTTATGTATTTGCTAATTTTAACGCATTGAGTATACACGAACGAAATTAGGTCTTGAAAATTTGTATTTCGACGAAGGTTTTACAGAGGGACAAATTTACGGAATTGATTTCGTTTGTCTTTGCAATTCTGTAGAATTAAAGTAGTACCTGTGTCTAATTAATTTTTCGGTCAAATATTCTTAAGAGTGCACATATAAAATTTGGCATTTTTCTTTGTTTCGTATCTTTTTGTTGTTAAATTTATCGTTTCTTCCTCTTTACCACTTTTCATAAAAAATATTTGTTACTTCGGAGTTACGTAAATCAAACTTTATCGACAATTTTCTACCATAATAGCTACTTCTGTGACAAACATTGTCTATCCTAGATGAAGAATATATGTAATAAACAATAATGGAATTAGAAATCGAATTTCTATTATCAAATCTATGTTCCATTCCATTGAAGCTTAAATCTGACTGACAAATTACTACGATTTAGTCATTTTCTAACTTATTACAATTCATATTTTACTCGACTACTGTTGGATCTCAATTCAGGATCGCTATTTTTATCCAACAATGAAGCTAACGGAAGCTTGCCAACGATCAAAGCATCGATCTTTCAGGATAGCGAGGAAAACTCTCATGGACGAGTTTATCGTGGGAGATGATTATTGTCGGATTAATCAAATGAAAACATCGAAGTGTCAGTCGTGCAATCGATTTATTAGATGCCCGGAAAAAGAAATTCAAGGACGCGGATAGAACGGCAGAGGGGACAGGTTATAACATAACCTTGTAAATTACGCTGTCGTTACGTCGACGATAATTATGCCGTCGCGTTAAATAATCGTCGGCCCACCACGGACACGCTCGGTTTCAAGGTTACTGAAACACGAGTTCCTGAACCCTTCCATAATCGGAAATTAGGAGGCAGACTGATTATAGACACTGTTACGGGTCAAAGCACCGTGTTCAGTTACGTCTCGACGATCGATCCTCTGGTGATATTTGACCTCGTCGATCAAGACCAGCGTTCATAATCGTTTCTATTTTATTGTTAACAGATCGTCAAGGATTAATAGATTATGAAGACCGTTTCAGTTATTTGCCATGTGTCGTTCGTAAAGCGATAATAAAAATTAGATAAATGGGATATAAATTGGGCGCTATAAAACTAGAAATATTTAATAAAATACTAGAAAGATATAAGATTATAAACATAAAAGAATATAAGAAATTCTGTTAAAGTATCTCAATTATTTTGCACGTTATTTGTGATTTTTATCTCAACGACATAGTAAAATTACACTTCTACCGAAAGCTTCTGACAAATATTGTATATCATCTTACCAATGTTTAATACGTTTATCGTAAATTTTAAATTATCTCATAATTCAGGTTAGATAACGTCTAAGACACTCCATATTTTCCAGAAACTATAGAAAACCACAAGACATCTCGTCTTAGAGAAAGATTACTGCAACAGGCTGGAAATTTATTGTATAACTTGTCTTTCATTTTTCGTTTACGATTGTCACTTGCCATCAAACTATTTTACGTAATGACGATTTCTCAGTTTGAGTATAATATTCAGTAGATATGACATTGAATACAAGAAGAAAAATTTCCATTCGAATATAAATGTTCACACAATTGGAAGATGAAACCTTGCAAACATAGGCAAGGAAAAACGTACGAGGCTATGACTATGAGGTACGAGAAGTCACGGGAGTTTAATCTATTTGGCGCGCGAAATAAATCGTTTTTTCGCGATAATAACGAAGCGAGCCCGATTACTGCTTTTCAATAAGAATTCACTAATCAATTCCATGCTCGTTGACGGCTCGAAAAATCATATCCAGTTAATTTTACCGATCGAATCTACCGCTCTCTTTTCCTATATTCCCTTTCTCGTTCGTCATTCTCTTTATCGAATGTGGACCGAGATTGACTAAAAATATATCTCGATATTGCCGAGTATTTTCCGACAGAACGCAGAAAAATGATAAATTATTTATTGAAATATTATTTCTATTTTAATGAAAATACCTGTTTATTCATTTTCCGATATGCTAATTGTTAGTCTTACGAATTTTGATTTTTTAAAGATCAGTTCTAATTTGAAAGATTGATTATTCAAATTATATTAATTATTAGTAATTTAATATTACAAATATTAAACTGGCGGTTGATTCTGTTCAATATATCGATATTTATAATCTAGAATTTTGCGAATCTCTTCTTTAGAAAACTTCCATAAAAGTGTCATTTCTTCGAATAGAAATTAATATCACAACCCTATCGTTTTACTTGCTCGTATTCAGATACGAAGAAACGGTTCAGGTTGATGAGAAGCCGAAACGTCTAGAACTAGAAAACTGGAAGCGGCTCGTAGGAAAATCAAAGCAAACGAAACGGTCATCCGTATTTGATCGACCAAAACAGTTTCACTGGTGCCGACTGACCCACTAATAATAAGAGCTCGGATTGACGCGAGTATGTCGCGCTCGATGTTTCATCGCTCGAAGGTCGATCAATCGTCGATCGATTATTGCCAGGATTATACCGACAATCGGTGGTCGCTGAAGAGGAAAACACAGGGAACAGAAATCGATTAGAAACTAGACGAACGGCTTCGTTTGAACAGAACCGTGTCGAATTTTACAGTTTCCCCTTGTTAATCAGAGAAACAAGCCGAACGATGCCTCCATTGTTCCAACATCGCGTTCCTCCGATCCGTTAACAACGATAATCGCGATCGAACCTTTGCTCGTCTCGAATCGTCAGTCACTTTGTTCCTCTACCATCGAATAAAGTCCATTTTTCCCCGGAACAATTAAACTCGTTGTTCTAAGAAACGCGTTAAGCCTGGGTGATTGATCGTTAATCGAGGATCGAAATATTTATGACCATCGTTGAGGTGTCAACCATGATAGATCTCGATTATCTCATCCTTTGTTTCCATGAATCTCGCCTTCCACGACGTTTATCAGTGAATGAATATGTTACAAAGGCTAAAAATATATAATCGTCCCTTATGCAGCACGATGTTTACTTTGTTGCAAAGTTATTCGTGTCGGTAGCAAAAGGAGGAAGAGATAATAATAGGAATGTACAGGGTGTTATACAGTGGCATGTATTTTTTCTTTGTGCCTTTCTTTATCTTTCATACGTTAAGCTTTACAAAGTTGAAGTTAGGACATCTTTTAAACCAAACACCTTTGGACACAAGTGCCTCAATGCTTTTATATTTGTAGTAATATTTCTGTATTGGTTAAGACCGTATATTTTTCTTCTTTTTTCTAAAAGAAGCTAAAAGGAATTTTATAGTAACGAAAGAAATGAGATTCTCCATAATATTTTTATAATATACCCAACACATTTCTTTTTCATTTTCTTGTAAAGAACGTATTTCTGTTTTTGTGTATTAATTATCGTATTTAAGTAAAATGTCCGTATAATCAGTCATTAAAAAATCCGACGATTTATAACGAATTATAATTGAATGTTTCCAACCAAGCCTTAATTGTGTCTAAAGATTATTTATAATATATTGGCTAGATAGATCGTCTAAAGCCTTAATCGCTTGAATATTTATTAACTGCAACGTCGAATATTGAAAGTTGAAAGATTGCACGACCAAAGTTTCTGTCGTCCGTTATTTATTACGTCTTAATGGTATAAACCATAAATTCTCGTCAAAATGCGTTTCAATAACGAACATCAAACGAAACAGAACGACTCTAACATAGGTATCGCTGAATTATTCAAAATCTCAACTGATATTACGTAATAGCAGTGTAATAGGTTTCGCTGCGATCGTACGCTTCTTCGAGCGTGGGTTGCTTTCTGATAACCTACGTGCCAATCGATAGTCGCATTCCTATAGTTCACCGCTCGATCGAATGTGTAACTGTTTGTTACACTCGTTTCACACCTTCGACAAACTTTAAACTAGCGTTGTAAAAGAAAGTAAAGATGAAAATTTCATCGAATCGAAATATTCGAAATATTATTAAGGATGAAAAAGTTTGCAAAGATATATTTTACTTGATTTCGCTTTTTTTTATAAAAAAAAACAACAAAACATTCCTTAAATGAATCACTTGCTCGATAAAAAGTTTTGTGTGCATCGGAAATAATAATACTATAGTTAATGCCGATTTTATTTTTTATAGTAGTAATAATTGGAACGCGATTTTTGTGCAAATTCATATTTTTGGCAATATAATTAAGAAAATAGCACCTCGGCGGAACATTGTTTTTCCTCGTAGTTATTATAGAAAACACTATAATTTGAATATTTTACATATTTTTTCATATCATGCACATTCTGTGCAATTTTGCATTTTCAAATCTCCTATAAATGTATAAAAGTCCGTAGGCTAATAATAATATATGATTTTCTCGGAACGTTAGCTATTCACGTGATAGAAGAATTGGGATATTATACTCAATTTGCAACACATTAACCCAGCATCCTGGGTTCCGAAGAGGTCAGGTGCTAGCACGTGACGAAAGGAATCACGTCAAAACAGCGAGCAAACGTACAATTCCACGGTCACGTTAACGGAACTGACGCAAACGCAAACGATGATTACGAATTCAATTAGAGTCCACGCTTTTTTTTTTCTCTCGTCGAACAACGGAAACTTTTTATCCACGACGCATTTGCGTGTCTCTCCTCGATGTTCGAGGTTCGGTCATAACCAGACCGCCGGTCTTATTAGGCTTCCATCATTTCGTTAAGCAATCTCGATGATTGGATGACTCGATAGGTCATGATTAACGAAATCTTTTCTGTAATTTATAGTCTTCGTCTCGTTGCCGAAGACAGATCACCTCGTTTAATTTATTCATATCGTGAGAAGACGCGCTAAGTGAAAGTTATCTTATATTGAGAAGAAAAAAAAGGAAAACAAAAAGAAAGAGAAGAAATTATTCTTTGCAAAAAGCATTATGGAACTATATTTTGCTCTAAATTTCCTTTACATATTTTTTCTACTATATGGGCATTCTTTAGTGAGAAAGCTATTTACATGTAAAAAGCAGATATTGTAAAAAGTTAAACCACTAAAATACTTCCTTCGTTTATAGAAACAGATAATTAATCTTGTGTTATACAATGGCCAATGTTTTAACAGACAAATGCTTACACGTGTAAATTCAACTAATTATATTATGAAAAGTCTTATTTCTATTTTTTTTATAGAGAATTTATTAAATGTTCTTGTATGGACAAATTGTAAAATATCCAGGAAAAGAAAATAATATTTTTTTCTATGGTGCAAGGTTTAAAAATATAATTTTTATACTTTCAGGTATTATGAATATAGAATGAGTTGCAGATTTTTAATTGAATTGTAAACTGAATTAAATTGAGTTTGGTATTTCCCTATTTATGTAGTCGACACTGTATGTATAATATTGTTTTAAGTTTACGATAACTGTTGCTGCATAGTTTACTGCTCCGTTGCACGCTGACTGATTTATTTTGAATACCTCTGAACTTCCGAGCATGACTTAAACGCACGAAACCAGGAACGGAGATTGACCTTTTATCTGAATCGTACTGACACAGATTGACCTTTGAATATTATAAAATCTCACAGCATATAATAGTGAAACAAGATTTAGTTATACGTTGACAGATAGATACAAAGTTTGCTTTCAGATTTCATGTATTCTTTTAATTTGTTAGAGATAACTCGACGAAATAAAGTGGTCGTTCTTGTTTAATACATTTAATGGACTGATTTTGAGAATCTTTATCTTCCGTATTGCATAAGAAATACAAGCTTATTCATTTTGAAACCCTGACCATCTGTAAATATGTCGAATGTTTTTATTGTTTCAATTTTACGTAATGATACCCTTGTTAAAAGACAAACAGGATGTCCTTCCTCCCAGCAACGAGTAATTTATTTTCTTTTTAAAAGTAAACTGTACAAGACTTTCTTAAGATACTCATTTCTTTAAAGAATATGTTAAAAAATAAATAAAGTACATAAAATAGATTATCGTTAGAAATTCATTGGTATATTATATATTAATTATATGGTATGTTTGTCAATCTTTCCTTAAAAAACGAAAAATCATTAAAAAGAACGTCTTCATATCGCGATAGATATTTATAAGTGGACCAAAAACGTGTTCCATTCATGGTTTGCTTTCAACATTTCTGTGATACGAAGTGTAACACTTTATCGATCGACTACAATGCCGGTCAGATAAAAGAAAATATATACAAGAGTTACAAAATATTCCTATCAGCTTTTTTGTAAAGTCGTAACTCTGTTACGTATGCGTATAAATTTCCTGAGATTTAATGAGCAGATTCGAAACGAACATTGCAATTTGCGTGACACAAGGAAACGCAATTAATTGTCGTTCGCTTCTGTCGAATGTTGTTCGTATCGTTTCGGAGTATTAGCCGATTGTTACCTAACCGTCACGCAACCGGAAAACGAAGAGTAAAATTATATAACACAATTACAAAAAGGAAGGCGAAATCGTGACTTAACATATCAACATCTGCCGATGTCCCTTTGTAAACAACTGCAAAACGAGTGACATCGCTCGTTGTGCTCCAAACAATAAAACAAAGAGAAAAATTACTCGTATAATTAAAAATCAATAAATATATCAATTAGTGCAAAGTATACGAAAAAGGGGAAATAAAACGTTGGTTTAACAAACATAAAGATTTTACGATGAGTTACCAAAATTAAACGAATTTAAACTTCTTGAACATGTTTAAATGCTTTGGCGAAATTCAAATATATGACAATAATATATATATACCAAATAAAATACAAAAATTACTTTTATGTTCATTTTTCTTAAAAAAAATAATAGATGAACGTAAAGTAATTATAATCACGTACAAATGTCTGCGAATATTTACGACTACAAATTTCCACGCTGACTAATCTAGCCGATAAACAGCTTTCTTTAACCTTCGGCAAAAGTCCGTCGATAAAAGGTCAAGACCTTTTCCATTGCAAATTGCTGAGCGAGCAGTGGAATCTTCTAAGATTAGAAATAGACTTTGAGAGGAAATTTCGAGTCTGATCTTATGGTTAATGAATGACAAGACTGAATCTCACTTGAAATACGTCTCAGTGGCAGAGTGTACGGTTGTCACGCACATGCGTGGCCTGTTATCAAGGCAGCGCGCGTCTACGCTGCAACGTAGGCATTACATTTAACGTCGCATCGTAGCATTGTGCTGTACTTGGCCCGGCCACGCAATCGCCGCGTTATGTAATTCCTAGGGATGGAAACAACAGACAAGACACACGATATTGCGGGTCATACAGCTGATATGACTGCATTTTACACGATGATCCGTCATATATACGATTTATCGAATTGATTCGTGGTATTTTAACTAAAGCAAAGATTGAATAATTAAAGGATAATCTTCGAATTATTGCTGAATAGACAAACGTTTGGAAATTTAATAATTTCTTGAGTTTAATGTCACGTCGGTAAAGGAATACAAAAGAGTAGTGATTTCTAAGTTCTTCGTAGCAGTGACGTACGATTGTACTTGTATGAAACACGACTGAGATGACGAAGAAGTTGTGCAATTTGCCTCGTGTAAAATGGAGGATGCCCCGAAGACTGACACAATGGAATTAATCGAGAAAACCCGATTTTTTCTTGTTTACGAGCATCATGTGTATCTATAGGTTAAACTGTATAATTATTTACATTTATTCTCTTCCTAAAAATCTGTAAAGGTAGCTGAGTCTACAACATTCAAATAATAGATGACATGGACGGTACAATTAAGATAAATGTACATTTTGTTTCAATTAAAATCCTTCATTTCTGGTAACGTTCAAAGTTCGTCCCATCAGCTTTGTACACGGAAAAGAGTTAATTTCATCGTTCCCTTTGGTAAAGAGGAAATCACACAAGGTCGACGGTGACACGAATACTTGGTAAATACTGCCGATCGGCGGTGGTAAATATGGCCGTGAAAATAACCGAGGGAATGATATGCACATTTTCCGCGATAATTGTAAGCCAGTTACGAAAGCCTCGATATCAGCGTGAGCGCATTTCGTGCGCCACGTTGGTGACATTTCAAGAAGTTCAAGATCGCGTGAAATAAAAAAGTCTTCTTTCATAGGCGGTGCTCATGCAGCTACAGTACTGCGCAAAACTCTTGGACTTTCCTTGGGCTATGCAAAAATTCATCTACCTTAGTAATCTCATAATGGCAACGATTATCTTTTTAAAAAGTTTGTTACGCAGAAACGAATCTTTAGATATCTTTTTTATGGTGTTACTTCTTCATGACTTCTCCAGGGTCTAACAAACTTTTTCAGAAATATTTCGATAAATAATCAATAGTGTTTTAAGTTCTCCAAATATAATGACAACATATGACATAACTTATCTTAGACAGAAATGAAATAATATACTAACAACAAGCTTAGTGTAATATCAGTTACCTTTATATTTCTTTATAAAAAGAGAATACCTCCATTTAGTCGGTGGCCAAAAACTTTTGCACAGTACTGTATGTCGAACAGCATGAGGTATGCATGTGTTATGTAAATTGCGATTCTCTAACGAGCGGAGGACATTGAAAGAATTCTGGTTTTGCAACACTGTTGCTCGCGCGATGTAGAAATACCTGTCGATGTGCTTCTGTCCACCCGCCTGGAATGCTATCCGATACTTTTTTAAACACATCCATGTTGTTCAATGGACTGATGGCGAGGTATGGCATGTTTCTTCGAATTATCGTCTGATATTCCCGCCAGTAATACTCGTAATATTACGAAATAATTCACTGATGTTAGGAGAAGAAGGATGTTGCTAGAGTTTACAAGGTTGCATTTGTTGGTTGAGTGAAAGCTAATTGATCTTAGTGCCTAATGACTAACGACTATATTGTGGTTGTTTATGTGTTTGTAGGAAAGAATATTTAAAGATGCAAACATGTACAAAATGTATACAAATCGCTTTTTAGGTTCTTTATCTTTGGTTACGTTTATAAAAATATAAATTCACACAAGCATCCATAATCTATTAATGGTACTACGTATTAAATTAGAATTTCTATTTCGAAATTCTTCCGAACAAACATCATAAAAATAAGAAGCTGCTGATTACTAGAAACTGCTAATTCTGAATCTGCATATCGATCAGATTTCTTCTAATCAAAATTCATGTATCGTGTTTCAGATAAACAAAAACAAAATATCTTTCGATTCTATAAAACTAGCAAAATTTTACGAAATATTCAGCGAATAAATTCATACATCCTATAAGTAGTATAAATATATCGACAATTGTTTATATAGATAATTAAAATGTCTAGTAACCAAAATAACAGTCAACGTGAGACAAAACCTTTTCAACAATATGATTAGAAGTAACTGTTTAAAAACGCACTCCTGTCACGCATTAATCTTTCTTTAGAACGGAGTCAATTAGCTTTTAGAAATCGACAAACATTTTACCTCGAAGAATCGAGCGTCGAACGAACGAACGAATACGGAAATGAGACGAGCCGGAGAACGTCCGTCGTTCTGTGCATTGAAAGCCGGGGAACTCTGAAGGTAGAGGAGATATTAATGAGAAAGAAATACCGTTTCCCGTGATGTAATTAGCAATGTAAAGGCAGTGGTGACAAGACACGTACAAGGGAGGGAAAGAGGCAACAAAAACGAAAGAGAAGAATAACCAATTGGCTTCTGTTTCTTTCCATGCGCAATCGTCGATAAACTTATCGCGTCCTATTCTAGGAAATTCGAAATTTGCAATTTAAACGGGTCTAGTACGTTTCGACTTTCGCGAGTAGTATATTATCTGATAGAGGACTTTCCTGAATACGTTCCACGTCACGTAAATGATCACGTTAAAATTACCATTAAATGAACGGAATAAAGTTATATATACAGAGTGGTTGGTAACTGGTGGTACAAGGAAAGGGGGTGATTCTATGCGAAAAAAGAAGTCGAAAATATAGAATAAAAGTTTTTCGTTTGAGGCTTTGTTTTCGAGAAAATCAACTTTGAATTTTCGCTCGGTACGCGTGCACTTTATCATGTCTCGTTATAAAGGATCTCACTGTAGATCGTTGTCTCGATGGAAAAATTAAAAAAAGAAAAAATTTAAAAAAAAAATTTATTCTATATTTTCGACTTCTTTTTTCGCGTAGAATCACCCCCCTTTTCGCTTGTACCACCAGTTACCAACCACCCTGTATATTACATATCATACAGAATACCATATATTAAAAGTGAAATACAGAAGATTAATTGGTAAAGAAGAATGAATGTTCCGCAATGAAGGTCTCATGATGATCATAGTCGAGCAAACGAACGCTCACTCGTGTACCCACTCGATTCGCTTGGAAATTTTAAATCTTGGAAACGGCTAGGTAAATCTGAAACTGTCGTTTCTAAAAACTCGGACACTGCCTCGAAGGTCCTTTTATTCATAGAAATTGATTATTCATCGTTTGTGTGGATACGTTTTTATGGGTCTCCTTTTTTCAAGGAAAATATTATAATTCAGATTATAATGCGAAATTTCTAAATATATTTCTTATCTTTCATCTGAAGATAATATTTCGCAAGTCAGATTTCAATTTGAATGACACTTTTCTCAAACTGCTTTCAACACATTTGCATCACAATAGTCGCATCGTGGACTTTTGAGTTCTACGTTTGAGGACGAAATATCGAAGAGATTAGCGATTCATGACCATGCTAGAAAACGAACGAAGGGGAAGTCTCATGCATTTAACGTGCAAGAACGTTATTCGTCATGTTAAGCGGTCGCGACATGTTTCCTTGTAGCAAATAATCGTTTCTCTGACGTATGCCATGTTTACAATACGAAATACCATTTCACGCTTGTACGATTTGTTACGAAACGAACTGTTAAAGAAAAAGAATATCTGAAGCGGCATGTAACGTCAGCGCGACTTTTCGACCATCGATTATGCATAATGCTCTCGTGTTTTATGAAAACAATTTAGAAGACGTTTACGTAAAGAGGTGGAAAAAATATAGATTATGATATAAGAATTCCTTGCAAATTTTACGCACAGAAATCATATGCGATGACTAATTCGTGATTTTTTTATTTAGAGAAGAGAAAGCAGGATAGATTTTATGTAGCGCGGTGTTCTATTGAGAAATCAATACATAAAGAACTATCACGGTAATAAAATTAAATGGAAGAAATGAAATGGTAAGGAAGTATAATAGAGAAAATTAACATTGACTTACAAGCGAAATAAAACATGAGCCGTCTACAATCAGAATTATCAGAGTATCTAAAATGTATCATTTCCTGGGAATGACATTATCCTGCAATAAGATCTCTCGAATGTACTAAATCATAATAATTAAATCCACGATAGGATGAAATTTAATTTAGCATTACAATCATCGAAGGCTATAATTAAATTAACAGAAGAGAGATTGAAATAAGAGGTACATGAATAATATACATATAATACAATAGCTTGTCTATATATTATACTTTACAAAAATCAATTTAAATCGCCACATATGCATTAAAATAAATTCTACACCTAAAATTTCTGTGAATAATTACGAATTGACCAGTTTGATTGGTAGTTCTAATATTAACCGATGAGTAATATCCGAGCAATATCAAAATTGAAATTATTTATACATTTATAATAATATTTTAATATAATTATAACAATTAAATTATATTTAATTTCATCGGTTAAAATAACATTTTCTAGCCACATCATCCTCCAGCATTCCATTATTCGATAGGTACATACTCATTCTTTTGGCTTAGCTCCGAACTGCTTTTTGTATGGCGTTAGAGCGTCGCGACGACGCGCATTCCCGAGGGCGTTCTTTCGCGTGGTTTTAGCCCGCGAGCCGTAGAAAGCGGAGAAATAGGAAGTCCACGCACGAGAACAGCCTTCCACGATAGATTTATGTAACGCATGACAGCCGTGTCACGAAGAAAACAACCTCGGAAGCGTTTTATGTAACGGTAAAAATATCGATTATGACACCGATAAATTTGCAGTGGCAGCGTCACGTTGTTGATCTATCGTGCAGTTGCGTTCCACCGGACTTTTCTCAAAGGTTCGATTTATTGTCCCAGGATAACGCTATCGCCCATAAGTACTTCGATATTTCCAAGTCATTTTAGATATAGATATAAAATACATTTCAAGAATGAAACATTTTCATTTAATTTTAACCTCTGATCCTATCTCAAACGAACAGCATAAAATTAATAGATATTGACAAAAACAGTAATTAATACTAATTAGTATAAATAAAAAAGTAATAAGTGGATGAACATTGATCCTGCGCTAAGTGCATTTCTGAGTTAAGTGACTTTAAGTGTGTCCGTTCAATGTTGACATTTTAGAACGATCGAGAACTGTATTTTCAGTCGTACTGTAAGTGTTTATATAGATTTTACGAAATGTCATTCATTATAGATAACATGGAATTGGAGTTATGTAAATATATTTCGTATTTCAGTGAAATTTAACAGAGTTTTCGATCTCACATATGGCAAGAGGTAAAAAACTAATGGTAGAGAAACGTTGTTTAATCTTAATTTTGAATATATAACAAAAGTTATCGATCTTCTGATCGAATTATGTTTCTTATCGAATTATCAGCTGTTTAAATACTTATAAATGACACTGCGCCTGACATCGTAGTCCTTTTAATGAAAGTGACACGTAATTCAAGATCGTGACGTGTATTCAATGAGATTGCTGATTTCAACATTGCCGCGTGTGATCGCTTGTTTATGAAGCTTCGTGACCCGGAAATCGAGATCCGAATTTGCGTTTTGTAGATGTGTGTGATGGATTCTTACCATTGGCAAATCTTTTAACTGACTACGTTGAAAATAAAGAATATTTTAACATATCATTCGATCGAGATTGTGGAAAGTTCGACGAAGGCAGGCGAGGCCTCGTTTAAAGTAATTGATCAGGAACCAAGATACGAAGTAAAATGACGTTCATTCATAACAGGCAGCTTTCCATTTGTAATAGGAGTATTTCTAAATGATGTTGACAATCGTCCAAAAATTGGTACACGTAGATAAAGATGTTGGGAAAGATTCGTTTGAATCAGGAAGTTATCAGTTTGAAGAGGATGATAGTAGAATCGGCTAAATAGAGTTATTTTCGATTTCTGTTATAATTCTGATTTCCTTTTGAACTTCATTGGCTACGAGAGTATAAGCAATTATTATTCTTTAATTAGTGTTTTATTTTTCTTTAATTTTATTATGTTATGTGCAAAGCATTAACATTATAAATAATAATTTAAATATCGATATTTGATATTTGAATATCGAATAATGAATTGCAAGTACATAAATTACGAAGTTACATAAATTTAAATTGAACTGTTGTGCTACGGTAGTTTGTAACAAGTGGTAATTATCGCTAATAACTAAGATAGTCGGTACGACATTAAAACAATAATAAACAGTTTAACGCGTATATACTTTCCAAAATAGAAAACTGAGCAGGCTTTTCGCTTCCTATACGTACATTCTCAGTAGTTTATTATTACAGCTTATTATGATATGTTCTATAATATATATACTATTTCAGTATTGTATTCAAAAATTCAAGAAAATCGGAAAAAATATTCGGTAACATAAATGTGCAATAATCTAATATGTGCAATAGATCTTTAATTCATAACAAATATTTTATCAAAATCCACATGAATCACACAAAAGCTAAAATGATCAACTTATTTAAATAAATCGTTAAGCACTGATATTAATAAATCAAGAAATTATGAGTTGTAGAGTATATATTTCTACTGTGTAAATAATACTACAATTTTAAATCGAATAGGAAAATTAACTGACTTATGGACTGTTACTTGGTTTCGAAGCTGTTTATCATAGTCAGTTTATCAATTATTATTATACGAACAAACTTGTTATTTATTTGAGACGTATAAATATGTTGCCACGCGAAGTAAATATACAAAAATGTTCAAGAGTAGATATAGACGCAAAAATATATAAAATCAAGCGTGAAACATACATTACGTTCAGGAAATATTCCATTTAACTTCAGTTTCTTTTCAGTATCTAGAAAGAAATATATTTGCTTAATCATTCTCAGTCTAAAATTAGACTATAAACATTCATAACCTATTTATGCATCTCAAGTTAATAATATCTAAACTTGTTCTAATTTTCTAATTTTAATAAGAAAATTGCATAAAATACTATTATTAATATTCTACCAATGTGCCAATCGTGCAAAAGGACCCACATACTAAAATTGAAAAATTTATCCAAAATCGACTCGCTAGACTTTTAAATGCCTTCTATAAAGTTGAATGGAATCACGAAAGTATTAAAAAGAAGAAAGACATCTTCTTCAGTTCCTTCGAATCTGTGCGTTCTAACGGAACAGCATAGCGTCATGTCTGACTTTCACACGCCTCGTATCACTTTCCATGTCAGCAACAGCGAGTAGAAACGGAGAAATGGCAAAGACTAGCCACCAGCTGCAGCAGTAGAAACAGCGGCTGCAGTACGAGACGAGGTAGGCGAAAGCTCGACTCTCGAGTACGAAACCCGAGACCTTGAGTGCGTGCACTCGTGCGTCGGTATGTCCCTGAGCCGCAAACAGGAACACAACGATTATCCGGCAAATGAATGAAATCGAGTGAACCGGTTCACCGGCGTACATACGCGCGCTACTGCCACCGCTTCGGTTCGCTGCGGATCCACCTTAAACCAGAACCACTTCTTCGTGAATGGCTGTGCACGGCATGGTAGGCTCGTGCTCCGCACCGAATTACGCAACGGAGTTAACCGGCTGTCGTACGATCATTAATCTGACTGGTCACGTGTCGTCGGCCGCGTCATATTAGTTTTGATGCGACGCGTGGTGGCTTTCGAATGAAAAATTGCTGCTTCATCGCTTGAAGTCGGATCATATAAGGTCGTAGGACTCGGTGTCAGTGGAAAATTTCTGAATAAATTTCCTCGCGTGAGATTTCAATGAATTCTTTTTTTTCAAAGAATCGATGTTTCTAGTTTTGGTTTGTTTTTGAGTATTGTACTTAAGACTGGATTTTCAAATATAGCTCTTCGCGTACATGAAATATTTCGAAAGAATCGACATTTCTAAGTTGTGGGTTGTTTTCAGGATTGTAGTTAAGATTAGATGATACTGAATTATGCGAACTTTTATATATAGAAAATGTTCAAATAGGCAATTTTGATGGATTTTTAAGACAGTATATGAACTTTGGCTTTTTCTTCCGTTTCGTTACTTGGTATTTTTTCAGCTTCTGGTAGATATTTTGTCGGGTCAATTTTCCATCTAAGCTAAACTGTGAATTTGACATTAAACGAGAGTACCTCAGTGTTTGTAGTGCGTGTTAATTATAATTCCATCGAGGATTAATTAATCCCATTGTGTAAACATCTCGATTAACCCGCATTTGGATTAACCCGAGCGAATTGAATAATAGAGTATTGACTAATTACTTCGTCTTGAGAGGATGAGGTCACGATTCATTCCTCGTCGAATGACCGAGAAATAACGTTGCTGTTGGTATGGCAATAGTATCTCATAGTACGTCACGCTTTTATTTAGCTCGATACTGTCAATGAAATTTCCCAAAATCGACCTTGTCATCTTACGATTTCGGTATGAAATCAACAGCGTAAATAGCAAAGATCATAACCTTTTCTATCAACATCCATTACATCACTGACCATAGGTATTAAGAATGACTTATGAATTTGTGATAGAAAATTTCGTATGTATTTTATCACAAAGTAAACATTAGTCACACATTAATAATTAGAAGCAGTGCTTATTACCGTATTATTGCAGATACACGCTTTTCTAGAACATTGCATAATCCACCAACGTGCATACCATGATTTGCAATCGTAAGAGTAGCATATTAGACAGATCAAGGAAACCAACAGATATTTTACTCGAGTGATTATTTTAAACAATAGTCATTCATTCCTTAAAAAAGATATTGCAGAAAATCTAACTTAGCTTAGGTAACACAACCATAATGATAAAAAACATATAGAAAGTTCGAATCAAAATCTGGTCCCAATATTATAGCGCGCAACGTTAGAACGTCATTTTCGTGATATGAACCGACATCCATATTTGATCCCCAATGTTCCGTGTCATGACCAATTCATGTGTTTGTTACGCAGCGTTTAAATCATAATTAATTATATAGCAATGCGATAAATAAGCAGCACATAGCTCACGGGTATTTGTCGGCGTTTGCTCGTTGAATTCGTAATTAGTTGCAATTACAACATATATAGTGCAGTATTTCCCAATCGATAAGATAAAATCAGGGGCCATGAAGGAACTGGGAAAAATGGAAATTGTTTTTCAACGGGGAAAAACCGGAACTGGTGGACTTTTTGACGCGAGCGCGCGCACGTTATGGCTTTGTTCGTGATGTGCAATTTCACGGTCGTGACTGGTCTGTGTAGGTCGCTGATAAAAGCTTTGCGCTATTGCCAGCGGTCTTCGCTTATCGCCGCGAAAAAGCCCGAACGGCTGACGAATGACTGAATTCTGCATTCGCGAGAATTTTTGCACTCCTGTCGTTTCGAGTTTCCATTTCGACAAATTCATGCTGCTGGAATGCTACGCGAGCGTCGTATCTTATACCATCGAATGGAAATTTGGAGTCACATATCTATGTTTGGAAAAGTTAGTTCTATTTCATTTAAACTTGGAATCTCAGTTTCACATTTGGAAAATTTAAATGCCTTTTCAATTTCAAAAAATCGCAGTTTATCATTTGAAAAATTTCAATTTACATATATAATACAATAAAATCGTTCATGTGAGTAATTTCCTTGTGGCTTTAATTTCCACTATGTTATGGATGTGCGTACCTACACCATTTCATTTTTATCTAAGCACTAAATATTCAATAATAAAGAAGTGATTTAAAAATGTCAGTCTGAGATACAGTTATACGATATTCGAGATACAGTTTTCAATTACGCCATTGTTCAACGATGTATAGGAAATTCTATAGAAGAGACGTCAATCGAATTAGATCGTTCGAATCGATACAGTGAAACGAGTTCTTCAGATAAGATACGCGTATCGATCAACAGTGTTAGAGTTTGTGTTGTACACTTGTGTTTCGATAGAATTTACCCGCAATACCATGTGGAAACGTTCCCTCGTGGAGGTGTTTACTTTTATAATAACACTATCGATTTTTTCACGCGATGGCAAACAATATTGATCATACGTGAACATAGAAACAAACAAGGTATTATAGATATTGTTCCATGGAGGCTTAATAATGACACTCACTAAAAGACCTAATCTTATCATGAAATCAAAGAAAGATTCAAAAACTTGATCGAAACGTCAAGAAGAAATTTTTAAAAAGATGTTGGATAATATTTATGATATCTGTAAATATACTCACAATATTGAGCTTTCGGAACTAGCTAATAAAATTTCAAAATATTTATAATACACACGATGTATTCATAGAAAATTTGCATAAACTTTCGAACATTTTCGTGATATTATGTATGCACATACATATATATGTATATAAGGTATAAAATTATTGATTTGCTGGTGTAAATCCTATTTAAATACATTTTCTATTATCACAAACATTGGAATATCCTGTTAATATTATACTTGAAAGAGAATTGTGAACAGGGAAAGTCTATTGAAATTTATTTGTGCTTATTATTATGTGAGTTGGATGCAGTAAATTGAGATTTCTTCCGTATAATACTGACGTCTTTAAATAGAAAAAAAGAAATAAATAATTGCTTATAAAATAAGGTTCGGTCGTCACTATTCTCGTTTCCTGGCAAACTATGAATATGCATACACGTGGAAATACGATGTTCGCACGCGCGAACTCACGTTATCGCATTCGCCTGAGCTCGCGCACATCTCGCGCAAATATTTGACTTCGCTCGATCGGAATGTCTTTCCCGTCGTTTCTTGCCACGAATTTTCACAAAACCGTATTTTTATCGCAAGCACGCCAAGATCTGAGAAGGACACGTACGTTTCATCAAATTCCTCGGCAACGAAAGAGAGTGAATTGAACGTGGATTTTTCCTCGACTCACCGGAACGAATCGCGATATTCAGGAATTGTTTATCCTTTGCGAAAACGATCGCAGCTCGAACGGCGAACCTCGATATCGATTGTTGTAACATCGATTTGAAATGAATGTGAACTAAGAAAAGACGTTTCTGTTTTTTTGAAAATATTGAGAAGATCGGAAAAATTTATTCAAAGATTAGATTAGATAATATAAGCAAGTATATTTATAATATTAAATTTGCGTATGTTAGAATAATAAAACAAAAATTAGCATGTACACTGTATAAATAGGAGTGTTACAGCATATAAATAGGAGCATTTTGTTTTACCAATTTGCTAAAATGTGTATTGTTTTTATGCAGACTGATATTATTGTATTTTGGAACAAAATATTATGACTTAAATATTCGACGAATACACTGCGTTTTAAATTAAAAATACATCTGAAATGTACGAAGAAGAAATAATTTCAGTTCGTTTGTCAGAATTACTTGCATCTATTTTATTGTCTAATTATATACATTTTAATATTATACATTATATATTATTATATTGTTGTATGTATATTATTTATAATATCCAGATTTCCGCATTTTTATTAGTTTAGCCAGTACGATATTGTAAATGAATGAAGAGACTTCTGTAAAACGTTTTCCAATATTTTTGATTTCTTTGAAAGAACATAAATATCTCTCTTCAAGAAATATTTCATTCACGAATCTCGAAAACCTCACAAATAAAACTTTGCTAAGAAAACTGGTCACAAATCATCACCGCGGATTATCATAAAATTCTGTATGACTTCTCCTGTAACCGTATTTCACAAAATGAAATTATAATATGTAATAAATGAACTGCTTCGATAAGTCTATTAATCTCGATTAAGCCAGATAACCGTATGTAGAAAACGGAAATTAAGATGGAAAATAGAATTCGTATCGCTTGGTAGGAAGTTTTACGGCTCGATCGCAATAGCTCACTACATAGTTCAATTCTGTTCATACACGTGCCACGAGGTCAGCCGTAAAACGGTGCTGGAAGAACGTTAGCTTGTTACGCAAAATAACGACGAACGAGCGAACAGGCGAGCGAATACTAATACGAGTGTTTTCAGCTGGTTGGCCGTGACCACGAAAAGCTTACCTCTGGAAAATAGAAACTGGCTAGCAGCCTGGCGCCTTCGTATAAAAGACAAACACGATTATCGGCCCGGTTATCGGTGGCTATTAATCAAGTCACGATTTACCGGCGTACTGAAGTTGCATAAATTTTTACGCGAACGATTACATACGTCTACGAACACTTAATTTCCTCTAACATTAGTTACGCGGAAGCGTACAACTGTTCTTCCTGCCTTTTCTTCTTTTTCTATCTTTTTTGTGTTTCTCTTTCTGTCCTTCTTCTTTATCGAGTAGCAACATTGTCAATTAATTCGTTAATTATTTTCTCTCCTTTTTACGACGAGTGACGAGAGTAGTTGACTCGTCTTTTACGATCAACTTATGTCATTAAATTACATTTCTTAATTAACATTCCACCTTAATCCATTTTTTAAGATCGCGGCTATGGAAAATAATTCGAAGGATTAATTTTTTTATTCTCCTATTATTAATTCTCCCATCTACGATAGGGTCTACAATTATATGAAACCTCAAGAAATTATGATAAATTATAGCTTGATACTTTAATGAGAACTTTGATTATGATGCTTAATAGTTATCTCGTTCGTATTTATTCATCAGTGGATCGATTTCTACGTGATCGTAAGTTAAGTGCTTGTAACGCTTGCAGATTAATTGCTGGACGTGTTCAAGGTGAAAATAATCGTGGCAATCGGAGAACGAATTATTTCCGTTTCTTTCACGCACAACGCGGTTGCATCAAGGAAACGAACTTTTCCGTTGCTCGTCTCGCAACCAGCTAATGTTTGCTCAGATCGTATCGCGATGCTATACGTTACTCAAACCGGTGGTCCGCAGTTACATCTGTAGGAAATGTTAATGCAATTACGTATGTTATTTGCAATTAATTCATTTACAATCGTAATCAACTAATCTCGTTATTCGATCATTTTACTACAACTGATTGGCAAACCGAAGGGATTTTATTCAAAACTGTTAAAGTTATTTTCCTCCAAACATCCTGCTAAACGTGTATATTCTACACCGACGTAAATTAAAATTCGTACGAATATTTATAAAATTGTATGAATATCTCCTTGCTGAAAATGCTTCTATCGTTGCAGTTTATAATAAGAAAGTAAATATACGAATCTTTTCCTTATTTGCTTAAATTATCCGTAGTATACTAACGAATAATACCAAATTATTTCAAATAATCCAATATCTTTCATTACATCCACAATATCAGTAGGTTGGTCAAAAATTCGACAAATCACCCGATAATCCCAAAAATTGTTCCAAAGTGGAATTCCTTGAGAAAAAATGAGCCTCTAATTTTTGAAACACTATACATTTCTCGTTACCAAGAAGCCAAGTCCTGAGGTGACTTTCGGACTGCTCCCTGTTAATCTGTCACCATGGGTAGTATCAGCGTAAGACGGTACGGTTGGTTTCCTGTTCGCGGCACGTATTATCGGATTATTGCGTTCGCGGGCTGTAACGTAAAAGTTCATACCGGTAATCCTTGGCATACTTAGGCCGGACAGAGTCGCGAGCTACATGCTCGCTCTTAATCTCGGTCGAAAAACCTGCTCGAACAATATGCGCGACACGTACATGTGTATTGTACGCCGGTGCACGCTAGAGCATGTAGTACGTAAAACGTTGCACATCTAAAGCAACTGCTCGCCTTCTCTCCTCCTGCTATACATTCTTATACCAGTGCTTCTCTCACGTTCCTGCTTCCTGCGTCAGAAAAATTGGCTAACCTGTTTACTGATGCAACAAAGGAAAGGAAAACCGAGCGAGAGCGTCCCGAGCGTGGAACTGCCGTAGAAACCGGAAGGAAGGCACACAGGGAAGGGGGAGTATGCCCCGGGAAAGGTTAAAATATGAAGCTATAAAAGACAGCCTGGCTGTCGTATATTTAACTACGTCCGCTTGGGGAATGGTGGATCAATTTTGATGGTGGTTGAACGACTGGTTTATCTCACAAGAGAAAATCGGTGAGAATTATGTCCTAATACAGGGGTTAGTGATTACAGGGCAGAAATATTCAAGTTTCTGTGAATAGATATGCAACTGATACAAGACAGAATATCTATTTAATATAATATCTTATCTAATTCTGTTCTTCTCTCTTCTTTTTGGCCATTTCTGTACAATGGATCTTTGTGATTAATGTTTAAGAGATTCATTCAATCAAAGGTTAAAGTAAGTAATTAGGGATAAATGTATGAAGAGGAAATATTTTTTCAAGTGGACTGGAAAAAGTCAATCGTTCTGAAATCACTGTTTCAAGTGGAAAATGATGATAGACTAAAATTCATGTCTGATATGTTAACAATTGGATACTTTAATCGCTTGTGTAAATCTTCCCTCTACTATTTTCTTTCTAAACTAAAATTGATGGATTATGCGAGCACCGCTTTTGATAAACCATCGCCAAACTCTATACCAATGACGGGTCCACAATAATATTATTATATTGGCGATGCTTTCGATTGAGAAGTGCGTCCGTATAACTTATCCCAATAACTAACAATACTACATATGTAACATATATAATATCTTACCCTCTATGTACGAATTATTTGTCGGAAAAGCTACAAATGGAATCCTCCATTCCCAAAATTATAAACCGTGTTTTACTACACTAGCTCTGACATTGAAACTGAAAAAGCAGTCTCCCCAATACGGTTCTCACCTTTTCGATCTTTCAAACGCTAGCAAATAAAACGAATCTTGTAGCGAAGGAAGAAACGTGGAAGGAGAGTGATTTGGAGGATACCGGTGATTCGCACCAGATACTTGGCAAGGCAGGGATCGCAAACACGGTGAGAGTGGTTGCAAATAAAATTATATCGAGCAGCGGGAGAAACAAGTAAGGGATCCGTAAATACGGCTAAAAGGAAAGTCAACAGGGGCTAGGACCGTACGGATGTGCAAACGAGGGTGTAACTGGATCGAGCGGGGGTGCCTTTCGCAGTCAGCGGTACGCCGGGTGGAAGAAGGGGTTTCTAAAGAAAAATTGATAAGAGAAACGGGATGAACGATAAGAAAAAAGAACAAATATGCGGCACCGATCGATAGTGCCGGAGAAGAAACTAAATCGAATTCAATGGAGCACGGAACTGGGAAAGGGTGGTTGAGGGGTAGCCTGGTAGAAGAAAGAGGAAGACATAAGGGGTGGCTAGCTGATGGGTGGGCGAGAAAGCAGTAGAAACCGCAGATAACGCCGCAGATAGCCGTAGAGAGTCCTTAAACGCTTCAGAAACGAGTCGACGAACAGTGCAATGTGCCCTGGCCTTTATTTACTGAGCGCGTGCTGCTTTCCATGGGACCTTTAAAAGGCACGCGTGAAAGGAAAAGTGAAATGGAGAGATGAAGGGTGTATGTGTGGTGTGCGTTTCTGATGTTTCCTTCCTGTTGAACTTTCCACGTGCCCGAGCCTTGTACGAAGGGTGCGCTCGTGCGTGCTCTTTCTATCATCCCTGTTCGTGTATGCGTGACACATTTTATTCTATACCACGAATGGCAAATACAAAGGGGGCATTCTTTAAAAATGTTACGCTGGGCTTTTGATATAAATACACGCTGCGAGTAGCAAACATCTTCTTGTCGTGCAGAATGTTCAAATTTGGCGCTGGTGAATTATCAGATTTCGAGATTACGTAGAACTTCACTGTTGAGTCTTTGTGTATCGTTTTGTTGCAATAATTTGTCACAATTTGAAGTGTGAAACATTTTGAGGTATAAGTGATGCGATATAGTATTTAAATGGAGAGTAGAGTTTCTAGAAGATTCTGAAGAATGAGTCAAATATCCTCAGTTGTAGGGGAGTCACCATTTTTGTGAGTCAAGTATGATTCATTCAATGGAGTAACCAAATTGCGTGTCCTGTTTCTGAAAGAGAATAGCTACTTTTACTGTTACATATTACCAACTACCGGTTTTATGAATGTTTCTGGAAACTCACAAAACCACTTTTCTTTTTCGCTATCTTAACACGCAACTTTGATATTTTTATTGCAAACTTATGTAACCTATTCTACCACTACTCTCTTGAATTTATTCATTATGTAACCTGTTGCTTTGATTTAAAATATTGTTCTCTGACCCACATATCGAATATCTATCGCCTCAATACCATTACGATCTACCGATTGTAATCTTCAGAATATTGTAACTAAATAATCTAGACTCCACTTGTCTTAAATATACTTGAACCGTTAATCAATTCAATAACATTTATACGTAAAAGACGACGCAGTTGTCGCAAACAACGGATACTGATTTAAGATAATTCATTCAAAATATCATTTACTTGCTATCGAAGATTCCATCAGATAATTGTAATAAAGTGTGAAACTAAAATGAATAAATGTTCAAATACTCGCAACAATGACCATGCAAGCGAACGTGTCGAATCGAGAAGCGATTGTCCAATCCTTATGAGCGATTTACAATAACTTGCATCGCAATCATCCTGCTTCTCTTCTGCGTTACGCGGAGAGAAAAATGGATTCCTCCCCGAGCCATGGCCGACGGCCGACACGACTTTATAATCGCGATTACGTCTCGCCGGTCTTACCTCATCGCGGAAGTTGCGATACAAATCTACCTTGCGATTTGTCGCGATTGTCTTTAGATAGCGGGCTTCCTGCACGTTCGGTTTGTCGGTTCGTGCTTACGCGTAAGTGAATCAAGGTCTTCCTATCTAGACATGATTAAATGATACTCCGACATCGAGGTGTTCCTTCGTGAACATCTCTCTTTGGCCGAGCGATATATTTAATATGTCATATACATGAGGAAATTTGAAAGATTTAGGTCCCTTATCTTCACGAACAGTTTAATAAAAATAAATTGGTTAAATGACATTAACCTCTTAAATCTTTCGTGATCCCGTGCATCGTTAATGACAGATAAGTAAACTAGGCTCGTTTAGAGCTCGTGTAATAGATCCATGGATAACGACGAGATTACAAAAAGGTTTAAGTACGAAAGGCAGTAGCGATAATTAAAAATTGCTAATGATTTATATTTACGAGTAGATAACAAAAAAGCTCACTTTCATCTAATAGTAAACATTATACATAGGTATTACTCTATTTTGCTCGATACATTTCAACAACGGATAGAAAACGAGGCTCTAAATATAGTTAACCAGCTCCAAAAGGAACAAGCTCTCACCTTACTTCTTTTACTATCTTTAGCGTTTGCAATGATTTTCGTATACGTTTGCACAGATCAGAAACGCGACCCAAATGGAACAACCTTCTTTCTTTTTTTCGGTTATTCAATTTTAGGTCTCGAGAGAAGAGAGCGGCACCCGATAACTTCCCTTATCAATGTGATCGGGAGGAAAGCAAGCAGGAGTGTTAGGAAAAAAGTAGTACGTCGAGCGACCGCGACATGTCGAGGTCTCGCGTCCTTGCCAGTTACCCCACTCGTTGTTCGAGGAGTGGGATCGTCCCCCACCGCTCGTCTCGTTCG
Organism: Bombus bifarius; assembly: GCF_011952205.1. Taxonomy (NCBI): domain Eukaryota; kingdom Metazoa; phylum Arthropoda; class Insecta; order Hymenoptera; family Apidae; genus Bombus; species Bombus bifarius. The sequence goes on from NW_022884488.1 coordinate 915,242, forward strand.
TTGGTGGCTCCCCCTACTCCCCTCCCCGACTCCCCCTTCGTCCACAGCGGTATGTAAGAGGCCGCACATGTTTCCCCGCGTTCCAGTCTCGCAGCGGCACTCGCGAGTGACTGTTCGTGTGGATTCGCGGAACGATAACTGCTCTGATCGAAGAAAAGAAGGAAAAGGAAAACGGAACGAAGGACATTACAGGGGCACGCGTGTTGTCTACAATATCTATATCTGTCTCTATATACATATATGTATATAGATATACGCGTGTACAGTAACGCGCGCGCGCAAAGGACGAGTTCTTTCCTCAGTGCTGCGTTCGAGAACTGACACGACACACACCGCGAACGTCGTTGCAGCGAGTAACACGACCGAATATCGATAGAAAAGATAGTGAAGAAAGGGGAAGCAGTACGGTAACATCGTTACTGCTCCGATCGTTTTCCTTTCTTCCCATAATCTCCGCGTCTTTCTTTTTTTTACTTTTATACGTAACCCGTGTAGCGATACGAAACGGTCGTGTACCATAACCTTATTTCCCAACGTTACATCGTTTCACCAAAAGTGAGAATCGATTGCGCGAGTGACAGCTTGTTCTACCTTTTGGAGCTACACGATCTGTAAAGCAGTGTGACAGCAAGGAATATTTCGTGATCGTACCTTGCAGGAGAACTCAGGAGCACGGTGAGAAGAGGACTGTGGATACGCAACGAGGAGGATATTCCGAGGGTATTACGGAACTAGTGATCTTCCACTGACGTCATTTCGTACTTTCGTGCTTCATTCGAGGGACGAGAATAGTGTTTGCTGACCCAACAAAGACACGTGAGTATCGAACTCTTCTTCATTCGAGACAACTCTAGACGTTTCTTGATCATGATCGCGAAACGGAACCGTAGCTCGCGTGAGCTCGCCACTCTGCTTCTTTTTTTCTTTTTTCCATGCTCTGTGTACACACGCGTCACACGGTCAGATAATTTATGCGCGGAACCCGTCACGGTGCGAATTCCGTAATGTGTCACGCGATCGGAGCACGATTCCACTTCGTAACGGTTCAAGAGCATTTCTGCCGCGTCTGTGGCGCAGTAATCGCGCCTTTGATCCTTCGATTATCGCAACCACCACGAAGCTCGATATATCGAACTAACTACCTTGACCAATCACCGTTTAAGATGACACTAAAATATATGTATGTTTCGTTTCGGTTTTACGATCTACGTCTCAGTCTTTATTTCTTAAATTAATAAAAAAAGGTGACAGTGATGTGTAGTGTCTTAGAAAAGCCTGCCTACACTCTTTTAATTAGAAGGTTAGTTCTAAAAATCTTTTTGTACCATATTTTATATTAATCGGATTTAGGGACTTTGTTATATGTTACATGAGCCATTCAGAAGACATATTGATGAACATACAAACATTGCTTTTTAAATTTATCTCGACGTATGAAAATTAACTATTTGTTTCTCAAGAATTGTATATTAATCGTGTATTTATGTAATGAAATTAAAGAAGTAAGAAAGAGTCGATCAATTTGACATTTAAGGAGGACATTTGACAATATTCGAAACACAAAAAATATTAACATAGAAAATTTTGATGAATATATTACATGCATCATACGAAACGTTCTAAAGTTTCATTAACACTATAATGAGACATGACTATCATAATTCTATTTGTAAAATTTGAAACGAATCTAGAAGTGTATATAAAAGTTGCAAAATATTTGCTGTAAATATATATTTAGTTTAAAACGTACTATGCAACATAACGGTCTTCAGCATATAATTAGTGCTAAGAGCGATCTCAGTAAATATTTTTTAGTTTACTAGTATAATAAATAACTGACCGTTCAAATACTATGATTATATTCTTCTATGTATACGTACGTATATTTCCCATTTGTTTCAAATTTTATTAATATAATAAACGTGTTCCATTATACATAATGCTACTGAAATTTTAAAATGTTTTATATAAGACGCATAATACGTTTAGTAAAAGATTTCTGTAAGTGACCAAATACTTTAATAAGGCACTGCTTGTGAGTTTTAATGGTCCTAATGCAAAATACGTTTCTAATTTCTTTCAGTAAATAATACATGTACAAAGAATTCATTAAGTATACGTATATAGACTTCTATAACTGACTGCAAAATCGTTTTAAAAATGTCATTTATATGCGATTGGAGAATAGGATATTTAGTTTATTGGTATATTAACAAATGAAATTATCGTTCGAGTAGATACCAAAGTTGTGCTTCTACGCTAAAGGTAGAGTTATGGTGTGAGAATATTGTGACGACAATCCGAATCGTCCGTTGCAATGCAGCTTCGTTTAAAAGGTAAATAATAACATTGGTTCGACACATCGATCTAGAAATTGTATTCGTCGTCAGTCGATGCGAGGCGTTTCGCTTTTCTTCAAGGTCGCTCGCGATCTGGAACGATCGTAGTGACTCAGTCTCTTGGTATTACATCAAACAAACATGCCTATTACGACAAATTACGTTGAGGTCGTAACGCTGTCTGGAACATGCTTTTCCTACTGCGGAAATGACGATTTCCATTCGCGCTTAGGAATCGTGTGTGTGTGTGTGTGTATCAAACAAATTAGCAGATTAGGCGCGTTAATTAATTAATGGGTTAAAATGCGGTATAGAGGTATTTACGCATTTATTTACGTCAGATTTGCCCGAGCTGCTTATGAAAATAGTGTGACAATAATAGCAAGGTCGCCGCTGGCTATACGAGATGGCGCATCGCGTCAGCGACTCGCGTTTGACGAATTAATTGATTGAAATTGCCTGTTGGATTATAATAAAACGTATAACCAGAAAGCTTTTGTTTTCGTTTAAGTGATGGTTTCTATTAGACTCTTTTTTAGTTATTTATTATAATAGAAGGTGTAATTAAAGTAATAATCGAGTTATTTATAAGTACATTATAATCGTTTTCTAAATTTTTACTACTCATAGTATTTGTAAGGTCGATACTCAAAATGATTAAATCATTGAATACAGTTTGTAAATTAGAATGTATATAATTCTCATTATTATTATTAGTATTATTCTCATATAATGAAATTATTACTTTGAATGATCCATGAATGAAGCATTGAGTATATCAAGTTCGTGAGAGTGACAACATCGTCTGGGTATAGGTGATCTTTCGTTTCTTTCTTTACGCAAGGAAAACATTGCAAAATAATTTCTAGTTCTTGGAGACACTGTTTAATTATTAGAGAATCGCCAACTTAAACACCTTTATTCGCTCGTAAAATACGCTGCGAAATGTTTTATACATTATGCAAACGAGGCAACCAGTTTGAGGATGTTATATAGCACATACAAATGACTGTTTTTAATTTAATAACGCTGTCTTACATGTTACATTTAGATATATGTAATGTAATTCTAGTACTATATCCATCGTTTAACATCATTCATTACATATTTCTCCTTTAGAATCATGTTTTTATACAGTACCTATGACCGTATATTAGTTTTCCCACAAACACAATTTCTCTATTTTCCCAACTATCGCGACTAAGTAAATCCCCAAGTTAAGATAATCGGAAGATCCAATAAGAAGTAATTAATAAAAATCGCAACGACGAAACCATTCGATCGAAGAATTTTATCCTCGAACTATTTCGTAGAATGTAAAGTCATTTCGAACGATCGCGAAGCGCTTTTCCTCTCTACGCAGTTCGAATTTTTTCGCGATTCGAGTCACGCGAGTCGAGGAAAACGGAATTCAATAGTTCCATCGATAACAGAGGTAGAAATACAGAATAGCGGGATGAAGGACGAAGATAGAACACACTCATCTTTCTCCTCTCCTTCTATTTCTCTACCTCTCTTTCTCTATCTCTCTATCTCTCTTTCTCTACCTCTCTATCTCTCTTTCTCTATTTGGAGTGGCACGAGGCAAACGAATTATCCAACTCGTGCCGTCCATCGAAATCGGATTATCGTCGATTCCTCTGCACCCAAACCCTACCCGTTACACCCTGCCCTCACTGTGTGTATCGATTTTCCACGCTCTGTATACCAGCAACTTATTTCCCCTGAGCCGTAAACATTCGGCCCTAAGCATTCGTCGCGCGGATTAATCACGGTTTAATTGGAAAATCTCGCTCGGCAAATAAAGCTTTCGAGGTCCGGGCAAAAACATGTTAGTCAGACCTGGTCACCGGAACTCTCATCTCATCCCTGTCCCTATCTCTCCCCCCTCTCTCTCTCTCTCTCGTTTGTATCCACGAAAAAACAAAAGCTCGTCCGAATATTGTTATCGCCCTTTCGAGAAAAACTTTTCGTTAAAGGTTAAAAGTCAAGTTTGTGTCTTGTTGACTGTATATACGTAACATTGTACTCTAGTAAATTATTCATCAACTAAACGGTAAATACACCTATCGATCTTTGATAAAACTGGTTTAAAATTTTAGTATATTGTGCCTTTCTTAGTAATTCGTAAAAAAGATAATTTTTCTCGCAGGTTAAAAGCAGTTCGTTTCTGAAAACATCAATGATACTTGAATTTTGCACTTTCAATCTTATCGCTGCTGAAAGCATCGTTGTTAACGCGCACGATCTCCTCTTTTAAATTTTACGATAAAGTTTTTCTTTAAAAAGTTAAGTGTTTCTATGTATCGAAGGAAGAGCGAGATTAGAACATACAAGTTCTAGGACTACAACGAGGTCGAAAGAAATATCGATCGTTTGACATATTATTCTTAAGTACGTATAATTAGCGTAAACCATTTATCTAATGAGAATTTTGCGTGGATCATCACAATATTTCTAAAACTCTTACAGTACTTCACATCGTTATGTCGGCATGAATTTCTGCAGCTCTTAGCCTCGAGACGGTGAAAAATCGGCTAATAATTAACGAAGCCATCGAACGTCTCTCGTGCGCCAGCCGAAAATTAATATGCCGATATTGAAGGCTGAGAATTCGTACTGGCAATAAATTCCGGTAGCTATATTTCTTTACGACGGAAAAAGATGGGATTAAACGTCGCCATGATGAAAAAAGGAGATTGGTCAGGTGCGCACACGGAGCGTAGATGAGTTTAGTTGAGTATAAAATCAATCGTGCTTGTCCTCGGAATTAGTGTCATCTGCCAATTATTACGTGACGATTCGTCGTCTCTTCATTACCACAGTGTCGAAACAACGATTATTGAAAATTAATGCGTTTTGTTCTGATTAATCGCGATATGTACAATAGTATTACTTTGACAATTTTTTTAATGACTGATGGATTAAGTGTTCGAAGTAGAAGTTTATATAGGTGTATATAATATATTATTGTGTACATGTATAATTATATTGAAGATTTTGAGATTTGAATATGACAGGATTCTGAGAAAATGTAGAAGCGATTGAATTAGGACTTGAATTGTGGAATGTTAAGTTTCAGATTTAAAGATTCAGTATTTCAACCTTAGTCCCTTTTATTCCATTGATTCACGCGTTCTCATTCCCGTACCAATTAACAGAAATAAATTGCAACATTTATGAAGCACTTTCAGGGAAATTGCATTTTACGCTTTCGACCGATCTCCACTATAATGCGAATTCAATCTCGACGAGCTCTTTTTGCACTATAGAGGCCAAGCGTATATACATATATATTCATCGGGAAATTCGCGGAAAAACGAACGCGGAGAAAGCTGGAAACGTAGAACACAAATTCTACAGGCAGAGAAGGGAGAAAAACGAGACGAGTTCTCGCTGACGCTACAATTCATCCACCCTCGTGATCGAAATAAATTTTCTTGACACATTCGGCCTTTACTAGGCCATCAAGCAACGCGTGTAGACACGTTTTACCAGGGAATGAGAGAAAAGTCGAATTTTCATCGCTTCCACTTCTTTCGCATTCCCTTCTGAACGAAATAGGGTGAGAAACAGCGTGTCTATCGTCCCTTAAAAGGGTCTCGGACCTCCGCTTTGTTTTACAGACTTTGCTAGACGCGATAAACGCTATTGGCCTTGTAAATCAGCGTCTGCTTTTAGTCCAAGCTGAGAATCGACTACTATTTGCACGCTCCGGTGCAATTTCTCACGTTTTTTGCTCCATGTAAAAACCCCGGATCCCTGTAAGGAGGAAACTGATTTTCTATGTTGAATCCACAAGCGAAAGTCTGATAATTATTCCTGCATTCTTCCTTTTTTTGTTTCGAGGAACGTAATGAAAAAGTCTTAAGAAAATAATGTGATGGATAGAAGAAACGAGTAAAGTTATTTTCTGTTGTAATGTGTTTTTCTGTAAAGTTAGTTAGGTGTATATAGATATAATAGAATGTAATAGATCATTTGTATTTTGCGAATAATGTAGAAATTAGGCGCTGTTTCAAATTGTTCTTTTTAATTTCGCTTTGCTAAATTTAAACAAACGATACGACTTGAAAAGTATACTGTCATGTAATATAAAGTGTTCGTAGGCATTTATAATATAATGTACCTACTTATTGTATATTATAACTTGCCTATTTTGTTTTTTTTTCGATGCTATTTGTACATATGAAAAACGACATTATACAATATCAATGTATTTCTTTTATCCGTCATAGGCCGAAGGGGAACTCGGAAAGAAAATCTCATGAGAAAAATTTCGGAAGGCAAAAATTAATGGTTTGTAATTAACATGATTTATGTATGCAATACATCGTGACTAGAATAATAACGTAATATTAAATCTCTAGTTTATTCTAAACGAATAATTTATAGTCATTTATATGTCATGTCGTTTTCATTAACAATTTTCAAAGAAAACGACTAAAATAATCTCAAATTCTAAGATGAAAATAAAGAAAGGAAAAGAGATTTCTCTACAATTTATTCGATTCATTGGTATACTTTTCTTCAGCGCGTTAAAATTGGAAACTTGCGATTCTCTGTTTAATAAAATCAAACAAGAAGTAGTAAACGATTTTCCACGATGTTCCAGCAAGAAAAAAGAGAAATCTCGAGCTTTTCGAACCTTTAATCTGATCTACAAGCTTGGATTTGTTAATTCACGAAGAGTTCTGGCAATCACTCCCTTCCAGCCGCGATACGTCTTGCTTTGAACGTCGAAGGAGAACGAAGTTCGCGGAAGCACGATCGCTTTTCGCGCGTCACCAACCGATCCATCAACTTCAGGATCGCCTCCCGGGTTGGCCAAGAATAGCGCTGAAAGCCGAATGCGAGACGCGCCATTGTTGGTCGTTGTTTCATTCCGAACGCGTAACGCCGTTCTGCTAATAAATCGCCTTTCGGTTGGTCCATGAAGGCCTCGTTGGTTTCCGTTTTTATGAAAAAAACCGAAACGTGAATGGACTCTGAATAGGAAATTAGACGTAGGTAAACATCTCTGGAAATATGTTTCGAAGATCCTGCCAGTTTTGGGTAACTTTGCTCTTCCTTTTAGGCAAAACTAGCTGCATGAAAGGATTACGAATGACAAATTGCAAGTACTTACGTAAACATCTCTGGAGCCTGTTTGAAAAATTCTGTGATTGTTAGTAGTTTCTGAGAATTTTAGGAAGAATGGAATTTGTGGAAGTAAATACACGTAAAGATTTAGAAACTTTAGATTTTTAACCCCGGGAAAATATTTATAGTGTACAATGTTACTCTTTATTTCGATTGAGATGGGTAGCGCTTTGTTGTTTGTGAGATTTCTGGTAAATTTCTGGCGTGGAAACACCGAGATTATTCGATATTAGACCTGAAAATTCTTTTTCTAGAATGTAAAAATATAGATGAAAAGAAGTATAGATACACGTGTACGTAATTTCCAAGACACACGATGATAGAGATTGTATGTAGTTGTAGGATTTTAATTCTTAAGGTGATATAATAAGAGTAATGGTCTTTTTATAGGTAATGTAGGGAAAATGGTAAGAGGGAAAGTCATTATTCATCGGATCGTCAAGTATGATTATAAAGCTGACGGTGAAAGCAGTGACATTTAACAAGTGTTCTCTTTTTAGTGATCATCCGTGAACTCTGTTTGACATATCGTTTTTCTCAGCTTTGCTTCCTCACGACGAAAGGTTGCAGTCCTTAAATATTGCCCGTGGCTCGTTGTGAACTTTGTTCACAGTTGAAATTTCCTGATGTCATACAAGAGCAGAGATTTAATTTTTCCCACGGTAATCACCGTTTAACTCTTCATCGATGGGATAACAGTTCAAATTTTTTTACAAACGCCTGCTTATTTCATGGAAACTTCAACGTTTTCGCACGAAATCAACAAATATTATTCCTATGACGGGAATGACTGAACAAATTCAACGAAACGTCTGAAACAACACGTGATTTAAAAATAGAAAGTTATGTTTACACGTTGCTTTCTCATCGATTCTTCTAATAAGAAAACTTCATCGTTAAGTAAAATAAGAAAATTTCCGAATAATTATAAATAATCTCAAAAAAAGACATTTCCTAAGAAATTCCTTACAGTTTAAAACATAAAGCAGTCGAAAATTGCAAATTTTTATTTAACACGTCATTGACCTTTCTTAGTCACGCTATCTACACTAATACATTTTAAACATAGCTATAATACGATAAAAGTTACTTTGTTCCCAACATGAGTAAACATTTTGTTTTAGTAACAAGTACGATATGTATTATCTTAATTTGTACTCGTTAATTTGTATTCGTTTTAACGAGTGGCATTTCTACCTACTGTTAGAAACTCTTAGAAACTTTTCAGAATATACTTAAAAATATTTTGTTTAATGCAATACTCAAATTTGATAGAAAGAAGCACAATGATGGAAGAATTACAACTTCCATTATTAATACCTGAAATAATAAACCACGAGTATTCTATGTGAAAAACGAATGAAGGCAAAGCATTCGTTACAGCGTGTGCGATCAACAAACGAATCGAAGATTCCTCTGTTCTGTGCAGAAGCGTTGAAACACGCGTTGCAAGCTCGTTGCATTAGGATCAGCATGGTCGTGACGCAAGCGAGGTTTATTGATTCGCAGAATCCAATATAACGAAGCCAAACGCGGGGTAGAGAGGTATCTGCTGTGGTTTTATAGGCCGCTCGTATTGTTGGCAAAAATCGTCTGAGCTCGCTTTTAACGATCGATTTCGAGCGTACCTGAGATTCGACAGCTTCCACGGACTTCGTCGACCCATTTCTTCTCGAGCCTCCCACGGACACGAAATATTCCCTGCAAAAACGGAACCATAACTGTTCGTCGTTGCTTTACGTAATCGATTATGAAACGAAGAAAACTGCCTCTTAATGCGTTATGAAGTGCTTCGGTAGAACCAGAAGTACCACGGTGCCGCGTAACGCTTGGTCTGATCAGTGGCGGTAGTTTTCTACTTGAAACTTGGGACAGTTGATAATCAGTGAATAGGACGAGCTATGGGGGACTGTTAGTTGGATTTATTGATTTATCGTTGGCTGTTATATTGATTTTACTATGCGTAGAATTGTAACAAGGATAAATTGTATTATATATTGTTTAAAAAATTGATAATGGTTAGTTGTCGTTTCGGTATTGAGTTGAGAAAAGTAAAATTTTAAGGAACATAATGTTGATTAATATAGAATATATTGTAATAGTTGTGATCGTTAGTTGATTTATTATTTAGGATATTGGAAATGGGAAAAGGATTATATTGCTATTATTATAATTCTTTCTATGCAATCTAGAATATTGGCAGATAGTAACAGGGGTTATACGTTATTGATTACAATACATCAATTCTGTGGTCATACAACTGTATCTAATATTCCGAAAATATATAAGCTTTCCATTCAATCCAAATCTAATAAATTCCTTAATTGTACAAATAGTATAAAAAGACTACGTAATGAGACTTAAAGAAAAACCTAAATGAATTCTGAAGAGGAGATCCGTATGGAAAGAGTTTCAAAAAGTTTTCAAGAGAAATTTACTTCTTGTCTTTTCCCAGCGGGAGCAAAGAAGTACGAAAGGGCAAGCAGGGCAATTATTTGGAACGCGTTTTACTGCGCGATCGCGATGAGCAACGAGGCCTCGGGATGCGCCCGTGTTTACCGTAATAAATTTCCATGCGACGTTATTGCTTGTTCCGAGCTCGTTACCGAGTGTAACAGCTTTTATTTCACCTTGGCTCGAGAAGAGGGGTTGCTTTTTTTCGAGGGTGACAGGGATGAAGAGGAAGGTAGGGCCGGGACTCGTTAAGGGCTCTCGAGGAAAATGACAGGGTTGCCAAACGAATCTCGAGCCTGACCTGTAGTCAGAGCGTAATTTTAACCCTCAGCTAGGTGGTACGCGCGTATGTCGACCGACTGTGTGTGTTTGCTTTGGCAATTTCGCCCTGTTTTATCGCCGTAGCTCGTGCGATCAAAATTATGAGACTTCGCGACGTTTCGTGCTTAAAACAGTCTTGCATATATATATATATGTATATATATATATATGTACGTCGTGTATACATACATACAGTGGAACATTTTCGTTGTGGTTACGTGACAAGCGTCTTTATTTTCGATTTCATGCGACACGAAACGCTTTCCAGCGATATTGGTAAATATGCAGTCCGATTAAGTTTATAGCCGCCTATTTAGGAAGCTAGTCGCATTTCGAATTGGAACATTTATGGAGATTGATCGGTGTACTGAGCTTTTAGCTTTGTGGGTCAGGTAAGTCTCACCATATGCCACAACGATAAGATTGTAAGAATGTTCATGTTCGAATGTTTATTGACTAAGAATGGGATCAAGTACAGTGGCTACAAAAAGTATTTGCGTATACCCTTATTTTCCAACGAAGCCTCTTTTTGTCAGGTTCTATATTTCATGTTCATAATATCAAATTTGTTCGCTTATACGAAAGTACTACTAAATAATTCGAAATTTAATTATATAATCTTAGAGCTAGACGAAGTAAGATTTTAGATGTTTATAAGTACTTCGATAATTACACATATGAAACACTATCGCGAGTAGTATTCGTCAGATATATTTTTTTAAATACTTTAATCAGAGGCTTAAGATAGATTTCTGTTTACGGTATTGAATTGTAGCGAACATAGTGCATGTCGTATAGTATGATATATCTGTGGTATAGTTTCTAATCTTTCAAGGTTCCAGTACTACTTTTATGAGCTTCGATTTTTTCAAATGTCAAAGTTCTCATAAGTATATTTTTGAACTCTACAATCACTCATCTCGAAGTTCGAAACCAACACTTATAAACTAACTGTTTTATGAATACAAACAATAAAACGTAACATTCACACGAAATGGAAGCTTTTTATTGGAAACGATTTTAATTCGTCAGTAGATATTAACATAGTTTCCGCTCGTATTGTTAACTATAGCGGAACGTTTAATTATCTTTTGCTGGCCGAGTGAGGAATTAGAATTTTAGATGAAATTTAAATGAGTTTTTAACGAACGTGAGAATTTCTGATGTAATCGATCTTCGAATTTACAACATAATACGTTATCAGGTAACATCCTCTCTCTCTCTCGGCTTACATATTAACTTTATGTTTCACGAAGTTTATCCACGCAAATACATGATAAGATACCCGAAAAATAAGCTTACAGGGATGTCGAAAGAAAAAGATCCCGTTCCCAGTATTCGTTTTAAAAATAAAAATTTCATATACACATGTCATGCAAGTACCATTAAATCCTGAATCATCAACGTCGCCAGATATCGAGTGTAAACGCGAACGAAACGATGGCGGCGCCATCGAACTGCCAGCTATTGCCAGCTATAAACGTAAAAGTAAAAGTGGATAAACAAAGGAAATTTCTACGGTATGTTGAACGTGTATCGTGGAATGTAACGGACGAAAGTAGGGTGACCTACTAGCCCGTTTTCCATGCGATTTACACGACCCTCCAAGTTCAAAGTGGTTGAAGCAAGTCGTGCATAAGCATTATCGACTATAACCAGCCAGGTGCTTCGCGTCGAGTTTAAAACGAAGCCTTTCGCTGCCCTGACAGCCTCGTCACGGGCTTGGACAACTTACAAAGAAGATCGTTAAAAAAGTTTCGATAATTACGGATTTACGTTCCACATAAACGCGTTAAGATTTTCGTTGGCATGAATTTTTGCGGAGCACGTGTGTTATTTTAGGAATTCGTGTGCTGCCTTGAAGTATAATATTTTGTGAGTCTACCTAACAGAGTGAAAGCCGAAAAAAACTGTCTAGAATGTTAAAATTTCCTTTGGAACTGGTTGGAAATTATTTGAAAATTTCATATAATAATTTCTAGAGTAGATATTTGTTTTGGTGTTAAAGATCCAGATTTTTGTTAATAAATGTACAAGTCATCCTTTTTTCATATACTCGTTCAAATGTTGTTTAAATTGGGATTTTAGGTTTCAAAATTAAATATCGTAAGACGTGTGCCATTTGTCTGGGAAATATCTGGTGATGTAAATATCTCGAAAATAAAAATGTTTGAAACAAATATTGTAGGATGTCCAGGGGGACATATCGTACCGATATTTAATTTATCAAACAATGACTTTGGAAAGCCCTATAAATGTCACGTTTATATTTTTAGATAGAAACTATATCTTCTTTTCCTGTGTTCTTGCAATCGACACTGCAACATTTTAAACGCTTTACTTTAACGCTTTACTTGTATCTTTCGTATAAACTATCGAAATATTAATTCCTAAGAAGGGTAAAAAGTCATATTATTTTATGGTAAATACGTAGAAAAGAAGCGACTAACTGTTTTAAGGATAGTATTTAGTATATACACAATGTGTATACACACAATCAGCTCTTTTTAGAACCATTATGATGCACAAAGTTTGTCAAAGCAATTTTCTCGTGATGTACACTGGATGACGCCAATGCCGGATCATATCAAAGTTGAAATTTAATATCTCGATAGTGGTTTATGTGAAAGATATAGTTTTCATCTAAAAATGTAGCCTTCATACAGCTTTCCAATATAAAATAAATATTGGTATGACATTTGTTTGGAACATATTTCCGTATCGCTCATAATGCTCAAGATATTTGCGCGTTTTCAGATGAAGGAACACATATATAATATATTATTGTGCAAATCTTAAAAAATACACATTAGTAGGAAATATAACATTGTAAAATAAAGTTAAAGAATATATGGAACATTCTTTAGCCAAATGTATTTTTAGCAACGAAAAAAGGTAGTCGTCTTTTATATAGTAGACATTGTATAGGTACTCTCTCTCACAGTTGACATTTTGGGAAAGTGTTTTGTCAGTTCGCCAAGATAGTAGTCAGATCTGGCAGTTGGTGATATAAAAATCCACTGTATCACATATCTCTATATTCTATCTACAAATTCCACTAATATTAGTCACAAAAATCTTCCAAAAATTGCTCATCTACTTTGAACAAATATCTCCAGATTAAAAATTCCGCAAGAATAAAATACACACAGTTTTATCGAATTTTCATCGGCTATTTCATAAAATTTCGCAATTCGTTCGAATATCTCGTCAGTTCGATCAGCTTTCGTCATACATAGTCCCCCTTCCCTTCCTTTTCTCCAATTGGTTTACCAAAAAACTTTATCAAGAACAGCCGAATCTTATCGTTCGTATCTTTTTACTGAGGACACGCGTCACGATAGCAACTTGCGAACTGAATGAGCGTCGTTCGTTTCGCGGAGCAGAAGAGAGTTACTGCCGAGGATGAAATTAAAACGGTCGTAAAAAGGGAAGCGGACGGATATTAAACGCGAAGAGTATTATCACCGGGTCTCGGGAAACACGGCGAATTGCGCAGTTGGTAAATTTATTGATGGAATTTCGTGGATTCGCATTATCATTGCAGCGCTACGTAATCCTCCGCGAACCGTCCGTCTGATTCGCTCGTAGATAATAGGAGGCGACATTAAAGTTAAACGACGTAAAAGTTAATAGGTCTGTTTCATCGGTTTGCTAGAATAGTGACACATTTGAGAAATCGTTGCTACCGACGTGTCCACAAAAATTACTTCTAAAATTGCCATTTTGTGTGATAGCATGTCAAGGTTATACCAACCTTTTTTATTGCTGAAAGAAAAATTTACAATTTTGATATATGTCTGTAAAAACTAATTCTAAATGTGAGCCATTTAATGGGATCAAGACCATGGTCATTTAATGATATTATACTAAGAGGAATATTTGAGAAATTTGAAGAAACCTAAGTATGGAAATCTACAGCTTTCGAATTCCTTTTCTTTTTCCGACTATATGTCTTTCACAATTTTATTATGATTCATTCAGTAATGATTCAGAGTACCTTCATACCTCTTCAAAAATCCATTTGTTGAAATCCCTCCAAATAACTGTTTGCTATAAACGATATTTTATCGACTTTCTATCGAGTCTGAGCGAAAGTCTGAAAATCTAAAAGCTGTTAGCTCAATTGTAAAACAAACAAAATTTGTTCTTATTAAATAGTTGAATAGTTTATAATTTTCAATTCCGCATTTTCAGCTTCAATTTAATTTTCTACTTCATGAAAGAAACGTACTTTTGCACCTGTATCACCACTCCAGGAAACCGACGCGACGAGATCCGTTGTTTTCCGTAAGCGTCGTTTTATGGTCGCGATCGAAGGAACGAGTGTCGTAAAGGAACCGTAATGAAACGCGAACAATGTGCCGAGATTACGTCTAGGATAAGTGGAATGTATGCGATGCACTTTGAGAGTCGTGGCTTGGAGATTCAGTGATTTCTTAGCTTCTTTGACGTCGTTTTCTCTAGTACTTTGGAGTTTTACAAATTTGATGCGTATCAGTTAGAGTTTTTCTCGTTTCAACGTATTCTTAGTACTTTGAATCTCGTACTTTCGGGTTATGCAAAACTCGCGTCTTAATCGAGTCTATACGAAAAGGTTTCTTAAGTCTGCTACTCGAATATTTTATAATGAAGTCTTTGATGATGAATAAAAATTCTTATTTTCTAGTAAAGAAAATTTCGACGAGCAGTAGCTGTCCATAGTTATCGAGTTTTGCGTTTAAGTTAAATTAATCTTGTAGAATTATCAAAAAGATTATGACAATCTTATGTGATAATAATTAACAACAGTTTGATAATTTTTTCAAGTATAATATACATATGTATATACACATATACATATGTGTATATATATATATATATATATATCTTGTTGATAATATTTTCGAAACGTGTAAAATTAGATTTCTGTTCTTACTACGTTGCTTATCTGTACTATTCGACGAAATATCGTCGATTAATTTTATTGGAATGCATCGTGTATTAGCGATAATCAACTTTTATTTTCTTCTGAACACAATGGATAAAAATACCTATATTTTATTCCATCTACCTCGTGCTTGTAGATAAACGAGAATATAATACAATTGCTCGATTTATTAACGCTGATAACGTCCGTAATATTTTTCCTTTCTTTTCTGGTTTACGTTCGTGCGATAACTGACGTATCGATTTTCTTGTTATCTTTATTCGAATCAATGCTACAATTAACAACGACTCGATGTTTATTACATAATTGACGCTTTTGTTACGATTCACATTAATAAAATTAAGGTCTACTCCGACAAATTACATTGTCTGTTCGCGTAACGTATTCGGTGTAATCTCATTACGATTAAATAATTGTAAATATTCAGTTTCATATATTCATTGAATTTAAATTCAACGTGTTATATTTGTGGTCCACTTAAAGGACCATTAATTAGTTGCGATGTAGCAACGGAGAGGCCGAAATTCTGAGTAATGTTCAAACCTTTAAATTCCCAATATATCGAATAACCAAAAGTCTTTCTGTGACTCTTCCAAAATTTAATATTAGCTAACCGAAGAACGTCTTTCTGAAGTTTTTCATATTTGAGTCTTTTTCGTTCAATTAAGAAGCTTTCAATATGAAACAATCTTCATCAAGCTTCAAATCATTCAACTTTGCTAGATCTACAAATTTTTTACAAGCTAGTCGTAAATCGAATCCCATCGGAATATTTTCCTTAGTACAAAAAATACTTTTATGTTTGAAAGAAAACGAACCTTCGCTTTCTTTACTCTTTTTCCTCTCATAAAATGCAAACGAGTCTGTTGCCTAGAAAATGAAGAAAATTTACGAGAATTTTCCCTCTTCTACGAAGTTAGACAAATTTTCAAAAATTTATTTTCCTTCAAAATTAAGGATACTTTGTATCAGCCACGAGACAAAATCGAGTCAAGAATGACTCGATGCTCATGGAACACGATCCGTATCAAATAATCTTTCGAAATCCAGCCGAAAATGAAAAAGTACTCAATTACCAAATATCAGTGGTGTTTCCACGCGAGAACGTAATCCACAATCTGGTTGGGCTCATGGAAACGATTCGGTCGAGCGTACGCTTATCAGAAGTACTTTGCGCGCGTGCACGCATCGGTTATCGCGATGTAACGGCTCCATCGCGATGAACGTGGTCGCGCGATATTACGTAGCTCGAGATCCGCCGTGTCGGAGAAGGACGAACTCATACTGATATCATAATGAGGAAGAGGGGCGGCGAAACGTTATCATGGAGACGGTATCGCGCATCCACGATCCCAATTTCGTGATAACATCGATCGTGAATCGCAACCCTTAACCCGCGGGGGTTATCTCCCTCGGTTGAGCATGCCGTGTTCCTTCTCTTGCGATTTCGTCGAAAGTTCACATGCCATGATCGAACGACTCCCTTCTTCCTCGAGTACTCTTTGCCTGTTTTTTTTCTCTTTATTATCGTTCTTCTCTCTCTTTTCTCTTTGGAGATGAATTTCGAATAGCGTTTCGTTGTGATATATAGAGTAATTTATGGTGATATTAGGACGATACTGTACTATGGGATTATGTAATGGTTCGTAACAGAGTTTACGAACGTGAATAGATTATATGTATACAGAGGAATTAAAATATTAATTTTTGTTTCATTCTTCTTAGTGCCGTGAGTGAAGGGAGAATGTTACTCGTTTATGAGTAACATTTTATTTACTCCATTTTCAGCGTGCGAACGAAGCACTGTACAGCGAGATAATTAATTTTTTTTGGCCAGCTTGTCTCTCCTTTTACGGCGTTGCGACGCGTTCAACACCACGGAGGCGGATTAAAATTTTAGAAGCAATCACGGATCACCGTGAGAAAAAGTTTTAGTATCCTGGAGAGTATTGCAATTTCTATAGTATAAACCTCGAAGTCATAAAACCTGATGTTGGATGAGAGATGTTAAATTTGCTCGTTAGGTATACTTTACCACAAGTAACTTCGAAGATATTCTCATATAAGGATAGCATCTGCTTTCTAGTATGAATTATTATAGTCAGTGATTTATAATGCATGATAAAATGATTGACGAAATTTATAAAATTTAATTTTATTATACGACAATTGAATATTATTTTTAACTTTGTTAATTGATACTTAGATATACATTAACTACGTTAAAATTTTATTAAAACAGTAGTAAAGCAACGTCACGTAACGTCTAATATGTTTCTGTTAAAACGCGACGCGTTCATATTTTATTAAAGAGAATTAAGTTCGTCAGATGTGTTTAATTCATACACATCTAGGAATTAATTGAAACAAGGGAACAAAAATGTGGAGCGAGGGAGCGGAATAATTGTTGTTCCTGTTAGCGTCGTTATCGACAAAACTCACGCCATCGTGGAAATTGACATCTGTCGCAACTTGTCTCCTCTCTGCTCGTTGGGCGTTATCACGCAGACTGCCAGTAATATTTAAAACTGCACGATTTCCATCGAGCTTCATACAGATTAACTTTGAACCTCGCTACGGAACCCCTGAATTTTTATTTATATTCTGTAGATTGCTATTTGGAGAGAATATAATTTTTAAATATGAAAATGTAGGGAAAAAATTGATTCCCGAAGCTCCAATCATTTGAATAAAAATTTCTTTATTCCTTTCTCTTTTCAGTAATTCTATCCTTTATATTTATTTCCTTTTCTAATCTCTTTCTTTCGAATAATTTTTATCTTCATAAAACTTCAATAGCTTTTTTGTTCCGCAAAATCTCGTTAAAACTACGTCAAAAGTTTGATATAACAGAAATATTTCAAAACCTTAGCGACTACAAATCTTTCTGTTGTTTCGTAAGCACTGTGCAATTTTTCAAGCTAATCTCCTGTCACTACACGTTGCTACGCAACGTATAGTAAATTTCGAATCTTACTCACGAACCTTATCTTCTCTAAAATTCACGAAATACGCGTGTAAACAATTTTTCCCGACTGTCTTGCACGAAACTATTACACTTAGGTCACGCTGATAGTTCCGCTTTAGAACATCTGAGATCATTGAGTAACTGCAGCAACTGTTTTTCGCTAACATCTAAAGTACAAATACGTGTGCCAAATTGTATTCTGCAGACACGCGTTGTGCAATTGATAATTTATTGCGAATAATTACACGTGGATGACGTGCGTATTGCATCAGTGCATTTGCATACGAAAAGGCGTATGTAGGTGCATCAATTATGTAGGAAATACCGTCCCTAGTGGAATAAAGTTCAGTTTCAATAGCAATTCTATGAAAAGTCTGAAGTCAAGATTCATTATACTTTAACTCAAATTACGCTTAACTCTGTGTAACACAAAGTACATACCATACCAAAACCAAATCAGAGTAAAAATTACAGATTACTTTTGATGCGTTCCTTTCTCGATCCACGCGCAATCTTGTTTTTCTATTCTTAATATATTGTTCAAGTTTGACAAAAATACGATAGATTAATTATCGATAGTCATAATTTCTCATTTCAATATCGCACTGGTATTATATTTTGAACAATTAGAAGTTCTTACTTGAAATTCTTCTTGAAATTAAAGTGAAATTGGAACGTAAAAATTCGCGGATTGCAAAAATTACAAACAAAAATTCTCATTATCGATATAACAAAAGAAGAACCAATAATTACTATAACATGAATGAACCATCCTGTAGACGATACAATGGCACAATGATAAGCCTACAGAAACAAAGCTCTAAAAATATAGAGACACAGGTAGCTTCCAATTCACAAGGAGTTGTAAAAGTCCAAAGGAACGATAGTCCACCCTATCGACTCCCTCGAGCTCTAATTTAGGCCTCGTTCTCATCTCTGTCCCATCTATCGATTCCCGACCCGCTGACCTAGATCATGGGACTCGATATCAACGTCGAGCACATAAAACGTCAGCTTGGATGAACTCTATCGAACTCGGGCCAACGTATGTCGTCGACGGGCCAACGCGAAGACCTCTCGTGTCTCAGGCATTCCGCGTTCTCGTCCGGCAAACAAAGCAGAACAAACACGCCAAGCCAAGGATCTTCGATCGATAGACGATCGTTGAACCTTCGACTATAAGCGAACACGCTTCCGTTGGTCGAAGGTCTTGAATCTCTCATGAAACAATCCTCTTGTTTTTCTCTTCAGACATTCCAAAGCCACGTGTATGTAAAATCTATGTAATTGTATGTGGATACATGTAAAGGTATCGATTTGATACTTATTAAGATAATGATGGTAGTAAACACAATTAGAATTGAAGATCATAGAACGAGAGAACGTAATAACAATGCTGATGAATTTAAAAATTCGATAATCAGTTTCACGTTAAATGTTCTTTTGTTTGATCGTGGGATTAAATACGAATTTTCCCGTCGAATTGAGTATTTCAAAAATACCGATTGTTGTAATATTAAGTATATCCTTGATTGTTTATGGAATTTTATAGATTTATCGTCTATTTATATCTTTGAATCTAACAAGTTGTATTTTTTCCTACTATCTTATCGAGTAATAGAAAATTACCTTGTAATCCAAATTTCCCATTGTCATTGTACGAGAATTCATATTTCAGTTTCGATAATCCTGTTTGCGAACAATCATTATAACCGCTGAAATATATATACAGGGTGGTTCGTAACTGGTGGTACAAGCGGAGAGGGGGTGATTCTACGCGAAAAAAGAAGTCGAAAATATAGAATAAAAATTTTTCGTTTGAGGCTTTGTTTTCGAGAAAATCGGCTTTGAATTTTCGCTCGGTACGCGTGCACTTTATCACGTCTCGTTATAACGGATCTCACTGTAGATCACTGTTTCGATGGAGAAATTAAAAAAAGAAAAAAAAATTTTCATTCTATATTTTCGACTTCTTTTTTCGCGTAGAATCACCCCCTTTCCGCTTGTACCACCAGTTACCAACCACCCTGTATATTTTTTTTGTTACTGGTGATTAATATCGGTGATAGAAATTATCTTATGTTACTACCGATAGCTGTTATCTATGAAGAAACATTTCATTAATTATCAATAACAGTTATCGATGACGAAACATTTTCTTGGTTACTTTCCTTCGTCATAAATTTTAATTAACAATGTTCGTTACCTATGAAATGGAAATACTTGCACTCTTTATTAGTCTTTTTTTAAGGCAGCTTAGTAAAAAACTTAAATATGAACCATAGGCTGTCAGTGAACACTTTCACAAGTCGAAGATCCTGGAACGCTCGTGAAATGATCCTGTTTCTCATCTCTCTCGTCAGAAATTCTCAAGCATCGTGTGTGTAACGTCGCGATAACCGATCGTATCGATCATTCAACGTCGAACACGAAGCGTAACCCTCGAACGAAGCAACCGCGGTTCAACGTGGCTGCATGCCACGTAATTATTTTCCACGTTGGACACGCTGATATATGCTCGAGCGTAATTCCTGCCAGGATTTTTGCGAACGCTGCAAAGGTCGGCTTACGAGCGTGCTCGAGTCTCTTGAAACCGCGGCCACGCAGCATCTGACGATCGTTAATTAACGAAGCGAGCAGCGATTTTGCGATCGGTTTTTACAGAAGAGACTACGGTGTCGAGCGAGTTTCGTTGGCAAAGTGTTGCACGTTATCGCGCCGTGCTTGATAAAAATTCGTCGCTCAACGATAACAAGGAAAGACGTTTTCCAACGTGACATTCCGCGTTACTTGGAAACATTATCCAACCTCGATAAGTGCCCCCTTTTTTTTTCTTTTTTCTTTTCGAACGCTGCGTTATGAGAAAACGATCGTTATCGCGCAATTTCTTTCACGTTCTATGTTGCCTTATTTCTTGGTTTTGGGAAAAACGTGCTGATGCAGTGGATGTTTGAAATCGGGGCATTCTTGAGAACGATTTTAATTATATATTAAAAGTTCTTTATAATATTGACAAATGGAGATGAAGATTTACATTATAACGCTATGATAGCTTTTTAATCTTTTTTAAGATCAATCAGCAATTCTTTTGCGCGTAAATATGGCTGATGCGAGGGACAGTGCTATCGGAAACTTCCTATTGGAATTTCTTATAGTTTTGCTTGTTATAAAGTTTAGGAGAGGTATAACAGTTTTCACTCGTTTTACAATTCAGTTTTTTAAATGTGATTGATATTGGAGGATGTTATCGATTTATTTTTCGCGGAGTCGTTCGAGGGTGCGTTGCATCGACTGTGGTCGCCTAAAAGCCTGAGCAGTGGCCAAGCAAGTCGATTGCCAAGTAAATCGCGCCGCAATTACGAGGGAATAAAGAGCCTGAGCTTACAGAAAGTCTGGCCAAAATTCGTGCAATCGATAGCACGACGATTACTTAGCTCTATATTAGGTAAACATTCTCGAATTCTCTAAACATAGTCGACCTCGACCGGAATAGATCTCGGTCTTGCTGTCTGTTAATTAATCTCACGGCATAAAATCCTTCTCGTCGTGACATCGCGCGTTTCTGATATCTCGGAATGCATGTCATGGAAAATTCGATTCTGAATGGAAGTACAAGAGATCATTCTTTCTTTTTCAATTCGTTTCTCTAATTTCATTGAATTATTCAGAAGTTAGAAATCTCGATATCTGACATCATGGAGTGTTGATATCTTTGAGATGTAAATAGCGCCGTTTGAAAATGACATTTTCCCAATATTATACCAATATATTCGATCCTCATTAAAAATGTCCAAAATATTTCATCTGAAAATAGACATTAACGAAGAAACGGGGCAATAACTCGAAACGTATTTTTAGCAAATGTTTATTATTCCAGACTGTACTATCAACGCGGTGGTTTGAAAATAAAATAGAATGACTAGCGAGAAATTGTATATTAGTCATCGTATACAGAATATTTAGCCAACTAGATATTTCTATGACTTTTATAAATTCTAAAACAAATTTTTTATTCTGCAATGAATAGTTTCGTATTCTTCCCAACTGCTTGAAGAAATGTTTTTCAAACGTCTCTCTTATTAATCCAATAACGATATCTAGTCGAATATCAGTTTAACAAGCAGCATAATTAAATAATTCAAATTCCATCAAAAGTCGGATGAAACGTTTGAATTCTTGGTGCAGCATGGATTTTCCAATTTATTCGAAAAATGTAGGTCATCCACGAAGCTCCCTCGCAATTTAAAGTGCGCATTCGCCAGCAGGAACAGGGAAAAAGCAATTTATTGCACTGGTTAATTGGCGTGCCAAAGAGACGTTATTACGACTAAGATCCCGCCTGATAAATTTTACAGCGTGTCGCGTCATGAAAATGCTTTATTGCCGTGGCTAATCGACGTATACATAGAGATGCACCACGTACCTCGTCTCCAGCAAGAATTCTCTGTGTTTTATAGCGTACATCACGTCTCTCTCTTTCTCTCTTTTTCTCAATGTTTGCACATTCAAGGGTTCGGTTCACTTCCGTGTTGACCGACGACACGAGGATGCGACATGCAAGAAACTTCTTGCTTAAACTTCTACGTGCACAACTTCTATCTTATTAGCATCGTTACATTTCTTTGGACATTGCGAAATCGAGAGAAGATTTCTTTAAACTTACAACTGGCTACATCTAAATGCATAGATCGATAAGATCGACCGTAACAATATAGGAAATTGGTTATATTGGTTTTAAGACATCTTTTGATAAAATTACGTAATAGACCAATTTATAAATAATTCCAAACATAGGAGATCTTAAATATTCTTATGAATTTTATTTTCTCAAAGGTGATCAATTCCTAAATATCTTTTAACTTCATCCGACCTTACTGACCTTAAGACGAATTTTGGTAAAATTACATTATCGGTCAAGTTATAAATCGTTTCGAAGATGCAAGGTCGTAAAGGTCTTGAAAATTCATTTCCTCGAAGTTAATCGATTCCCAAGAAATATTGTATCCAACATTTACTCCCATAATTTAATTCAATTTTCCATTGGACAGAATATTTTGTTCCTGATTTTGATTTCATTATTTAGAAGCTAGGTTATCGTGTTACAGAAGTTACAAGATTCTACTCTAGTTTATTAGCGCATGAGATTTTAAATACCACGTCGAAGTGATTAATGTTTATGCGATGTCTGGCTCCTCGGGTGTTAATTACTCGGTTATTGCAGTTCTATGTCGCTTCGACACGGTGACCCTTGGTTGGTATTAGCTGGTACTCGAACGATGACTAAGAGATCGGCATGCTCGTTCGTCATTATTAATTGCTACATCGAATTCGTGTTACTGGCTCGTATTTGTCAGCTACGTGCACCTATTATATATAGCACGACCGCGAGCATTCTATTTTCACGGGCCGATAAATAATTGCATTTGGATGCGTAACAGCCGCTGTGTCTTGCCAAGTGCCGTGGCAGGAGCTATCGATGACGATAACGTTATCGATGAACGCCGATAAATCTACTGAGTTCTTGTTCATTTAACGATAGATATATTAAATTCGAGGTAACAGGATGTAGGACGTAAATTCTTCCAATATATTTCTATTAAATTAATTTCTCCAATATCAAAATACCGTTGGATCGCAAAAAGCAATTTATGATTTAAATTCGTTTTAAGAACGAACATTTATAATATAAATTTCCTTTTCAAAAAATGTTCAATTGCGCTGATATATTTCTGATTAAATTAGATATCGAAATAACATTGAATCACGAAAGATACTTTGTAATATAAATTTATTAGAAGATTATATTAAAGAGCGAAAATTCATATATGTTTCAAATATGTTTTTATGCAGACAACAACGGTCAATTGGAATTGTATCAGCAGATGGGCTCGTTGTTCGACCATTTCCCTCTGCTTTCACAGAGTAAATCCCCGGTAGCTCGTTGTCGCCGTTTCCATTCCGGATCCGGAGCTTTCGAAAGCTTCCCTCGCGGTGGGCATTAATCCTGTCTCTACCGCCAAACTTTACCCTCGTTCTTTTGTTTCACCGATCCTGTTACAAAAGGGAAAGGAAGCTTAAGGCCGAAAGCGCGATCAGAAGCCATAGAAAAACGACAATTCTGTTATTTCCACGGTTTCCGCGCAGTCGGCCCGCGATTTTCACGACTTCCGTCCTGACATTTTCCACGAAAGTTCCGTATGTTCCGATTTAAAATTGTTCGCTCGGGATCGCCTCGAGTATCCCACTTGAATATGCGTGCAAACTTTCGTTCGAAAATTACACATAGAAAAGTTGAAATACCTATTTATTTTGTTCACTTACTTGTTACTCTGTTACATTTTTAACCTTATTTTTGGATTATACTTGCGAAACATTTTAATTGATGCTGATATTTAAGAGAATTTCATTCTTCCATTTATACGGGTAGTAAAATTACGGAGAACTATTTGATACGATTTTACCTGAATGAATGTAACTGGATGTAAAATGAACTTAATAAAATTAATGTGAATTTTAATTTAAAATAGGAGACTGGAATAAAAAGCTTGCAACCAAGGAAAGAAAGATATTCTTAATTAAAATTAAGAAAATAATCAGCATAATCGCAATGCATTGGGCAAGGACAAACATAACTTACTAATTAAAAAATGACGTTTCCGATAAAATATGAATACATTTTATTTTCTAGAATGAACAGAACACTCCGACCAAATATAATTTTGCCAACACTTCGAGTCTAATTCAAACTGAAACAGCTCAGTCGCCCAAAGAATATCTTCTATCACCAAACACATTAACAATACACTTCACTTGCAAAAAGTCAGAAAAGTTCGCATCTGTAATCCTAAAAATTTTCATTAAACGACACGATACAGAAGCTTTACTCGTAACCTAGTACGATTATTCGCGATATAGTGACGGGTATCCGGGTTAGAGGAGCCGGCGTTAACACACAAGAATTAGAAGAGGCCGCGAGCAACGCGGTGGTGGCGATTGTTAGAGCTCCACTTGGCAATGGTGCCGGAGTTTTTGCTCCGAATATAAAATTAGGTCTGTTCGAGCCGCGGGCGCTGGGATCTCGAAGAGCAAGGGACGTAAATAGATCACCGTTAGAATGCGGCACGTCTTATTCACACTTACGTAAACAGGTCTTGTGAGCGCGTCGCGTTTTAGGTGAGCCTCGTCTCTTGTGTGGTTACGCTAGGAAAAGGTTGCGCGACTCGAGCCGTTCCTTCTTAGAATCGAACGTTCGATTTGGTCGCGGATGCCTCGAAGAGGGAATTCGTGAGGGGGTGAATTGAGATTGACGAGTCACCTTTCATTTCTATTATCGTATCAAAGGCGCTTATTAATAGGCGGGTCGTTCATGAAATGTTTGTTTATAGTGACATATACATATAATACAACTTATATGTACATGTCGATTCGTAGTATTCTAAAAACGATTTTAAAAATGCGTCTTGAAAGAAATAATTTTTGCAACAGGTATTTTTATTAAAATTATATCGTTCGTATAAATCAAGCACGCGTGTTACGAAACTACCATGCGCTAATTTTCTTACAATAGCAAATTCAAAGCTACGTCGAACGGCCAAAGTCCAAATCCGAATGCAAACTAATGTACCAACCTTTACAACAAATATCTTTATTAAAGCTACACTGTTTGTATAAATGAAGCACGCGTCTTACAAAATTACTTCGTATGAAATATTTTAAACGATAATAAAATTTGAAGTTACAACCAAGAGTTAAAATCTGAAGCAATTTACCCGAAATTAGAATCCTCGAAATCAAACCGTCAAAAATTATCCAGTCGCATGGTACAGCAACTGGTGAACTTAAACAGGAAACAGTCTGTTCGAGGCGCATCAACGCAGCCTGCAAAAATTCGTCGTACGATCAGACAGTTTTTATGACAGGAAACTGCCGGTATGTGCCATCCGTCGACGAGAGGATAGCAGACGGATGGCGGAAGCTTTTAAGGAACGAGACCCGCGCCGCGCCTCGCCAATAGGAAATTTTAATACGTTCGGTATATCGCGAAGGAACATGGAACAGGTCAAAAGCTGGCTACGGTGTTCGCTTCGACTATCGTCGATGCAGGGCTGCGTTCGTTGCACGGGAAGAAGCTATCGATCGGTCCGTGTCTTGGAAACGTTTTATTTTTCGCTCCCGTTCTCGTTCGCGTTCGACTCGTGTGCCATTCCCTGTGCTGGCTGGCTGGAGAGTCCGGGATTAATTCCCCGACTATTACTTGTTTCTTATTCCATTTTTATCTAGAGTTAAAACTCCGTAGTCGACGGTTTATTTCTCTGGAGTATCGTGCCGCGGAGGGACTCGCATATTTCCTATGGTTTAGCGAGCGAAAGTAGCGATAATATTTAGCAACGATTTTTTTAACTACTTCTCTACCACGCTAAGAATAAATTTTTGAACAGAAATTGGCAAAATCAGACTCTAGAAGAATGACACAGTTAGAAACGGTGATGTTTTCTAGGAAATCGACTTGAAATATAGTAGAAAGTTTAAAATAGATAGTTATTATTCATTTGAACTTTCGTAATGGGCAGATTTTCTGTTTTTACGCTTTAGGTAATAGCCTCCGAGCTCTGACTACCTTTAATAAAATATCGTTTATATATATTTCTTAGCCTCGTGAGCGATGTTAAAATAGCTTTTGGTTTGTAACATTCGTCTCGTTAAACGCGTTAAATTTCTTAAGTAAAAAACTGACACTCCTAGGAAATATATAATTCATTTTTGGAATTAATTTTTCTACATATTTTTAAATTGGTAATTTCCCTTTTCTAACAACCTGACAATGTGTATAACCTTTCGATTACTGATTGATGATTACTCATATTCTTTAATATTGTTTTATATTATGGATGCAGCAAATAGGTAAAGGATATAATAATTAAAACGAAAATCGAAAATCTCGTATATCTGTGAGATTGTAGAAATCAGGAATTATCGTTATTATAAGTAACAATAAAAATGTTGAAGGCATACTGTGAGTCGAATTAATTTCCTTAGTTTGCTTAATTAAAATAATTTCGATTTCGTGACAGGTTAAGGTCCTCGTTATTTCTTTCCTCTGATCTGAACAGTTTTTTAGAGCCTCAGTCAATGAACTTTCGGCTGAAATATTTCTACGAAAGTAATCGGGGTTAGTGCAGCCTGGTGTCAGAGTTATTGCGTCCTGCTAGCCACAAATCTCGATTTACGAGCTCAGGATCTAGGTATCGGTGAGATATCCACCACATCCGAATCTGGCTGCCCTTTCCGTAGCTTTTCGTTTCCGTTTAATGATAACCTATATTTTTTCGATAACTCGTAACACCCTGTCTGGTGAGGGTGGCGAAGAAAAAATTTGTTTTCTAAAGAATAAATCGAGGATTTATAGTAGCGATAGTAAATACTGTTATATCTAAATTCTAGAATTACCTAAAAGTATAGGAGAATATTTCTTATCTTTAATAACAAAGTTACAGTTTTCTTCCTTATTTCTCCATTAATTCAACAAATTTGCATAAACATCCTGGGCTGCTTATCACGTAATATAGTCTAACTCTTCACCATTCCATCGAGCTTCCTTTCTCGCAAATTCCTTGAAACCTAACTAAGAATCCCTGATGCACAGGTCCGAAAGGTCGCCGATTTCGAGTCGTACATTCGGTACGCAGCGTGGCAGTTATCGATTTCCGAAGCGTAATAAAGCCGTTTCGAGAGCATACCGAGTGGCGTGCGCGAAGAATCTATCTCGAAGGCGTTCTAAAACTTGCGACTAACCCTCGAGCGTCCCACGTGGAACAGGATCGTCGCTTTTTTCGTCCGCAAATCACTTTTTCGCCTCTATTCTCGGTCTATCTAGCAGAAGTTTGTCCCGGGAAAGTTCCGTGAGCCTTCAGCGAAGAGAAAAGCCCTTTCTCGTTTTCTCGATCGACCCTGGTGGTCGTTGGAGTGCCGCGGGCGCGGCTTCCGATCGATCATCCCGCCCACATCCTTTTCCTTCCGCTTTTCGCGATGGAAATCGCGGCCAATCCAAAAAGGACTCCCTCCTTTGATTGGATACACCGATCAAAGCAGCCAGTTTTCGTGGAAAACCCGCGGAAAACTGTCGGCCCCGCACCAACAACCCTTTGACCGGCTTTCATCGTCCAGGCCAAGCCTCGTTAGGGGCGGCCTTTTCTTTTATGCAGTCCGTGTCAGCTACTTGAGAGGAACTCTGCGGCTCCCTTTAACGTGGTAATTGAAATTACACTGGGCGCTTCTCCTTTTATTCTTTATTCTTCTCTTCTCTTTCTTTCTTTTTTTTTTTGCCCCTCCTTTTTTCGCTGTCTTCTTTCGATTGGTTTGTTTTTGGCGGTCGGTCGTCGCTGCTCGTTTAAAGCGACGAGGGCTCTGTTCTGTCTACCAGTGGTGAAGGTGAATTATGTTGCAGGTTTTAAGTAATTTGAAGGTGGATTTTAAAGCTTTTTTAGACACTGAAAATTAGTGCAATCCTGTTTTTTTTTTCTTTTTTAGTAGACCTGTGCAGAGGGTGTAGGTTTCCCGAAGATAGAAAAAATATAAAAATATAATGTTGTTTGAAAATGGAAGTCTCTTGAATAATTCTCTCGATAATCACTGAATCTTCAATAAAATCATATGACTTTAATGTTACTGCGAATTTTCTAATTCTCAAACGATGTTCCAAAACGGTTCATCCAAAATCTCTCTCTCTCTCTCTCTCTTTCTGTCTTAACCAACACGAGTAATTCAAATAACTTATCAACTTCTTCTTAATTTTCCTCCAATCAGACGAAATGAAAATGTTTCAACAGAATTCGATGAGAAAGGTGTGACTCGTTTACCGCGGAGATACGCATGCGTTCGAGATGATTGTCGAAACAACGGCAGTATCCGAAACCACGATACGGAAGAGCAAACACCGATAGGATTTCCGTGAACGCGCGGTTTCCGCACGGATGAACGAAGAATTTCTCTGTTCCCTGGCAAGGAGCTACCTTTGCTTTCGAGCTCGTCTCGAAAATCCTGCGAGACGCGCCGTTCCACCGCTAAGACGACGCGGTTCGACGCTTTCGTCGATCGTTCCGGCGTAGGATCGCGAGAAACGGTCGTGAACAAGATTTCACCTCGCGAACCGTGGAAAATCACGTTCACGGGAATTTCGTCGAGCTACAACTCGTTTACTGATTTCTTTCGGAATTCGGCATACAATTGTTTGAGATATAAACCGAAATCAGTTGCGACATATTCACGAAGAATATTCCCTTGTTTTCCATTTTGTACAATATTTCTCAGGAATATTCTACTCTTGTTTATATTTCATTTTTGTAAGATATTCACAAAGATTTTTCTACCTTTATATAAAGTTAAGTAGAATC
Organism: Bombus bifarius; assembly: GCF_011952205.1. Classification (NCBI taxonomy): domain Eukaryota; kingdom Metazoa; phylum Arthropoda; class Insecta; order Hymenoptera; family Apidae; genus Bombus; species Bombus bifarius. The sequence continues at coordinate 944,786 of NW_022884488.1, forward strand.
AGTAAAATGATCTTTCGGGAAATATTTCATACTTTTTAGCACAGTGGATATTTATTCTGCAAGAATTTATACCACAAATACCGTTTCTTTGTTGTAACTCTGTATTGTAATCTTTTTATCGATGCGTTGTATAGCAACTTGCTGTCATGCGATAATGAACAAGTGTTTTTCTGACGTACATGTCTACCAATAATTAATCTTCCAAGTATTCCAGAAGCATTTGAAGTATGAAGAAATTGAACTGGAAGAAGATTAAAACGTTAGACTGAATGTTCTTTCTTCCTATATGCCTTCAGGTATGGAAACATTCTGTTCCTTCTCTGCTCTCTTTCCACATAGATCAAACAGTTTAAAAACTTTTTACTGCAGCCTCGAGAAGATACTCATTAATTATTTCTAGCCGACCTCTTTTTCTCTAATCGGTTTCACAAAACAAATTCCAATAAATTCCTCTCTCAATTACTGGAACGTAAATGGAAAACATTTCGCAGAACTCTTTTTTTCCATATTTCCTTGAACGCTTCTCGAAAGAAAAATCCAACATCTCAGTTGAGTGATCGCGAAGCGATGTCAATCGGCGACTGGAAGCCTTTAATCAAGATTCCGTGAACGGACATTCTCTCAGACCGGTTGGTGACTAATTGCGAATTAACAAAGATGAAACGTTTTTGTCTCATCCATGATCAACACGGATCAATAAAAGTGTATCTATTGATATAAAGTGTAAAGGATAATGTTAGAAAGGCTGCGTTAAGGTGACAATTTAAAGAAATAAACTGGATTCCCATTAATATCAATAATGTATTTTTGTTTATATGTATACATATGTTCTTTTCTCGAATATATGTTCTTTGAATCTTTTTCTACTATCAAAAACTCGTTTTATATCGTATCCCATTGTAGTTTTAATAGTAGTTGTGTTATTTGTTTTTATTTGTAAATAAGTATTATTCACTTTGCACGCTTTAAGAGACTATTCTCGTAAACGAGAAACGATTATAAGAGTAAGCAAACAAAATAATCAGTTTATAATTTCTCATAGAAAGTTCCTACATTTGTAGCTTATAACAGTTAGCATTTTTTCAAATTTTAACGATTTTTCACTAAATTTTCATTTGATAAATCATATTTGGTAACAATTTTATTTCAAGTGCAGGATTTTTCTAAATCTCTCAACTTGATTAAACAAAATTTTAAACAACCATATATTAACAAATTTCATTTTAATTAACAATAAAATTTAAATCTATTTGAACAGTATTATAAATAATCATATAACGATCGATGTCTGAAAATTTACTCTTCATTTCACAATTCTAACTTGTTAACCGGCTCATCTCTCCAACTTCCATAATTAAAACTTAACGAGGATAGATTCATCTCGATTAGGTTAACAAAATTGAAATAACAGATAAAGAAGTAATAAATGTTTTTTACAGCTGTCAATATGATTTACCATAGAATTCGATTTATTGGAACAAAATCTTAGCCGATGCCCATCCTGCCAATTAAATTCGATATGAGTTCAGATAAATGAAATTTTACTGCGATTCATCTTGAATGAAGATAAAACGATGTATGAAAAAATGAAGGATCCTTAAATAAAGATATCATTACGTGCAAGAGATTGAAAGTGCAATAGCGACGAGTTAATTCGTCTAACTCATTTAATCGGTTAATACGCCTTCTTTTCCGATATTCTCCGTAATTTCGCGAATCCGCATAACGAGAAGCGATCTTTCCATCGCAGCAGACGAGGCCTGCCCTAAAATATTATCAATTAAGCCAGCGAGCATTATCATCCTTTGAAAGTGCCCCGCGAAACGAGGAACAGAGCGACCGCAATCGGGAGAACAGTGCAGAGACAGGACACTTGGGAAATCCCGGGGAGAATTGCTTCACCTTATCGTTCCTGGTTATTGCAGGAAGTAGTTGAGAAACGGCGCCGTTCGCTCGATAATTGTCAGATAACATTGAGCCGAAACAATTGATTTTCGTGGAACGGAAAGAAGAGAATATCAGGCACCGATCGAAGAATCTTGTAAGCTGCGCTTCGAACGCTAAAACTACCGAAGACTAAAGGGTACCATTTCTTTCAAAGTATTGGTTATCGTATCTTAGATATTAGATAATAGGTGTACCGCTAGATTTTTTTCAGAAAATTTATGAATCTGGCGTTTATTGCTAGAAGGTTTATATCTTTGAACCGAATAGGTTGTTGCTCTTTTTAATTGAGTTACATTGATACGCTCTCTTAGCCACTGAGAAGCCAACAGTTTAATGATATCAGCTAATTCGGGATACAAAGATTTTCCAATTATAATCCCCATCAGAGCACGAAACTAAAATCAAAAGGAAAACTAGTTCTCTAAATACTTTGCAAAACCAATCATGTAGAAGAAAACCAGCCCTCTAAATATTTCTTAATTCATCGATCATCTTCTTATAAATTCATTGCCGATTCCTTTCCAGCAACGCAAACTTGCCATAAATAACTCCATAGACCCGTTCATCTGTCGAATATCGGCACAATATTTATCCACGCCGACGAGAACATTTTCATTACCCTCGATTCATCGTTCCGCACCAAGAAACGCGCGCAAACCGGTGCGAATTTCGTCGATGAACAGAGAAAACAGACGACCGGCGAAAAGTTTAACGCACCACGTGTCGAAAGATCAATAGGTAGGGAAAGCAACTCTTTCACGATCGTTGGATCATCGTTTCTTTTCGATCGTTTAGAAAATCTAGGATCGTCCGTGAAATCGTGCAAGCGCGGACAGTACGAAATAACAGGCGAATCTTGGATCGTCTGGAGCCGAGTCCTGAAGATGACAACCGGCCGTATTTTCCAGGGATAATGGCCTTGCCTTTCTTCTTCGTCTTTCCTCTTTTATTCCCCTCTGCATTGCCCAAGGACCGATACTCTCTTTTTAGCTATTAAGTTTGCAGCCACCGATTCAAACGTTCGCTGCAGACGACCAAATTATCGAGCGACCATCGCGTCGTCGTTGCTTTTACTTCCGCGTCCGTCAACGAGACTCGATGATCTTTCAAGGACTCGACCTTTTACTCGTTTTTCCTACAAGCTTTTTTTCCAGCAGATTTTAGTCAGTTTTAGCGCTGATTGGTCGTTAAACGTGAAGGATGATGTTTTATGATTGCCAGTTTTTTTTGGGTTGAGTTTGTTGGTTGTTTTGTGGAATTGAATAATTCAGGTTATATGTAGAATTCGGAGTAAAAGAAATAGGTTCTTTGTCGGTTATCGTAATAATCGACTATTTCTTACATCTTTTTACGAAGATTAATGTCTTTCAATGATGAAAGGACTTGATTGTTGAAATTATAATTAAGCTTAAAACTAGAACTGAATATTGACTGTTTCAATCCATATGTGTTGGCTTTTAAAAAGCGTAGGTTCATTATTAATCGAATATGTCACAATATTATGACTATTTTATATTTACTTAAGAACATTAACATTCTTTTAATGAAAAAAGATGTTGATTACTAATACAGCGTTGGATATCTTAATTTCAGCCTCCATTTAATAAAACAGTTATTATTAAAATGTATTTATAATTCTGCTTCCCTGCCCAATTTTAAACAGTTTTTATGCGTTTACTTTTATCTTCCGGGATTAGATTAGTTTATTGTTTAAATCGGAAGGTCTGGGTTGATAGATTGTATACTTAAAGGCTATCCCTGTTTCTTTTAACTTTTTCACTACGTTAAATCGATCTTCCTTGATCTAAACCAGAAAGTCTCAGTTGAAGATAGCTATCCAGTCTCTGTGTGCTGTATGAGTAAATTCATCTTACTTAATCATTCAAATGAAGAAACGAATTATAAATGCACAAATTATAACGTATTTCCAATAAAAAGACACCTTAATCCAATATTCTGTCTCGAACAGAAAATCAACTTTCCCATACTATTATATCAATAACCGACAACAGCTTATTAAATAGCAACGTAATACGAAATACCTAATTTCGAACGATCACTGGATCCTAACAGGGATTTATGTATGCGAATATTAAACAATTCAAATGATACATGAAAGAGAAAATGTCCAATATTATCCATGACCAACGCCAAATTACTAAATTATAACTTATGAAATACATAATCCTAAACGATCTATCTATACCTCACTGAATTCTAGCAGAGATGCCTTTATGTATCTGGATATTAAAAAATGTTCATCATATATAGAATGCGATAGAAAATTCTCGATTAAATTCAGATTAAAACGACATAGCACGATAAGCATGAGATGACGATAAAAGAGAAGATTTCGAAAGCCCATAGACCGAAATTATATTCAGTCGCAATCTAATATCGTCTGTAAACTCCAACCAATCCCAAAGAAAGCGAGCTCCATTTTTCCACCAACTCCACGCGATCATTTTCCACCGCGCAAACACTATGTATAAAATCCAGGCTCTCGCGAAAAAAGGGAACGCGTTCCAGCTCGTCGATATTCAATCCGGCAAACGGAATCCCCATCGCATCGGTGGCACAGTAATTTCCGGAAGAGGCCGAAGTCGAACGGATTGACCCAGGTCGGGTCTGTTCCTTCGTTTCGAGGGCTTTTCTCCGCCCTCTGCCTCTCTCTGTATCTCACGAGAGGGCGTCCTCGCTGTCGGATTTAGGGCGCTATTTAAGTAGAGGCTTATAGGGCAGCTTCTGTTTCTCTTTCTCTCTCTCTCTCTCTCTCTCTTGCGTTCTCAGTGACTTTATTTCTCTTACTCTGTCTCTCTTTCGCCTCTTGTTATCTGGAGCAGCAGCGACCGTGTCTGCGGAGGCTGTGTCGTATTGATCTGTCGCTCGGTCGGTCGCTCGGCAGCGCGGAGAAAGAGAGGGAAAAGCGGAGAGTCTCGGTAATTTATCGCGAGCCAACGGCAGCGAGATGATTCGAGCGCGACGCCTCCGCGAACAGATCCGATCGAAGACGCGCAGTGACGCCTGCCTCTCTTTCTCTCTCTTTCTCCCTCCCTCTCTCTGTCTCTCATTCTCTCTCTTTCCCTCCCTTTTGGAACCGATAATTCGGTCACGCGCGATCGATCCGACTGAAAAGCTCGACTGACGATTAATTGGAGGCGCGAGATGAAACGCCGTTCCAAAGCTCCAGCTTTCTCTCTGTACATATATATGAATATCTATATTCTTCTCTGTTGGCCAGATTTTGCGTTTAGTATGTATTTTACAGTGGTTCGGATTCTCATGACTGAGATATTGTTCATGGATTTTTGATACGCAGGTTGGAACTTTTCTGTGAATTAAGTATGCCTTTGGCTGCAACTTTCTCTTTCATTATCTATCTATGTGATTTATTCGCTGATGGAAAACATGTTGTATTTAGCATTGTCATATCTCCGAGCGACGATGATGAGTAGAATTTAAATTATGGGTTCTGGTTACAGGAATAGGAAGTATTTAGCTTCAGCTCTAATTTTCCCTTTTTCTCTCATTGTATATCGAGCTATAGTTCTCTTCTGTTAGCAACAGTTTAGAATCTTGATGTTGTACTTTACAATGATGCGAATGTTCATGATGTAGCTTATGGATTCTAATTGTAAAAGTAGGCATTCTTTTACAAATTACAGCAAATGCAGTTTAATAGCGTGCGTTTTGTAGAGTAATTTATTCATAACATCCAGACGAAGAGGGAGAGATAATAAAAAATATCATTGATTTAAGATGTTACAATAACAAGATCGTTTCGTATATACATATGATATACATATTTTGTTCAATTATTTCGTTTGAGAGGTAACATTTTTTCCAGAAGCTATATATGTCCTCGATTTAAGGTATACGAAAAATTTCCAGTCACTTTAATATCCCTCACATTAAAACGGTACTAAAGTAGTTAAAATACACCTACACCATAATAAATACTAAATACAACCAGACCCATAGCGAATAATTCCACGATTTCGTCATCGATGATCGATTCCATTTCGTTCGGTTCACCGTCCTCCGTTCGAACTCATCAAAATTCAAGGGCGACGCGATTGTAACGATTGAGCAAGTCTCGATCCGTCTACAATGTGGTAAATAATGCTTCGATGAATTCCGAGAGGGTTCGTATAGCGACTCTGCAAATTGGGTAGTTTATATTATTCACCATACTCGAACATATACTACCAAATTGGTAAAACAATTTAACGCGACAGAATCGAAAGACTTTGTGATTGTAATAATAAACGTAGACAAGCTGATAAAGTAAACGTTAACGAGCAAAAATGTGGACGTCGACGAGTTTTCGGTCGCGCGACACGCTGTCACGTGCGTCGCGTCGTCGAGGCACGCGCGCAGAAATTATTAATTACGTGGCGCATTCAGCAACCGACGAAGGAGTCGTCGACTCGTTTTCCAAAAGTGGACTGAAATACTGAAAACGAGATTGTCGGGACGCGCCACGACGTCATGCGACTCGTTTCGCACGTGTCTCTCATCTAATGTCAGAGTTGACGCGAGGAATGTTGATCGTGATGCGTCAAAGCGTACTCTTAGTTGGATAAGACGGAAATTATGGAAAGTACAGATATAGCTGCATTTTTACAAGAATTTTCGTTTTTAATATATCTTTGATCGTTGTATTCTATAGTATTATATTATATGGTATTATAGTATTATTATATAGTGTTGTATATATAATTTATTATTTATTATATAGTATAGTATTATATAGTAAAGTGTAAGAGAAATGAAATTATTCGCAACGTAAAGAATAACAAATATGAAAATTCGTGACTACTTCAATATTATTTTATCTTACATATAATATCTTGAATATTATCCTTGCTTCTAAAGTAAATTCACTTCTATTTATTCTATTTATATTTATTCTATTCAAAATTTATTCTATTCGTACTGGAAATGAAATAAACAATCACAAAGTAAGTACGGGTGTGAGAATTTACGTTTACTATAGTATTATCTCACTTTGTCGTGCTTTTGAAGCAGAATTATGTCAATTTTCGTTGGATTCACAGCAAACATAACAGAAACAGAATTATTTGCGAAATGAAAGATAACAAATGTATTATCCACGTTAAGGTAGCAAAGAAACGAAGGTACAAAAAATTGCTTTACATATTCTACAATATTCCGTTGGTCGTAAAGTTGGTTTGACGATTCCTTTGTGGCCATAAAATCATAGAGTAAACTACTACTATTATCTCTTCCTATTATTATTGTTACCGAAGAAACAGGTTTCTATTAAGAAGGAATAACTAACAGAGTTGACGTTCGCATCTACGTACAAATTTGTCGAAGGATTTTAAAGGAATCACGCTTGCACAGCAAAAAAGATTTCCCTCGGCGAGACGAACGCAAGAAACTTCATTCTGAAAATAGTATTCTACGCTTTAGAGTATTCTTCGAAAGGTAACTACTATCCCAAAAGATTTTATCGATAGATGTCAAGGTTCCGTAATTGCACGAAGCTTTGCTGAAAGGTTTCATTTCCTTGAACAAACCTCTGGTAACTCGATCGGTAAATCCTCTTAACATAAGAAAACAAGAAAATTAAAAACGTCTTACCAACTATCGACATCGTATCAAACACGATATTATGATTATTGTTTGTTATTACACAGTAACGTCTTTTATGGAAAATAGGAAAAACAATGTAATCTGACGCTTCACATTCGATTAATTTTCTACTTTATATTCATCATTTCTTCTAGTCCGGTTACTGTTTTCCTCGAAGTGACGTCTTTTCAATTCTGGAATAGCTAGAAGGAAACTAAAAGGAATCTGTCGTTTCATATTCAATTAATTCTCTACGTGTAGCACAAATTAATCCTATCAATCATTTTATTTATTCATTCCTATCCAAATACAAACTTTTAAACGCGATTTCCTCGAAAACAAACTGACGTATAAATAGTCTGCGGATTGCTGTCCATTTATAGAAAATTTGAATGTATAAAATTCCACAAAATGCGTACAATATGGAAAGATATATAAATATCCAAAGTATAGTGCTTTCTATAATACTTATTCTTAGTAGGTAAATCAATATTCTATCGCTATTTTATTTTTTAAATAATATTCCTATAGCAATCTGCAGTCTATATGTGAAACAATTTTATTCTATACTTTTCTTCAGTTTATATTAAAATACAACAATCACACAGTATCATTTTAAACTGGAAAATATACCTTAAGCTTTTTTTAGGTCAACAGTTCGTGTTTAAGCATAATCCATTTTGTTACACAATTTTAACGTAAATGATAACATATTAAAAGAAATGAACGGTAATTAATCTCAGCCACGTGCCCAACAATTAGAACTGAGCAGGAAGTTAAGCGTCAAGTAAGCGGCCTATCAACCTATGCGACTATCAAACGAACTAGTTGTGTCGTATGATAACACAAACCACCATCGAAAATGTCTGTGCCTGTTACCAGATAGAAATGTGATATCTACAACAATTTTCAACTTACTATTTCACGCAGAATCGCTCTCTTGCCTAATACCGCGATCACTAGGACATTTGTATGAAACATTTCTTCTACAAACGCGATAAAATGTTCGCTTATTCCATGAATTTCCAAAGTGCAAGAACATGCGAGATACGAGAGGCGATCGATCGATCCGCTGCAAAATCGGGTGGCGCAGACCAGGCGTCTGGATGCGTCAAAGGGTGGCATAAGGTCGTCGTGGCAGCGGAGTCCGCGAATCGATATTTGCCTACCGGCATGTACCTGATGCGATTTGTTTATGCGACGTCAGGACGACCTTTAAAATATCGCCATGACGGCTGGTTCGCGCACGTGAGCGCAGCGATTCGTTGTATAACCGGTCGTTACGTAACGTCGATTCCGCACGGTTTCCTCCCGTCCGCCATCTATTCATTGTCAGAATAGAGTAATCGGAGAGTTGCCAGTGGCAGTCGAGAGAGAACATGCCACGTCGTCTCTCTATTCAACAACTGTCCTTCACGAACGAGCTTCGGCTCGATGAATCGACCCTCGAAGATCCCGTCATTAGGTTGCCAGCCTTGAATTTTCCGAAAGACGAGCAGCAAGACGACAGGCCAAACTGTAACTTTGTAAACTGGTGTGCAGCAACTCGGGCAGGAGTCGGATCTCCTTCCAGCACCTAATTTTAACTTGTTGTGTCATGTTGTTCGCCTCGTGGTGAAATACACCACGTTTTAGGGGGATAGTTTCGGAGTATTTTGGGGTTGTTGCAGAGATACGAGGAACAGGATGAGGCGAATACAGTCGGGATTAATTCAGCGAAGAATTCGAACTTCTAGCTGACATTATGAGACTCGTAGTTTTATTGGATTGTGCATGCTGTTGGGATTTTTCTTGGGAATTTTTATTATAGGACTTATGATATTAGTATATAGCATTCCATCGGGGATTCTAAATCCTTGGTATCTTTACGAAATGTGTAGTTCAATTGAATTGCGAATGTTAGCGGGAATTTGGATAGGAATTTTGATGATTCCTGAATTGGTGATTGGTAGATAGTATTCATAGTCATTGGTGATACTAAATTCTTGGTAACTTTGTGAGGTGCGTAGTTTTACTGATAAAGGGAATTTATAATAGCTAGGAAGTTTTATTGTAGAATTTATGATGCCGGTAAATATCATTTCGTCGATAATTTTCTAATTGCAATAATTTTTTAATCGTGATAGTAATTTAATGTAGGATGTTGATGTTTCCCTGGATCTTTGATATACTTTCGCATCAGCTAATTTCAAAATTCAATTTTCTTATTCGTTAAAAAAATTATTTGATTATTTGATTCGAGTTTTTTCACGGGTTGTCCCTTTAACTACGGTGGTATTTTTACGAGAATTGTTAGTTTCCTCGTTTGACGAGGAAGCAATTTAAACACCTTTCCACTCGAGCTACAGAAGGCAGGGGCGACCAGGTCGGGTCGAGCACCCGTGTCTTGACCCTATTTAGGTCGAGCTGTAATTAAATCCACTTTCCACCGCTTCTCGGCTGCATACTTCTCTCTTCATTCGACGAATACTTTTCCCTCGGAATTTGTAACCTTCCCTTTCGTGTCCTCTGCGTTGGTGGGAAAAATGCGCGAAAGAATTGTCATCGTTAGTATCTCGTGGTAATTGCAGTTAAGATATTCATTAAATCCTTCTCCAAGTTACAAATCAAATTACTCGCAATAAATGGAAAAAAAATTATGTCAACAATTTCATTTCCACTTTTCTTGTAAACTTGTATCTTCCGTGAATAACATCTTTAATGAAGAAAGTAAAGTTCTGTTTTTTAACAAATATAGCAACTTGAATATTTTCTCGTATATATATTCGATATTAAAGAATAATCAGAAAATTGCCAAAAATAGATTTCTACAGAACTCGTATTTTTGGTCTTAACACGATCCTTGTATTTCGAAACTGTTCTTTCTGAACCACTAAATGACATCAGCATAAAAGATCGCCAAAAATCAACCTCTCGTATTTCATTATAACCACAATTTCAAAGCGATATATTGAAAAAAACATTCTATAAATATCTAGCAGTTATGCTGCGGAGAAATGAACGAACGAAGCAAAACGAAAAACGGAGCCTCGCCTTCCCAAAATCGATTCTATCGCTGGCAATCTCCACGTGGAGCGCTCAGCACAGTTCCCCCATGCACGGATGCGCAATTACGCGTCGTTCATCGAAACGACGCCACCAAGCTCTCGATCGAAGCGAGCACTCAACGCGCGACGTATCAAGTGACATAATTATCGTCAGACTTCTTGGTCTCTTGCATTCGTCCCTCTATAACGTTGTAAGGAAGCGGAGAAACGAAAAAAGGAAAAAAAAAGAAAAAATACGGGAAACAAGCTAAGGAAAGAAATGATAAAATCGGATGGATCTGTGCTCCATTGACTTGATTCGCTGAAGAACACTTCTCTGGCCCACATTCAGTGCCCCTTGAGCCACGTGGCCTCCATTCAGCAGACGGGAAAGGGCGTACTCGTAGGTCTTTACGCGCACCTGCAACCAACCCCGGAGTTCTCACCCCCCAAGGTTTCATGAAGGCCGGAAAAAAGGCTGTCCTTTGAATCACGTCACCCTTCAACGTGGCTTCTGCAGTCGGCTAGTTGACAGATGGGGAACGCGTCCACAGGGTTGCGTGTAATAATCGACACCTGTTTTGTTTGAATTGTTTCTGCAAAGTCAAGAGCTCTTGAGAGTAAGTTCTTGGGGATGTAATAGTTACATCTTTGCGTCTAAATATTACGATAGGATACTTGAGGAAAATGAGCAAAATCATCAAAATGACGAACTTTTTCCTTTTCACTTTGCCAAAAATATAGGGATGCTTTTTACTTTAATGTTGTTTTGTTAGATAGTTTGTTGGAAGACAATTAACTAATTTGTTCGCGTTGTGGTATTTTAATTATAATCACTTATATATTATACAAAATATTTAGTATTATTCGATATTAAATGTTCGAAATATCAGGCTTAAAAGAATAATTCTATTCAAACTTGGAAATTAAGGATTGCTATTTCTTCTTTTCAAGCAATTCGTAGATCGCTTTGAATTAAAAGATCTACTCGTCCCAAAGTTCAACGAGTACCCTCGTCGCGCGGAAGAAATAATTAAAATCTCGCTCTCAATTTTTAGACGCTTCCTGATTATCATTGGCATCATTGGCCCACTTCGGCCTTCCTTTCGATTCGAATCGACGCGACCCACTTCGAGTCCTCTTTGGGCCTTTCAGCCAACTTCTACCCTACTTGCATCTTATTTTCAACATACTCCCGCAGTTCTCGTGTTCGCATCAGGCCTAGTTCGAACCTACTTTGGATCTAGCCCAGTTCCATTTCGTTCCGCTTACTCTACGTACCCTTCTGTACATCGAACTTTTCTTAGAAACAATTTGCTACTACCTAAATCCGCTAGCAGAGGCTATCAACGCCGTGAAACATACACAAGCAGCATAACCTCTTTTCCCTTCTTCGTATTCTAAATGTACAGCCTTTCTATTACGAAGTGATTTGAAAATTTTTTGTATTCGTAGTATCGTGACCAAACCCTAACCTCTTCCAAATCAGTTACTACCACGTAAACCCACTAACAAAAGCTATGAACGTCATCCAACATACGCGAACATCGCCAATCTCTTTCTTCCGACTTCTTTCTCCTCAAAATATAAAACTCTTCTAAAAGTGTCTCGAAAATTCTCTACATTTGTAACTCTAGGATCGAATCCAAACCTAACCTAAATCATTTACTATAACCTAAATCCTCTGACAAAGACCATCAACGCCCCTCTAACATACTCAAACATAATAACATTTTTCCCTTCTCCGTTCTCTACCAACAAATCCCTTCTGTTATAAATATAGTTTGCGAATCCAAACCTAACCACAATCATTTACCATCGCCTAAACCTTATAAAGACCATCGACGCTCTTCGAGCCTCTTCTCTATCCACAAATTCCTCCCAAAAGTGGCTGTAAAATTATCCACGTCGCTTTCAGAAGTCACATTTCACACGTCCACAGTAGCTCGTCTCCGCGATTCGTTTTTAATTACAGTCAGTCGAGGTGGACCCAAGTGCCTTGCCTCTTAATTAGTAGTTACTCTGTGGTGCAGTTGTTTGATAGTTGTTAAGACCGCGTCGTAAAGCGTTCGAGGTCGGCTGAACTTGGTCCACCGCGATCTTGCCTCCGTGATAATTATCGGCTACCCTTAATCGTCCCAAACCTTCAACGCGCCCTCTCTCACCCCTTGTACCTCCATTGGGGAAGGAGGAAAATATCCAACGACGAAAGGGAGCCCACGAAAACGCCTGGTTGCCGCACGACTCGCAAGGCCGTGTATTTTTAACTTGAGAACCTTCCGGCAACCCTGGTCGGGATCAATACCACCGGCAACCCTGTCGTCGTGTAGTACTACTGGAGGCAGAAAGGGTGCAGCGGGGTTAACCTACATATCCAGCCACTGGCTGCCAGAGGAGCTGGCTGAAACGAAAACATTTTCCCTTCGGACGGTGACTCGGCCGCGGTGGGGGTTGGAAACGAAAGGGGAAATTCCGTGAGGGGAGAGATGGTGTATAGGTAGAGGCGTTTCAGACTCCACTTCCGTTTCTTGGCAAGTATCGACGGCTCTTGAGGAATGAGCTCTGTCGCGTTTCGAAAGATACTCGCCCCGAGAAAGATGGGGGCTACTTGCCGGAGATGGTTTTGGTAATTTTGTTGCGCGCTCGCCTGGAAGAGAGCTAGCTGATGGTGAAAGAGTTGGAAATTGTAGAACGCAGAGTTGTAGCGAGCGATGTAGCTGTTTCAAGTGGCTGATTTTAGAATGTTTTTGCACTTTCGGTGTTTTAGTTTTGGAAGAAAAATTATACTGTTACGAATTATTACAGAAGTTTGTGTATTTGGTTTGTTGTCAATGCTGAACGAATTAGGAGATCAGAAAGATCGATGTAGTGCTTTAAAGCGGTCGTCTTTCAAATATCCGTATACTTTCGGTGTTTTAGTTTTGGAAGAAAAGTCAGTTTATTATGAAATTATTTGATTGTTTGTATACATACTAAAAGAAAATGATATTATATTGTATAGTAGCGTAGGAAAATTGATGTAGTGTTTTGAAGTGGATGGTATTTAATATTTTTGTATATTGAATTTTTTAGTATCGAAACAAAAATTGTACATTTACATGAAAATTGATGAAACATTTCGAAGCCTTTGTTTCTTCTTTTTTTTCAGTATTTCAATGTTTTATATATTTCAGTTCCAAAGTAAAAATTTATGATAGAATTATACGATTGTTTGTTACGTTGAATGGAAAGAAAGCATCGATGGAAATTAAAAGTAACGTGCATGAGAACGGAAACAAACATGGTCCAGCGCATTGTGAACGAGTTACATAAATCAAGCCGGCTAATTTGTGCAAGTAGTCGTGTGTAAAGGTTGTACAAACCCTAAATTGTAACGTCAATGCCAAACGAGAATGAAGTGTATGTGTTCAATTCATTCACATCCTATTCAACTTTGATTCGTCCGCATACTGATCCACGCGCTATTAATCCTCTATAGAGCAGAATATAGACTTGAAAATTGCATACACGTTTCTTATTCCTTATAAGCAATTATATTAAATACATATATCAATTTATCGCAGAAATTCATACTTGAATAGAATTATTTTGAAAACATGTTGGTTTACGATATATTATAGAAATTACCAAGGAAAAGTAGTGTCAAACCGTAATTTTATTATGCAGTCAGAACAAAAAATTTCCTCGAGTAAAAATCTACCGTACAAGTATATATAGCATGTAGTACATTATATAAAATATAATATTGCAAAAACTTGGCAGAATAAATTTTATTAATATATTTATAACTTATGCCGAAATACGACTACAATTTGGCTGGAAATTTTAACATCGTCCATCCATTGTAAATGGAAAACAACGACGAAAAAAGATATAAATCAAATTATTGAAATTCCCTTTTACAGTTTTAAAAGCTAAAATTTAACAAATTGTGTTGACTACAAAGGGGATTGTAAATAGAATATCGTGTTAATGCGAAATTCGCCTTTGATAGATGAAGAAATTTGTCTGCTCTTGAACATTTTCATTCCCCTCGCCGCAACGCGAGTGTTCGCGACTTCCGGCGGAAAATTTAAACAGCGCCGGTTATTTATTCGCTGATAAAACGCCCGTGGTGGCTGGGTATTTTTTCACGCTTAGACCGCAAACAGGGGGTGCGAACTAGCCGCGCACTAACCACAAAGACGGTCTGTAGTCGCGTAATTGAAAAAATACCCATGGTCCCGCGTTGTCTGCAGCTGCGTTTCGGCTAGAAGGGACAAAATTCACCCCTGTACCTCTGTGGTGCTGTTATGAGAGGGGAAAACAAAGTAAAAAAAAATCAGTTTATCCTTTCATCCTTGAATTACATTTTATAGACATAAACGCTGCCTGGTAATATTACTGTAATATACTAAGCGAATACATCGAGGCGAATAAAAATTCACGCTTATAAATTTCGATTTTCCAACGTTGAGAAACGCTTTTAGGTTTAGAAATGCGTACGGTGCGTTGGAAAAAGTTTCGATGGTGATTGACAGACGTACGAAGATCAGAATAAAAATAATATGTGTTGCTTCAGTTTTTGACGAGAGTAACATACCGCTTCACGATTAATTAAAAAAAAAAGAGAGAACTGTAATTCTACGATCCGTTTCTAAGCAAAGTACCAACTATACCTATGTTTCACGATTCTGAATCCGAAAAGAGCTGTAAGAGGATAAAAAGAAAAAGAGAAAGAAGGAAAATGTAAAAGTATCAATGCTACGAACGTTCCGTCGTCCACCGTAACAAAATGGCAGCCGGTCCAGTGAATTCCTTAGAAACTCCTGCTTGCTCTCTCCCTTTCTTCCTTATGTCATGAAAGAAGGAGGAACATCGGCGTGTCGGAATCGAGTTTCTAGAGACAGACCCGAAAGACATACCGTAGAAGATCCTCGATGGTCGTCCAGCGATTCTCAAGAAGCGAATAGGAGCGCGACTCCTAGACGATGCTCGTGATGAAACGGTGAAGAGTAGAGTGAAGGAAGAACAGACTGACTTATAACGGGAAACAAAGGGAGCGGAATGGATACAAAGGGTGGAAAGAGGGGAAAGAAACGCAGGAAGTGGCTAGAAGTGAGGGAAAAGGAGGACAAAGAGGGCAGGCAGCAAAAGGAACGGCTTTCCCTCTCGATGCCGTTCAGGTTCAGAGAGCAACTTCCGCAATTGCGACGAGATGCTACCGTGGAAGATGTCCACTCGGCCACGGCAGTAAGGGCAACCCTTTTTATCGGCGTTCGTTTCACGGTAATCGGGCGGCCAAGCTGAATATTCCTCTCGATACGATGTCGAGCGTTCACGAGAGTTGCAAGAGAGTGGACGCGTTTCAAATCGGTCTCTCGAAGGGACAGTTTGGCTCTTCTTCGAGTCTTGGCGAGTTTCTCGGGCGACTTTTAACCTGACAGCCCGAGCGGAAATGAGGATCTTGAGGAAGTTACGCTGTCTGAGTGTCCCTGTTCTCGAGCATTTTTGTCGGATGTAGACACGGAACTGATTGTGACTAGACGGAACTTCGCCGAGTGGATGGGTTTTTGGTGGATACGTTCAATGTCGTAGATAGATGTTGGCAGGGGAAATCTAAGATAGTCGAAAGCGAAGTTTTAGGGTAATGAATCGGTGCTGAGTTGACGGAATGTACGTGTGTTCGTATCGTTACTCTCAGATAGCTCTTGGAAATTCATTTTGTGAAGATTTGTTTCAATTGGCAAGTATTGGAACTAGTGTTACCGCATTAGATATTTTACATATTTTCTCATTTTAGATATACGCGTTATGTGAATTTCGCACTTTCAAGTTTCCCGTAAATGCATAAATATCTTGAATCTTTGCAACACCATCTGCGAATTTCTAACTTATCATCATCTTCGATCAAACTAGTTAAAATTCTTCAAAATCACTCACGGGAAAGACGTTTCTACTCTATCCAAGCCAATCATTAAGATTCTCTTGGCACGTAAACGAGTTCCAAATTACCGAGCAGATAAAGCGAGAAAGGGTGAGAATTCAGATAAAAGAGGGCTTTGTCGCGAGGCGCAGAGAGCCTGGAAGGGCATTATGCGAATACGGGAACGATTGGCTCTCGTTCGACGTTCTGTTGAGAGGATGAAAGAGCGGGCCGAGTAACCGGAAGCGGCGTTCCGTATCAATGCGCGATCGTGAAAAGGAGCCGATAACGCAGGCCCAGCCGTGGTAAAAGCGACCACCTTTCGAAGATACTCGTCCCGGCACTCTTTTAATTTGATTTTGCACTTATTGAAAATCACTCGAACGCTCGATAGAAAGAGCTCCTTTGTGCGTGAGTCGTGAATTTTTATACGTGACTTTTTCTTCCTGGAAGCTGGTTACAGGCTGTTACGCTTTTGGAATTGTTTACGATACTGTCACAAATGATAGATTGCAGTACGATGTATAATTATTAGGATATTTGTTTAGAAACAAGTTCAAGAATTTAGGATATGATTGATAAGATTGATAAACGTATTAAATTATTATACAGGAAACGAAATGTTTTGTTTCTTGGGAGAAATTATTAGGATTTTAATTAATTTTGTTGTAAATCATCTCGTATCATCAACTGCTTCGTAACTCTAAAAATTATTAAAATACGTTGCTAAAAATATTTTATCTGTAGCGAACGTGTTAACTTCTGTCTTTACAAATTAGCGTCTCAGCTTCTCTACAAACCATTATTATCAAATATTTTTGAACATCACTATCACTGTTGAAAAACGACGTGTCCATCGATTGAAAGACTTAAAAACTTAAAGTCGAAGTTAATAATATAAAAGTTCTTTTCTTACGATACGTACAAAATTTTTAAAGAAGGTAACATTTCTCTTTACAGTCTCGTGAATCCGAGAGAATCGTCGAACAATCACCCAACACCAGATCTAAATCTTCAACGCCACTGTCGACGTTGCTGTCGTCCAGTGGCGCATCATCAAGGAGTCGCGAGGCGTCGGCGGCAAAACGGCCGATCGTGCGGACGTGCTGAGTACTATTCCGCGGCTGCGAGTACCAGCAACAGCCCGAAGATTCTCCCAGCAAAGGGCAAGATGCACATGGAGGTGCAGGTGGCGCTCAACTTCGTGATATCGTACCTCTACAATAAGCTGCCGCGACGGCGAGTCAATATCTTCGGCGAGGAACTGGAAAAGGCGCTGAAGGACAAGTTCAAGGGTCACTGGTACCCGGAGAAACCGTTCAAAGGATCAGCGTTCAGATGTCTGAAGACTGGCGACCCAGTGGATCCGGTTTTGGAACGGGCAGCCAAGGAGAGCGGCGTGCCTATTCAGGATATCTTGGAGAACCTACCAGCCGAGTTGGCCATCTGGGTCGATCCCGGAGAGGTGAGCTATCGAATTGGCGAAATGAACGCGGTGAAGATCCTCTACTCTGAAACCGGAGATCCACACGACGAGAGCTCGGCCGATCGAGAAGTTACCAAGACCTTCAATCCCGAGGCTCAGTGCTTCAGGCCTATCGAAGCCGTAGGCACTTCCTTGGGTGGGCTCAGTCTCAGCCCCAAGTCCACGTCGCCCTTCCCAAGCTCGCTCGGAAGCAATGCGAGCAATGGATCGTCAAATAATCAGCAAAGTGGTCATGGGTCCGGTTCCTCGTCGGCACCTTCGCCGACGCCTATCACCAGCTCGTTCAAGGGCTCGCCTAGTCCCGTCCCGGCTTTCATCCCACGAACTACCGCACCGCTCACATTCACCACCGCCACATTCGCGCAGACCAAGTTTGGTAGCACCAAACTGAAAACCAGCAGCAAACGGGCGAACAGGTTAGTTGATTACTGGTGTATCTTTTTGGGGATTGAGTTGAATGTTGTGGATGTTGAGGTGAATTTGACATTTTATTTGACTCTCTTTTTAACTTTCAATTTTAACATATGTGATGAGAATTCACGGTCACAGTCTCAGTGTCTCCGTGTATCGTTCAATCCAAAGATCAGCATCCCGACAGCAACCCTAGCCACAATTCGCGTAACCAATCTACCGATCGTACAACTGAACTATGTGTAATCGTATAATTTCAGGATGTCCCCCACCGAGTTCTCGAATTACATCAAGCAACGTGCCATGCAGCAACAGATCCATCATCATCATCATCACCAACAGCACCAACAGCAGCAGCAACAACAGCAGCAACAACAGCAACAGCAGCAGCAGGCTGGTGCTGGTGGCTTGCCAGTGTCGCAGAGTTCTCCTCGGAGTCGCAGCCTGTCACCAGGAAGCTTAGTGACTGGTGCCGGTCAACAACACGCAGACCCAAGCGCGTATTTCTTCCAGCACGGTCCAGCCGCGTATCATCCTCAATTTCCTCACCGCAACATCTTCGATTCGTCCAGCCACGGTGGTTACCTCTCCGCTGATCTATACACAGGCGTGAACTTCCCGTCATCTTACCTTGATCCAACGACGATCGCTGGCCACCAGTTCTACGGTGGCAGCGTGAACGGAACCAGCAACGCTGCAGGCAGCAATGGGAACTCGCAGAGCGCCGGCAATCTCGGCCCGGTTGGCTCAGCCGCGACGAATAGCAACGTGAATGGGTCTGGTCAGCAACAGGATAAAACAGCGCTTGTCGAGGGTCTGAACAACTTTGGCCTCGGCTCTGTGGCGCCGTATCCGGCCAGCCAATACCAGCATCTCCTCGTAGCTAACTAATACCCCGCGCGAGTGAAGACCGAGCGACTGGCGCGACTCGATTCGCGCCTGCTCCTCTGTTGCTTCGCCGGACAGGCAGGAGGACAGTCGGAGGATCGTCTGAGAGACCGGGTCGATTGTAACCGTTCCTGGTCATCATGACAACGTTCCAGTCTCTCCCTCATGCGTCGAGACGTCGTCCAGAGTCTAGGTTCCGTAACCCTAACACACATACACAAACCCGATTTCGCTTGCACCATCTGATTGGAGGGCTTCTCGCGCACGCAGCGGACGATGCCGTCGAGATTCCTGCTCACCCACTAAATAGTTCCCACTCTGTCTCTCTCTGGCAAAAGGAGCATCCAACCGGAAGCTGCCATGTTACCTCTACATAGCCAAATCCTTAACAGATCGGTCCTCTTAAACATCTTCGTCGTGATACTCTGACGGTGATGAATTTTTCATCGAGGAACTATCCAAAACTCATCGACTCCTGTTTTCTCATTCGATCCTATTCCGGATGGCCGAGAGAGGATTCTTACGCGATACTCTCTCGTACGATGGACAGCCAATAGTATATGTATGATCAGCGTGTAGATTAAGGCAGGGAGACAGGGAGCGGAAGAAAAGAGATACCTTTGGCGGAAAGGACGCAATCAGCACTGAGGAAGAGGCACCGGGTCGACGCGCGCGCGGGTCAAGACGACGAGACTATTCGCGTGATAGACGGATAATGAGAACGAGAGAACGTAAGCGGGAGAGTGCGAAATAGAGAGAGAGAGAGAGAGAGAGAGAGAGAGAGAGAGAGAAAGGAAAGAGAGAACGTGCGAGAGAATGAGAGTGAGATTATACAGAGCGTGTATAGAGGGATTCGAATTCGGTGCGCCTGTGTGCTGATGCGTGCGTGCAAGACGTTCATAGGAGAGGAATGGTGGAGGAACAAAGAGGAAGAAGAACTGTTCAAAGCGATGGGACTCGCGAACGCGAACTTTGCAACCGACTAACGTAATAGAAAACCGCGTGTATCTAATATTCTGTAACTGTAAAACAACAATACGGACACCATGGACACCGATTGAGATGGCGCTGGGCGTCCGTTCGATGAATGGCTGCTCCCTGTGTGTCTCGTTTAATCTACTGGGCGGGCCATTTTGAAACAAGCTGGAAAAATAAAATTGTCGAGAACAGAATGTACACGTAACTCTATATAGATCACACAGAGAGACCAATTCGTGATTTTTGTTCGGGGTTTCAGAGAGGTAGAAAAGAAGAAAGAGAAAAATATAAAATGTCGAACGATGCGCCAAGCGCCCATACCTGGGACAGCGAAAGAGCCAAGAGACATACACATACACACAGAAACGTGCAACAGCGTGCGTAAAATTTCACACGGGCCAGATTCACACGCAATGGGCACACTCAATCCCGAAACATTTTACCTGGCGATCTACACACTTACACAACACATAACGTCTACATTCAACCACACGGAACGCCCCGCCTGGCTGGTGGCGCGCTGGCGACACTCACGATCGCATACACACATATTACACAGAGACACAGGATACACACACGCGTGCATCACGCGTCCGTGCAAAAGACACAGGAGGGCGGGGTGTGCGGACACTTAATATCGCGCACGACTTCACCAACACGTACACACAGATATTACCAACGTGTAATAATTTATTTTTTCACTGGTATAGTCGGAGAATTGATATTGAATATATCTGTAGAGCCTATGTATTATATTCAAAATATGCACTCACTTCGCGGGTTGTCGCGAAACGGTATAGGGACGGCCTGTATCCGCTCTGTCGAACCATCGACGAACGAACACCCCCCGTCGTAGTCGTACACGCATTTCCCGTTTATTCCTCTTGTTCGATACGAAGAACGATCGAATAGAAAATATACGCGAACGAGCAAATAGAGGAAAAGAAGGAGGACAAAAGGAAGACGAAGAGGAAAGTTGTTAGAAGCGGTTTAAAATGCGACGAAGAACGCGAAGACGGCTGCCGTGGGATTCTTTCTCGATCGAGACGCAGATGGTGCTCGCGGTTCCAATACCGTTCGGAGAACTCGTCCTCGGTACGATTTTACATTTTATTTTTATAATAAATGCAGTAGAGCGTAGGAGAAGAAAAAAAAGTGAAAAAAGCAAAGGAGAGAGAAGAGAGCGGAAGAGGTAGAAAGGGAAAAAGAGATAGAGAGTGGCGGTGTGTTCGCACGAACGGGAATATGGCCGCGTTGCGTCGCTGCCCCGCTTATGAAACCGTACCGCTTCCGGTCCCGAGTTTAATCTCTCCGGGCGCGATTTCCTTTCAACGTGACGTCCTCTTCCCCATTCTATGCACCTATGACGTTCAACCGGACATCGCTGAGATTCTCGAAACGGAACAACATCATCCGATCGCGAGCAAACTTCGCGATACATCAGCAAACGTCTGTAAACTTTCGTAAACTTTCTTAATTCCACCGCTATCGAGCTTCTGGCTCTCCTTCGATTCATATGATATATATATATATACCTTATATCGATCCTACTGGCGGAGGCAAAACGATTATTTGAACTTCCGGTTAGTCGCCTCCGGTTTGACGATGTTGGAAGATCGAGGACAAAGGACGTATCGGAAGGGAAACAAAGGCACGACGGTGAAGGGGTTGGAGCAGCGAGCAACCAGCCGGTTCGCGTTCGCGAGATTAATTAGGTGATTACGTTATTAAAGGCCACTGTTACTGTCCTCGACGGCCGTGCCACGACCGTGCTCGTGACCCCGAACACACCTCACGGCGTTCATACGCTTGCGGGCTCTTTGCGATGAGCGTTATACGGGACAAGTTCAATTTTCTAGGATAGTCACTGTTTTCATCGATGTATCATAGATTTCGCACCTTTTTTAAATCGCTATATTGTCCGTTTGACGAATAAGTTTACCGAGAAAAGTTGATAAAATCTAGCGATTGAGGAAGCATGGCTAGACTGTTTTGTACGTTTATCTTTAAGAGATCGATCATGTATGAAATTATTTCAATTCTGTTTTTGGATATCTAAATGTAGAAGGCAAATTGATTGTTCGATTTAAAGAAAATTAATGATACATTTAGCTCGCTGAACAGCATAATGAATAAGTAGAAGTACTTACTACAAACCAACCTGAGATATGTAAAGACGCACAGTATAAGGCAAATCCATTATTCCATATTAAACAAGCAAATAATATCTCGAAATCGCTGCTCTATTTCTACAAGCCATTTGAAATATCGGAAAGCGTCCAGCATAAAACAAGTTGATTAATCGACCTTCTACTCTTACAAACCATCTGAGATAACTAAAAACGTCCAGTAGAAGATAAGTTGATTACTCAATAAAAACCATATTTAATGGCACTCTGAAATCATCATTCCACTTGTATAAATGATCTGAAATATTTAAAAACGGACAGTGTCAAACCATTTGATCGATAAGACATCTAAAATCGTACAGTATAAAACAAGTCTAGCGAAGAAGTTTCAAAAAATGTCCAATAGTTTAACGCAAGACCGCAAATTACAGACCCAAAAGTCAGCGCTCGAGATTAACCTGATGAATCATAATTTCTTCTTATTCGATCGCTTGTCAGATCGGGTCATGGTCGTTCTCGTCCGTCGAGCAGCGTAGAAAAAGCACGACAGCAACGATGGCGGAGGTGTCGCGAGCCGCGGGCCGGGCACTAGGTGCTAAAAGTATTACAAAGTGTTTAATCTTGTCGTCGTGGGACAAATGTACGGAATACGCGCGGCCAGAGATTGTCGACTAGCTCGTGTGCTGTTTTTTTCTCTTTTTTTTTTTTCTTAACAGCATAAAACGATGGAGGATAGATGACGTTTGCGTTGGTCGATCAGCTCGGTCCAACCGAGTCCTCTCTTAGACTAGTTTCGAAACCTTAGCGTGACTTTGTATCGTGTAAGTGTATAAGTAGCATAATTTTTAGGCGTAACTTTCGTCGTTCTTTCGTACGAATTTTTATATAGCCAGTTTTGTATGACCGACGCCAAGCAGCAGCTTCCTGTACCGCGGTCGTTCCGTCTTGGACCGAATATCGTAGTGATCGACCGGCTCTGAAAACGAATCGATGTCTTCGTTCACCTTCATCCGATGCTTTAACACTCGAGTCGCGTGTTACGTCGAGAATCACGCAAGATTTCCCACGAGAGAAAAAGAATTCTTCGATAGATAACGTGTGTCATCGAAGAGTCGTGGTTCTTTCTCAGTAACACGTCGCTCAGAAGATCTAGGAAAGATGTAGAAAAAAGGATCGATGACAAGATCGAAGCTAAATTGAAGCTTCGCGTTAGGAACAATTGGAAATTTGGGGATTTGAAGAAATATCGAACGAAAGATGGAAACGGCGAGCGAGTCGGCAGGTTTCCGGCCACGCGAGGGGTGCTAAAAACAAGTTTTTAACCGCGGAACTAACAAGGGTAAAGAGGGGGCGAGAAAGCGCGGGGAATAGAGGCATGAGGGGATAAGGCGGGAGATCAGTACCCTTTAGTAATATCTAAACTTAATTGTAACTATTAACGATACGTACGACTGTGGTAGCTATGCTAGTACCTGCTATTGTTAAAGAGAGAGAGATTGGAGAGAGCAAGAGAGAACGAGCGAGAGAAATCGATTGAAAGAGTGAAGAGGTGGAAGAGAAGTGAGGAATCGCGATTTTCGAGGTTTGGTTCGTTGCGGAAGACGCAAGTCATCTTCGTATTCGGATCTAATTGTAGGTCCGATTACTATGTGGATCGTTGGTTTTCCGCGGAGAGAAACAACTTTGATGGAACGTGAAGATCGATTGATCGACGATTTAGCCTCGAGACGCGGAGAGATAACCGCAGAGAGCTTCTCGCGCCGATTATTTTTCTAATCTTTGTAATCGAACGAATTGGGTTCGCCATGAAACCCGCGAGAATATCCTCGATTCGACCGAAGAAAGGAGATCCCAGAGAGACAAATTCGTCGCGCTTTTAGGTCGTCGATCTTTGCGTCTCGCGGCGTCGCGATCCTTTTTCAACGATCAAAAGAAGGAGAGTGGAGTGGCGAGAAGGATTTAAAAGGGTAGGAAAGGCGTTGAAGCAAGCGTTGCAATAAGTTGCGAATCAAATGCGGATCTCGGCTTGAGACGAGAGGCTCAGCTCAGCGAAGAATCAAACACACGTACACGATGTATACTCTTCTAGTAAAACCAAAAAAAAAAAAGGAAAAAGGAACGAATCGGAAGGGAGTGAGAAAGAGAGAGAGAGAGAGAGAGAGATACTGAATCGAATCGAAACGGCGGACGAATGGAGAGATGGAACGGTTAATGTGACGCGCGATATTTGAAAGAAAATGAGTAGAGAGGGAGGAGGAAGAGAAGGGCAGAGAAAAGAATGGGATATTGATATAGAGCATACATTGAGATACACAAAAGATAAACATATAGTATTATACGATTACAATACGATTGTAATGAAACACTTTGTAAGCAAGGAAACAAAAAAAAAAATTATGCATAGTTTTCCATAATCTGTAATGGATGTATTCGTTAACAAAAAAAAAAGAAAAAAAATAATGACGACGAGTGGTTAAGGTTAAATACATAAACAAACACATACACACACGCACACAGACACGTAACATACACACGTACACACATAGGACACAGCTGAATAACCGTTCGAAGCAACTCGGGTACACGACACACAAGAAGTAAACGAAAAAGAATAAAAAAAAGTAAACTATTAATTAATAACATGAAGTAACGAGAGAGAGCGAGAGAGCGAGCGCGAGCGAGAGAGACGTAACAAACGGTAAATCTGTCTCTTTAAAGTATCATGTGTCTATAAACTATAGCGATTGATATTGTCTTTTTAACCGTAAATGGAGAAACAAGTAATCGTGGTAACGTAACTAATGTCATAGCGATAACCGAACACTGCAATATTAGATATAATATATATTCATACATTTATAGAGTGGAGAAGCGATGGAAGGTTGGCTAGAGGAGACACAGAAGGAGAGAAAGAAAATAGGAAAATTGTGCGTGGCTCTGACACGCGTAATTTAAAAAAAAAAAAGGATCACTCAAAAAAAAAAAAGAGAAAAATAGAAAAAAGTGGAACAGAAAAAAATTCAAAGCAACTCGAAACGGTATATCATCGATTCGTTCTGGCTTTTCTTTTCTGTCGAAAGCTAAATATAAAAAAGAGAAAAAAGGAAAAAGTAACAAAAGGAGAATAATAACACACACAGCGAGAGAGAACGATGTGAACAGCAGTGGCGCCTAGCACACGCGTGTCAGTGCGGAAGTGAGCAAACGTGGTACGATCTCCAGGCACAGTTGAAAAGAGAAAGCCGTTTCATGCTAAAACAGCGAGAGTAGAGCAAAACGAAAAGCTGAATGGAAGAAAACAATATTAAATATGCGTTTTGTGTATCGGACACACTCGAAGCTACAACATGCAACACACACACACACGCGCGCGCGCGCACACGCACATACATGTACACCCACGAGCATATACACAGAAACACAGACCCACTCTTACACACACATGCACACAGAGTAACACAAAGAAAGACCCAAAAAAAAAAAACCTATCGATTATTCTACCAAGTAATGAATTAACAAGAGGATGATCATTAGATTTGTAATTAATTACATATATATTTTTCAATACTTTAACTACTTGCTGAATGTAAACTATATACATATAATTATATATTATATATATTATATATATATTATATATACACACACATACCGCGTAGAGCTGTACCTCGATTACAGCGTGGCGAAGAGGACTGGCCCGTCGATTACCGGTTCTGCACGGGGTCGCAACTGACCCGGTAACGAAAACATACCTATACCTATCAAACACGAGAGCTAAACAAGGAAGCAAGACTCAATCGATGTAGAAGAAAATATCGTTTGGACGTTCGTGGAGAGCCGGAAATGGACGGATCAGCCCTCGATTGCGGGACCGGAGGGCGGCGCGCCATGTTGACTCTAAAGCTACGCCCTCCGGGCAGGAAGAGATCTACGAGGAACGAGAGAAAGAAAGAAACCTTTTTGTACCCCACCCAAGTCACACTCTCGGTGTCGAAACGGTAAAGAAAAACCAAAAAAACAAGCAACTATGTTACTCGTGTAAGTGCATCCTAAATGTAACTGTTACGAAATGCCCCTTCTCCGAAGCCCCACCCCAGGCCCCAGTCTTCATCGTTTCGTACGTAGCAAGAGAGGGATGAAACAAGCGGCAGAGAGGCCGGAGAAAATGAAAAAAAAAAAAAAGAAACAAGAAGAAAGAAGAGATAATAGTGTGAGAATAATGACCGATGAGAGCGTGAAATGAGAGAAAGATAGAATACACATGTGTATGCGTCGTGTGCGAATAAAAGGATGCGAATCGCGTGAATTTTCGATGAATTTAGTCGCGAACGGTGCATCGACGATCGTTCGAAGCACCGCACAACCAGAGTATGCGAAGAAACGAAAGATCAACGCGGTGAAACGAAATTTCCGGTGGCTGAGGACCGCGCGAGAAAATTTCTCGGTTCTCGGTTCAGGTGCAGATCCCTTGTTTCTCAACCCCTTGCGTAACGCGACGCGTTTTCCTTTTCGTTCTGTTCGCTGGCGGTTTACATATGTGCGCGCCTATGTTCTTTCCACCGTATCGTCGTTTTACCACTTTTTTATGGACGTGTTACACTTGTTATCACTCGTATCGAATGGAAGAACGAGAGACGATTTAATGATACGTGTACGTACGAATATGAATGAAAATGTATGCGTGTATGAGAGAGAGAAACAGAGAGAAAGAATAAATGGTGCAAGTGGGTGAGCATGAGGATGTCTGCAAGCGAGACAAACAGCGAGACACTGTGCGCCTATATATGTATATCTGTATATAGGTACCTTTTTCAACCGCTACCGCTGTTTCCTTTATACTACTTCTTATCCTTTTTTTATTACTATTATTATTATTATTATTATTATTAATATTGATTATATATAGAATTATTGTAATCGAGATGTATTTTCTGTTGGCTTTAGATTTTGTTCCTTTATTTTTGTACGAAAACCGTTTTACCTTTACTACGTGTGCATTATGTAAGCTATAAATATGTATATATATACATATATATACAAATATATGTATATATGTATTTATATATATATATTTATATACACGAACACTTTTTTTCTTACCGTTGCATCGATTTAAAGATCCATGTATGG
Source organism: Bombus bifarius (assembly GCF_011952205.1). NCBI lineage: Eukaryota > Metazoa > Arthropoda > Insecta > Hymenoptera > Apidae > Bombus > Bombus bifarius. The sequence continues at coordinate 972,287 of NW_022884488.1, forward strand.
TGGATCTATCGATCGCGCGCACGATGCTGATCGTTGACAAAAGCCGTTTGTTAGAACAATGATATCGTTCAACGATTTCGCGAAACGATCAGCGACGTCCGCAAATATTCTTAGTTTTTAAGGTGACTCTTTTCACGAATCACTTTCTTCTTTTTTCTTTTTGTTCTCTTACTGTTTATTTTAATCTATTTTTTTTCTTTTTGATAGTTTGTTATTGTTGTTTCTTTTTGTCCTTTTTTTTGTATGATATATTTGATTATACCAGCGTGCTTCGCTCCTCCAAATAATATATTACATACTGCTATATATATACATATATATATTTTTGTTAATAATACAGTGGTTTGATATAACTACGGTAATTTATTCTGTTGTGACAGATTTGTTTTCTATATCTCTTTACGAATCCCACAAATGCGTTATTAATATAAAAATACATATATATATACATATATATATGTAGATATATATATGTATACAAATAGAGGACACGTGCATATATATAAAAGTATAAATATATATGTATAGAGCATTATACATACTTATATGAGAAAATATCGATTATATATACATATATATATTATATACATATACATACACTGCTACATTATATTTTGTTTAACGAGGAGATAAACCAAAAGAGCAAAATAAAAAAACGAAAAATCTAAGAAAAAAAAATGGGAACGAGATATAAGAGAGAGAGAGAGAGAGAGAGAGAGAGAGAAGAGAGAATCAGAGTTTTCGGCGTGTTGCTTGTTCTGAATTAAACATCAGTTTGAAAAGGATGAAATGGAAGAGTGAGAGAGAAAGAATTGACAGAAGCGTTTCTTGAAATTTTTCGAGCGTTTTCCAGCCGTTCTTTCAGAAGGAAGAGAGAAAAAGTTAGTGAATTTCGGAACAAAATACAGGAGGAAAGAAGAGAGGGATGAAAGTACACATTACACATACGAACATACACGTACACACGCGTACACATACGCATAGAAGACACGAACTATCGACAAGTAACACACCGGCTGAAATCTAGGGACGTGAGCGAACGAAGGTAGAAAGAGAAAACCAAAAAATAGACAAGTGTGAGACAAAAATGAAACTCGCGTGTAATATACTTATAATATCATTTTGTAAATTATTTTTTGTATTTTTATATATATATATATACATATATATAAATATCGAAGCATACGACACAAAAAGCGGAACAGTGTTTGTGCGTACGAAGAGAAAGAGAGAAAGGACGAATGGAAGAACAGGTGGAAAGGGAAAGGGAATAAAATTGTGGGGAGAACAATTCTGAGTGATTGCTTGAAATGTTTGGAAAGTAAACGAAATGGGAGAGTGTCATGTAGGAAACACGGTGAAAGCGTGAGAGAGAGAGAGAGAGAGAGAGAGAGTATGTGTAAAAGAGAGAAAGAATACGAAAAAGCTCGTGACGCATTGATAAAACACTGACGATATTTAAATCGATCGTTGATAAAAAAAAAAGTAGGAAAAATCGTCCTTTCGTTGATCGAGAGGGGCGCCAGAAAAGATGCTGTTCGTTTAAAAAATTAAGAGAAAAAGCGTAAAAGACGCGTGCGTTGATACAATGCGCCTGTATGCAGCCTGTTCGTGAACACAGACACACAGACATACACACAATCTCACAAAATACATATTGTTTATGTTAATTTCGTGACACGACCAATGTCCCGAGAATAATGATAATGGATTTTTGTTCCCTATTATTTGTACCTTTGTATTGTATTCTGCAGCTTGTCAAATGCTTTGTTTATTACTACTATTACTACTACTATTATCTCGTTATTCTTATTACTCTTATATAAAAATGATTATTCTTATTAATATTATTGCTACTCTACTGCTATCAATTTTTTAGATATTGTGCCGCATTCGTCGACCTTGTTTCCGTATAAATGCCACTCTTTTGTCGCACGTCCATCGAAACACCGGCTCGCAGCCACGTGTTTCTTTTCTTTAAAACAAAAGGAAAGAAAGAAACATTTTTAAGAAAATAACAAAGAAACGAGAAAGACGTAGCGCGATCGCTTCCAAAGAGAACTTATGCGACTTATGCGACAGCAGTGGAAACCTCGCAACAACCAGTTTAGTCGTATTTAGTAAAGCCCAGAGAAGCAGCGGCGTGCTGTTCATTTTATTAATTAAGAACATTGTGCGCCAGAGCCGCTTGGCGAACGGAAGCGACATGCGCTTCCGGCCGAGACACGAATTCGTGGAGCGCGAACACCGGTCGAGGGTGGTGAACGCTTCGAAAGAAAATCAACAAAGGATCGAGGAGGAGAAACGAGCGGAAAAATGATGAAAACGGATCCAGATGTTTTATAATTTTATAGAAAAAAATACACCGTCGATTCCGGGCAAGCTCGATGTTCATGGAATCCTAGAAAAAAAAAAACGAGAAATTAGATCGCAGATTCTTTTACGAAAGCTTCGATCGAGCTTCACACGCGTTTAAAAGTCGCTAAAAATTATACATTACATTACAAATAGCGACTTTTCGCAAGCAAACGATCACCCTCCTCGATCAATGTAGATCGATCAACGTGTGTCATTATTTATCGATTCGAGCGATCGAAGGTGCGCTGTTAATTTCGCGATGTTGTTTCGTGTCTCCATCGTTCAGTGGCTTTCCTTGTACTTGGCTGCGGAGATCCGCCGAGAAAAGTTTCAAGAAAATTTCGTTTCACGCGTACAAGAACGAGCGAATGGGTTTAATAAGGCGAAGAGGAAATGGCGGAAAGAATAAGAGAGAACGTTTCCTGATTGTTTGCCTGCATGAGCGTATATGCGAGCGTGCATGCGGTAATGGAGGAAACTTTTCGTTTTTCGCGAGAGAGTGTTCTTTCTTACATATAGTTTCTCGTGCAAATACGGCGGACGAGGGTGGTGCCGATCAATCTCGCTTCCTGGATCGAATCCCCGCCCATGTCGCTCGGACCTCCATTAATCGATTTGAATTGCAGCTCGTGCCGCGACTCTCTCTCTCTCTCTCTCTCTCTCTCTCTCTCGCCAATTTTGGGCAGAGTCCAATCCTCTGGTGAACCTTAGTTTTGGAATAAAATAAAATATCTCTGAACCTTTAGAATCGCTGGATATTGTTCCGTTATAAAAAACCATTGCTGACTTGATTTATGAATCTATTTTTCTCAGTGAAACAGCGACACTACAGATTTTGATGAGAATTTTAGGAAGAGTGAACTTCGTGCAGAAACTTGTAAATTTGATATTAGATCCATAGATACACGTTGCTGAAATTTATTTTAGATTTTCAATAAGATTTCATAATATTCCATATTCCACTATTTTACGATATTCGATGCAAGAATATTCGCTCGAGGACGTTTCAGTTATTGACTCCGATAGAATATTAAAATATTATTAAGTTAAAGTTTGTTACTGTTCTATAAAGTTTAATAGAAAGAGGTTCAGTCGGCAATATTTTAATTATCGATTGGAATGGACGACAGAAACAATTGGTACTCTGCCCAGGAATAAATAGACAATTAACCCGACCGAGAGGGGGCAGTTTCGTGGCAGATCTCTTTATTATATAAAAAAAAAAAACGATCAAAGGGAGAAGATCCAGGATGGCGTCGGTGAGGTCAAGGGGAGGGCGCCTGGTATTAGTACACATTAGTTTCTTCGATAGGAGGCGCCCAATTAGTTGTTGGAATTTTGTAGTCTAGGCGATAATTCTCGATATAGTTCAATGTTGTCGAGTTTCTATTAGTTGAGCGAGCGAACGCGCACGATTGTCGTCGGAAACCGGAACGAGCCAGGGGATTTCGACAGTGCTTCCGGTCAGTCACGTGTTCAAAACGATCTATGACAACGACGTGCTTCGAGTCGACGTATCGCTTGATAATCGAGTGTGCGTTTTTTCTCGCGAATTAAGTCGATGTTTGTTCCTAATATTCGTTTGAAAAATCGATGACGATAACGAAAGATAATCGTATTTTGCTGTAACACGCTTTAAGATCGATCTTTAGCTCAATGGTTTTTCGAATAAAAGCATTACGTTCTATGAAGAAAAAAAACCAAGCCAGTTTTCTATTCTTGAGAGACAAAGACGAGAAAAGATGTAAGATTTTAGTAAAGTATATTTTGAGATAATTAGTTGAAGCATTACGAGCTTTCTAGAACAAAGCAAAACCACGGGAACGTACGCAAATGATCATCGAACGATTGACCGAAGCCAATTCGTTGGTAGTGTCTTCTAGTTTTGATCGACACTTTTGGAGAAGATAATGCGTTCGATGGATTTACGTAAACGTAGCCTCGTCCTCTGTTCTGGGGAAACCGAGGCACGTGTTTTATCATCGTACGTCTTGCAGAACGCGTTTGTTTCTCTAAAACCGAGCTTGAAAATTGCAGGTGTCGATTCTATATGGTAGCAGAAATTTAAAGTTCTTCTTATATTTTTTTAAAAGAAAAAAGAGAAAATAACCAAATTTCGGTGAGGTTTGCTTCTCATCGAATGGAACCGAATTGATGAATTAATTCTCGTCGAATTTAATTTCGTTTTACGATCAATGTAAATAGCAGGGAATGGGTGAAAAGAAGAAGCTAGGAATTTTCAATGGCAAGATCTATACGATTTTAGTATCCGATTCGACGAGAGGATCGTGAAATATACGAGGACGCTTTAAATACCAGTTGGAAGGACTTTATTCGTTGATATTGATTTTGATACAACAACGCAGAATAGATTTGCCGATTTAGACTAGTTTTCCTCGACTTTTATAGAAATTTTATACACACCTCGACACAGTATCAGTATCCTCCAACTACTTAGCGATCCAAGCGACACGAAAGCCTTGCGGACCTTGAAAGTTTAGAGGAAGTTTGGGAAAATTCTTTTGTTATCTCGTTGCGAGTTTCGTCCATCTCCATCAACATGTTCCGAATCGTTGCAAATGAACAGTCCAAAAGCATCTTCCTTGAAAAAGAAGGAGGAGAACAAAGGAGTTCCCTAGCAAAAAAAAGAAATAACCAAACAAAACTGACGAAATTTTCGCAACGTTTAAGGTTAAGAAACTATTTTCGTATTTCTATCGAATGGGCAAGGGAGGAATGAAACGAATTCTTGAATTAATAACCGAATAACGAAATTAAATTCAAGAGTTGAATAGAAAATGCTTGTCGGAGAGACAAAGAAAAATGATAGGAAAAAATGAATCGAACCTTGAAGAAACGACCGAGCAGATCCTGTTCTCCGGTCCGATTTCCGGTTTCCTTCGAGACCCAGCGACTCGTCTCCGCGAATCGATGTATGGTTAAGTCGCGACGAATATCCAGTCATTAGGTCCGTTCGAAGTGTCGCGACGAGTCAAGAGGAAATTTCTTGACTGGGACGGACACTTCCGTGCAGCGCCTCCTTCGACACGCGACCATCAATCTTAAACCCGCGAATCAACGGACTTCCGGTTGTCTGCCTTCCCCGTATTTCCTTAACAATAGTTGTTTTTTTCTGTTTATCTATTTTCGGTTGGAAAGAGAGATGAGAAAAATGAATTGTTTAAAAGGAGACTGCTAAGCAAAAGAAAAGTGTAAAATGTTTATCGAAACGTTCATTACTGGCCCGCGGTAATGTTACGAGATACGAGACATTTATAACAACTGATCAATTCCACTGTTTGAAAATTCCTTTGTTTTAATATTACAACACGTGAACTACATTGGTGGACTGTGGATTTTTATGCATTTGTTCATGATTATTCCACTAGATAATTCATTTTTATTCTCATTTGCTCGTATAACTTAAAAATACACGTTGACCTGGCGCATAGCCAAACGTGTTAAGGATCGAAGGTCAGAGAAATTTTGCGCAAAGTGAAGTCCTTGGAGTTGCGGGTTTGACGATTGGAAATGAAAGGGAGGAGACAGAGACGCGTCTCTGTTGCACGGTCGCTAATCCACGACGTGTGAACGTTAGATGAAACCTTTATCTATATATTTGCCACGATATTCAATACGTGAATGAGTATATCTATTAAAATAATATTGATATAAATACATAGAGACAGCGAGAGAGAGAAAGCGTGGAAGAATGAAAGGGAGAGAGCGAGAGAGAGCTCGTAGAGAGAGCGTGTAAGGGAGAGTGTGCGAGCGCGAACGACGAAGAGAGAGAAAGTATGGTAATATCATGAAATTATTATTCTTTGTTACTTCTTTATAATTAAAACAATAAAAAAGCTGCTGAATAAAAAGATGAGCGATGTTTTTTTTATTTTCAGTTAGTAGAAAAATGCTAATTCACTGATAGAATCGGACGAATACGATATTTGGAGTCAGAATGGTTAATTTAAATATAATCCAATTGCTTGGGATGATTGTAGTGGACGATCGAAAATAAATAATTCATTTATGTTCGATTCGAGTAACTTCAAGAGAGTCGAGATAGTGTTTAAATGCAAAACTGAAGCTAATTTCGGGCTCAAATTCAAAACCTTTGGAGCTTGAAACTTTCATAAAAGTTCCAAATTTACAATCGAAATTTAAATTGTAAACTTCAAATTCTCCAAGTGTTCATATATAAGTTAAATTCTTTGGCTCGTTCTAATCGATAGACGGTTACTGTCTTAATCCTCCCTTAAAACTTTGATTAAGACAATCACATACTAATTAAGACACAGCTATCATTTTTATATCGATATTGAAATTTATCGATTCGAGGAGGGAAGTAGTTAAGTGATAAAATCATTAATTTTAAAATGGCCTCGATCAAAATCTAAATAAGAAACCAAACCTGCAACAGCCCTTAAAAATGAGACGGAAACTAGGACCTCAACGTTGCATCTACCATCTGTTCTACACTTCGATAAGATTGCTATGATTTTGGAACTCCTCCTCGAACTGCCTCCTACGTTTTCCAAGCCTTAAATTCATCGCAGTCTCTCGATGTCGTCCTAGAAACTTTGCTTTTCACGATGGAGAAAATTGCGAACACGACGATTATCCGACGAACGAATCGTTGGCGTTTCGATCAGAGCCAGCGGAAAACGTATCGAGAAATTTATTTGCATTCGTTTTGAAATTCTCGCGATGCGATATCGTACGGTCGCGAGCTGGCATACTTGTCGCATTAATTCAGCGGAGATCGCCGTGTGATACGTTTGCAAAATGATATTTCGTTAGAACACGACTGTTCGACCGTGATATATGTACGTTCGTCGAAATATTTTCCGTTCGCTGTTTACTCGTTGCTGTCTGGCTGTGAAAGGTGGAATTTCATACGAAACGCGTGGAAACGGGCAGGAAAAAATATTTATTTTCCACCGTATCGAGATGAAACGCGTTCGATTTCGCTGGTCGATCGATATGCCTTTCTTTTTTCCTTTTCACTTCGATACCTCGCTATGGTTTATTAATGGCAGCGATTCCGTTTTGTTTTGGTTTTTACTCTTTTTCAATGCGAGAGAATGATTTATCTTCGTTACTTTGCCTTCCTGTTGAATTATTTATTAAATGGGTAACAAGAGGAAAATTATTTAGATTGTCTGGTATTTTATGAAAATGGACGTTTCGTTTTATTTGTTAATTCAGTGACGTTATGCTTGCTGAAGCGTATTTAACGTCTCTTTGGCATCACGGAGGTGTATTCGAATGGAGGTCGAAAATAAATGTTAATATTACGAGCTTTATTTAGGAAATACGTATACGGTCGGTCTCGAAAATATTCGCAAGCTAGCATAACTTTGACTTCTATCTTCTATATCTGAAGTAAATACAGATAAAATAGCAAAGATGTTTTCTAGTATACTGAAGTATAGTACTTAGATGTCAGAAAGTAAGAAACTTTTGACTGAAAACGAACCGATGTTTAAACATTAAAAGAAACGTAATATAGTGAATCTTCGTGTTTTGCAAATATTCGGACTGACAATAAAAGGATAGAACCGAAGAAAAATGAATTTGGAATTTGCGAGAATACTCCGATACGTTATAAATTTAATTCATCGAACTGAAACAATGAGTTGTTTGCATAACTAGAAACGTAGACTACTGTTTAGGAATTGAACCGTAAAATTAGTAAAAGATAACAATAGAAAAACGACAGTAAAAAGATGACGAACAGTAAAACGTGTTACGGAACAAAAGAGGCATCGGACAAAATATTAAACTTTTAGCAAAAAAGTTACTATTCTAAATTTTTTGATGTATAAAGATCAGTATAAATCCATCGATATAAAAAACAATATTTCTTTTCATGTTAAACGACGGTTTGCTTTAAATCAACAGTTATATATTTCTTGACATCTACATATTAGGTTGTCCGAAAAGTGTCTTTCTTCTACAGATCCGTCTTTTACAACAACGCATCTTTATACCAACATGAAACCTAATCTGTCGATTGTGATCTTTAGTTTGATAGAACAAAATGGATCATACGTAATTCGATAAAATAATATAAAACGGAAAATGTTGTGCATTCATTATTTCCTTATAAAACGAAAGAAACTTTTCGGACGACCTAATACTATATTTCAATATACTGCGAAACATCTTTGTTATTTTATCTATATTTATTTCAGATATATAACATAGGAGTCAAAGTTATGCTAGTGTCCGAATATTTTCGTTGGAAGTTTTAATTAAGTTTCAATTTTCCAGCCTGTTCGTGACAACTTTTTCGTCTTACAATCTTACCAAGTTTTGATTTCGTGTACGTTAGTCTCTATATGCCACCCTTCTTTATAATTAACTGTCTTATAAAGCGCTGTTATATAATAACAGCAGATAAATTTCTTACTATATCCTGCATGACATCGACATCATTCCCTGCAATTCTCTTGAAATATTTCGGATTTCGCGAATCTGTATTTGTCGCAAAACTATAAAAGCTCACTACCGAAAGGTAAAAATACAAAGAAACCGTAGAAATTATTCAGCGTTCTACAAGATACGAATACGGTCTGCCGTAAATTAAGCAACATATCGACGTGCATAACAGCACCGATAGCGATAATAAGCAGTGTCGTGTACCAGCGATACAGTCATCGATTTACGAGAGCGATTTGAAAATTTCGCGACCAGATAAAGCGTGCAATACGACTAGTCAAATATTCGAGCTACAATATATACATTAAATATTCAATATATACATTAAATTGTCAGTTGAGAAGGAGAAAGATAAATTCGCCGCACTCTGATAGTTTGAAAATTATAAATTAAGGAAACATATTTTATGAAGCACAGCCAGTTGTTGTATAATTCCTTGATCAACCTCGGTATATTAACGCATATTAAATGAAATACGATGTAACTGTGTGAATTGAAAGTTCACAGTTAACACACAAGTAGGCGGTATATTTTCAAAATCGTTAGATATAAATGCATTTTGTAAAATCATGCCCTTTTATACTTCTTATTTTATAAACTTTCTTTTACCCGCCACCGTGTGTAATTGCTTCTTTATTTTAAATATTTCAATGATTGCCTTGAATAACTATATATACACCTAAGTGATTTTTCTGTTTCGCATCCTGTATCTTCAACGATTATAAAGCAAATCGTGAAATAGAATTAGTACAAAAATGACATATCACTATTATTATATTAATATTAATCAACACGTAACATAAACTAAGTTAAGCTAATATCGATCTGCGATAATGTTAATCTGTAAGTTTGTAAGCTTTCCAAATGGTCCTCGAGTTGCCGCCTGTTCGTAACGCAAATGACAGCCTCGCCTCGTCGGATCGAGTATCGCGATTCTCGAACAATTCGCGTCCTCCGAGATTCTGCGGCCTCTGCATCGCGTAAACTCTTTTATGTAACGCGTACGCACGGCCTTGAAATTGGAGAACCGACCAGATTCGAACGAGCGAACGCTGCTACTCGTCGATGGTCGCGTATATGGTTTCGCGTGATCGCCGCGTTACGTAAATCCGATTCCGTCGCAATTGGATTCTTGTGACCGGTTTGCGGATGCCCTCAAAGTTTGGTACGCCGAGGATAATCTTTAAGATTGTCTTCTTTAGCGCATTTTTTCCTTTCTTCGATCTTTAGAAAGCTTCTCAAGGATCTCTGTCATAGTTCAATTCAAATAATTTTTCTGGGTCAGATGGGTGGTTGATAGTTCGCAAGTATTCGTACGCTTGTCAATGCCTTTTACGAATATCTTACGTGTGTCAGGCGAAACATTTCAAAATTTCGTTAACGTTGTGATGACATCCGATCATCATGATCGTATTTATAAGATTTGAAACGATTCTGAAAATGTACATAGAAGCCGCAGGATATTCGGAACGAATATATCGATGGCTTACTATACAAATACTGTATATTCACTCTTTGTGAAATTTATGCTTTCGTATGTAACAAACAGTTGTTGACTATTTCTTTATGTCGTATAAAAATCGCATTCAATCTAAATTTAATTAAATAAATCTAAACTTGTCAGAAATGTTTGTCGTATCTGGTGTAAGATATTTTTAAGGACTATGATCCATCTGAATCCATCCTTAAAGGGATCAATGCACAGTTCACAATCAATTTTATAACAGCATCGATAAATACAACAGCAAATATAAGTACAATACACAAAGTTTCATTATAAGATTTATTTCAAATGTAATTATAACTTAAAGTCAAGCTTCATTTTAAATTGTCTTTTAAATTTTAAAACTATTCTTTTTTTGAACGCTAAGCGTAGACATGCAGTATTTATGCAGTGAACTATCGATATAATTTTTTGCAGAGATTACAAGAATATCCAAACAGCTAATTATCACACAATATCAGTAAATCTCGGTATTCAGCGGCGCTACCTTTAAGGTGACACTCACACTTTAATTGTGACTTAAAGTCAAGCTTCATTTTAAAATACTTTGTAATTTTTAAAACTATTCTTTTTTTGAACGCTAAGAGTAGACATACAGTATTTATGCAGTGAACCATCGATACAATTTTTTGCAGAGATTACAAGAATATCTAAACAGCTAATTATCACACAATATCAATAAGTCTCGGTATTCAGTGGCGCTACCTTTAAGGTGACACTCACACTTTAATTGTGACTTAAAGTCAAGCTTCATTTTAAATTGTCTTTTAAATTTTAAAACTGTTCTTTCTTTGAATGCTAAGAGTAGACATGCAGTATTTATGCAGTAGACCATCGATATAATTTTTTGCAGAGATTACAAGAATATCTAAACAGCTAATTATCACACAATATCAATAAGTCTCGGTATTCAGCAGCGCTACCTTTAAGGTGACACTCACACTTTAATTGTGATTTAAAGTCAAGCTTCATTTTAAATTACTTTCTAATTTTTAAAACTATTCTTTTTTTGAACGCTAAGAGTAGACATACAGTATTTATGCAGTGGACCATCGATATAATATTTTGCAGAAATTACAAGAATATCCAAACAGCTAATTATCACACAATATCAATAAGTCTCGGTATTCAGCGGCGCTACCTTTAAGGTGACACTCACACTTTAGTTGTGACTTAAAGTCAAACTTCATTTTAAATTACTTTCTAATTTTTAAAACTGTTCTTTTTTTGAACGCTAAGAGTAGACATGCAGTATTTATGCAGTAGACCATCGATATAATTTTTTGCAGAGATTACAAGAATATCTAAACAGCTAATTATCACACAATATCAATAAGTCTCGGTATTCAGCGGCGCTACCTTTAAGGTGGCATTCACACTGCAGGTATATTAGCGTTTGACTGAATACAAGTTTGCAGCAAACATGTTGCAACTTCTATATATATTTTTAGATTTGAGTTCAATACATGTTTAATATATGTAATCATGGCAGTCGCGTTTCATTATGATGCTAATGAAATATCAAAATACTTCGTACGATACGTACAAAAGAGTTTGTCAAAGTTTTTTACGGTAAGTATAGGAATACTTTCGCCACCAACTGTAGACGTTAGCTGCAATCACAAATTTACCTACTTCATAAACACTATGTTGCGAAACGTTACAGAAATCAGTGGCACGTAGATGTCGTAAAATGATATTAGGTGCAGCGTCTCGCTTTACAGCCCCTTCGATCGTTTTCGACCGGTGGATTAACGATTTCGAAAAGCGAACGCGAGACGTAGGCCACACGTGCTCGATATTTGCATCAACTATATCGATTTACCATACTTGCCTTAAAAATTCACCACGTATGAACTTCTAAAGGAACATCGAACAATTTTGAATAACTTGAGACTTCGAGTTCGTTCTATTTATAATCTATAAAACAGAAGAGTCGTTTTGAAAAATTCGACGAATATTTTGAGAATGACGTCTATGAATAATCTTCGGTGTGTAGCAAAAAGCGAGAGTGTTATTTTTGTGAGAGAAATGTCAGAGTAATGTAGTGTAAAAATAAAAGAACAGGTCGTCGATAGAAACGATCAACGGGAATAATAGTGCACCATAAATCGAGTACGCCGCAACGACCAATGGGAAATGATCATGCAATTGCCAGGAGACTGAAGTGCATGTGCATCACGCGGTGATGCATTGAGAGCGAGGTCGTTGAAGTGTCGATCAACAGACACGAAACTGGCTCAACGTGAGCCGTTTTAATGGCTCACTTTTTATCTTCTTGCCCGTTTGTTAGAAAAATCGACAATCGAAGAAGCGACAATTGAATCGTGCACGATCTTGACAAAATTTGAAAGGCTTGGTACAAACAACATGCAGCTACGTGCGTGAAACTAAACTTTCTAAATACGTATGTTAAATATTTTTAAAAGAGACTGTAACAGTTTCATTCCAACAAACGTTTAACTCTTAGAACGTGTAGATTATTTTAAAAGAATCTAACAAAAATGTTTTATTTTAAAACCGATAATTCTTATTCACCTGAAATAATAAAACTATTCTGTCATTGGCAGAATTTACTAGATCGAATAATGTGGAAATTACTTTGATTAAACGTATCATGTTCTAGAGAACCTACATGAATTAGAAAGATGATATAAAAATTATTTATTATGTGAAACTGTGAAGATTCAGTTACACGTATGTCACTTTGTAAAATCTATGTTCAATTAAAATTTTGTTAGAAGAAAGCGACATTTCATATGCATTGACCTAATACATATTACATACAGAACAAGAAGCTTCACAAGACAGTTCCAAACTTCCTCGTTTGCTCATAAAATTAAGTAATATGATAAACCTATTATTACCAATACTGATCTCAAGAAATAGCTGGAATTCTAAATACCGTGCCAACAAGATCAACGACACGTCATGAATAACAAATCCGCCTATTCATTTCCTTCGGGGAAGGAAACGCCTCGCAATAGAATAGGAATGTAGTGTACAGCTACGTCCGAAGGAAATCGAGAACGCTCTTCCATCCGTTGCTCACGGCTCAATGTCAGCTCGACAGAAAATAGTTGAGGAAGCGATATATATATATTACGATCGATTTCCAAGCTGGAACGAAGATAATTCGATTAGAAGCTGTGTCGACCGTGACCAGGTTTACCGGGTGTGTTATAATTACCGATCGCATTATCGAGTGTCAGAAAATCTACGAGTGGCGGTGATTCGCATGTCTCGGCAGAGACGCTAACTCGATTTGCTTCGAGGACGAATCACATTGTAATTATCATGGAGAAAAGCTGATTTGGAGCAGCTTTCTTTGCATGCGGAGGATAATCGAATTTCGTTCGGATCGAGCCACTTTGCAATAGTGAGAAAGTGTTGTAGTGGCGAATTCATAATAACAGTGGTAATTGAAGATAACATACTTGTGATACTTTGGGTGTCGCGAAATTTCAATTAAATTGTTCATTTCTCGTCTTGATGGGAGAAGGTCGATCGAAAAGTACCAAATTCTTGTGCTCCTTCAGGCAACTAAAATTTTTATATGGCGTCATACTCCCACAGATCTAATTCTATATCTATAGATTCCTATATTCTTATATTCTATAGATTCAATAGATTCTAAGGTATCATTGGCAAATGTGTGTGATGGGAAAGTCGTAAAAAATGTAGATGTAGTGTCCCGAAAGGCGAAGTTTGGAGCTTCGTGACTTCGAACGATGATAATGTAGTATCGTAAACTATTATGATTAATTTATTTACAATGAATGGATTTTACAGATGTTGATTAAACAGGAAACGATGGCTGTTTAACGTGAACTAATCACAATAACGTACTATAATTTAGACAACTCAATAATTAATTTGCAACTCTCGTCATCACGAATCCAACACTATCTCGACAACGCAACTCGCACTTTCCGACTTCTCGATTCGCACTTTCTGGCTTCTCCACTGACACTGACTGTTAATTCGTCTTTCTCCCTTAGCATCCCTTTGTCTTTTCTGAGGCCCACCACACACGTGTTCCGCATCTGCTCTTCGCCAGGGTCACGTAGGCCTTTTCTACGAAACTATTCAATTGAAGGACCGACGACATATTGTTTATGGTTCACCCAATATCTCTTAGGCCTTTCGTCCACGATACTACAATATAGGTTTAATAGATTCTAAGGTATCATAAGAGTGCAATCACTTTTGGCAAATGCGATGGGAAAGTCGTAAAAAATGTAGATGAACTGACAATGTCCCGAAAGTCGAAGCTTGGAGCTTCGTGACTTCGAACGATGATAACTTGAAACTGAAGTGGAATGCAAAAATTCAAACGCTATTTTGTAAAGGATAGCCTTAATATATATATCTATATAGTATGTAAAAACATATTGCTCAGATTGTGAATTGATAACGGTAACACGAAATAAATTGAGGTAAGATATCACAATGCAAATATCGTATGGAATAAGTTTGTTATTACTTATTTCTCATCTCTCCTTATCATATCTCATATCTCATATTCATATCTCTCATTAATTATATCTCATCCTGTTCCTTTTCAGATGACAGCTTTTCAATAAAACGATCATCAACGACAAAGTATACAATGTATGGTGTCTTGTTAGAATTTCAATTAATTTGGCACTTATCGATCATCATTCTCTTCGGCTCTGTCTTGAACAAATGAACTGCAACGTTCACGAAACGTTGAAACGAAGCGCGCTAATCAGAACACGATCGAAACCTAAGGACTCTCAGATATGATCATCTGATAGATGTGCCCGTCTAATCATCCTGAAAGTTTAAAACCTAAAATTATTAATTAAAGATGTTTCTGTTCGATATATCGTATTGCGGTTATGCTGTTCCACCATTTCCCAAGCAATTTCCAAATATTTCTACGTCCATTGCCATAATAACTTCTCCAAGCTACCAAACCAATCTCCAGACACCTTCAATCTAATTTTTCCCCCAGCAGTCGCCATCGTTCCCCAATTCTCTAAGGGTCGCAGTTGCCGATCCACGAGGGTCCAGGACATTCGTGATCGATTAATTAAACGGCGAGGCAACGGCGTGTCACTCGAGGGTGCCTAATTAATCGAGCGGTCTCGAACAGCGCAGCTACACCATCTTACCGAGTAAAGTACCGAGCATTGTACCACAGGCAACGGTTAAGGCTAGCCAACAAACGAACGCTTCGTGTCGTGTCGGTCAGTCACGGTAGATCCGTGTCAAAGCGTGACGTTGATCGATGGATCATCGATCGAGTGACGCCCCGTTTCCATTCAGCCTCGGCTGGATACGATCGACGGTGACGTAATCGCGGTGAACGAGCGGTCAACGTTTCCCGAATCGAGGAACGCGCGTTTCAAACGCGGTTGATCTCGATTTCGATCGAACTGGCGTCAAGGAACGCCTTCGATCGCAATTTCAACGTCCGTTTGTCATCCGGTGTCGAATCATGGTCACTGGATAATTACTCGTTATTTCGGATCTACGGTTCGGAATCAAGGATATGGTAGTTGTAGGGGTTGGTTCACGTCATTTTGCTCTGTCTTGAGGCTTTTGGAGGACAAAGGAACGGAATTTGAATGAAACTAGTGGAAAGAATCGTAGAAAGTCGTTACACTACGGTTTCAAAGTACGTAACTGGGTTTTTGGTAATTTCTGTTTTTCTTTTTTTTTACAAATCTTTAATTTTCATTAGGAAATGATATCTAGTATGGATTGTATTGAATTTTGTTCTTTGTAATTGAGAGGTTTCCTGGTGAAAGGATTGCAAGGCAAAATGGAAGTTTTAATTTTAGTTTTTTAGTATCAGGTGTGTTTGAATTGGTGAATGACGAATGGCTCTTAAAGAACTTTGTTCTTCTCTCATTTTTAAATAATTAGAGGTCGGCTCGTATCGTTGGCTTCAAAAATCGTTGCAATTATAATATTTGTTAAATTATCTTTCGTAGATCTCATCTAGCAGCGGAAAATTTGTTGCAGTGCAAGATGAATAATTTGTCAGCCATAAGTGCTAAAGTATACTGGTTACATTTAACTGGAAACGATATAACATTTCAGATTACACGGCATGTTATGTTGCGACTAAAATGACTGATTGATAGTAGATTAGTTAGAAAATTTGATGTATAGTGAATAGCAGTAGATGTCCTAATACTTATGACTGGTAGTATATATACATGGTGTCACATGTTACATAAGTTAGATGCCAACTAAACGAACCACAATCGAGAAACAAAACCAATTCTTATAAAATCTTCATCTTATTAAATGGTCGAATCACATAATTGACCCAAACCACTGAAAGTATATTTATAATTGATTCGTACGAGAATACAAAAGTAGGGTAGACACAATACCATGGAGTTTAGTCGCACTAACAACTTTGATAGATCAGATTTATAGAGGCGTTTCCATCGTGATATGGTCAGGGTCAAATTGTTCGAACAACCCAATGCGTGTCAATGCCTCGTCTGCAACATCATCACGATCAAATCAGTGTGTTGGAACTTCAATCTCTTATGGGACGTCTGCGTTCCAGTCGTGAGTCAGTCTAATTCAATATCCATATGGAACGTAGATCATTGAATTCCAAGTTCCTATAACTAACTATACATATATATATATAATACCTCGACAATGTTTTGTTGCCTGAACAGGATGATAGTGGTTTTACAACCTTCTCTTCAAGGTCCTTCATAGGCAAGACTTTGGCGTTCCACTTTTTTTCTCATTCTGTCAGATATCTGCGTTAATTTTTATAATAATTTTTGCTTATAAAAATACGGGTAAATATGTGTACGTGCGAAATGTCGATGAAGAAATTTGTATAATTTGCATAGTAGTCAAACACATGTTTGACGCAAGTATATCTCTTGGAATCAAACACTCGCTTATTATAATGACTGATGATAATTTGTACAATGAATTGAAAAAATGCCTCCTGTAAAGTAAACTAAAACAAAGTTCAATTTTATCTATGGATCTAAACGAGACGAAATTCGTTTTATTTATAAATCGCACGATACGTCGTACTTGATTGTTAAAACAGCGTCCAATATTTTCTACAATTGTATGGAATGTCGAATTCAATCGTGAAAAGGGATATTATGGCGATTTGAATTCAATGAATTCACGTTGTACATGTTTTCTGCATCTTCGATTGTATTGAAGTACGTGGCCATGTGAACCAAGTTGTAGAGAACGAAACAGGTAAAAATTAGTTGGAATCAAGTTTGGAGAATACGCTAGGTGTGGCAATACTTTTTAAGCAAGGTTAAAAATTCCTTCCTTTCTAACATTTTCGACATGGGACCGTGGGTCGACGTGAAGCAATTTTCGTTTCCTTTCCTGTACACGGTCTTCTGCATTTCTACTCGTCGTTTAAGATACCAAGCTGTTATTTGAAACGATCAGAACGCAAATGGATAAATTTAAATGCGCCGACTAAATTTTCACGTTTAAGATATTCCTGTCGAAATCAAAGGAAGATTAATTCCTACGATCGTTATTTAACATGCAAGGATACTATTATTGTGAAAGGAAGAAATCTTCTGGCAAATAATTTATTGTTTTATACTAAATAAACTAACTATGAGGTATTATAGATTAAAATAGAGAATAGAATGTTTATTTGTATTTCAGACTCGCAGCTGTTACAAAGGAGATTATTGATATCTACTAAATATATCGTACATATGTATAAACGTTCATACATACAACCAATACACGCACATACACATTGCAATATATCAACATATTTTATAACACCACAACGTATTACGAAATAATAGTATTTTATAGATAAAACATTTTACAATGAAAAATCAGAATCTTTCAATTTTTGTATTTTCATTGTTTTCTACGAACACTCTCCAATTACTTTAAGCATAAGAAAGACAGTTTCGTCTTTGCAAAATATATAGAAAATTTCAATATTTCACATATATAGCTGTTTTTAAAACTCACATAAAAGCCACTTTTAACGGAGAAGCGGTCATTCCAATATTTACAGGAAAATATGTATTTACTTCAGTAGATAGATCCTAAAGAGACTAAAGAGGAAACCATAATCCCTATAACGCGATGGACGAGATACGTTAGAGCGCGATTAGAAACTTGACGTGTATACGACGAGCGAGCTAGTTAAAAATCTAATCGATAAACACCCGGTGACCTAACTTTCGCGCACTGAATAATTAACAGCGTTACAGATACCAGTGTCTTTGATTAAAAAAATCTAAGTCAGCCGTGTATAGCGTCACCGTGAACAACGCAGTCAAAGTAAAGGACACTTGGCGACACGATTTATCGTCAAACAAAAAGTTTATAATTATAGAGTGATAATCACGCGTATAATATTTCTGTACAAAATCCGATCTTAATTCCTTCGAACTCTAACGTTTGTTAAAGACTAACGCAAAGTTTATAATGACAAAATTCCGTTTATTTCAAAAAAAAAAGAACGAAGAAATATTTCGATATTTTATTGGAAAAGTATTAGATTCTACAGTATTTATGTAACACTTAATAAGGAAATCAATTTTATAATTTAAACAAACGACTCTAAACTGGTCTATCACAAAGAATAAAGTTTAAAATGATAAAAGAAGACGTAGGATTGCTTCAAAAAGATCGAATATGAAACTGTGCTTAAATGCTTCAGTTGTAAAGATTTCTAAGAGACAACGATTGTAAAGGCAAAAATAATTAACAAAAATCTTTGGTCTAATCTGCGTTACGTATCTAACACGTGTCTTGCGCCATCGTGAGACTATTAAACAACTCGTGTATGTTTAGGCTCGAAACGTGTGCGTGATTATGTTGCAAGACTGAAATGGAGCAGCCCACGTGACCTTCTAGTCTGCTTCGATGTCATTCATTTCTACTTAGCGACCTAATTTCTCATTCAGCCGCAACGCAGGAAATTTCATCACAAAACCCAACCAAGATAAATAATAAAATCGTCGAATTTTTATTTAGCACACGATTTAATATGTCAAAAATACTCCACGCTATGAATAAAGTAACAAGTTCTTATATAGATACCTAAACAATGTAAACCTTCGAATAGGCTAGAGATGGTGAGGTTATGGTATTCGACATGTGGACTTCTGGAGTAATCAATAGTGTCATATGGCGTAACACACTTAATTTGATATGCAATACGCATTAATTTTACGCTCCTAGGGTTCGATATTCCAATCTAGTACAAGTTACTTTACTAATTAAAAGAACGCATCCAAATAGTTAAAATTAATTTTGTTTAGATACTGAGATACTAAGAGATCTCTGTTCTTTTACTTCGCCTAACATTAACTTTGATGTTGACATAAAAGTATACATAAGTACGTATAAAAAATATTGGTTAAATAAAGTTGCTGCGTTTCTTCCAAAGTTAAACACTATTGTACCTTTAAATATGGTGGATCTAGATTTAAAAACTATAATTAAATATCTTTGTAATTTTACATCTATGATATTTTAAAGAAAAATATTATTTTGCCATTGCCTGATATTTTGGAAGAAGAGCATTATTGTAAAACTAAAACGTTTTGAATAATGTCTGTTATCCATATCGGTCTGATTTCATAGCAATCTCAGTTTCGAAAATGTAAGACATTCAATCAACGCATCCTCTTTCAAAATGTACATTGTACGTGCAGGTGGTCTGTACAAAAAGTCTTGCAACAATTTAAAGGCACTGGCTGCACATGTGCATTCAGTGTCCACACGTGCATAACTTCTTTCGACGTGGATGGCTGCGTTCAAAGCCACATAAGGAACGCGCATAAGGTACTCGATCCACATGGTGTGTAATTTAGCGACTATTCGCTCGTCTAGGATACCATAAGTGCCGCTGGACGCGAAACATTGGAACTAAAATATAGTTCTACGGCTGGTACCATTGTCAACGATCATCGATAACGTTATGATTGTGTCGTGACAAGTTCGTGAACGTGAACGTGAAAATAGGACAAACAACAAGGCACCTCCAACCTCGAGACAGATGCAATTTTGATTCAATATCTTCCATCTTTACATTTTATCGTTGCTATATACTACATCTTATAACTAAAGGACCATCTAAAAATTTTCAATTTTTCATCCAAAGAAATTTCGAAAATATTCCAAAGTAGAAATAATATTTTCATCTCGTATTTGTGAGATCTGATTTCTTAAAAATTCTTAAATTTAATAAGTAACTACGTGCTTCGTAGAAGTTTCTCGCTTAGCATTCCATTATTAAAAATAGAGAAAAAAAAGATATCTATGACAAAGAAATAGAGAAAGCAAGAGAGCTAACTATACTAATGTAACATACATACATTTATTTATTCATAATCATCTGCAAGAAGTTAAAATGCAACATATATGTATCCGCATATATACATGTATATAATATCTCAAATTTTCACATTATTATCAGTTAAACATTCAAATGTTTACATTGTCTCATCTCTTTCAGCTAATGAAATACGTTTCGTGCAATCGTAATTAAAAGGAGAAAATAACGAATATTTTTCAGCACGTTGTGGCATTTCTAAAACCTGAATCGCTTAAGAATATTCGATAAAACATTCCTATTTTCTCAGTCTTTTCTTTTCAAAATGCACATAAAAACACACTATATAAAAACATTCCATGTACAGAAATATAGATTCTATGTATTCTCATTGCGGATAAATGATTACGAATATACAATTACGTCTGAGAAGTTCGGAACTATTGTAGTTACGTAGAACGATAACTACGAGAGTGTAATCATCGTCTCGAACATCTGCTGTAAGAAACTTAACGTAGATGGAATGGTTGAACCTGCAGATTTCTCCGAATAGCACTTCAATTTCCCTCATTTAGTTTCTCTAATTACAAAACGGTTAAAGATAAAATTCACATTTAACACTTATCCACGCGTGTAGATTACTGCTCAGAACAATTTTGAAGTTTGCGTGCTCAGATAGCCTTATCACTAACCAAGACCTCGAATATAACTTAACTAACAATCAAAGAGTTTAGTATACCAGACAAATCATTATGTACATCTCCTATATTTACTGATGATCTTATCAAAGGAGCTACTTAATGAACACGTGTCGAGAATACGCTACAACAGAAGATCTATATCAGTCTGATCTAAAATCAGTCCAAGGAGTCAAATCCCTCTCCCGTTTTAGTACAAATAGAAGAATCAAATTGCTGAACCATGATTCTAAATCGGATTGTTCTCATCCGCGAGTTGTCTGTTCTAACCGATCGAGCTGTCCACGTTTGGTCATTGTCCGTTCAGACTCTTCCTCTTTAGGTCTGCTCTTTAAGATGGCTGTCATCGGCAGTACCATAAGACAAAGGTTATAGCTAACCATATATAAGAAAATACCTAACCGATATGACAACTCCTAGAGACACATATTGATAAAGGCTTTGGTCATTCCATAATGTAAGATATTTCATCTGTAAATCTAACTGATCGATGATCCATATGGAAGAACTAGAGGTTAAAAACTTATAGGATCATGAGCAATGGTAGCCCTCTGATGGCCATTACGAGAACTATCATCACAGACACGAGGTAAATTGCTCAGAAACATGATCGCCTAATTATTATGAGCAGTTTAAAAACAGAAAATAACGATCTAAGAACTTGTACAATACTATCCTTGCGACGTTAGTCCATGAACAAGAACAACGTCAAGTGATTCTTGGAAAATCGAGGATCTGTGCTTATTACTTCTCCCTTTATTTGTTCACTATATGCAAAAACGCTACAGCTTATACAATACAAGTATGCGTATTAATAATAAAATCTAGAACAACATTTTAAAAATCGCTTTCCACTTTAGCGTTCAGAAAACAGCATCTCTGATAAATTAATGTGCAAAACCTGACCACGTTTGTCGATCATATCCCTCCACCGTTGATCATAACCTTTATGTAACCGCACCGTTAGAAAGAGTCAATCCTTCATTTACATTAGATTCCAACATTTAGGGATGCACTGTTTTCCGCTAGTCAAGTGAACGCGTTCAGCCAAATTGCAATGGAAAGAATAGCTGTTGTTCCATAACAAAAAGAAAAATAAGACAGAAAAAAGATAAGATATATTGTTGTAAATGTACCTCGTACAATAGAGGTCTCGCAGCGTATTTCATTCTTTCCTGAATAAACACATTCAGGTTGACACGTTCCAATTCGACAAATAAAGTTATACCTCAATGAACCAAAAAATTTCTTCAAATATTCAATAATCAGCAAGAGATTCATCAAGAGTTCCAATCAATCAAGCTCAATTATCTTTTAGACACGTCGATCGCTTAATTTTCTACAAAGTCTGACCAGTTGATTCGACACGTATCAATAAGTGCTATTTTCACGATGTCTTTTGAGTGATTAGCGCTCGGCGAAAAATAACTAACATTGCGATCAATACAGAAATAGACCTAAAAACTGTAACTCTGGGAATAACGTTAAATGAAGAAATATATAGACTCTCTCTCTCTCTCTCTCTCTCTCTCTCTCTCTCCCTCTCTCTCCCTCTCTCTCTCTCTCTCTCTCTCTCGTGTATCTTCATTCTTCTACAATAATATGTAGTGCTTTATTTACAAAGCTCGTGAAAGATCAGACTACTGTGCCCTGATCCTGATTAGGAAACAGGTCATCTCCCGCGATAGCCAAAGAGAAACAAAATCAGCCAAAGTATATTCAAACCACCTACTCTGAAATAAAAGAACATCAGGAGATATTACGTGCCCTTTGAACTCTTATGAACGTTATCATCAATGTATCAGATAATTAGTTGTGAATCGAGGATTTGGTAAAAAAATGTGTGTAAGGCAGCATTTAGTCAACTCGGAGAGTTTTTCCGCCCGTAGGACCAAGTACTTGTCACATTCGATTCTTCTTAACCACCTATACGTTTCGTTGGTATTTTTGCAGATTATTTCATACATGGAAAAATACACAATTCTACTGGTTTGTACCCTCGTGGAACTTGAAGTAGTGAATCTTCATAGCCCTATTGTTGGGATACTTGATCTTGCATTGAGGACAAGTCGCGTCTACTGCACCCTCCACCACATATTTGGTCAAATCCATCTCTCTGTGGAAGTTCTTGCTATTCTCGGCATTGTAGATAGTGTTGTGTGTCGTCAGCAAGTGATCTGACATTGCTGTCTTGTTGAACACGTGTCTATCGCATAAAGTGCAACTGTAGATAATGCTGTTGTGCGACAATTCATGGTTCTTTACGATTGTTGGCGTTGGGAACGTGAGCTTGCAACCATCTACAGAACAAGCAAATTTGGGAGGAGCATTTTTATGTTTTATGGTAAAATGTTGGCGCAGATTCGACACGCCAGAAAACTTTTTGTAGCAAATGTTGCAAAGGACTTTACCATCATTGCTGGGTAATGGTATACATTCAATATTATATGATTTGGCTAGATTCTGTAACAGATTCATGTGAGTCTTATTGTGCACCAATTGTTTGTGCTTGTACAATACGCTCATATTTGCAAAGAACTTCCTACAGACGTGGCACATAACTGACTTCCTGCCTGCGCTCATGGCATCCATGGGGAGAGGTGCTTTTTTATCCTCTTCTTCTAATTTTATTTTCTTAGATCTTGGCTCTTCTTGAGATAGTCTTCTCGCGTTGTTGTATACATGTTCGGGTTGTTGATTAAACATGTTAGCATGTAGGTTGAGCCTGTGACGGTGAAGCGACCGAGTGCTATTGAACACCTTGTGACAGAGGGTGCATATAAGTGGACTACTTGCTAAGTTCTTGCCAGCTGACTGTAGCTTTGCAGCAGCTGCAACTGTGGATTTGTGAAGCTTCTTATGTCTTGACAGTATCTTTTTGGAGCTGTATAATTTTCCACAAATGTCACAAATGTGATCAGATTTCTTTACATCATCAAGAATGGGTTGAGCTTTGTGCCATTGCATATGTATATCTAATGTCTCCTTGTCAAGGAAAACATTTGTGCAAAGCTCACATTGAAACTCGTCACCTGAAAAGCTCTTCTCAGTTTTATTACGAGCACAGTGCACATCCCATAAGTGTGTCCTCAATTCTGTTACATCATTGAACTTGTCACTGCAAACTTGGCATTGGAAATTACCATTTGGCTTTGTTGGAGGTAAATTTGGGTAAGATTTTCGTGCTCTAGCTGGTCGGGTCATACTGGAATTGAAAAGTTCCTCTTGTTCAGTCTGGGTCAATGGCTTTTGGACATCTTTCTTCATAAATCGTAAACTTAATCTAGAGTTTGCTCGATTGTGCCAGCTCCTGTGTATCTTTAGAGATGATTCTTCCATGAAAATCTTACCGCAAATGTCGCATCCGTGACCACCTAATTCCTGAGCATGGGCAGTTTCAAAGTGAAGATTTAGGTTAGCTCTGAAGAAGAAAGTCTTTCGACATTTAGAACACTGATGTATGGACTTCGCAAGCTTTGGGTGATCAATTGCTAAGTGTCGGTCATGAGACTCTTTACTCTTGAACGTTCGCCGACAGTGGGTGCAGATGATGTTGCCTCTGATAACATTGTGAATATTTCTGATATGCCTCTTAAGATTAGCGCTATTCGAGAATATCTTGCCGCACACGTCGCACTCGTTCTTTTTATCGCCAGGATCCGAGGTGGCGCTGACATTTACTGAATTTGAGTCCTGTGAATCTTCTTGTACCGTACCATACTCCACACAGGAGATGTTTGCATTTCTTTCATTCGGATCTTCTATACCATGATCTTTCATGTGAATTTCCAAAGCACCTGCGCTGCTAAACATACTACGACAGATGACACAAGAATAAATCTTCACCTTCAGATGAAGATTTCTGTGTTCCATTAGTTCAGCTCTAGTAGTGAATTCCAAATTACAGAGGGCACAGCTATACTGATTACTGTCTGATAGTTTACCAGCATTTACTTCAGCTTCAAACGTATCCCAATCCTTGATGGGCTTTGAAATATTCTGCGTAGCCTTTACTATATCGTTTTTCAATTCAGAAGTTTCTTCCTTGTTAAGATCATTAGAGTGCTCTTTGTGATGGTTCAAATAATCACTAGGAGATTTGAATTTGCTGCCGCATTCAGAACATATGAAATCACTCTTTTTGTGGTCCAACGTTAGATGAGAATGAAACTTTTTGAACACCAAATATGTCATGCCACAATGGACACATCTATAGGATGTTCTGACGTCGGATGATAAACGTTGACACAAGTCTCTATGCTTCAGCATGTTTGGCTTGTACCTGTAAATCATACCACACAGGTCGCATACATGATTGTGCGCAGGATCACCATTTTTGTAAGGGCTGGGTATGTTCAGAGTACGATTTCCTTTGAACGATTTTTTCGGTGACTCCTGTCTCAAAGATGGCAGAGGAGTTACTGGTTTTAATTTAGGAGGAGATCGTGTTGGAGATACGAGCTCCTCATACTGTTTATCTGAATGCTTCGATAGATGAGTAAGCAGCTGCTTTCTGTCCGGCAAAGAACGTAAACACATATTACACGTGAAGCATTTCTGCAAGCCTTGTTTCGGTATAACGAGAGCAATCTTCATTGCACACTCGAACGATGCTCTACAATGTACTTTATACATCGATCGATCCGGAAACTCCGTCAAACACGCGATACACGTGTGCGGTCTTAGATCGGGCATGTGCTGACGAATGTGGAAAAGAGTACTTCTACGATCGCTAAAACTTTGTTCACAAGAGTAACATGAATATGTCTTCAATTGACTTATAATATTTTGCTGCACTTGTGTCAATGGAGCATCCTTCTCCATGCTCATTAATTCATCTTCCAAATCTTCAACAAGCTCTTCCTCATCTTCCAATTCCAATTGATTAACACTACCATTCTGTTTGTCACTATGAAATCTTTCCATATGTTTTGCATAAGAATACTTAGAATGCAAATTAATTTGACAATGTAGACATTTCTGTTTAAAAACACGTGCACCCCTAAAATGGGTATGTGGGCCTCTTTTGACTTTTTTCTTGCTTGCTGATGTGGATGCGTTGGATTTCTGAGTGGAATCAGCTTCCATAATCCTATCCTCTGAGCTTGAAAGGGGATTCAAAACAAGTTCACTACCAGTAACAGATTCAATTTCTATAGTACAATCTGTGTCATAATCATCTTGTGGTTCAGATTTTATACAAATGTCCATATCTTTCGTTAAAGCTGGTTGATCTCCCTCTAAAGCTACTTCATCATCAGGTAATTGCTGATCTTGATCATTATTTTCTGAAGGATTATTATTTTCTTCAAGATTAGTGGCTTCCTATAAAATAAACCAATTTTAATGTACCTTTATTTTTTTACAGTTTGTTTTGAAGCATATCATACTTACCAAATCCGAATCATTCGTAGATTCAGAAATAACCTCGACATTGTCCTCACAAAAGTCCAAATCAACAGGTTCATTTTTAATAGTTACAACCTATGACACATGACAATAATACATTGATTACAAGTCCATATATTATATTATACTCACAAAATTAATAGAACACGTATATTTACCACAGGATTTGGTTGCATGTGTTGTTCCAACCACCGATGCAACTTGTCTTGTGAATGCAAACATATTTCCTTGTAATTATGCCACTCATTCACATTTTTAATACATTGCGCACATATTTTCGTTGATAATCTATCCGTTACTAAAATCTAAAAAGTACATAAACCCAATAAAAATATAAGCATGTATCAAGCTTCAAACAAAAGTTAGGTTTCTCTAAAGATAATATTACTATAGAAACACGTTTCATTTGATATTTGTCTATCTAACCTTTACCAATAAGAATAAACACCAATGAAATACCCATAATCACCATTGCCAATGCTCCCATCTCAAACATGATCCGTATAGACCTAACCTCAATGTACTCGTTTCAACGCAGTAACAAAACGCGAAGCGTATAAGAGTACGCGAAGAGAAATAAACATTTAGGAAGATGACGGGCACAAAAGTATTAAATAACAATATTTTACGCACGCACCTGAATCGATAGACAAGCTTGTATCTTGCTGGCTAAGGACACCGGAGAGTCGTCCGTTTCGAACACCGACAATTTTGGCTCATCGGTGGACAGGCAGAGTCTACACACATCTTCCACATTCTGCAACTCCACCACCTCGCCCATCGTGAACGTAGATGTTCGTGGCTTTTCTTCACTGAATATCAGGCAGGTGTTCTGCCTGCCAATAATACGCGCTCCTCAGAAGCAGGTTAGGGACGCAGCGTTTTGTTTGTACGTCGACATTTGAAACTGAGGCCGAGCGGTCCATTTCGATACGTTCCTGCCGTTCAAAGGAAAAATTAGACAACGAGCACACACTAGGTAAAAGCATGCTGCTTTTTAACGCGATATTTATTTATTGGCCGAATATTATCATGTTTCGCGTGACAATATGTAGTGACAAATATGTGGAATGTATATTCAGTGATAAAAACCAAATATTTTGATCTGGATAATGAATGTATGATGTCAAATGGTTGCAAAAGTTTTTACAAAAATGATGACGTTACTAAAATAGGAAAACGAGGGCAGTAGTGGTAAATTACAAAGCAATGGTTATATAGTTGGTCGAGTGGTCGTTTATTTTATATATATTATTTGTTAATATACACTTGACATGTAACTGTTTGTCGTTTGTACACGCTGATAAGATACATTGTACATATACTACAGGTAACGTACACGGTTACATTTCGTTTCATTTACCTTCATCATTCGCAACGAATCACTCGGTAACCGCGAATTAACGAAATCAAATATTTTAACCTTTTTTTTCAATTTCGAAGTATCAGTAGCAAATTATCATCATGCGGTTATAAAAGTAATACAGTGTATAAAATCCAAAAATTCACAATACAAATTGGGCTGATCTAAAATATCCTGTCGTATATAGGACTATTACATACAAAAGGTTAGAAATCAGATATGGTTACGTAACTAATGCAACCGTTATCACAAACTACACGATTATACACACACGAGCTTTATTTAATTGCAAAACAAATCGATACAGAATAAAGTTTGAAAACAAAATACAATTATACAAAACTTTCTAAAGAGTTTCATCAATCTAAATGATTATAAAGATTAAAAGACTTATGAATGTGTCTCTACATACACATGTAGCATCGATTGAAAAGCTTCAATCACTCGTACCTGAAAACTACGAGAATATGCTTTCGAACAAAATATTATTGAGCGTTCTTTTCTAAAACGTGTTGTATATATGGCAGCTATGGTATATTTTCGAAAAGCTCTTCTACACGGCGGCCACTCTAAAACCGCAAATCTACTTGGTACATGGTGAGCTTCCACGTGAACATGTCGTTAATTTATCGATAGCACGTTTTGAATACAATTTCATTTTAAATATATTTTTCTCTTTCTTCCCCCTCCTTTTATTAATACCGTAACGATCATATACAGTGCACAAATTAGAACCATTAAGAGATTCCCTAAATCTATGTATCTCGCGGACCTTTGTCCCGAATCAGCTATTCACATTAATGTACAGTATAGGATTAACCACCGATAAATAAATTTCTATACATGTATCGTCAACAAGAGTTTCCTATTCGGTCTCTTTGAAAAATATCAGCTTTCTATCCATCTACATTTTTTTCGTTTATGCCTCGATAAAGGTACTCTTCTGGTGGAACAGAAACGTTGTTTCGACGTTTTTTGAAATCTCTTTTCAGTAAAAATAAAAAATTATATTTTCGATCTCATTAGTGCGTTTTCTTTCGATTTCTTTCAAATTTGTTCGATCTCGTTTGAGAGTCAATTCGTTCGAACAACAAGCTCTCGTGAACGAATTGTGCAATGTTACGAAAATTCGTCTCGTTTTACGAATGACATCTGCAACGAGGTAACATTTCAACGATTATCTGTTATGAATCATAAGGGACGAATTGTTGAACGCCCACGATAGTTCTGCGCCATTTTTATGGCCAACCAGTTCCGGTCCATGTTCCACCATTCGTCTGAATCTATCGCAGGGAAGTGTGTGCGCAGGATTACTGCGCAATTCAGGTAGTCAGGCAATTGGAATTGAAGCAGGAATTTCGTTGCGACTGCTGACGGACGTAGTCTTGTACGTTGAATTTCGTGTCGTCCGGGTCGTTGCTTTTCCTCGCCTTCAAGTCTCTGAAATCAAATAGAAATTCGCTTTTTATCTTATCAGGTGTTCTCCAGCCGCTTAAGTCTGATGAAAACCAGTCACTTGACTTTGTTGTGATTTCGCAACGTTCATGCTTCCAATGCAATGGTAGGATTGAACCATTGAGGAGGATTGCATGTAGAAACGGGATGAATTTCAATATATTTCCACGAATTTAAATCAATTCCAATAAGTTTCACTTTATCGGATTTATCTAGTATTCATAAGAAATGGTGATCTTTTGGCATTTGCAAAGTATATTGTAGCGTTACTTGGATCACTGTGGAAGCCTAGTCTACACTGGCAGACAATTGTCCGCAGTCAATGCGTATACATTTTCCAGGGAAGAATTCGCAGAAAAACATATGTAGTGTTGAAGTGGTTACCACTTCTAAGAAAACTCTACATCTGGTTTTTTTAGTTTTCTCAAGCACTGAAGCCATCGACAGCGCGTAGACAAAAGACTGCGACGAAGTTAGGCCATAAACAGTAGACAGGCGACGTTGGCTTCGGGGTTTTTCAGTTATTGGCTAACACAGCTAGCGTGCGGATTTGGACCAGCTCAAATTGTATTCTTACTTATTACACTTCTATTTAAATATATTTTCTGCCTTACAATTTATCCACGTGTTTTCTCTGTTTACACATCGAATAACCTCAACATGTAGATTGTAGACTACTGTCTACAATTATCTGTCAGTGTAGACTAGGCTTTACTGAGCTCGGAACCGGTATATTATAATAGAGTTCTACTAAAGTGTTTGAACTCATGTTATATAGGTTCGAATGTACCTCAAAATATGTTTCTCGCTCTCTCTTCTCGATATGCTCATGAATTGTCTAACACTATCCAATCAGGTCCGAATTTATTTGCAATATGCTTAATCGTGTTATGATTGCATCACTAAAACCGTTCGTCTGCATTACGCCTTGGTATTTGTACAGTGCTGCCTTAAGATTTAATTTGTTTAAGATTGACAGATGATAGGTTGGTGATGATTAATGAAAATACCTAGCAACGGCCAAGAAGGCCAATTCGACGTTCAGGCCAGTTTTAGCTGAGGTTTCCATAAAGGGAACTTTGTACTCTTGCGCCAATCGTTCTCCGTCTTCCCTCTTCACTACTCGTTCCGTTCCACAGTCAGACTTGTTGCCTAAAATTATTTATTTTAATTTATTAGACTTGGTGAAGTGAACATAATGTTTAATAAGTGGAAATGTTTGTTTAACGTGAGCTAGCCTGATGGAATGGAATTAATAAGTTGACATTGATAGTGATTTTATCTATGTCTAGTCTAGGTTTATGCTTACATCTCGTTAAAAGTAGATCTGCACGCTATCAAACATATCATTTACTGCGAAGTTGATGTCCTGATCTGACTATAAAATCTATCATGTTCTATTTATCTTATTTTAGAAAAATAAGCTGGTGATCGGTGCTTTCTCATAAATCAGTTCTTGGAGCTGTCGTTTCAATTAGAAGTTTCAGCTGAGATCCATAGTTAGAATACATGTTCCTTATAGAGGTACAGAGCTAGTTTTACTCCCTTGCGATAAAGTTCATGAAAAGCTACCAAATAGATCATTGAAACGTTATTTAACTCTTATATAGAGAACCAAAATGTTGCAGTTGTTATTAACAAGTATATAAATTTTAATACAAAACTTTGAAAGTATTTCAACTACTACTATTGATAGTATTAAAAGTACTATTCAAAAATATAAAATTATATCTAAATTTTTATATCTTATATTTATTATCTTATATTTATTATTTTCTATTTTATATCTAAATATTTATATCTAGAACTAAGCGGTTTCGTGATGTTTTCAGTAGGAAGCAAAAAGTGTTAAAACAAATATAGAGTTACGGTTAGTTACACACCAAGATTACGGCAAATAATTAAGTAGCCATAAATCTCCTTACTCAATACTAAAATATCCTCGACCGGACTATTTCAATATAAATGGTTTTAAGACCATATTATATTCCACTCATAAAAATTGAATAACTATTTACAATTTTAGAAAGGAATAATTGAAATTTATTAAAAATTGTTTTAAATATTTGACATTCTTCCATTCAATGTTTTACGACTTATAATATTCATATTCAGATATTGATCATCTGTCAAGACACGACTCAATCAAATCATCCAGTCAAGCTAGCGAACAGTTCTTGATTTTAACGATTCCCTCAACCAACAATCTGCTCTTCCTAGAACGTCTTTCTCGACTTTCTACGAAAGTAAGAAACCTGTCGAAACTATGCAAAAACCAGCTAACGTATCGATCATCTTGGCAACTTTCTCGCAAACGAGACGACAAAAAAAGCAATCACGGCTCTTTTCCTTTTCTCTGTTTTCCTTCTTTAGTCTCTTCAGACGAATGCAAATAAAGACTAGGTAAGAGATATGTTCACTTTAATTTTTGTTGACATCCTTTCTTTTTTTATGTTATACTTTTGCTAAAAGGATAGTTGTAATAACTAAAAGATAACATGGTAAATATTGCACAGTTGAAAAGAAGAATAATTCGTTATATTTTTGAGGTCAGGTTTAATGACGATAAAATTTGTCTATCCTTTCTTTTTCGATTTTAAAGCAAATATAGTAACTTAGCGGGATCATATGTGGATGTGGACATAAAAAACAAACAAACAAAGTTGTTGTTGTTGTTAGACAAGCTTGTTGGATAATATGAAAACATGCTTGCTTACAGAGGGTTAATAAGACAAGATTATTTGACAGTACATTGAATTTTAAAGTTGTTTCGCTATAAAAAAAACGAAGGATTTGATTTATGAAGTTTTGTACTATGATCTTCAAATAATAATCGAAGCTCACCCAACAGCATAATGACCACGTCCTCGTTCGCGTGTTCCCGGATTTCGCTCAGCCAGGCTCTGATGTTGTCGTAACTCGTCTTGTTCGTTACATCGTACAGCAATAAAAGAGCTGAAACCAATGATGATCGTTGTGCAACCGGCCGTGATCCTAGTAATTGATAGACACACGCGGAAACAAAAGTTTCCACGTGACGCTGTCCATGTTATTACGTGTCCGTAAAATGCTACAGCTCGTTTGTTCTCCCCTTTTTCATTGGCCAGAGAAATTTACACGCGTCTGTTTCGTCGTTCTTTTATAAACACCGCGTTGTGTCAAACGACGTTTTCACGGCCTGGCAAATTGAGATGCGAGAAAATGAAGTGTGTTTTTATGCGCAAGAAAATGAAGTGCGCCTTTGTACTTGAAAGTCTCTCTGGGAATATTATTCGGTTGGAAGTTTCTGAAACGGTTGCTTTGTTATATGCGATATACGTGCTTTGTTCAATATGATTTTTTCAGAAAAATATCCTTTCGAACGTTCATCTCTTCTTCTTGTGTCTTGGCATTTTAAATATTTATAGATAATTTTACTGAAGAATTACAATTTTGCTACAGCACTCGATTTCATGTATCCCCAATTATCACAGCTTATTTATTTGTACGTTCGTACAAAAACTTTTAAAACAAAATCATACATTACCCGATGCTACCGTAACAACTAAATATGGTTCGAGCATATCCAATTAATCGAATACAAAAACTAGCCAATACGCTTACGGATAAGATTGATTTCTTTTTTGTAGCTCTGCTAATTGTTTCAAGGAATCTTTATACAGATCTATACGCACTGTTTAAATTATGTTTTAATCGCGGATTTTTTGTAACTCCATTTAGATTTAATTGTATAATATTATGTAGCCATTGCTGTTCTTCTTCTTGCCCTTTCTATTTTTGTTTATTTCTTTTCTTATATATAATTGTATGTATATGTCGGAGATGGAAGGACAGCGGGATTTCCCGTCCGGAATGTTGGGAAAACCCCAAATACCCTAGTCCAGACTCGAAATGACATAGCGGGTCACTAGATGTAGCCACGATCACGGGAGGGACGTGTACCTGCCAGAGGTATGAAATGATTATATGGCTCCCCTTAAAAACAAAGATTGACCCGAGAAGTGAGGACAGGAATATATAAGGGATGTTTCCTTTTGGTTATGAGGCAGTTAGTTTGTTAGTTAGTCGTTGGAGGAATTACTGATTGAGTTATCAAGAAGTTACCCGAATCGAGTATTACGTTGATACTTGTCCTCCCCTGGACCGTGGATTCGTTATCGAACCTGGATTCGTTGTCACCATCATCCTATCGCCATTACTCATAGCCTCTTGTAGTGCCCACATTTGTACCGATAAATATTAGCCACATCCGCGACGGTAAGGTAAGTCGAACGCCCCAAAATGGCAACCTGACTCCGACATATATATCGGGTTTATACCCGTTCTATTAACCAGTAGATAAATCAATAAATAAATACTTCTCATTCGTGCTCGTCCTACTTAAAATTTTCATCAATTATTTACGCAAGAACTGAAAGTGTTTTTCCATTCGAAAGCTTGTTTTCTCACCAATATACCACGGTGGGTTAAAGTTCACAGGAGGAAAGCTTGGCCGTTCCAGTAATATCTGACGATGGAGACACTATTGTCGAAGTGTCTCCGAGGCGTAATTGTTACCCACGCCTTTGAAACGTCCAACTATTGTCGCGTCTCTACTGAAAGAGGGTTTCTCCGTGCAAACAATGGTCGACCCCCGACGGCGGACAACGCGTTTCCTCCTCCTCTCCTTTACCCTCGAATTCGCTTAAGTAGCTTCCCAAAATTAACGCTCTCCTTGAATTTTGAAACGTTTCATGGCCTGTTTTAACACCACTCTACCCGCTAAACCCTTATTGCTCGAAAATGCGTTCATCGAACTTCATTTTATTTGACTGATAGTGAAATAGTTTGTTGTTAAAATGTTATTGGTGCTTACAGAATAATCTGTATTTTTTATTGTTTTTTTTTTTATCATTTTTAGATCATGAAAGTTTTATTAAAAATAAGAGACGTCATAAAAGACTTGTGAACAGGATGATAGAGTAGCGAGCAGAGTTATAAGTACTTGTTAAATTGAAACAGAACGCTTTACAGAGAAATCAGAGGCGGACTTTCATCTCGTATTTTCCAGTAAAGAAACCGTATTTCTACATACTTGGAATGCAGTTATATGTAATGTCACATTGTATAACGCAATTTACATAATATCCAGTCAGTTCAGAGTTCTCAGCGTTTTGGCCTTCTACTTAGCCGGTTACGTGAAAAACTTCATCAGCATTTCGATTATCTGGGACACGTTCTTTTTCTCAGCGGTCGTTGGTTTAGCACAAACCTGGCAATTGGCGACAATTCATCGAGGGAAATAAGTCAGCTATTTATTCTTTTTTTTTTTTTTTTTTTTAGTGAGAAAATTAATGTAAATTTACTAGAAACGTTATACTAATAAATATTCATGATATCATTATAAACTTATTCTAGAATTAACTCTAATGAAACTACTTTTTAGTAAACTAATACAGGAATATAATTAAATTTGATTGGTAATATTTGATTAAAATCATACTCATAGCACACGTAGTTAAAATTGAAGTTTCAATAGAGACACCCGCCAAGCATTATTATTGTAATGAAATCATAAACACAGCAGAGAAACTGCTAATTTATGCCTTGCGATGAATTGTCAGTTATTGTCCTTTATTCTTGTCTCAAACAAGTCTGTCCAACTAGTACCTAATTATGCTATCGCCTTGTGTCATGATTACTGGATGCGATGCTGTTTGTAAATGGAAGACTGATTGCACGCTGGTAACGAAAACTTCTCTATCATGAATTATTTGAAACGTGTCCTTTAACATATGTAATTGTGTCACAAACATTTTTTTAGCTGTCTTTTTTTTAAGCTGCAATTAGAAGCTATATACAGACGAAGAAAATACATATTAATGGACTGCGCACGTTTATGCATTTATGAGAAATTTAAAGATGTATAAATGAAACATATAGTAGGTGTATAACGCGTAAAAAGACGTAGGAATTATTGAAAGTAAAATATATAAACGGATCTTTACTTAATTTTCATTGTTTTAACTATGTTTCGGATGCAATTGCAAGGAAGCTGCTCTTCCGCATACTAGTCTAGTTTTATAATACATATTACTTAAGATGATTCTAATTATGGAGAGTGTAAGTAGTACATAAATCAGAGGATTTTATATGTAACGAATAATATATGTTAAAATTAATTATACAAAATTTAAGATAAATCGACTAAGTAATTAAACTAGCACACTTTAGTTCCTATTTCTTTAGAAATTTATATAATATTACAATATTTTCTTTTTTATTATTTAATTTGTACTTTACAATTTATCCAGCTGGACATTTGGTAAATTTTTCTATATTACAATATTTATATATTTGTCCTTGAAAGTTTCATTATCCAATGAGGTTCGCAGACCTTTTTTACTTTTCTTACGATAAATAATCAACAACTTTATCAACTTCGTGTACAAATCTACGATAAGGGTATAATTACCATGAGCGTCTCTGTAATAAGCATGCGTCACGCTTCGAAATCTTTCTTGCCCGGCCGTGTCCCATATTTGAAGCTTGATAGATGTATCGTCGACGACGACTACTTTATTCTGAAACACAGAAAGCATTTATATATACCGCTTGATATATGATTCTCTCACCTACATTAACATTGTAACAGTCACTTGGTTTTTCTTAGTAAATTGTTTCTTCGTATTTTAAAATGAATTCATTTTTGTTTGTGGCACTTCTAGGAAGAACTTAGAATATCTCACCCTAAAATCAATGCCCACGGTGGTTATATAGTTGCCAGACAGGAATCTGCCATCTCTAAATCGTGTTAGGAGGCAGGTTTTCCCGACGCCACTGTCACCAAGTAGCATCACCTATGTTACGTGAAAATTTTCTGTGAAAATACCGTAGAAGGAAACTCTTTGCAAAATATTCGAAAGCTATTCTACGTTTACAGTATTTAAAAGTAGTTGTACTTTTAAAACCTAGAATTATATAAAAATCTATTTGAAAAAATGAAAGATAGAAGAGATTTATTATAAAAAGAATTGGAAATAAAACTTCTTTGCAATACATTTAATTGAGTTTACGGGAAAACATTGCACGATTTATACGTTTACCACTGATATTCTGTAATAGAAAAGAAAACACAGAAGAACGAAATAGTTTACCTAACCTTCTCAATCAATTTTAAATATCATATCCACATTTATTTCTTTATGATAAAAGGAAATACAGCAGAAGATAAAAAAGAGGTATTCTTAGTTATTAATTCCAATGAAACTTTTATTCTATTTAACGAAAACCAGTTAATCAGATCGAAGTGTATCACGCAACGAGTCCGTGTCCAAACGCATTCGTACAGTTATCTTATTTGTAGAAAACTCAGTAAGCGCAGAAATGTGTAATTAACTAGATTCCAGCGATATCATGGTCGACAGATTGAGATTGATCTACGATTGAACCGAACGCAAAGTATTCTGAACATACCGATGAACCATCTAACAGAGATTAATAACCGCAAATCATCGTTCCCTATCAGTCGTAAATTACGCTGGAAAAATGTGTACTATTTGCGTTATGCCTGAATTAGCGTGTAAAAGCTTACGTGATAAGAAGTGGTAAAATTAGTAGTAGCCACGAACAAGTATTAGAAATGGGGTTGGTTCGTCATGAATTTTAGAACATGGCTACTGGCCGCTGTCAAAGTAATCCTGAAATTAAGTTTCCTTTTAAAGAGAAACTCAAATTGTAAGCTTGAAATTAGGAGATTGCTCTTTCGGAAAATTACGCTGCTAAAAAGACAGTGATTGCGAAAAGTTCTATTCTGAACGTAGAAGTTAGAAGCACAACTCTGATTGGAAAAGTTCGTTTTTGCTGATCGAATTACTGCGGTTTTTAGTCTTTCCATAGTTTGTTGATGCGCTTGGAAACGGAGAAATTTGATTATTGCTTTATTATTGATCGAAAACTAATTGAAACACCGTTTGTAAATTATCAAAATCTCCGAGTCTCGCCAATTCTCTATAGAAGTATATCAATTAAATAAGACAATTAAACAGTCTGTTTATAAGGTATTTCTGTCAGCTTGTAATTTTTACATCCCGACACAATATTGGATTTATTATTTATTATTACGTATATGTATTCTAGATTCTACGATTTCGTAAGACAGCAAATTTGCAATAGTATTTAAATGAAGATAACAATGCATCAATTAATTTTAGTTTTTCGGCCTTCTTAAGCAACATTTCATAATACTACCAACAAAATTCAATTTTGCAACACCAAAGACCGCGTTTTAACGTGTACGATAACTCTCTGTCCACGAAAGCTGTGTATTTATAACATTGTAATAAATCATACATATATTGCATGGATCTGAAATTCCTCCCTCATAAGGCTGTGATTGCAGTGGACGTAAATTCACTTTGGCGAATTGGCCCTCTGACAAACTCTGACAATTGTTCGTAAACTAATTTACAACAATCGAACATTTTCGCAGCACTCTTAAGGCACTCGGATGTTCGATTTTTGATTCGGCGAGCAATCGCCAAACGGCGAACAAATCTTCTCTTGTATTTCTATTTTACTAAATTTTACAAAAGCATTCGCTTGCTTGGTCTAAATACGCTAAAGCGAATCTTCAAAGTACGCATCCACTATAATCATAGCCTAAGCCCTAAGGTCTAAAGACTCTAAACCGTCAACAGCTTAAAGCGTCCATGCCCAAGTTCGATCGGACCGCAAAAGGCAACCCTGTTCCATCGATTATCTCTTTCTCGTAGAAGAACCGGTTCGCTATAGTATCAGGAGAGAGGGCAGGACCTTGAAAAGGAGCTCGCCGTGTTCGGGTGGGGCCTGTTGGCTGGTCGAGTCGATGCTGTCGCGCGAGGACTGCCGCCTGGTCGGACCCGTCGTCTCCTGGGGCCGGTTGAACGTAGAACCGCCAGCCTGAGAAGTGGAAGGAGTAGCTGGGGCCGGGCCCCTGGCTCCACTAGCGGACCCAGAGCCGGCCGACCAATCGGAGGCAACTGGCCCCGTTCCACGCGGACCGTGTCTGCTGGCGCGTTTCGTCATGCTACGCAGCTTCTCCTCCATGGTGTTCATGGGCCCCTGCTACCGGGAGCACCAATTTGCTCTTCTTCTTCTCGGCCACTCCTCGTCGCGCTCGTCGTCGTCGTGATTGTCGTCGTCGTCGTCGACTCGCTCCTTCCTTCACTTCGCGCGGATCGCGGCCTATCTCCTGTCTTTCGTTATCGAGGTCAGTCAACCCGGGACCAGAGACGAAGAGGGACTCAGGGGACGATGTTTCACCTTGCGTCTCTTCTGCCTTCCGCTTTGCCCGCTCGTTCGGCCGCCGTTGATCAACGAACGCTGAGTGAAAGTCCGCTCGGCGAGAAGAGCCGCGCGACCGATTGGATCGAGAGGCCGATCAGTGACGCGCTAGGCTCGCGAGAGCTGGCCGTACGCTGCGCGCGGTTCTTAAGAGACACCTGGATTAAAGGAACCTCATGAGTACTGTTGATGAGGCTGCTTTTTCAGGGATGATTCAAGGTATTTGGAAATGGTTGAGTTTAGAAAGCATGTGTCTTATTGCACACATTGTTTGCTTCGTCTAATGGATTGGCAGATGCTAATGCATAAAGTTTGTGGGGGTTGATCCATGTAATATTTCAAGTTATCTGTGAACATGGTTAGGTAGTCTGTGAGCACATGAAGAGTGGTAAGCGACAGAGCGCCAAAGCAGCACGAAATAGATACAACTTATAAATTTGAATAGAATAGACTGTACAGCAGCTGCAATACCGTTAATGCCAATGTTAATGCTTCATCGCTTTATCTCTATCGCTCACCTATGGCCTTAGAAGGACCCAGCGAATGTTGCTAAGTCTGCTTTTTCGGAGACAGATTCAGGAAGAATGACTTTTAGACATAGTTTAGTTCAAGAAGGATTACCTTCAGACATGGTGCAATTCAAAAAGTATGACTTTCAGACATAACTCAAGAGAGAAAGTTTGGAAGGTTTGGTTTAGTAAGGTTTAGTTCAGGTTCAATTTCAGAGATTCGTTCATTTAACGTTTATGGTTATGGATATAATTATAAATTAGGATATGAATACAATTGCTGTGTCTGCTTTTTAAAGATTTCGGGAGAATGACTTTCATATTGTACATGGTTCGAGAGGACAAGTTTCAACTGTTTGATTTAATAGATTACATGAAGCGAATACGAATAAAGTAGTTTATGATGATCCTCGTGTAATGTTTCGGATTGGGTATATGAATCCCATTGCCTACATTTGCTATACCTATATTGTCAGATGTAATGAAGAGGCTTTACGTTTGAAGTTTCGAAACAGCGCAGTACAGCATTGTACACACAGTAGAAGATGTCAGATTACATTGTAAACAGATATTCTGCATGGTTTGCTAATCAATATCCTATTGAAAGCTTGCAACCTAATAAATGTATCTACAATCGCACGAATTACCGGGATCTTGTAATCTGGCCAGAACTCGATAGAACAAGCAGCAATCAATCTATGTATACAGATAGCAGAATATTTGAAACACGCTTTTCGCTATGAATATCGAATAAACGGATTTGCAACAAGCATTTCACAAATGCAAAATCTACACTACCATATGTATCGATACACCAATTGGTTAAATTTACAAAAAAAAAACCCCAGCAAATTTTGCTTTATCTATACTAAATCGACTGTTTAAATATTTTTGGAATCCCCGCGAAATAATATTTATGTTGTATTATATTTTCCGATTTGTTTCAAACTTCACCAACATGATCATAATGCTCGACTCTCGTATCAGTATTAATAAAATTGCAAAATGTTTCGTGTAACATGCATAATAATATATTCATTAAAGCTGTCTGTTACCGTCTATCGTGTAAGTTTTCGACGTTGAAGACGTGCCACGATTGAAGCAACGGGAAAATGAAGGTTGGCATCGCGTGTCGGAGGATCATTGTTCCTCGTTCGAGGCCGGATAATCGATAAACCCGGGAAAACGGGCTGGTTCTATCAACAACGCGTACATGGAACGACGGACGGGCATAATTCGCGGCAACTTGAAAGCTTCGTAATTGCTTGGCTTGTTACGCGATGGATTATATAACGGGTCGACACCTATGTTGATTTCAGCGCTCGCGCGTTACGCGTCCGCTTACATAAACAGCGGCCGGGTGTTTCAATTAATCCGCGAAACATCGATCCCCATCGTTATATCGTTCAAATTTAACGACCCCTCCTTAATATTTAGCAGAGTAAATTCTGACTTTTGGGTGTTTTGTTCCGATGGCTAATTGGGCTACGGTTAGTTGGGCGGATAATCGACGCAAATATTGGCGCTGGGAGGAGACGATCGCGAATTAAATTACATTTTGATAAATCTACTTGACACTTAGGTTGGTTGTCAGTCTGATTGCGTTCGTTATTTTAGTGGATTATTTTATTGGATGGTTGTATTATTGAATTTTCCCAGTAGCTAATCGTTGCCGAAGTGAATGGCTGGATGTTTTGGCTAATTTTGCATCCGTCGTGTTGTCATCTTAACCGTTTGATCGCAGTACTGTACTTCGTATACTGTAATAAATTATTAATTAACTAAATGATAGATCTTTAGATAGATAGATATTTGTCATCGATAGAACTGTATAATCTTAAATTTTACTGCGTTATGCCTTGCATATATCGGGAAACATGTTTTTATAATATTATTAATTAACTAAATAATAATACTTCTCACAAATATTCAATAAAATTTGCGACGCATCGAAATAATTTAACGAACTCGCAGTAAAATTTCTCGTTTTCTACATCCACTAAAAATCGTAACTCGATCATTTTGACTAGCTTGATGGTGTCAATGTTAAAAGTAGTTCCGCCTCGAATATCCACGATTTCTTCGAATTACCACAAGCTGGTTCCCTCCCTTGATATTTTTCGACGTGCGTTCATGAAACGACGCTGTTGAAGCGCGTTCCTATTACGTCCCGTTTCATTGGGCGTGGAAGATTGAAAGGGAAGTTGAAATTGTACCGCTTCGAACGCCGCTCTTTTTCTGTTTGATGTTCGGCTCGACCCAATCACGGTAGTTAGAGATTGATTACCGGTGGTGCTGGAGGAAAAAGAATTGCGAAAGGGAGGATGTTGCAGCTTTTCGTCGATTATTGTTCGTTATTGTTTTTCTACAGCCGCTCCAAGTTTCATTCTTGATTCTTATGCTAAACTTTCCCAAGTTTTCCTTTCTATTAATCGATGAAAATAATTGCCACAGTAACAGGTTGAAGTTAATCTTGTTTCTAGTTCTTCAAATTGGAACTAATGGCAGTAAGCTAAATCTATGTCGTAGTAAATAACAATCTTATATTTATTTGTTTGTCCTCGTTTATTGCACAAAATGCGATTAAGGAAGAAAACCATTCGATTGGAAATTTGAAATTAAATGGAAATCAATGGAATTAACGAGTTAGAAGTCGAGTCTGTCGGGGATTCCCGGGGCGATTTCGTTACAAAAACCGAATCCTGATGCAGATACGAGGCTGGCTGGTCCAGCCTACCGCTTTGGGCCCACCCACGCCGTACCTAGCGTCAAAAAAACCCTCGAGGTTACAATGGAACAGGCCCTGTTGCCGGCGGACTCTACCCGACTGGTGGCGCCCTTTCCTACACTTTACTTTGTACGATCCCAAGAGTTCGAAGTAGCAGAAGCATTCCATTGCACGAGCACCCAATCAAATAAAAATTTCAAGAATATTTTATAATTAAGGTACAATAGACAGGTTTATTACACTTTGAGAAGAACAATTGCAAGATAATTTCATTTTGCCACTTCTAATGGAATTATTTCTGTTTAATACTACTTTTTCGTTGCGATAGTTAAAATTAATAAAAATAGTAAATTAGCGTTAATACTTCGAACGACTAAACTTGTATCAAGGAAATACAAAGAGTGAAATTGCCAAAAGCGTAAAATCCACCGTGAAATTTCGCAATTTTTAGATCTTTTCCATATTCGAAGAATATTGTTTGTTCTTGTTTTTTTTTATTATTGCGAGTCATCTTTCAATTGATTTTTCGAGATATTCTTAGCATAGCTTTGAAGGTTTTCGACAACTTTTAAAAGGTCTTCTATTGGATCTTTAATGGTCTTTTTATATAGATTCCTTCTGTTTTTAAATCTATCGATCCTTTCTTCGACATTTCCATTTAAAAAGGTCTCCATTTCGTTGTTGCAATTCGCTAATTGCAAAATCTAGATACAACGGTGTTCAATCAAGACGCGCAATCGTAATCTCTTTAATGAAAATGTGTCCTGAATAACCGTTGCCAAGTACTAATCATTCATTAACACCTGCATTTCATCTGGATAATACACTTTCCCTGATTAAAAGTCTTCGTTATCAGCGACCAACTATTACCAATAATTAAGTTCTTATCACCGACAATTAGTATTTTAATTTCAATTGCACAGTGCCTTTAAACTTTCATGAAATTTTATGTCTTCATTGCAATCTTTCTAAATGTATCAGACTTACACCCATACGAGATAAACTTCAACTTAAATTACAATGGACACGATCCACATACAACTCCACCATTTTTGCATTGAATCAAGTAATTTTACGATTTAATCGTCGCTTTCATATATTTTTCATAGGACACAGATCAATCAAAATTTTTCTTATAATCATCGTAGATGAATAAACCAATTTAACCAAATTCGTACGTACAATAACTCCGAAATCTTTACACTAAATCAAGAAATTTTACGATTTATTCATTTTGTAGAACACAGTCTCAAAGGGTCTTCCCACGTAATTGTCATAAACGATTACATCAACTTAACGAAATTCACGTTCTGCAAAATTGTTGCATTAAATCAAGAAGTTTTACGACTTCGATCACTTTTTTCCCGCTTTCATAGGACGCAAACCAAACGAGATTTCTCCTATAATCGTTATAAGCGATTAGATCAATTTGACCAAACTGACAGGCACGATCCATTGCTTCGTATTAAATCCAGAATTACGATTCTATCGTTTTCCCCGGTTTTACACCGTTTTTATACTACACAAATCTAGAGACTCTTCTCCCTCGCAATGATTTCGGTTCCACGTTTATACCATTTTAAGAACGGCGGTTGTTTTAGTGGAATATAAAGTCGAGGAAGGAGAGCGTGTTTTATAGGTGTTTCCACCGATGGTAATACGGTCTCGTTTCTCCGTGGATTCTGACTATTGTGCAAGCGCCCTTGGCTTTGCGCTCGGACATTATCTTCTGTCGAGACACGGATGACCTGTCCCCGTTGCGTCATCGCGTCACACACCAGCGATTTCCTTCTTTCGC
Organism: Bombus bifarius; assembly: GCF_011952205.1. Classification (NCBI taxonomy): domain Eukaryota; kingdom Metazoa; phylum Arthropoda; class Insecta; order Hymenoptera; family Apidae; genus Bombus; species Bombus bifarius. The sequence goes on from NW_022884488.1 coordinate 1,016,156, forward strand.
ATCGGTTACCTCCGAAGGAGTACTTTTTCCATGTCACTGCCGATGTTTCAGCCTCTCTCTTCTCCAAGCCAGCTTTATTTTCACCCTTCGTTCCGGTGTCGTTGACGGCTACCCTACATGAACCCGCGACGCTCCTTTGAAATGCCTCGGCGTAACGAACGCAGCGCGGAATATCGTGTGTTCAGATTCCTCTGTGCTTGTTATCTAAGCCATCTGAGATCTTCGCGTGCGGTGATATTTCGAACGAAGGTTTTGCGTGACGTGGTAAAAATGTAAGTTTTTCGCCGGCACCGTACGACTAATAATTAAAGGCGAATAATTAAACGATTCGTTTAGCTTAGTGCGTATTTAGCTTCAGTTTAATTAATCAATTAATTAAACGTCAATTAATTAATTTGACATTCAGTTTTAGGTATTTTTGTCTTAGGGATTTTTAGAAAACTTCGGATTTTTATATGACGAGCATTAAGCGTCGAGTGTTCGCCAAATTTCACGCGAAGGGTTGTATATTCTAACCATGTAAGGCAAAATATTGTTACGAAATTTAGAAAATAGACGAGGAGAACTTAGATTGATATTTTCTAACTTCGTTTTTTTCAAATTCGTCGCCCTTTTCACATTCATTTAGATCGTCTTTCAAAGACATCTTCTCTATTTTCTTCTTCTGATTTCCACTGACGTTCGTAAATCGTTGAATGGTCGCTAATTTTGAAGAGAGAACGAATTGAAATAAACGTTGTTGGACAACATCCAATTCATATTCGACAGTTCGATAATGCGAACTATTACTATTAAATTCACGCAGTGATCAAAATCGTTTCATTTTTTAAAGGTAATTTTAAATCTGAAAAATGGCAATGCCACCAAACTTCGTCTCTTATTCATTCTATAGCAAACGTAACCAAAGTAAAGAAAATCAGAAATATGTATTCTTATTTCGAAGAGACTGCCTCTAATCGTCGTATTCTATTTCGAAAGATTCAAATTACATTGACAGGAAACAAGAAAAGAACGGAAACAAAACGAGATTTCATCTTTCAAATAACACACACAGCAATGCCATTCGACGATGCCACTCGTTTTGTATTGTCTTATTGTCTGTTATTACTGCAGCTATCTGAACTGACGGAGACGTCGAATACCAGCACGCACACCTGTACGCGAGATTAATTATTGATCGGACCCGTACGTTCGATCGATCGTTAATTCGGGGATGCGTAATTAATTAATGCATCGGATGCATCGGACACATCGGACGCTTAGAACATTCGACGAACAGAGGTATCACGGTGTTGCACTTAAAAGCACACGATAAATCCTTACAGATATGCGGCTGGTTTGCAATTAATCAATTCGACGAATTCGTGACGAAGCTCACACGTGACGTTGTTAACGACGATGTCGCAGCTGTTGGACGTTTATGATCACGAGAAATCGCGTGCTTGTTGTTCAAAATGATAAATTAAAAAATTAAATACGTTGAATTTCATACATCCTAGCGATGGAGTAAAAGATTTATTTCTTTTGTATCTATTTTTTGGTCAGCTTCAACTAGGTTTTATTGCTCCGATTTTTTCCCTATATTTCGGATATGTGTAGTTTTAAATAGTTTCCAGGGATAACCAATTCGATCTATTTGTATTTAATAAGTCAGTATAAAGCGTAGTCATTTAATTAGTATAAGATTTTCAGTTAATCAGGTCGAAGTTTAATTTACATAGGTAAAAACATATATGAAATTCATATGAATTTGAATTTAAAATAAAGAATATTTAAACGAGAGAGAATTTAAATTATAAGTAACATTTTAACTAACGTTAATTTTCCATTGGGCGATGCTCAATCAAGAGATAATCTGATAATCCATATTGTAGGATTGTCCATCTACTTGGTTTTAACTTATTAACCTCGATATGCTAATAAACTTGTAAAATATTCCAAAGTTATTGCAAACTTAATTCCTAGAATATAAATTGATACGTTAATTGTTATAAAAGTTAAATGATAATTGTATGAACGTGTAACTTTCTCTGTATCGCTCGTACAGAAAACAATTGTACAAGAATATTCCGTGGGTGAAATTAATTTTCTCTTTACCTGTATAAGATTATTCTATATTCGATTATTTCTAATGTTCCAATAACGTTTCCATCTAACATCTGCTAGACGAACGTGCACGTGCCGAAAAGAACGTGTAAATCGCTCGTAGTCGAAAGGATTACGCGGCTCAACCAAAATCGGTTGAGTTGAACGTCCTTCTTTCACCTGCGCAAGAGGTTTTTGTCCCGATTACATAAAGACATCCGGTTGCACGGGCTCGATTTTTTCTTACATGCGTAGGATAGAGGATCAAGGATCAAGTAACTCGAACTGTTTCGAATGTCAGATTCAGACTAGAGAATTCATTATTCGCACAATTTGTCATATTAAAAGACAATTCTTATTCCTCGAACAGCTCGTGTGGTAATTTCGAAAAGGTTCGTGATCAAACTCTGGAATTTATGGAAAATTCGAAGATACAAAAATGCATAGAATACACATGATGCGCAAAATAATATAAATAGTTATAGGAACGAAAAATTAGACGTTAGGGAATTAGCGTTACCGTGAATGTTCATGCATTTGTGAGAAATTTGAAAATTCGAAATTGCACGATGCACAAAATGTTCATAGTATGAAACACTGTAGAAAAGTATCCAAAGTTTAGTGCTTGTTACGATATTTTGTACGTAATATCCACTCTTCTATCAAAGGTTTACTCTTTTAATTAAATTGTCAAAAACACGAATTTGCGTAAAGATCGGCAGTCTATTTACAAGCGATTATCCTGATAATTTTCAGTCTTCCGTAAGAGAAAAATATCTTCTTCCGAGTTACTGTCTTCCACCTTGTTTCAAGTTACTTTGAAACCTGTATCAAGGCAATTTGTTTCACGCGAAGCTGTCAGAACCGAGTTAATACGAGAAATAATACGCTGGATAAAAAGTTGCGGAGCTCGCGGCAGAACGGAGAGAAAAATTCCAGGAGCTTTGAAAAAAGGAGCCATAAATCCAAGTATGAGCGCAACGATTTCCTTTTTTCTTCCTCCTATTTACAGTCGATCATTCGAAGCGTAACCACAGTTGTGGCACGCTTCAGAAAAAGAGACTTAGGCGAAGGGAATCGCGGAGAGTGTCAGAGTTGCGAAACGAAAATTGGAAGAAGGAAGTGGAGACAAGGTGAAGAGGTAACCTTGTTGTCACAAAAGGAACTCCGCCCTTGTTACTTCCTTTTGATTCCGCGTTTTCAAGCTGCTAGCCGACGAAATATCATTCGACCATCGTGCTTCGAACCTAACGAGGTTAATAAAGCCTGGCATACTTTCGAACGGGTTGTCGGTTGTTTTTTCCAGACGTACACTACCGTGCATAAGTATTCCGACACTTTGCAAGTTTTTTCATATCGGCATGAATTTCATGAAATGTATAAAATAACGTAAAAATGAATAACTAGTATGGTATAGTCCAGCTGAAGAATCTTAGGACGTCTATTTTTAACACAGAGAGGATGTTTAATGCAAATTATGAATTTTAAATTACATACATCTTATATTAAAGTCGTTAATACATTAATAATGTATACTTTCTTTATCGTATAGAGTAAATTAAATAAAAATTATCAAAAATATATCAAATTAAGTAAAATGTTGCAACATAGCTCGTTCATGATTTGCTTCAATTCTGAGGCAATTATGATAATGACTCTTCCAAGACTTTCGAATGGGGATCTATTTAGAGATCAGTGCACGAATACATTAAAAAGGTACGAGCGAACAGATAAATATTTTTTATTCTCCAATGTATGGTTTTCAAGAAGATAACAAAAATATAAAAGATTATATCTTCTACGGTACGCTGCTCCGATAATTTAGTTGCGTGTGTTTGCTCTGAAATTAATTTTCAGTTTCTCTGTATTTGTAATTTGCAAATTGAGTTACAATAATTATACTTCCCTGTGTTCGATGTGTTCAATGTCTCCGTTCAAGCGCTGGTGAAAGCTTCGGTAAAATAATTTGTACGAAGATTTTATGATATTAATTCTGCACCTATCCATTTTCATGATCTCGTGAATTATATCTTGGAAAAGCTTTTGGACAAATTAGTACATAATAGTAATACATCGTAATAATAAAATGATAAAGAATGGAATAAAAAGATAATAAACAGAATATAGATATTATTTATCAGTTAGATATTATTTGTGATATTGTAGTTAAATTACATTCTATGAGATATAAACGAGTCTCCCGGTACTTTTAAACTGATAGTGTATGTGAAATTTGTTCGAGAGCTAACGAGTTATTTGCCGTATTTTAATTAATTTCTCTAAAATTCCAATATTTATCAAATTACAAAGATGTTATGTACGTGTTGAGTAAATTCTTTCGTCAAAGCTGAAGGAGATTTTCGAAATTTTCCACTCGCATTTTTTCCTCATTTTTCTTTCTCCCTCAAAATATTACGGATTCGTGTTTTTGATGTTGAAGATGAAAAAGTGCTTGTTAAGTTCCAGCAGCCATTATGAAAACTAATCACGCCCTTTTGGTAACGTGCTATTGGATATTATAAGCGTATTGGTTGTCGACGACGTGATGAAAACGGCTGGTTAATGTGTTTTCCTGGTAGCTCGAAGAGGAGAAAGGAGTAGCCTGGTAAGGTCAGCAAAGAGGCGTTGACTGACAGAACATTCTGATGCTGTTCACTAATTAACATAGTAATTAACGTGGTGATTGCTGGCTGACCGCGGACCGACCTATTTCCGGGATTGTGTGTAACCACCCCTTTCCTTCATTCATATAACGAGTTTTGAATTTTAGAGACGCATCGTCTGTTCCGTGATATTCCAAATAACAAGTTAAATATTGCATAAACAGGCATTGTATATGGTACGAAACATTGTCAGCATCGTGAAAAAAATGATCGAGGAGAAATAATGTCAAATTTAACAAATGTTCCCATTTTTTTGTTAGTAATTATTAATTAGTAATTAATTAGTAATTTTGTAAAATTACATCCAAGAAGAATTCGTAGAAGTTTCAAATTCTAACAATTTTTTTCCATTAGCAATATTATGTAAATTAACATAATAAGAAATTTACGTTTTATTAATACTTTTTCATAAAATTGAAGTGAACTGGTCCGTGATTGATTAAATATTACAATGAAAATTTCATAATTTGGCTATTTTTCACAACCAATAGCTCACTTCCATCAACTTCAGCTCGAACGCGAAAGAGTGTGTTTGATATCGTAAATAATATTTGCGAATGGAATCGAGGAATAGAATGAAAAGCCAAATATAGCTCGATGTTGGATTCGATAAAGATTTTATGAAAATATTTAAAAAGAAAAAGTTCACACTCAGAGTAACTATGACTTCGTTTACAAACTTCATTGTCCTGCCCGAGATCCCCAGAAATTCCGAGGTTCGATCGAACAAGGCTCAATAGTAAACTGTTGGATATCATCACCGCGTGAACAACAAACAACAAACTCCAACTTTGTTAACATAACACAAATTTTGTTTACCATAAAAAAACCCCCGACGTTGACGGGATTCGAACTCACTATCATAGCGTTAAAGTAATTTTAACGTCTGACACGATAGCCACTTCGCTAACGCATTATTCACAAAACTGCTTCTTCTGTTTTTTAAATATCAATAAAATATTGTAATATTTGTTTATTATATATTTTCATATCAACTTGGCGTATTTGATATACTAACTATATCATATTTGAGTTATATTTAGTAACAGTATACATATATAGAGAGTGCAGAGAATAACTCGATTAGTTAATTCAAGCACTATCAGATGGCACTGTGAGGCTCTCACAAAGGAAAATTCCTCTCTTACGACTTTGAGGCTTACGACGCGACGCAATTAGTATACAGTACATAAGATCATGGCGCAGTTAAATTATATTATGTTATAATGTTACAACATTATAATACATGTAATAACACGATAAATAGTTATTATAAAAATTTTGATTGATAAATTGAACAACAACTTGAGCTGCTCTATAATTGAACTACATTTTTGAAAGCTAAAATTACAAAGTACAGACAGCAAATACACTAAAATTAAATAATAGAAATACAAATGCTTCTTTAGTTAAATAAACCACGAGTGTAAAATGAAAGAAATCGAAAGAAGAATCAATATATCATCGTTATAACAATTTTAATTGGATATTAAATAAACATCGTTCTTATATTAGAACACTAACTGAGCTGCTTATTTAACACTTCTTGAAAACTTGAAGCACTAAGCACTTTTATTAATTAATTAAATATAGTTTAATAAAGTTTAATAAAGCGATTAATAAAAATGTACATTGTTATTTAATTAAACAAATAGCAAGAACACAACGAAAGAAATTAAATACAGCAGCAATTTTTCATTGTTCGAAGTATCTATTACAAATGATTGATAACGATCCGCTGGGAAAGTAATTAGTATTTTATTTCGATTACTTTTACATCGATACTCGTAGCGGAGCAAAGTTTTCATTTCCGTCGAAGCTGCGCGTATTCTATCGAATTAAAAAGGCAGCGAAATTAATCGAAGTAAACACGGCTTCCGCTTCCACTGATTTCTGTCATTTTTTATTACGCTTTTTTTCATTGCGTATTGATATTGGGAACAGCGTTTGATTAAATTTCCACTGGCTCACTCGCGTATTGCCACCGTATACTGACGCATCGTTCAATTATGTAGCTCTCCTTTTTTTACGTCTTCCGTATATAATTAACCAAAGCTTCTTATGCAGGAGAAAGCGTACGACGAGAAATTACGGACAATTAATCCTTCTGTACGAACAGTTTGCTTTAATAGTTATCATTACTTTCGCGTTACCTTAACGTTCACGTCTGAGATTTTTTAAGGCCTCTTGAAGCTAAAAAGATTGAAGATTATTATTTTAAAATATATTGCGATAATAACAATTCCGAACTATACGTAAGACTTCAGTGATTGTCGTTATTAGAATCGAAAAGATATTTCATCAAAAGTCCAGTAAATTCATAATTAAACGCGACAGAATTTCTCGCGTTTGATATAACGAACTTTGCCTCAGTGATTTTAATCACACGCAGAAATACTGATCACCAACAAATTCGAAAACGCAATAATCGGCGGGTTATAGTAACTCCGAGATTAGTTTTCAACGTGTTATTTTATCAATTTATCAACCGATCCATCAGCGTTTCGGTACCGATGAAATTGCATTTCGTGATCGATGTTAGTCATTAATATACCTCGAAAATATAAATATCTTTTGCACATAAATGTCTCTCTAAATAATATTTTTCCTCGTTATTTCTCAACTATCTACATTTTGCCAAAATAATATCAGTGTACACCTATCGATTAAATTTCAGGAAACTACGCTGATAACAAAATTTTCTTTATCGCATATACTTGAAGATTGCGGATCACAACCACGGTCACTAAAATCCATCAAAATCTATAAACTATATGTGGATATATTTTCTTATTTATAGAATAAATTATTAGAAGTTATAGAATAAATAAATGACAACTATGAGTATGTATGGGAATTGGAAATTAAAGAATTAATCGCAGTAAACGATATTTCCAGTGGAAAATGATTTTCAATGAAAGAAAATGCCATTTGAAGCGCGAAATAATTATTATAAATTTTCTTTGAGCACCGGGGTAGGTGCGTTACATTCGCCTGTATTAAACGTTGAATTTGATGGGAAATTTTCACGGCTGATGTATTACCGGAACGTTATTAAAGAGGAAATCGGGAAATGCGAAAGCAGCGACGCGTTTACAGAGAGAGGACACGTCGGCGATATTTCAAACGGGGCAGGTTATATCCACGGCACGCCTGTAAATATTTTAAAACGAGTAACATTCGATGTGTTAGGATTATCTGCTTTGTGACAAAGGATATTAACATTCTTTTAGTAATTGACGTTGATTTACATAAGAGAATTTACATTGGATTCATACTATTGGAGCAAGATAGAAACGAGGATTGTTAAGACAGAGGATCGCTTGTTTAATCGTGTCAAATACAATTAAAAACGATCCAGCTCTTTAACGAACAGTCACGGGTTTCAAGCGGATACAAATTAGATTCTTACGAAATGTTTACGTCGTTGTCGTTCGATCAATGAATGGAATTGTTACAAACAGACAAACATTCGTATTTCTGTTCCGTCAAAATGGCGAGTGAAACTTCACGAATAAGAGTTTATATACGAGAAAAATACAAGGCCACTTTTGTTGATCTGTGGCTTTGATGCACCTAGAATTGGTTGGTGAAAATTAATTGGGTTGTTATGTGGATTTATATCACTGTAATTTTTTTTAGCAACTAGAAACGTAGCGTTTTTCAGCAGTGCATTTTGTTTTTTTCACTTTTGAAATCTTTCTCGTTGTACAAAAGTGGAAAGCTGACCGATTCGCGTGTTTGTTTCCACGTAAAATGGGAGCCGGACTGGTCCGTTTTGCCCATTCGAATGAAATATCGTCGACATCACTCTACTCGCATACAGTAGCAAATAAACAGTTGGATTTTTCGTTGAAATGCAAGAGAATGTATTCACAATATACAAAGTTGTCGAAAATCCTTGTTTGGAATTTGTGGAATTGTCGGGTATTCCTAGATGGAAAGTTTGTCATTTGATTCCTTTTTAGGGAGCTCACTTGACCTGTATCATTTGGTGGAGAGAATTGATGATTTTACAATTTAACACTTACATGCACAACGTTGCCGTAACAGATACAGGTATAACATTTACTATGTCGTATAATGTGCGTTCAACATTAGCATATTCATAGAAATACATAATTATTACGTTATTTTGCATACATAATTATCTATTTGATAAACAATACTATTTATTATTATTCTTAATAAAACAAATACAAAGGAAAAATGAGATGTAATTTTTAAATTACATTTCTATAATTCTGTATAACCCTGAATAGACATTTAAATGAATATGAACGAAAATTGAAAATTTTCTTTTCATCTCTTTTTTATGAAAATTCCTAGATAGATGGTGGTCGATGTTTCTTAAAACTGGATTTTACGTATAACAAAATTTCTATATATTATGTTGTTAATTTAATACTCGGAATATGTTTCAATTAAAGTTGATTTCATGCATGATCATGAATTTCGCTCGTAATACATCGATCGGACATGTTTAAATAATAAAAACTATTGGATCGTACTAAAGCTCAACTTATGATCGGATCAGAGCATATCTTCTATTTTTCCCTCTTTGAACATAACGACAAACAACGAATTAACTTCGAACATGGAAACCCTTTCACCTCGATATTCAGATAAATATGCACATTTAAAATGAAACTCTGCCATGAATATTCACATAAAAATAATCCATTCGACTGAAATTTCGTCTTGAAAACTTGCATAATTCATGAACCTTTTCGATCTTCTCCAAATTGCACTTTATCGAGCATTAGCAAAGCAATTAAAATCGCGCTTTAACTCGGTATATCGAAGAGTCATTTTTCTTATTGCCATTGTACATTTAAAATCTCTAAAAATTCAGACAGTGATTATAGAAATTTATAATTAATAATGATATAAATATAACTACAATTACATAATAATATAATTATCCAGTAGAAGTATATGTCTACAAAGAATAGATATAATTGGAAAACATTAAGTTACAGTGACGTGTAACATTTTCCGGTTTCACGATAAACATTTAACTTTATATTTGAAAGCTGATGTTTAAAAGAATTTTAAATAATACTGGGCCAAAGAGTATGATAAACAAAAACAGTGTAACACACAAGAATTCTTATATAATTGTATAATATTACTTAAAATTCTCTTAAATACTGCTTTTGAAATATAAAGTAAAAGATATATTTGCCAGGGAACTTTTGTACGCTACTATACATTGTGTATTACATATTTTTATTTATTTCGATCAGTCAAAAATGCACTAAAGAGCAGCAAATTTATTAAACGACCGCGATATAATAATCTAGCACTTTGCACGAAAATATTAACAAATCTTCAAGGAAGAGGTAGAGAAACCGAAATACTGGACTTCATTCGAAAAACGTGTCTCCCAATTAAGTCACTAGAAATCCCGGCGGGATATTCAATGGGCGACTGGAGCGACATAATCGTCGCCATAAATCATTATTAATACGTCCATTAGGTCGGCTCGATCGTAAGGCCACATTTGGAGTCGGTTCACGAGGACTGGTTGGATACTTTTTTGCGATTCCTCGATCTCTCCGCTCGTTTCCTCACTCGTTTTATATTCTTTACTTCGCGAGATTATCTTCGTCCGTGAAACAGTAGCGACTCGTAGCTGCATATTTTCAACGATAACGCGACCATTTGCTGGTGAATATCGACCGATTAAATTCCACGAATTCCCCGTTTTAATCGCGAGATCGCGCGAATGTAAATCGCTCGCGAGGCGAACGGAACGTTGTTATCGCGAATACTTGGTGTCGGTTTTGCATTCACTCGAACGAATAGATACTTACATGCGACATTTTCTTGCTTGATTGGACTTCTATTTAGTTGCAATATATCTTCATTTTTGTTTATTGTAATACTAATTTATAATTAAGGAGAAATATTTTTATACAAAGTAAATAAACACGAGCAGAACCCGTTAGGTTCAACCAAAAATATAATTGTTAAAACAAATAATATTTTGATGTAGTGTACACTTTAATTGAAATTTTAAGAGATCTTTTCGTCGGAGTCTTCGATTCTCAATTAGTTTCTCTGTTTTATGAATTGATTTATTCTGTAACAGTAGAACTGACAGGTGATTAACGCAAGGGGAAAGAAAGGATCTAATCGTTACTTTTTTCGATTACTTTTCGATATTTTCTCTTGTTGCATCTAAAGTACACGATATTCTCTCATCCTTTTATAATGACGTCTCATGATACGCAAGTTCAATCGTTCTGTGCGATATTCAAGATTGCATTTTAAAATATTGAAGCTTAGGTAACTCGAATGATACGAACCTTGCTACAAACATTTATGTACTTAAATCATCGTGCACCAACGAAAAGTAGAATAAAATAGCGTTGGAAAGACACGATCCGAGTTTCATGTAGCGTATCGTGTCGCGAAATCCAGGCAAGTCGTTGCTCGATGAATATTCAGGGATTCCGTTACATTATGCTAATTCGACGTGAAACGAACAGTCAGAGATCCATAAGTAGCTTGTTGAACCGTTGTTCTACTGACGTAGGAACACGAAAACACGTGGCTCGATAGAAGCAATTCCTAATCGAAACTTTGCTCCGCCGCTAATTTATGGAATACATTACACGCATCGAGCCAGGGCAAACGTTATTTCTGCGAATTGTTCTTTATATCTGACTTACAGTTATCAACTCAGTTGTAGTTTAATAGAATGTATAACGAAGGTCTGAACGAGAAGTGGATTGAATTATCGACAGGTCATTGACGGATTCGTTTTTTCATCCAGCTCGATCGGTCTTGTAAATCTTGTTCAGTCGACCGTTCAATAGGCTGTTTCTCGTTTTTTTTTGTAACGCGAATGTTGAAGGGTGATCAGCTGGGCAATCTTATTTTTAGGGTTTTGGAGAAATGGAGTGATCGAATTAATGGCGGAGAGTTCAAGTTACGTTTTATTATACCGAGAGAACAAATTGCCAAGAGTGGATAAATTCATTATTTCTGAATATCAGGAAGAACGAATTATGGGAAGAATTTATGCGAATCTATCGCATTCAGGAGATTGAAAAAAAAAAACATATAGTAAATTCATAGTTTCCTAAGCAATTGCTCCGGATTTTTATTTCGTTTTTATTAAATCATTACATGAGTAACGTGGTTCTTAAAACAGTTTGGAAACCTACATTGCAACAATAATCGTGCAGAATTCTTAAAATTTTCTTTACGTTTTTATTAAAATTCTTCGTAAAAAAAAAAATATTTTATATTAAGGTATTAACTCGAAGTTAGTAACTCAATTATAAAACTGTCGCTGGATATCTATTCGAACAACATCCCATAATCGATGCAAATATTTTGAATAATTGAAATTTTAGACACGTGCAGCTTCGAACCATTGATACACATTCAAAACAGTATTCATTGCCCTAATAAAGGATTCTAACTCTGTTAGCTATAGCAAAGAACTCTTATTTAGCTCTTATAGTAGAAATGATGTAAAGGATAAAAAGTTTATCGTTCAAATAATTATCATTACTCTACATGAAATTGACTGTAGTTTATAATTTGATTAATAAATCGCTTTCCATTTAAAGGCGTATAGTTCTAATTTGGAAAAGTGTCCGCGATTATTTCAGCGATTTGAGCGGCGGCAAACCGTGAGAAAGGAAGCGAAGTCGTTGGCCGCGAACGAGCAGAATAGGAAAACTCGTTTAAGACTGACGAGATCCAACGTTTAAAATCGTCGATCGGCAACTGTCAATTAACGAAAGCTTCCGCCGCACGAATCGATCACTAGCTTAGGGGTAGCTTCGCAGTGAGTCGGGATTAGGTTGATGTTAAGCTACGTAGAAATTTATGGTTGAAATCTTTGGCGTGTTTAAGTAGGCTGAGTTGTAGATAGATTTAGAATACCGCGTAAACGTTCTAAGATTAACTACGTTAGATTAAAAAGGTTTGAACGTGTTTTATAAAATGGAATCTACGTAGCTACACAGATATTTCCTACATGCGTGTGTACATGTTCCTTGGTGATCTTTCGTGGTCTATAAATTTGTCAAAACTTTTCAGATTAGTAGAAACCAAGAATTCTATTAAAAAATTACCTTGAAATCAAAGCATATGGAAAGAAGTTATTGGCGCAGAAAGAGCAAAAAGACGCAAAATATATTAATTATTTTTCATTTACGAGGTAATTATCTATTTCTTAAAAAATAATCATAGTGTTAGAATAATACTAAGTAGTAGTTTTATCTTTGAATGACGTCTACATTGAGTTTCAAATGTATTCAAAAGTTATATTAGATTCTATGTAATGTAAATACTAACAAAGTGAAATGTAAACTCAGGTTGAATCTCAAGCAAGCTCACGTTAAGTCACAATAAATTTAACTTCGTTAAACTTCACGTGGATTGACGTAAGGTACCGAAAACAATGTACCGCGATTTCCTAAAGCAGACACACATTGTATCACGGATATCGCGTACTTCCACGCACAATAGGTCGTGCATCTAATTGCGCAACAAAGTCGGCTTCACGATAACGAAGCCACGACTTCACGATGCTAGCAACACGCCGTGGAAAGAGAAAATCGCCGGCAATTCACGTATTGGGTAATTCACGAGAAACGTGGAAAGTAATTGGCTACCCGTTACCTGAGATCGTTACGAAGAAATTGCGCTGAAATGCAATTGCGCTAGTCGAGGCTCGAAATTTATGGATTTTCAACCATTTATGCGATTCATAGGAAAAATATTTATTAATGTTATTTGCGAATAATTAACGTTAATAGAGAACAATATTCAGAGTTTGAATTAGAGATTCAATAGTCTAATTATCAATTAAAGTAAATGGTAATATGTACTTATCATTGGTATATAAATTGTGTATATTGCTGTATATTCGTATTATATATATTCTTTTCCATCTTTGTGGAGTCCAAATATAAATTGATTAAGAATTTATTATTACATTACTTGTTATTAAATTAAGAGTTGAAGTTAGAAAATGAATAGCTCGAGAGAGCGAGGAAGGATAAATTAAAACTCTATAGGAACATTTTAGATAAATTGCTTTTAGATTGATGACAATGCAACAGGAGAATCTTCGATCGATCTTTGTCCTGCAACCATTGCTATTAAATTCTTAACCTAAATATCATACCTCGTACCTCATCCAAAAATATTCCCTTGCACTTTCTACTTCAAATTTTTAGTAAAAAAAATAATATTTCATCATCTTTCACAGGTGCCTGTTAATTTATTAATTTACGAAGAATAACGTAATTATAAATAATATTCAAAGTTCAAACTCGAAAATTATTAATGATCCAATCATCGACTAAAATATATAGACTGTTAGAAGGTAGTAACACTTATTAAAGACTATAGTATTTTACCAAATGTCCTACTGGACAAATTGTAAAATTTAAATAAATAAATAAATAAAAAAAAACTTATTAAAGGCAGAAGGAGAAACGATAATTTCTTTTAACATCAGTTTACGATAGTCTCTCATAAGAACCGCACAATGTATATAAAACGTCTTCAACTTTTCGTTCAAATTTCCAATATATTTTTACGAGTCTTTTTCAAGAATTCTGGCAAGCAAATTGTTCGAGTCAGATCTAAAAACTCACTCTTCGAATGTCGATCACGAGGGTTTATGTTCTCTTTATTACACGCACGTAACTACGGTTTAGCATTGAGACCGAAAATGGAACCCAAGGGACCCTTTGACTCTTTTTTTTTACGACGTTCAGGGATCCCCGGTGTTTGTTACATAAATGGCCACATCATCGAAGCGCGACACTTGTTCAAACGCGGCGCACGTGTAAGAAGAATAAAAGCTCGTGGTCGCTCGTCTATCTGCGTAAGTCGGCTGCAATAATTTGTTTAGCAGTTCGACCATCGTCGTTGGCACCTCAAAATAACAAATCATGCGGCTCGCTTATGGCGATTTTTATGTTTGTACCTTTGTGTAATGCTCTTAGGCGACGTTAATGCTCTTTCGAGTTGATCATTATTAATTACACGATATCAAAGAGAAGCTCAGAAAGAAAAAATTGCCTTCGTATTGCATTATTAATTGAATTTGAAGCCCAAACTTCTTTAGCGAGAAATTATATGATACGTGGGGTCGTTAATAATCTATTTGTTATTACTGTTGCTCTGTTGCATACCGTTGCAAATTATAGATGCGACTCACAATAATGTTGAATATTTTCTAGGAAATGTGTGGCCACGAAATTAAATTACGAAATTGTTACTTTTGTCTCTTAATTATTGTATTAATTATTGAGACGAATAGAGTGCCGATTGTCATACACTTATATCAAATCGAAAGATGCAAAAATGCGAAGAATGCGTATATATACGAAATATTCAAAGTAGAATATTAGTTATTATTTTTGAGTGATAAAACGAACCTCTGTCTAAGTTGTGTTGTCCAGTTTGTGTACACAAAAATATAAACTTGCACAGAAGACCATATAAAATCATAAAGATATTCTTCTCTATTTGTAACTTTCCTGTAGTCGTTAACAGTTTAACTTTTTCATAAATCCTCTAACCTCATTTCTAATTTTCATAAACTCAGATTCACGTTTCGCATCAAATCGGCTTGCAAATCCGTATATTCGTAGTAACGAAATACGTATATGGATCAAATTAACTCACGTCGAATTGCAGTTTCCAATTACGAATCGGCGTATTGTTCAATCTTTTTTACACGTTGAAAATGAAACCATCGCCATGGTATTCGACTAATTAGAAAATTGAACGGTTTCATTGCGGAAGCGATCAGTGGGATGAAAGACGTGCAAAAGTTTGGCGCTTTATCGCAAAACGTCCTATCTCGATACGATATTATCGCAAGTCGAACGATAATTCATCCTCTCTTTGGTTGTTTTCCCGCGAATTCACCTAAATAAGGCGGCCACGGCGAACATTATCCTCGAGAGGAAGGTTACTGGCTGCTTTTACGACCAATTACACGTTGCACGGCCGTATCATCGTTGAAGCTGAACTATTCGAGTCCGAGCGAGCGTCGTTGTTATCGTCGTTCAGGTTGAATCGCGTGACGTTTTTCATCTCGCGCCCGTAGATGTCGACTGGATTTTAAATTATCGGAAGGATAGCCACGTTTTCAACGTTTTTCCGTTGGGGCACCGTTAAGGTCCGTAAATGTACCGGGTGGCTCTTATTGTTAGACACTTCTGGAGATGTCAAAAGATAAAAGGGCGAGAAGATGAGAAAAGTATTCCGTTGGCCTGAGTTGAGTAAGCTTGATTTCTTTGGCTGTTACGTTATTGCAAATTAGAGGAAATGTTAGTGATGTTCGAAATTGTTTGGCGTTGTTATGTCCTGGCTATATGTTGGATGCATTTGTTTATGAAATTTGTTGGAGTCATATTTTGCATAAATGTAAGAAGATTATGGAAGCAGATTTAAAAAAATAGCTATTGCCTCTGTTTTGTACTTTTTCAATTTGTTATTCAATTTTACAAAGGTTGTATTAGTTAAGTTAATAATTTGCTAAAGGAAATGCATCCTGTTTGTTGTTCATTTTGTTTTCCTTTCACGTTAGTTAATTGTATTGGGTTTTACGAATGCAAAATCGAAATCATATTTAATTAAAATATAATATTTATTTTATCCTGTTCTTTCACTTTGCTGAAATTTAACAAATAATATTTGAGCAGGCTACATTCGTACAATATCTTGCTTGATCTGAATTCTACCTTCTTCGTCTGAATTTTTTGGTATGCGTTTAAAAAGCACTCCAATATCAACCGTAGAATTAAATGTCGTAGAAATATTCGTCTGCAGCTGCTTTTTTATTCATGCATCGGAAAGGAAACTTCAACGGTGACGACAGTATGCTACGAAGTTGGACGATATAAAATATCATCCATTTTTACGCTTTTTCATTCGAACTTGCTGAAACAAAGGCAATGGAAGGGAATAATAAAATAACTCGCCGTCGATGGTTCCATTTTTACGACAGGAGAACATGGATTTAATATTTTCCCGTTTTCTCTGTGTTTGCCTGAGAAATTTTATCGAAACGTGTGATAATTAATTGAGCACAATTTTATATTCGTGCGAAATAACGATTCAAAATGTGTAATACAATTTAGCAGAAACTGTTTGCAAGATTTATAAAAAAAAAAATAATAAATTAACGATTATGTATCAATAGTTTCCTGATTTACACTTTAAAAAAAAGTAGAAATGAAATTAGTTATAATAATTAGTAAATAAGAATAAATAGAACAGGTAAGTTAATGATGCGGATGTTGAAATTTATTAAAACCGACTTGTTACGCAATGAATACATACAGGTAGAGATGAGGTAAAAATTTAATTTAATCAGGTATAATTAATAAGGTGGTTGTCGCAATATTTAACAAAAGAATTTTCTTTAGAGTTTAACATTTCAAATGAAATAGCAATTATTAATGATTTGAATAATTTAATAAAATGTTCTATCATCTATAAATAGGAGTGTACACATGTAAAAAACTATAGAACTAAGTAGCGGAAAACCAGTAAGCAATATGAATTAATTATTCATCACACTTAATTTTCATCGTAAAACTATTAATATTTTTCGAAAAAATCATATAGCGAAAATAAAATATAATGTCTCGATATTTTTATGCTTTGTTAATATTAATCATTTATTTACTAAGATTTATAAAAATGCAATTATATAATTAATTTGATATACATATATGGATACTGTTAGTGGTACCATACTATAATAGTACCATGATGCCATTATACAGATACTGTTGGGTCAAGAGGAAGGAAATAAGAGAAGCAGCAATTAAAGGGTTGATGGATTAGAGTATAACTCTCAGCGACGTTAACCGCGTTAGTCAGATCTTGACAAAGAGGTTCGCGATTCAACAATAATGGTTTCATTTCGACCGAATCGAGCTAGTTTCACCTGATGCTATTGATTTCCTGTTTAGCATTGCACTTGCAAATTTCTGCGAATTCTCTGATAGGAATTTAATTCCAGTCTGATAAGAGTCCTACGGAAGAGGAATTTTCTTTATTCGTAAATCTGTACCGGGAATTTTCGATTTTCGATCGATGAGCGTCTGTATCGTAGAATTTTAATATTAATAACCTTTCCAATCATCGAGTCACGTTCGATCTAATGGAATTTGAATATTAATATAAACCTTGAGTCTCATAAAATTGAACGAGTAACTGGAAATATCATCATGATTTGAAAATTTGACAATTTAAATTCTGTTTCTTAACATGTGCTTTTGAAATTTTCTGATAGATTTCAATAGAATTTAATGGGAATAAAAATTTTTAGAGATTATCAACATATTCTGAATTCTGGAATTCTGTAATTTAAAATTTAAAAGATTTATCGATAACGATTCAACAAATTGTCCTACCCCTTTCTCTTAACATTTTCTTCTAAATCTGATCACAATAAAAAGTTTCGCTATTTTTTTGTTTATAAATTTTCCTACATTTAGAATTGCATTTAATTTCTACTAGATTTGAAATTGATATACTATGAATCCTAGTAACTTTTGTACTAAACATTTTTTACAATATTGATAACAGTTACCTCTCCTTCCCAGAAGTATTATACTTATTTATTCGTTGCCTTTGTTAGATATAAATTCATCTTGTAAAATTATAGCGTCAACCTATACTTCATTTTTTATAAATTTTCTCTTGTCCGTCACTCTATATCCTATATCCATTTTTTGCAACATTTCTTCTTTTTATTACATACATACGTGCTCGTACACCTTTACAAAAAAACTATCCTATATTGACGACCGCGCCATTAACATTAATCATCCAACCACCCTCTAAATAATGCCACCATTTACAAACATCCCTCAAAATGAAAGGTGAATTTCAAAAGCTGAAAATCGCGCGATATTACTCAACCGAGTGATCAAATCGGAGCTTTAGTTTCCAGTGGTGATTAGTATCCCAGCTTTTTCTCTTCTCTCCAGATAAACAGGTTTATCGGTGCGCGGTTCGCTTCAATAAATTCGAGTCGGCTTGCTCTTTATCGTTGGATGACTATCGCGAGCTCTGATAGCAACTTCCTTCTCCATATTGCGCCGCTGTTCTCCATATTGCGTATGTGTAACTGTGTACAGGGGAATCGCGGCAAAAATTAACGACGCAACCACCCCTCGACCACATAGGGGTAGATATCGTATGAATTTCAAAGCGTCCGATCTGATTGCTAGTTTCCACAAGTCTTTTCGCGACGAATATGAAAAGAAACGTATTCGTTTATTCGTAATCTTAAAATGTTTCTGCACTAGAATTTCTATAATAATGTAGTATGTAGAATGCGTATGTTGTTATAAAGTTGGACGATTTGTGATTATGATTATGATTATGATTATGATTATGATTATGGTTATGAATGAACTGTTGTGAATTACGATTATGTCTACGAGTAAACTACCTCATGCACGTTATTATTGTGATTATAAATATGAATGAGTTGTTATTAATTGTGAGCGCGATTATGTAGTTGACCTTTTTTGTGAATTCTTATTATGGCTAGATCAGGTTGAGGGTGATTAAGGCTGTGTTAAAAATGGTGAAATATTATATTCATAATGGAATTTTTTACGATAAAAAAATATGATTATTCGATATTTTTAAAATATTATAATTATAGGATTAACTTATGGTTTCATGGTAAATAAGTTCTACATATATATTACACAGGATGGTTGGTAACTGGTGGCACAAGCGGAAAGGGGGTGATTCTACGCGAAAAAAGAAGTCGAAAATATAGAATAAAAATTTTTCGTTCGAGGATTTGTTTTCGAGAAAATCGACTTTGAATTTTTGCTCGGTACGCGTGTTTATCACGTCTCGTTATAACGGATCTCACTGTAGATCGTTGTCTCGATGGAAAAATTAAAAAAAAAAAACTAAAGAAATTTTTATTCTATATTTTCGACTTCTTTTTTCGCGTAGAATCATCCCCTTTCCGCTTGTACCACCAGTTACCAACCACCCTGTATATTTCTCTCCTGGTATGTATACCGGTATAGTAGGATCAAATTTTCCATTTCAGCGGGCGACGCGTCAAGTAATAAAAATTTTAGAGGATAAAATTCTGTTGCACGAAAGTGCGTTTTTATTTGAAACATTCGCGTTACGGTTCAGAATATTGATTGTTAACTATTGTCATAAAGGTATAACCGTAGAGATAGAAACAAGGATTTGTTGAACCGTAACTGGACGCAGGAGCAAACTTTCGTACTCGTACAAACGAGGCGATGAGGTACAAAGGACTGTAATTAACGGAGCGAACGATCTCTCGAAAGACAAAAAGTGGAAAACACCGAGGGGTAGATTTCATTTTGACTTCGTTTACGGTCCCTTAATATACTTTTTGTCTCTGTCAGAGGTAAAAGTCACGTATACACGTTAACGGTAACCAGCTAAAATGAGGTTTTGCTCCGAACCCTTTTTGCTTGTAAAAGGTATATTCGACGAATCTTCTATTGTACACCGTGTGTACCGTGCTTTGGAGAAAGTCATGAACGTTTAGATCAAATTAGAGAAAATCAAGCTAGACCCTGAGTAAAACGTAAAAATAATATTGTGTTCAAATAACCGAACTTCCAGTACAAAAGACGAAATAGAAATATCGCAAGAGAGATCTTAAAATAAAAAGTCGAAAATATTTAGAGTATATAATCAGTTAATTAAATAAGTAAATAATCAATTAATTGATTAATATATATAAGAGTAAATTCCAAGATTTTAAAAAGCTTTTGTAAAAAAATTTTTAAATCATTTTTTCCAACTTTCGAATTTATGAAGCTGATCAGGATGATTCTTTAACAGCTTCATTATAAAAGAAAGATTAATTAAGGTGAATAATAATAAGATCAATCTAATTTTTCATAATATCTTATAATACCTGTTACAATAGAAATGTCAGTAGTCATAGTATAATGTATGTTAATGTATATTAATATTTATTCTGATCTTAATAATATCTAATTTTATATTCAAATGTGTAATTATATAACCTATATTCATAGATATATTATTTAATATTTATTGCAAAAAAGAGTTCGTTTAGTTATTATTATGTGCTGTTTCTATCACTTTTATATCTCTTATACGTACAACATTCTAAATTTCAATCTTCATTTTAATCAGTTTGTCAGTCCAACGATTATTGAATTATTGAAAATATATCAAATTATTGGGAATATATTAAATTTGCATTCAGAGAATATTCTTGAGAATTTAACTTTCATTTCACAAATTATATTTCACAAAAAGCACAACATAGTAGTTTTAAAAATGCCATTAGTTACAATAGTTTGCTAATAAACTATTGAGAAATAGTTTCCCAATTTACGCTTCCTACCTGAGCTCTAATATTCTGTTAAAACGATTAAACGAACAGGCACCAGTCATTAAACCGAATATATTTATTTCCATGAGCATTAAAATTTCGCGACTCTATACATTTAAAACACTTAACTCGATGAGACGAACCGGACAAAAGTTATTACGTAACAAGAGATGCAGGTTGTCTATTAATTATAAATCGTATAATATCGAGCAACGCCTCTGCACGTAGCGGTCGAGGCTTGACATTAATGACGCAAACACCCTTCGGTGTAGTTGCTTAGGGGTGGAAACCGTTTTGATTCCATTTACGCCACATTAGTGTTCGCTTTGTCCCGTTCGACGAAGGGTCGCGAGACAGGAAAGACAGTCCGACACTTTCCACCGACGATTCTTATATGCTTGTTAAAGATATATGTACGTAACCTACATTATCAACAATGATTGGGGTCATCGCGTATCGCACAAAATTAAAGTGAATTTAATTCCTTCAGGACCGAATTCATTATCATTATTAACTAATAGAATGTTACGTTTAGACTAATAGAAAAACGTTATTTTAAAATTTACTCTACTTTTGAATATTCTGAAAGATTTGATCGGTCGTTAGCTTTTGCAGAATTATATTCAGTACAATTTTTGGAACTCACTCTTTATGTCTGACTTCCTCTTCTGATCTTTTCGCGGTAACTCTACACCTATATTTTTAATTACACTAATTAATTTGTTAACTATTATTTGTTCAGTTATTTATTGTACTATAATAAATTCTTTCACTTAGCACAATTATCTTCTCGCGCAATTTTCTTCCGTTTTCTCTTATTTCCTTGCCATTGTATCTATAGAACTAGGAACCAATGACGAACCGATGCAGAAACTATTTCTCTATCGTCGACCCGCTGTCGATCAGAATTCTATCAGCACACGTGGTGCTGACCAGTGCGTTAACAAATCTCGACTACTCGCCGGTGTCTATCGCGAATTCGAGGAAACGACGACAATACCAGACTTGGTTTGAACGCATGCTCGGTCACCACGGTTATAAATCATCATTTTGTCACGGCAGGATGATCGTGTGGATCCTTAAGCTCATGTTAGATGCGCAAGAACTTGCAACTTGGAATTTCAGATCGCGATTTCTTGTCAATCTCCTGTGAGGTCGATCGCGCGATAAATCATAGGCTATTGCTTGTAAGGCTCGTTACAAAGTTTCGAAGCTGCCAGTTTAGTATACATGTAGGTGGTTAGTTTCAAGCATGTGGCTAGCATATTGGCATGATCGTGGTGCAGGATGGTTTATGTTCGCGAAGAATGATCGAACGCGACGTGGTAATTAAAACGACGCGTCACGAATGGCTGCAGAGGGATATTGCATCGTTTCTGGTGATCGAAGACGAACGGTGGATCGACGATGAATGCCAGCGAATTGAATTCTGGCAATCAGAAAAAGTCACGTTTTAACGTTTTTAGAATTTTAATAGTAAAATGATTTACCAAAGTATTTTCCTTTTAAAAACAAAAATTAATATAGAAGAAGCGTCGTTTTAGAAAATGTAGAGGGTGTGTACGAGAACTTTCTTCGGGATTGATAAGATTGATAAATTAGTTTAATAGAAACTGGTTGGAAGCATCTATATAGATACGCAGTTTGAGATTTTTCACTAGAATTAACAAAGATTCTGTTTCTTATATTCAAGTTATAATTATTTTATCCGGTTGCGTATTTTTTGAGTGTGAAAGTGTTACGTGTTAAAGATATTTTGAATTGTTGACTCTGAACTGTAAAGAGTCACAAAGCTCTATGGACTACGTGAGAATCATAAATTTCTGAAGACTGGCGTGACCCACATGTGGTCGAAAGATAGTGTTAATGATTTTTATATCGCTCACTAATATCTACTTTTCCTGTGTAGAAATAGAACAACCAGCTTTCAGAAATAATTAATTGTAAAGCTACTGTAGTAGAAACTTTAGTGTAACTTTTCTTTTTCTAATCTATTAAACCACTTAAACAATTTCGATAATAATAAAAGGGTTATACCTGTGTGCACACGAGAGAAATAAGCAATTAGAAAATTATCTTTTATATGAAAAAATGAACAATTTTCGAAGAAAACGGATTATAATACTTAGAACTTACCGAGTTATAGATATCAATCGATAACATAATTTATGAAACAGAAGGATATTGCTTTTAGATATGATTCATATTTTCAATATGAGTTACAATACAACTTCTATCATTTCTCGGAATTGTCTGAATTTAGCAAAATTTGATATTCAAAAAATAAAAGAATAGAAAAATGATGTAGGTATAATTCTTGTCAAACTCGAATTAAATTCGATCATAATTGCAATTCCCTGTACAATTAATTTTATACAACGTTACACAAACCATTTATTTTTCCTCTTAGAGTATCTAGACTTCCAGTTTTTTTCATGAAAGCAGCTTTAATTAACTTTCTATTTAACCACAGCTGTAAAAATTTATCAAAACACAATCACACCCCATTTTACCCTCGATAACGTCATACAATTACGTACTTTTATATCTACATATATTTAAAATATTTTATCGTGAAAGTTGTCGTTACACTTGTTAATTTAAATTTCTCTGCTTGGAATGAGAAGTTATAATCGATAGTATAATATGTTGCGAACAAAAAAACTATGAAGGGTTAAACTCTTCTTCTGTCAAAGAAATTTTTGTGTAACCTACATTTTTAATTATTTTACAAATATAACCCCGATCAGCGTATCTTCCTCAACTGCACTATAATCGTCAGACTTTTTCCTACCACAATTATACTCTATCTGAAATATTCATACTGCATATCATAGATCACTTCTTTTTTAACCAAACTTTCCCATTACCTATCTATATCACCTATGTCAAAAACACAGCTCCAATCAACACGTCTCCCTTCAACCGTGCTTTTTGACACATTACATTTTATCTCAAACAATACAATATAATATACCGCATTAATTTCACAGATTCAAAGTTCACCACCACCTATACGTTCAATTATTCCACAACACATTTTCACAGTAAACACGTTTTCCTTCATTCAACTCTAATTACCACGATCAAACGTTACCTTAAATTTCCATGCTACCTACCCCTCACAATTTTCCAAACAAACTTTCCGACCACCTTGATCTCCAACTTCAACGAAACAATAAAAAAAGTACAATCTCGATGAACTTCCTCCCCTAAAACCAACAACACCAGAACACGCCACACTCTCCCTCACTTTTAAACAACCCTGATCCTTGCAATAAATCCGCAATTAGCGCGCGCAGATGAGGTCCGTTCTCTTTCCTCGATACGGAAAACTGTTGTTAAACGAACGGCCCGTGGTTTTCCACGAAACGGCCGGAAGCACGTGTCGCGATAACGCGTCGGCGGGACGCGAGGACGAACCGAGCGGCACTCGGTAGCTTGATAATCGCGCGGAACACACGGAGCACAGGGAATCGCTTTGTGGCGACTATTTCCAGAGGCAGCGAGGAGGTTGGATGCCGCGGGAGAAAGGGAAACCGGCGGCAAGCAGAGCAGAGCAGAGAGAGGGGTGGCGCACAGGGTGGCGTGCGCGTTTCAAAAAGGGCGAGGGAAAAAGCGTATCGGCTTGGAAAATATGTTGCTCGCAGAACGACGCGTATACCGACGCGTGTACTTCGTTCTACCTTTTTTCTTCTCCTATATTCTCTCTCTCTCTCTCTCTTAATTTCCTCTTTTCTCCTCCCTTTTTTCTCTTTCTGACTTTTTTATCATCCCTTCCTTTACCGCGTCTCGGATTTCGTTTGTCCTTTCTTTTTCCTCGATTCATTTGCTTCTCTACAGTTTTTCACTTTTGTTCCTGTTCCTCAGCCTTTGCTTCTTCCAATTTTATTTGTATTACGATTTGACGAGTACTTCGCCTCTTTTTGGTATTCGATTAAAATTTGTTTCAAACGGGCTAAAAGCGAGGATGGAAACCTTTGATGAGTGGGCTGTTTGGAAAACCGTTGGGAGATCGAAAGTGGCTGCTATATGTCGCTCCGAATGAGTGTAGAATAGATGAGTACTAGTGAGCATGTGTAGCACTTGGCTCGTGAATGGATCAGTCGAACGGTGCGAACAAGGGTTGAAGAATAGAAATCGAGCTGATGGACTGTTTGATAATTTTACATTTGGGAAAGATGTTTGATGTAACACGTGTATAAAATATAATTGTGTAACGCGGTTTATTATTTTTCATTTGGTAGTCTGAATGTAAAAAATTGATAACAAGGAAAATGGATAAGATAGATGAAAATAGTTATTGGAAATAATTTTGAACGCTATTTGGGTTCAAGATCTAATTCAAGAAGTAATTTGCACACTCTTAACATAATATTGTAATAAAGAGAATGGTTTTTAATTATATTTATGCCTTTCCTAACGATTCGATTAATCTTTGAAAGAGTTATTTTATGGCTTGTTTCATTGATGTGTATTATATGACCATAGTTTACATGAATCACTTTGGACCGTTAATCAATATAAAGATATTGACCTTCTACGCTGGTAGTATTTAACGTTATAGACAATTATTATACCTATTGAATAATGTAACTTACGTATCAATGTATTGCAACAATAAATCGTAGATGTTAAACCCATGAAACAGATTTTACATAACATCGCCCATAAATATTTGCCGTGTATAAAGGACACTTTTATCGCTCTCATACAGCGGTTTATAACCTTTTGTTTATCACGGACCTTCTTTAAATAATTTTTTATTGTCGCGGAACCCGAATATTTAACTCAAAATTGGAATCCGTAATGTGCCAAATACGCAAATTATATTTAAAACACTCGTCAACTGTTCATCAACAAGCATCAAGTTTATAGAGAAAAAAATATAAATAAATAAATAAATACAGGTACCAAATATTTTTTACTCCAATAATGACTTATATGTGCTGAGCATTTCCTGGACTGCAGAGGTCCGCGAAACACACGTTAAGAACCGCTACTCTAATAACTCAATATAAGGCAAATATTTTATTTAAGATCATGGCAAATTTATTGTCATATGTGTTCGAAAAATCGTCCTTCGAATTTTCCAAACTTTCAGCAAAGTTAGAACAAATGCAGTGAATTACAAAGGTTCTCGTCTCCTTTCAATTTATCAGTTTTGAGCGATTAATACTTCTTTCCATTGGAAGTTTCAAGATTCTTATCAATAATAATATATCGAATAATTTAAGGAAAAAGAACTGTAAGAAAATATCAATCATTCAAATTCGCCAATTGAGACAGTTACAAATATTTCGGTGGCTCGCTATAAATGCGAGGAAGTTGCAATTTCATCATAGAAATATATTCCCTTTTCAAGTCACAAAAATTCAAACAAACTGACATGTTCTGGAGGTTCTACTCGGGTGACATAAAAACGAAATTCATTAGCCACAGCCACGTGTGCACAGCCTATCAGTGGAACAAAGGAATACAAAATGAGGCAAGGGAAAAGGCGAGCAAAATGGTTCGGCTGTGTGTAAAAACGGACAAAAATATCAGAAAAACGCGATAACGAGACCCCGCACAGTCAATGAATTCTTACAGAGATCCGTTTCATTTTCGTGCCAACGTATAAACACGCTTAACGTTGTTCACTATTTGTTCCTTTTTCCATCGTGTTTTTGCGCATTACTTGAAGCAAACGGAAGTGCCAATGCTATGGGACTCGTGCTGTTTCCGTTCTGACGCACGCGAATTATTCGAAGCAAATTCACCGACATTTCGTCGAATATTTGTCTGCTGGTTGTAAAGAAAATGATATCGATTCGTTGATCCGTCTGGTGTATATTACGAAAACGTCAATTTTTGTGCCATAAATGTGTAAAGATATGATGTTAAAAATTTCTTGTGTCATGAAAATATCATACGAAATGTGGTTTTACAGATCTTGTCTTCTTTCTATATATTTTTTTATTTCGCAGAGAAATTGGCGGTTAAATGAATATAGGAGGTTTTTCATGTTAAAGAAGAGTTAATGAAGTAATCCAATTAGGTAGGTTATCTACGTGTATTTCTCAAAATTTGGAAAAGTATTTTTAATAGGATTCTTTCATCAAATATTCTACTGAATTATAATGAAAATTACAATACTTCGTATGAATAATCAACATCGTAGAGACCAGAATAATTTAATGTTCGAGTGGAGCTAAAATCGCAGCTACTACAAAAGATTATGGGCATTACACTTTGTAGTCGCGCGTAATCCAGAAAGCATAATTTCGACTGTATACAGGGTGGTTGGTAACTGGTGGTACAAGCGGAAAGGGGGTGATTCTACGGGAAAAAAGAAGTCGAAAATATAGAATAAAAATTTTTCGTTCGAGGCTTTGTTTTCGAGAAAATCGACTTTGAATTTTCGCTCGGTACGCGTGCATCTTATCACGTCTCGTTATAACGGATCTCACTGTAGATCGTTGTCTCGATGGAAAAATTATAAAGAAAACTAAAAAAAAATTTTTATTCTATATTTTCGACTTCTTTTTTCGCGTAGAATCACCCCCTTTCCGCTTGTACCACCAGTTACCAATCACCCTGTATAACGCGAGGAATATAATTTTTAATTAAACGTAATTTCGACCAACAAGTACGAATCAAGCTTCCAGAAGCACTTGTACGTCGAAATATATAATTTCCGCTAAGAGTGTAAGCCTCGATCAGCCGATTAAACTCGAGAGATTTAAATACTAATAGGTTGTTGCATATGAAATGGTCGATTTCATAAACGTGTAAAATCATTCAGAATTTATTGACTAAAAGTAATAAGTAGGAAAGACCAAAAAACGATGGAAAATGATTAATTGAAAATTTTAATCGGAGATTACAGAAAAGTATGTATTACATAGTTGAAAAGTTGGAATAATATGTCGTAAGCAAAAACAGTAAAGATTTAGGAATCAAATAAATTGAATAAATTCATGAGATGTTATTAATTTAGTTACTATTATTTTAATTCTTTTTTTAAATTAAAAAAACAAACCTTAAAAGTTTTATAAAGATTTATATGTAACGCACTAATATTTTGAAACATCTTGCATACCTGAATTAGGAGAGAACGCAGATGATGAATGGCACACCTGGGAAATAACAGTAAGTGCACAGCTATCGGCTTCAGATAAATTTAGTGATTCATGATAGAAAGGATAGCCATTCAATGGGATATTTCACGTTTAACAACGATTATATTGATGCAATCGAACAGGAATTCGCTGCTGTTTCGTATCGTGATGTTTACATAAAACATCGACTGCGATTTGCGCAAAAGTGTAGAGACGTGTAAACATCACGACATACGACTACTGACGAATAGCTATGAATATTACATATGAGGATTTAGTGACGAATACGTTTTGATTTTTAAATCCATCAAGCGATAAATATAACAAAACAAACTTTTGCGTCGATCGTTACACATTTGATTTTCGTATGATATTCAATCGGTTGTAAAAATACTATAAATTAAAAGAAACGAAAGCATTTTACAAGGCGTCTGTATGCAATTTAAATAAAACAATGTTATAATCTTGTCTACATATAAACAAGAATAAAGTAAATAATAATAAAAATAATAAAACATTCTTCAGTGAAGCGAAATTCTATAAATCATGCGTCTATATACCATTTAAATAAAATAACGCTATAATTTTTCTATTATATAACAAAAAATAAACAGAATAAGAAACAAAATATTTTTAGTTCGAGTAATCTTCCACGATTTTTATTTACATTCATAAAACAATAGTCAAATTATTTTCTGTACGAACACGAAGAAAACGCAATCGAATCGTAATTAGACAAATGAATCGTATACTTTTGAAAAAAGTAAAATTGATCAAAGGGTAAACGAGCGAGATAAATTCGAGGCAGCCCAGAATCCTGTGTATCCAGCGTTAATAAACGCGGAAAAAAGCTGGTTCCCTTAGAAGCGTTTTCAACGCAACGAAATTAACGCCGTCGGCGGTTACATCCTTTTCTTTTTTTCTTTTTTCTTCGGTTGGATTTTCTACATTTAATCCGTTTGTCGGGGTTGGACATGTAAGGGAAGGTTAATTAACTAGATAAAAGACGGAGAACAAGGCTGCAACTGAAGGCTAGATAAAAACGAATTAACATCCTTTAATAACGAATTTCTGTCGTACGGAAAGTTCATAGCAATTTCCTGCGCGAACATTTGTAACAGCTTGGGCTAATTAGAGGCTGTATCTCAAAATTTTTGCGTTATCGTATGCGGCAGAAATTTAAGAACGAGAAGTGAATTTAACTAGGAGCAGGGTATATTTTTGTTTCGGTGGTTTTTTTTTTCTTGTTTGCTCGTCTTTTTTTATTTTATTCCTTCGTCTTTGTTTCTTTCTTTATTTTTGAATTTAAAAGTTTTGGTATATTCATTTCAAGTTTGCACTCTTTTGTTGTAGTGTTGAAGGGATAAGAAGAAGATAAATGATGGTTGAAATATGTTCTTACACTCGTAGAAAATGAACAAATCTTAAAATATCTTTCATTTTTAACAGAATGTCTACATATCGCTGTTTGACATTAACAGCGGCACAACTAAAAAAATCCGTAAATTTCAGAGGAGCGGTTTTTTTTAAATTTACAAGGAAATCTTCGTGGATCATTTCAACGACGTTACAAGGTTGACTTAACTCAAGAGATATGTCATTATTCGCGAAAACAAAACAACCTTCCACTTGTAGCGTTACAAAACAACCGAAAATGAGCCAAGTGTTGTTATAAAAATAAGGTCAGGTTAGTAGCGGCGTAGATAATAATTTTTCCCTTTGATGCAAAACTAACGAAATTATAAATATACATTATATCATATATAATACGTTTTACACGATAAAAATAGAAACACAAAATAGAACTTCTATTCAGTGAAAGCAAATTTGAAATTTTCGAGTTGCCAAGCATCAGCGATATTATACAGATTATGAATTTGAAATTGCATACGTGCATTTTCTAGTACACTTCTTAAGATATTAGAATTGCATACATTAACTCTAGAAATATCAACTTGTCATGCATATTTACATAAATACGTTAATGTACAAATAATTATAATTAAAATATGATAAAAATAAATGGCATACGTATAATGTCTTAGTAAAAGTTATTATATATTGTATATCATATATTATATACATTATATCATTATATATTATATATTATATTTATTAAAAATCAACCTGTCATGCATATTTACATAAATACGTTAATGTACAAATAATTATAATTAAAATATGATAAAAATAAATGCATACGTATAATGTCTTAATAAAAGTTAATATATATTATATGCTATATATTATTTTACATATTATATATTATATATGTTATATATTATATATTATATATTATATATTATATATTATATATTATATATTATATATTATATATTATATATTATATATTATATATTATATATTATATATTATATATTATATATTATATATTATATATTATATATTATATATTATATATTATATATTGTATACTATATATTATATATTATATGTCGGAGATGAAAGGAAAACCGGAGCCTTCCCTTTGCAATTTTGAGGAAGCCTTCTAATGCTTTAGCCTAGATTTTATCATAACTGTAATTAAGCAATTGTCATTTGTAATTGTTTGACATTTGTGAAAGCGAAAGTGGGTTCGAGGTGACAACTGGTCGCCGAACGTAGCCACGGTCACGGGATAAACGTTTTGCCTGATGAAGGTGTGGATCGGTTGTATTGTTCTCCCTAGAAATCACATAGAATTATACTTTAGAGATGCTGATATAATGGGACACACGTTGTATTAGGAATCAATCTCCAGACAGAAACTGCCTAGTATCGGCGTTTGGATCTTTCTCGATGTTTCCAAAGAGTATACAACAAACTTTTGACAGAAATTGCCTAGCAACAACGATTGGAACCTTCTCGATGTCTCCAGCGAGCATATAACAAAAAAATGCAGTCATATAGCGAAAAAGATTTTCATCAGATATTCATTCGTGTGATCGCCTTGGAAAGTGATACATCGAGCAATTTACCGAGTGTCTCAGCAATCGTATTTTTGTGTTTAAAATTATTCTACGCATAGCGAAGAGTTATCCCGTTGACCCTGGATTCGTTAGAACCCCGGAAACATTGTTAATAGTGTTAATTAAATTCATTATTCGTTAAACCTATCAATCGTTAATCTCATTATTCGTTAAATTTATTATTCGTAAAACATATTATTCGTACCTCTTATTGTTCGTTAAACTTATTATTCTTTAATCTAATTATTGATTAAACTTATCGTCTGTTAATATTATCATTCATTAAACTCAATATTCATAATATTTTGTAAAATCTTGTATATTCGCGTAAATATAATCTCTGTCTCGTAAAACGATGGTTAACTCAAACAAAGAATTGTTACGCGCCTTAAATCCTAATGATAATCCGACATATATATTATATATAATATATTATATATTATATATTATATATTATATATTATATATTATATATATTAACTGTTATTAAGACATTATACGTATGCACTTATTTTTATCATATTTTAATTATAATTAATTGTACATTGACATATTTATGTAGATATGCATGACAAGTTGATATTTCTAGAGTTAATGTATGCAATTCTAATATTTTAAGAAGGGTACTTCTTCCATAAACTGTTCTACGTAACACGTACAATATGGGCATACAAATTTTCTATAGCAAGTTTTCAAACATTTTCGCCGATCAGCGAATGTGGATGTTTTTGAATCCGTTCGATCAGGCTGCCACGTCAGGATATTCTAGATACTTGAATTATGGTCCTGTTTTCGGTTTGCGGGCGCGGGAACCATCCTGTTAGTCGCGTCGAGGGAACAACGTCACGTTCCAGTTGGAAATTTCGGGTTGGCTGGACGATCCGCGCGACGTCCTCATAATTTAATAGCCGGCACGCGTTTCACGGAGAGGTCGTTAATTAATTGCAGACCGCGTAATCACGTCCGAGGGCAATCGCGTAATCGAGCCACTGCCTCGTGAACGTTGATGATGCTTGCGCACTTCGACGCCTTCTACGTCGCGATGGTAATTAAGATTTTCGGTAAACCCAATGAATAAAAGTAAAAAATTGTTGTTGTAAATAAAAGTAGATAAAAATGGAAAAAGTAGGAGTTGTGATAACGTAGTTGAATTGGAAATAATTAATTGAACAATGTATTATGAGATTGTTTGGTTTATTTATAAGAAGTTTCACGTTGGAATATGTTCTAATGTATTGCACTGTATAGTGTAAATACAGTGTATTGTATATTGTACATTGAAAGTGATATTGGAGATGAAAAGATAACTAAACTAAAAGATTCAAACTAAAATATAACTTCAACGAAAAGTAGAGTATTTAACGAAAACAAATGAGCTACATAAATTACTTTAGTTATTAGTACTTATTAATTATTAATTATTAATAAACTACCTTTATTCTCGTTCACAGGCCAAGTTTATCGAGCTTTTCGAATTGCTTGTTCAAAAGCTTCACAGGAAAATTTTCCTCTGTTTTAATTAATTATAAACCGAAATTTCCTTGTAACGAAGAAAACACAGTGATCCTATGTAAGTCATAAAAATATACGTTTGAAGCTTAAAAATTCATTCTCATCTTATCAAATATTCGAATGTTCCAAACCAAGCGAAACCAGATTCCCTGCATTACCATAATCGCAAACTTCTAACGACAGTTCCTTGCTTCATGGCAAGCGTGTTCAGCGCTTTCGCAACACCTTAACACTATAATTTCTGATCAACTCTGAAATTGAAACGATGCTTTGGCTGGTATCGCACTTCAGTCAGGAAGAAGCGTGGAAATTTCTCGAGAGATGCCTTAATAGTTGAAAACCCACTGTAGATTCGATCCTAACTGTTTGAGGTGCGCGTAATTTCCGATTCCCGGCGAGCATACGCGATCTCATCGAGATACGATTGTTTCATTCGCGAAGGAACGTCCGAATTCGTGGCGGAATTTAGGTCGCGTCTATACAGATTCGAGATCTAATAAGAGAAGAAATGCTTCGCGATCGTTTTACATACACTTTCCAAGAAGTTAATTCGGAGCGAAGCGAATCTCCAACGGTGCCAAAACATTCTCCTGGAATTCGTATTGGAAATGATGGTTTAAGCTCGTTTTATTAAATCATGAGCTATAAAGCTTCTGGAGGAAGCAATGTTTGCAGTAATTGGACGATCGAGGTGCACGAGAATTTGCTTTCAGTAAAAATATTACAGCGTAAATGATAGAACGATAAACGACTATGAACTATAATTTGCATTGTTGTTTTGAAATATTAATAAACCTTTTGTTTATGTACAAGTATTATACTATGTTATATAGTGTCATAATTGTATAATATTGTAATATTGAGAAGTCTTCCGCATAATAACTTAGCAATTGATAATAGCGAATTAACAGGCTACAGGTTGTAGATTAGAGGCTTCTCCTTTACAGTTTTAGAACTTTACGTTAAATGGATGATATCTATCGACCGCTGTTAACATTACAAAAAACGTAGCGGATGTTTGTAGAAAGTATCTGCAAGAATTACAAGAAAATAATGAATGGAACTTTGTTGATTTAGATTTCAGTGAAAAGGGTTCAGAGCTAGATATGTAAAATTCAAAAATTGATATATTTTATGGTTATGATGTATAATTACAAGCATATAAATATTATAATAACATTTTGTTTTAACTCATAGAAGATACGCTCTGTACATTTTTAAACCGATAAGATTCAAAGAACACGTAGAGGTTTAGGGAAAAATATATTCGAGATGTGTGAACAACAAGTAATTTCAGTTAAATTGTCAGAAGTAAGTATTTCTATAAATGGGATAAATATCACATTTTCTATAAATCGGATAAATATCATACGTTTGCGACTATACAATGGAAACATTTTAAGTTTGCACAACGTTAAACACCAGAACTTCGAACCTCGTGCAAAAACTTTTCCTAACCTCGTCATAGTAATCTTTATCAATCTTTAATTAATCTTTAATCAAGTGAAAAAGCATCAAACACGGCTCTATATCATTTTCGACAGTTTCATTTATATTTGATTACTCCGCTCTATCCACAAAATCAACTCTGTTCCCAGTATTTACCGCCTCGACCACGGTCCGAGTAATCGGAAACTTTCTGCTGACTTCTCCGCAAGAATCTGCTTCCCTCGAACACAATTCTGCACCAGACACCCCTCGTAAATGTCAACTACCTCCGCATAGACGTTGTCAGCTACTTTGTCTCGTCGGTCGACGACTCGTTTTACGAAAGGACGGAGCATCCACGTTTTCGTGGCGCTTGGAATTCCAAATTTTATCACCGATTTCAATCTGATCGTGTTTACAGGCTGTCGCCATGGTGTCTGCACTGAAAGCAGCCTTTAAATTCTACAGACCGAGTGGATTTCGAAAACACGCGTACGGTTATGTTTCGCGTACTTCGAATTTGTCACGAGTTGTTTGCTTAGAAAATTAAAAATCTGAATTTCACTTGGGCCACGATTTGATTGTTTGAGAAATTTACCTGCTGCAGACAAATTGACGAATCTTTATCTTCATTGAAGCAAGTTTTAAATACTCGACTATGAACATTTGTAATATAATCTAACAGAGACGTGTCTTCGTTTACGAGAAATTGAAAGGTAAAAAGAATTCACTAAACACACGGTAATACAGCGACTATATAGGAAATACAGGTAAATACCTGCACAGATGTGCATATCATTATTTCCCATTGAAGCGTTTTCTTATCAATTCCCACATTTCACTTTCATAGTATTAAACTCTCGTTTTTTGAAAGCACTGACGAATGGTACGAAACTTAACATACTTGCTCTTAATAGAATACTATGGAAATACTATAATATGTATTATATACAATGGTGTACGAATACTTCCTGTAACCATTGCGTATAAAATATCCAATGTAAATACAGAACTTGGTATAACATCTAATTATAAATATAAAAATAAGCGAAGGAAATTCCTGCCGAGTTGTTTCCATAAAGAATAAATTTTCATAAACGTCCATGGTCTAGCAATAAATAGCTCAGAATCTTCCTGATTTTTATTAAAATCAATATGGAACAATAACCAATAAAATTCCGCATAGAGGAATAAAAAAGGCGTAATCTAAGAAAAATGAAAAATATAGCTCTTCGAGCGTGAAAATTTAGATTGAACGATACCTACTTAATAAAAACTAGACTGAATTATAAAATGCATGTCTGTCGATGGTCGATGGTCTAACAAACAACAAGGTCGACGACACGGCACCCTTGCTCTCGCACCCTTAGGAGCTCAACGAGTGGAAGCAAGATCGAAGCGCTTTCATCTTGCGAAGCAAGGGCTGCGCGGAAGTTGATCCCTGCATCGCTGATCGCGTACAGGGGTTGCATGATAATGTCCATGTGGACGTATAGATATCAGCTTTTTTCCCTTGTATTTCATGATTTTCCTTTGTGAAGAAACCTTTGTGGGATGGCGTTGATCGAAGTGAGACGACGTGCTTTCTGTTGTGGGACGATGTTTGTAGAGGTTTGTTGTTGCTTGTGTAATGGTAAACGAATATATAAATGATATACAGTATAGCAAAGGGTTGAATTTGTTGGGAAGTAAATGTAATAAACTAAGGTGGACTCAGGTGGCTGTAGAATGTTAATATTGGCTTTCAAAGAAAAGTAGGGGAGAGTTCTGTGAGCCACTAAACGTGTTGTTTATTAGTTAGTAATATCAGATTAGAGTAAGAAGAATATTAATGGTGGAAAGTTGGTGCGAGAAATTGCGCTACTTCAGAGTCTATAAAACAGCACTATAATTTAAAGTTCATGATATGTTTTGTTCGTATTTAAGTATCCTTCAGAGAGCGCATTTGCATTTACCTTAATTCTACCTTTTTCATGTAAACTTCCGCCGCGACAAACATGTTTGCGACAGCTTCGTTAACTGTAGAAAGCACTAACGAAATTGCTTTTCGAAAAACTTTGCTTCGCGTGCAATCGCTTAATTCACTGCTCATTGCTTCAAGTTTTCAAACATCATGTCGAAACGATTATTTAAAACCGTGTACAAAATATCTACTGTATTTTTAGTGTTTGTTATTGATTATTATATAATATTAATGTAACATCAGAGATTTGAAAATTTAGGTGTATGAGAATTAACAAATTAAAAACTTAAGAAATTCGAAAGTTTAGAAATAGAAGAATTTTGAGATTAAGATATCCGGGTCCTTTGAAACTTTTACAATTTCAAGTTTTCAAGATTCGTTAGGGAAACTATCTATCCATAAAATTATATAATTTTCTATGTTTCAAACTTTCATCCACTTTAATATACCTGTGGAAAATTTAAAACGTGTAATAATAATAAATCGATGATCGTCTCGACTCGTACGCATGGAATAAGCACAAATAACGTGTCACTTGCCCAGCGTTTCACGGAACTTTTTCCAACTGTTAAATAATATTCGAGTGCGATGCATTGAAGAGCGGCGGATCGAAGCACACAATGGTCGTATAAAATTAAAACTTGCATATTAAATATTAAATGCAACGATAAAATAGCGCTCTTGACTACGGGTCAAGAGGTTGCGTAGCACGATAACACATGCTCCAACCGTTTAAAAATTGTAAATTTTTAGGAAAATTCAAAATTGTGTAAATTATCATTGGAACATACACGAGCATTTTTTCGTGTAATATAAAATACGATAAATAAAATAAAATGAATAAAATGAAATAGATCTAGAGCATAGAATATGTATCGTTAGTTCTTTAATTAATTAAAAAAGAAATTAGTAAAATACATAGAGAAGTGTAATATTTCTCCAAACAAAATTCTAGTCGTCTTTCTCTTTCTTATTCAGAAAGCAATACCGTTGCATGATTGCAGTTTGCTCAAACGATTAAACAACTTTCTCATCAAATCGCAATGTGACGAAACAAACCAAGTTCTCGATACAGGATAACGTTAGCCGACCATAGAGAAACATTTCTCTCTTATTTCT
This sequence comes from Bombus bifarius, assembly GCF_011952205.1. Lineage (NCBI taxonomy): Eukaryota > Metazoa > Arthropoda > Insecta > Hymenoptera > Apidae > Bombus > Bombus bifarius. The sequence goes on from NW_022884488.1 coordinate 1,053,388, forward strand.
GGAAAACGATACGGATCAGCTTCGCGACCAACGAAGATCGTAAGTTGTTTTATCGGCAGAGTAATTCACTGCGTAAATGTTAGCAGCTGGTTCGCTTCGAGTTATTTTCTGACACCGTAGCCAGGTAGCTTGCGCCTAGCCAAACTTCCGGAAATTCCAACAAAGTTCCCGCGATTTTACTTTATCTTCCAGTTTCTTTCAGCTATGCTTGAAAGTTTATGAACTTTGTCTTAGAAATTTTTGATCAACGTGTAGCAGTAGAATATAGAATTTTTTATCTGCTTTTAAATTTTATTTATTTTATCACATCTCTTATTACCTCGTAATCGAGTATCAGTGTTTGTTTTATAAAAAAAAAAAAAAAAAAAACAAATATAAAAATAGCTATAGAAATTCTAAGGAATATAAATCACCCTTCCGTGAAGCGATCATAGCTTCCAACAGGAAGGAAGCTTTTAATTTATTAGCTTTTAAATAAGGATAATGAGCGAAATAATTACAGGAAAGTTAATCTTCGATGGAAAACGGTTGCCTAGTTCGTCGTTTCACCAGCTCGGCGTTCATACTATAGAGAACGTGTCTGATGAACGATTCACTGGTCTGTCGCGTGATACGCGGCGTTTTCTCTCTTGTGACAGAGCACAAAAGAAGGATAAGAGTGTATCCGACTGTGCATAGCTCTATGCCCGTACCGTTTCCTCGACTGTATGCAGGAATAAAGCTTTGTGCACAGTGGAATCAAAATTGAAACCAGAATTACAATCAGGCTTGCAATAATTGAATGAAACGAATATCGAAGATTACTTGAAGTATTAAATTAAGAAACGAGCGAACGTGGTGGCTAGGTTGAACTGAAAACTTTCAACATTCTCTTTCCATTTCTTTGATAGAACCGGAAGACGATGAAAATAAAAAAAAAATCGTTATTTTAACCGAAATTTATTCTAATAAATGACAGTAATAAGAAAAACAGTTGGAAATGTTTAATTTTCCAAACGGAATCATAATAATGAAATTGAAAATGTATTTAGAATTTCTTCGACAATTGTATAACAATAAATCAAATAAAGTAACAAGCTGTCAAATAAAGTAACAAGATCGTTTATTGAATTTTTCTATGTAATCGAATGACAAGTTAAATATATTGAGATTAAACAAAATGTTCGAGTTTTCAATGGTTTAATTTTTTTCCAAAGAATAGAGATGCTTTGAAACGAAGCTTAAAAGGTTGCTTTTTACACGTGGTCTGTACAAAAGGTCCCATTGAAGAGTCGGATTTGAGAGATCGATCTTGTATCACCGTTCTATTCATCCGTCTGAATTTGTATTCGAAGTAAAGTGAATAAACATTTTAAGAAAAGTATTCTTTTGATAATTCCTGAAAATAGGAATGTTTGATGAATTCGATGAACGAAGGAAACTTGCATATCTTGCGTGACTCTGTTCACTTGCGTTAAATTGTTCTACAAGTAAGCTGGGAGATATTAGGTCTATGAATAGCGTTCCTTTGATGCTTTGTTGCTTTGAAATTGAAATTCTTGACAATTCGAACGATTTCTAGTAAAAAATCTCGTGTCTGTACCAAAGAGAAATTCTACAAATTGCATAAGAATATTTACTTTAAATTAAATCTCAGGAATTCGTTGATAAAAGGAACCTGATATTAGGATTACCACTCTGCAATGTGAAATGACTGTAACAAAGTATAATAAAATAATTATTATAAAGTAGCATGACTTAGACATAAATATAAGTAACGTTTAAAAAATAATATTCAACGATTAACAGAAACAGTAGCTCTAGCATTAAAATGGCTCGAATTTGGAATCTATTAATTTCAAAATATGGTAGGAACAAAGTAGGGGAATATCTGAGAAAATTTCAATAGAAAGCTTTGATGGGTTCTCATGATAGGAAATAGTTATTGATGGCTCATGAAACAAAAATCCCTTTTATGGCTTTCTATTCATTCGTCGTCTACCCTTTACCACTACTTTACGTAACTTTGCACATCCAACGACTCTTTGAAGGACCCTTGATGAGTATCGAATGACCACTTCAACCATATTGCAGGACTTTCATTAAAGTTCTCGGCAAATTCCCTAGTTCAAAATCTCGTCAGTTAGAACAAAAGATCTTACAATAAAATGATGTCTACTTTGTAATATAATCCTATAGAATTTATGTGAGTTCCTGAATAATATGTAGATTCATTTACATGAAATACACGTTGCAAAATTTTACGTAAAATTTGTCAGTTCAATTTTTAGGTTCATTCTTTTACCTAATAGCTAACATAATTGCATAATGGTTTTCAGTAAAACGTATTTATTGTTAACGTATGATATAAAATTCTTCAACATGTCTGTTGTCACTCGTCATCTCCAATATCAATTATAATTTTCCCCGAAATTCCCCTTCGTATTGTTAATTTAACATTCTCAAACTACCTAAAGTTGCATGTAAACTATTTCACGACTTTCTCTACACCTAACATTCTTGCCGTTGTTCGCATTACTCGTACGTTTCACTGCAGCAAACATAAGCATGAAATTTATAACATTTGAATCCTTTCCTCGTTTCTTATGTCCTTTCTTGTTAAATCTAAAACGCACAATATCTTCCGATTCTTCTATTGTTATATCAAAAACTGAACATTAATAGTGTTTTATAATACGTAAGAGATTGGACTATTTTGTGTGAAGTTGGAAGTTCGATTCTAAGATGTTGAAGCATAGTTTACTGAAATAATCCTATCTAATAATACCGAAAGGGGAACTTGTTACGTAATCTGACATTTTACAATCAACTCGCGCCTTCAAAGATACGTCGTTTCCCAAGAAATCCTAGAAACACTGATCAGAACATTCTCGCGAAAATCTCTGCTTTTATGATTTATGGTTGTTATTTTCCGTTTGTATGCCCGGAAACGATATATCAAAAGGGAAAAGTCATCATTTCCCAACAAACCATCTACGATCTCTGGTTTTAGTTTAGTCCAGTTTATTGTTTTCCTTCGGTCTACAAAGTTTATGTACGTTGCCAAATGATGACGTTATTCAAAAGCTACGTAGCTTTCATTTTGCCATATGGGATCTCTGGTTTTAGTTACTTCAGTTTATCTTCTTCTCCGATGTACAAAATCGCAATTCTCGCCCAAGGATGGCGATCATGGCATCCGTCGAAAGGCAATTTCGCCTCGTCTCTATATTCAGGCAATTGTGAACGACTCTTTAAGTCTCAAGTAATCAGGCAACGGGAAGTTCTTGCGATAAGGGTTCCAAGGCGACTCCTTTTCCACGTTCCGCTCTGATTTCATGGCCCGGATACGTCTAGCAAAGAGTGCAGGTCGTAGCATAGCGCGAGACACGCGTTTGCTATCGGCATAGTTAATTAAAGGCCGATTAAAAGCGACGCCTTGACGTGCCGACCTATCGCTAGAACTATCTCGCTACGTAAACACACGATCAACTTTGCATAAATTAGGTCTTGTCCGGAGCTACTTAATTGGACGTGTCGGCCAAATCGTACTATGGTTATTTTAAACTTGGAAAAGCAAACTGAAGCGACGCACTAACATAACAGGTGACTGCAAACGTACGTTACGCGATTTAATATCGAATTTTAAAGGGAGCAGATTTTTTTTCATGGTATTTCTGATTTTTATGGAAATGAGCTGCGAAACATAATAATATACGTATTTCATGATGTTTATTTTTTATGGAAAACAATGGAAGTAGGTACACTGTGTTACTTTGAATATTGAATAATTAAAACATACTGCTTTATATGTGAATTTTACATGTGAAATTTCGTTCTATAAATATTAATACATTTTGCAACAGGATAATAGAATACCTCTGGGTTTTCAATAGATTTATCAATAAATTTAATAGAACATATCGGTGCATGTTTCAAAATTAAATTTCCAACGCGTGAGAATTGTTGTGGTTCTGGACTTTTACACGAAATTTCTGCTAGATCGAATATTCGTGAAACGAATGAAAATTTATAAAAACGACTCGCCATATCGATTCCTTGAAACAAGTATTTTGCTTCTATAAAATATCTAAAATATAAAACTCGGTAGAGAATTTAATGGCAGAAACATTCTTTCATTGTGTCCATAAAAATACGAATTTGCGTAAACATCCAATTTGCAAACGACTGATCTCACAACTTGGCAATTTTCAGCGATAATCGATCAAGAGTCGAAATAGCCCATTTAAAATCAATGGATTAGAAAGCTCGCCTCGTTGGAAACGTGTACAAATAATTAAATATCGCTCATTAAGGCGATTAAATAGCGAATCGTGTCGTTGGTACACGAAACGATTACGGCACTCGAATCGACAGGTACATCGATTACTTTCATGAAAAAGTAAACGAGCTACAAGCCGATTCGCGTGCAGTAACCACAGTCGCGTGTGTTACACGCGTTCAAACGCTACTCGTAACACGGATGCTTGTAACAAGCTCGATTCCGCGGTAATTAGTTGAAATAATTATCGTCCTGTAGCCTTCGTTCGTGGTTTGTCTAGCTATTGAAAATTCATTGCAATCGATTGAAATTGGTTAAAGTTTGTCGAAAGACAATTTGCGATGATGTTTTAGTTTAGCAAAAGTTGAATGGAACAGCGTGATTATGGTTATCTTTAAGTTGAGAACTATATATTTATATGGGAAGATTGAATCGAGAATTGTAGTATATCTGTGATTCTACGAACTTTGAATAAAATTTTAATTTAATGGTTAAACGAAATTTTAATTAAGCTTGATTTTCTAAATTTAAGTTCGTGTAATAGAATCATAGGAATATTCTAATTATACATGACTGGACTGTGGATTCTTATGCATTTGTACGATGTTTTAAAGTGCAAAATTGAACGTATGAAGGTATATGAAATATTCAAAGTATTAGTACTTTCTGCAATACTTAACGTAAATAAAACAAATTTCCACCGAGGTTCTACTTCGTTAAATTATATTCTCGAATATATAAATTTGCATAGAAATACGCAACTTGCTCTTAACTATCAATAATTCATTTGATTTAGTATCTTGATTATGGTTAATCTCGTTAATTGTTAATATTTTCGAATTATTGATATTTATAGTATTGAATATATGATTTATAAAAAAATGTTGTGTCCTGTGATGTGATTGACAATCGACGATAGGATAAAATTTGATAATATCAAACTTCATAGGAATATTTTACCATTTCGGTCGTCCGAAAAGTTTCTTTCGTTTTATAAGGAAATAATGGATACACAACGTTTTTCGTTTTATATTATTTTATCGAATTACGTATGATCCATTTTGTTTTATCAAGATAAAAATCACAACGTTTGACAGATAAGGTTTCATGTTTGTATAAAGATGCGTCATTGTAAAAGACGTGTCTGTAAAAGAAAGACGCTTTTCGGACAACCTAATAATATGAATCTGATCTAATCCAACAAACAAGAAATTCAAAACCATTTCACGTAAAATTTCAAATATACCTAAATGAAAGCAACACCACACTTGGACAACTAACCAGTAACAAAGAACAAACATAACAACGGTATAAAAACTCATAAAAACAAAGATAAGAATGGTACGTAGGGTTTTTACATAAATCCAGAAAGAATTAACGTGAAGCAAACTCGACTACGAATTTCACTCCAATATCATATATTTTCACTTTATCAGAAAATAGAACCCAATACTCTGTGAATACTGCAACAATACCATCGAATATCTACTTTGGTACTGTACCAAATGCGAAGACACGAGGTGCAGCTTAAAAATATCTAACAATGCACAATCACTTCCAACTGATAGAACACAATGTAAAAAGTCTCTAAGTTTTCTAAAAAGAATTGGGCTTTTTGCACCGACTATAGAAACATACAAACCGTACCAACTTGCTAACCAACTAACAACTGATTAATTACTTACTGACTAACGATACTAACTAAGGCAACTGTGCCAAACTAAGCATGTATTTAATAAAATAATTTAACTATAGTCACTAACACCTTACTGGAAGATGTAAGGATACACAATTAATTTAAAAAAATTAATAAATTGAAAATAATTCTAGAAATCGGATTACAAACTAGCTACACAGATAGTTACCGAGACATAAACTGCGACAGATTAGGAATCTAATCGAAATTTCTTGGCATTAGTTTTATCGACAAGTCGGTACAAATGCAGCTTTAAGCCGGCGGGAAACGCGAAAACTCGACTTTCCAGGGGTAGACGAGATGTGTATCTCGTTCAACACGATCTCAATTACATCGAGAGCGATAATCCGGGCCTTCTGAACCAACTCTCAATAAGCAAGCTTCCTCATTCGGAGCCCACGCTGCTTCTATCCGGTCACGCGGATCGCATTCATTCCGTTCGACTAATTAAGCCTCTAATCAAATGGTAATTGCACGAAAGTCGAATCTGTCTGTCGGCTCTTGGTCATTACGAACGACCGCGTTTCGTCAATCGTTTTCGAGTTAATTAATTATCAGGCCGAACCACCGGCGAAATCACGTTGCCGTGAAAATTCTATTGTTTCAAGCGTCGTTTCGCGTCAAACTATTGGAAATTTCGATGAGTTCGGCTTGGTTGGACGATTGCAAGGTGTCCGATTTTGGACGTCATTAATTGTTAAGTTTGTAGGTATTAACGGATAAATAATTTTACAAGATAACGAGATCTAATTTCGCGTTATTGATTGGAATGCTATACGTTATCGATGGATCTGTATGTGATTATTTGGTGGAATCGTGGAAATTTATGGAAATTAGTGGATAGATAATCTTGGAAAATGATGAAACGTGATATTGTGTCACCGATTGTCAAAGATGTTACATTATCGATGAATCTATATATGATTATTTGATGGAATTATAGAAATTTGTGGGAACTAGATAAACGGTTTTGAAAGATAATGAGACGTGATTAATTGAAAAGTATTAGATTTTCGACGAGGTTATTTGCAAGAATTAATGGACATTGGTAGAAATGTAAGAAATTGTTATAACAGTCGTTTAAAAGATGAGCTTGGCGCCCTGTTACGCGAAGAAAGAAATATTCGATATGAGTTTGATTCGACTTCGTCGAGGAGATATTACACAATAAATCACAGTCTTCGAAACGTAATTATTGGACGCAGAAGGGTTAATTAATTCGCCACTCTGCCACAAAATTAATTCTCGATCAGTAATCATGTTTTACCATAATAATACGGCAACATGTTTGGTTTCCAGTTAGATAGGAACAAACAGAGTAATGCGCATTAAGTTTACGCAGAAACGCCACAAAGCGATTAAAACATCACTAAACTAGCTACTCAAAATAATTACAGAAATTTTATTCTCCTATTATGTAGATATATATATATATATATATCTATATAAAATAAATACTGTCTCCGAACGATTATCTCCTCTCAATTTTATCAAAAGAAATTAACGCTCAGTAAAAAGAAGAAGATTTCATTGCCTCGCATAAATCACTTTCGATATTTATCAAAAATTGTATTTCATTGGAATAATTCCATTTGCATTCTCACCACTCAAACTAATCTACCCTTTCGTCATTCTTACTATTCCATCCTACTGATCGAACGAAATAAAAATAATGTGAAATCGAAAGAAAAAAATTCCATTCTTCCTTACAAATCTATCTTGTCCTGAAACGACGCTTCCTTTCTTTTTCTCTGTTTCGTCTTTCAAATCGAAGCTCGGCCAATCCTTCGACAAATTTTATTGGTCGACCATCGGAGTCGTCAGCGCTTAATTAATCATGTGCCAGCGAGCCAGGCTGACCTCGACGTCACACGTCGAACTTATATCGGATAATCGATACATTGTGTCTGTGAACTAGAAAGAATTGGGTCCGGGTTGCACTTGTGGCCGAAAACAGGGGCGTGCACACCACTGCACGGCCAGGGAGTTGCTTCAACCCTTTTGTGGTCTTCTGTCGGGGTAAATTCATGGCTGATTTCACGCTGGACGTGATTCGGTTCTCTGATAGGGAAAGTTGCAACGTTGATAGAGCGGCGATGTCGTCTGGTTAACGATACAGTTGGGATATCAGGGATATCCTTGAGAGCACTTGGGCCAACTTTTGAAGCTGACGACGTTGATCGATAACATGAAATCTTTGAGCAAAGAAATCGTTTTATCTGTATCTACATCTAACGTATTTACAGTATACTAATGTATTGCATATTAATATACATAATATTAGAGTATACTAATGTATTGTGTATATTATTATTAGTACCGTGGACTCTATACAAATTCATGTTTTTATAAATAAAGTAGCTCAAACAGTATAAATTAAGTATAGATTTGTCTAGAAATCTCTAAATGTTCTAAAGAGTATTTCTCTTTGGATATTTTCTACATTCTTCAATATTACAATATACATCCTGCATAAATATCTTTAATGTACTACTTAATAAATTGAAATCAGTAGCAGTTTTTCACTACATAATAATTTCCAAAAATTGATCTAAAAGGAATTATGTATATACAACAGAACCATCTACGGCGTACTAAAAATTCGTTGCTTAGTTCTAATGAATAATTTTCTCTTCAAATTTTGAGTCTGTTCTCTTCTCTCGCCTAATATAATATGTCTTTTGCTCTCTAAACATCCTACTGAGTAGGTGCTTTCCTTTGAATATTTTTACATATTATAATATACATTCTGTATGAGCACCTCTAAAGTACTAATTAATAATTTAAGATTAATAATAGTTTTGCACGGTATAATAATTTCCAAAGGTAAATGTAAAAGGAATTATTTGCAGAGTTATCTACACCAAATTCTTGCTCACCGCGCTAAATGTTGTTTTGATAAAAAACTAGAAAAAAATTCTTTTTTAAATCGGCGACATAGAAAATATTTGAAATAAAAATTCATATGGTAAAAAACTGCCTCCCACGTGTATTACGTTCGGTACAACGACTCTCTTTTCTTAGGAAGTGGCTTTTTTTCTATAAAATAGCCGCTTACAAAGCTGGAATATTTTTCATTCTTTTCAACGCGTCGCTTTTTACAACGAGAAAACCCGCCCTGGAAAATAAACGTCCGAGCAAGAACGTTCCCTTGCCAAGGGCTATAATAGCAAAATGATTAAAACACGAATGCAGCTCGTGCGACAGAAGCGTAATTCCGTCTCATTATCGCGATTGTTTCATTTTACAAACGATTCGTTCAAACAGCTCGATTGTTAAATATGACATGAAATATTTCGAAGTATTCTTACATATATTTTATTTAATCAGGTAATTAATTGCACAGAAATGAGTTAAAAACCGGTATGCATTATTGGACAAGAGTTTGAAATCATTTGTTTCATTCTGATTACGCCATTGTGAAATCTTCTGTTAATTTTCTTATCGATTTCAAATATCTATACATATTGTACGTGCTATATGTATAATAGATACTTCTTTTTAGAAGCTTTCTCATCAAAGAGTGCTTGAAGCTAAATCGAAGCTGTTAAAGTAGCTCTTTTTGAGCACTTTTTGTGTTTCTTTGATCTCTTATATTTTTTATCGTTTTCTCGTATTAAAAGTTATCTTGGAGTAAGATGATTTCTCATAAAAGTAATTCCAAACAGAAATATGTTTATTTTTAACGAAAAAGAATTTGAAGCACGTCAATTAGGAACCTTTTATTAAATAAAATTCCCAATCTCCAAATCCTGCCATCCCGCAATAAAATGCCATACATTAACTAAAATTACCCTAAATATTTTTCTTCTCAACACCAACTTGAAACTCTCTACTTAAAAATCTTTGAATTCCCAAATCTTCTCATTCTGAAGTCTAAGATCCTTTCACATTAATTTTTTTATTCTGCTACCTCTTGATTTAACTGTTCTTTTCTTCTTCTTTCTTACTCTAAATTTCCACTTTCTCATAGAATACAAAAGATCCCGAAGTGATTTCCTTCATAAATAATAAAAATCAACTGACAATCGGCTTAAACGAGCCAGCTACGTTCGCGAATTATTAAACCGAAGAATGTGCCGTCTCCTATGAAGATTCATCTTATCTTCTCGCTTTCACTTCTCACCATTTTCCCATCTGACAGTGAAAATACTCACTCGCCGACAGTTTATCCAGCGTACAAGTTAGTTCATTTTCACCTAATTCATCTGTGGCACCGTCTTGGAGTCGTCAACGTGACCTTAATCGACGGGAACGAACGAATTGTTGGTTGATTTACATTCACGAGAAGAATTATTTGCGAGCATACCTTCGCACTAATCTATCACGGTGAGCAAGTTTCCCAGGAAAATATCTTCGATCGTTACCGGGATGAAAACAGGGCTGTTTTCCTCCTCGATCCGATAAAGTGGGGAAAAACGTTGGAAGGGACTGCGGATAAGCGTTTTATGAAAAACCGAACTCGTTACCGGTGCAGGATAGGGTCTAAATTTTCGCGATTCCACGTCATCATTCCTTTAGACAAGCGAAAAAGTTCTCGTGATTTCCGGAAAAATTCTCTTCGCCGAAACATTTTCATTTTTTCATGGGAAAAATGGTGAAAAATAAAACCCTTGTTAAGGCTTTCGGCGGAAAGTAATAATAAACAGCGCTAAAAACAAAATAATTATAGGAAACGATATATGACATCTGTAATTTTTTAGGAGATTCCTAAAAATTGAAAAATTCCTGAAAATTGGCAGAGGCAGTTTTTTTGTAATTTTAGTTAGGTCGATTCTAATTAATTCTACTGGTAAATAAATACTGTAAAAAAGTAACGAATGCTTTTAAAATAGGCAGAAAGAAATGCAATTTCTTTTGTTGAAATAAAAGTTGTAATTTACTCGTATTCGAAGCTTCGTGGAAAGGCTCTCGGCTTTTCTATATTGTTTTGAAAAAGTCTGAAAAACTGGTATTAAATTTATTCCAAGTATTTTAAATATAATGGAAAAATGATGTAATGTGAATTCAGAAACTGTAAAAGTCAGTCAATCGAATCCGTTTTGTTCTTCGTCTATTTAAATGTTATAAAAATACTAAGCACTCGACTACAATTGAAAAACTCTGGCAAACAAAATGAAAGTATGACATTAAATGTGACTAAAAGATACTTTGTGTTCGTGATACCCTGTATGAATAAAAATTGGAAGAACGTTGTAACGAATACTTTTCTACGACGATAACTTCGAATTTTCATCGTGGAAAATTTATTAAATAGTATTTCATGCTTGAAAAATTCTTCAAGAATTTTCGTGAAGTAAACAGCAAACACCAGACACAAGCGTCTCGTAATTACGCAAGCTCGCAACATGAACGTACATTAACGATTAAGAATTTATGACACATACGTCCAAAAGCCACCCTCATGCAGTACTTTTTCAGTCAAATGACGAGATACGTCAAAGCGAAGCAACATCAAAAGCAAACGTACAATACGCGAACTGAAAATTATCAAAATATTCGCGAAAAACTTGGGCACCCAAATCGGACTCGCAGGTAGTTGAGTGTAAATACGAAAAAGAAATTCACAAAACGTCATCGTAAAAGAGATTTATTTCCTCGTAGAGTCCAATCGACAAAATTACAAGGAAAACGATTCATTTTTTCTCTTTTTCAGAATTTAGTTTGGAAAGACGGCGGGAAGCCGATTTTTTAAAAGCATCGTTAGCGTCGAAATTTTTTAAGTTGATGAATCTAAAAATATTTACAGGAACATTGAGCTGTTTAATTAGAAAGAAAACAAGCTTTCACATATGATATCATTATATCGAAAGATTATTACATTAGGAAGCTATAAATATTTCATACAGAATAGAAATTATTACGTAAATTTCTCTAGGTAATTTTTTCTTAATTATAATTATTATAATTCGTCAAGAATTTTGAATTATTTCAATTGAAGATAAAAGTTTTCCGTAACTTTGCGTAGAAAAATGTTACAATGTTAAAAGAAGAAGACATACAAATTTCTATATGACGATTATCAATTGTGAAACTTTTTTAAATAAATTTAGTAAGAAATTTTCGAAATTCTTTTATCGAAACAGTATGTTGCTAATTAAAGTAATTCTTTCTTTCGATATTTCGACACGGTTACCAAAATTTTTTACATGCGCTTAATGTTCTAGAAACGCGTTCTTCGTGATTTGCAGAACCATTGTAGTGGAACACGGAATCGAGCTGTACAGCGAAAATTCAAAACCCCACGGCTTGAGGGGTATTTTACTTACTTCTCCTAGAATTTAATGAAAAACATAAATATCCTGTCAAAGTATAAAACCATAAATTTCGAACTACCAATCAATCACAATCTAAAAATGAAATCTTTCCAAGAATCGTTCCTCGAACACGTCGAAGAAAAACGCGTTAACTCTTCAGTATATGCTTTGTAATTCATCTGAAATGAATAAAACAACCCTGGCAAACAATAATATTTCCAACGATACAAACGCTACGTCTCTTTCGATCAGTTAACGCACATGCTCGTGACGTATACAATTTATAGAGAATTGACTTTCATTAATTAAGTTAAGATATTTTACGTACAAAAATTTCATTTCTATACCAATGTTTCATTTTATAATATAGTAAATTATCGTACTGAATACGAGCTAACTTATGTGTATGAAAATCGCAATGTAACGAAAGATAACTCTAATTGAGTTCACAAATACACATTAAAAAGGGGAACATCGAGGACACACTGTCTTACGATGAAAAATATATCTTACGACTATTTGCACTATTCATTTCCTTCTCTTACTTTGCATCTATTACTTTTTCATCATCAGACTCGAATATCTTAATAACAGAATTGAATCATTCTTTTATTGATAAAGCCCAAAAGAAAAAAAAACTCGTGCATAAAGAGTTTAAAACATCGACGAAACGACAAAAAATGACTACCATACAGACACTTCTACCCCAACTTTCTTGCCATAGAACTTATATTTCATAAAAAAATCCCAAGTAAATTAGTCTCAAGGCCCGCGAATACACAAAAGCACCAAGGCAAAAATGTGATATTTGTTACGATACATGTAATATTTCCACACCAATAATTACACCTTGATAGAACCATCTCTAAAACTCACAGTCAGTGAAAGGAAAAATAGAAATCCGCGCGGGATTGGACCGCGAGCGCGAGGATCGCAGCCGACTCGGACAGTTCGGGGAAACTGTCGGCACTGTGACGCTTGTCGAGGGGTTTTCTACCCCCTAGTGCCGCCACCTGAAGCCGCAGGGGGTCCTTCGGGGCGCGGGTAGTTCTATGTGTGTGTGCGCAAGTATCGAGTATGCACGAGACCGACTCATACGCTCGCAAGAGGCTGTCAGGAGCCTTCGCCGTTTCCATGGCGATCGGCGCGCGCGTGTTGCTCGTCCGCGCGCCGGTGCATGCGCGTGCCCTCCAGCGAACCGCTGGCAACAGGTTTTGGCCCTCGCCAACCCCGGAACCAACAAACGCAGATAGCTGCTCCGGGCATTCCCGGATAAGGACGATCGAGATCGATCCTTGCTACCAGCAACGTACTCTTGCTGGCTCGTGGGCGCGCACAATGTCCCAAAGCGACAACAAAACAGTCTACTATTTCAGCTAATATATTTGTTTCTTTCGTGTAGAATTTCCATTGTATAGAACAGTAAGGTGAAATTATTGGAATCACGTAAGCTTCAACATCTTACAGTTCAATCGCCAAGTTTGTACAGTGTTTAACCTTTTGATTCTAGATCGCTTAAGTATCGTTCACAAGTTGTTGAATTGCGAGACAAGCCTGGCTTGCCTGGCTCAACCATTACGATAACAACAGCGACGTTATAAACAACCGTTAAACGCTATTAATTTTCCTACAAGGATTCATCTTTATATAATTCACAATATTCCAAAAGCGAATAACTACAGAAAGAGTATACCATTTGAGTCATTTTATTTATGTTTCTAGTGTAGAATCTGCATTAGATGGAGTAATATAATGTCATTTAAATCATCCAAGCTGTAACATCTTAAAACGCAATCTTGAAGTTTGCTTAGTCATTAACCCTTTAACCCTGGATCGCTTAAAAATTGTTCATAACCGAATTTCAGAAATTATAAAGCAAGCTACTTAGTCTAACTCAGATAATCTTGCATATTATATTATTTATTTTCTAATGTAGAATTATTCTTATATAACATCTAGATTGTTCGAGGATATAGTAGTGCATGGTAACTGGAATAGTTAAATGAGTAATTCAATAAATAGTTGAATGACAGGGGATGTTAGTGCACAGGGTGTTCGCAGAGAATCCACTAACTTCAAAATTGAATTGCAAAAAGGTTACAGAATATATCGCTTAATTTTTAGGCAAACGAATTAATTCCGAATTATAAGATAGAAATGAAATTTCAAGCAATTCGTATCAATTCAGAGAATTATACTTGAATAAAGTTATATATGATAGCAAACATCGTGCACTACTAGATATTATCCCTCGACTTTCGATTCAAGGTCTCACGTTACTTTGTTGGAGTTGCTGAAGGATGATGGCCTGTCTACTTGACGAAACGACAGAGGACGGTGGATAGTTTCAGTTTCCGTCGTCAGATTTGTTCGTTTGTTGTTTCATGGATTATGATGGTTTTTGGTTCAGGTGATTCTGGTTTGAGAGTGATGGATCTGGAAAGTTTTGTGAAGTTTACTTTTGTGACGTGATATGTATAACTCAACGGTGGAACTAGCGATGGTTGAAATGTCAAATTTATACGAATGAAGTTCAACGAAATCAAAATGAAAAGTATAATTAATGCAAAAGAAAAAGCAACAATTTTTCATATATGTATTTTACTGAAACTCGTTCACCTGTTAAAAACCGCTAAAAATAATTATTGTAGCTCTTTTATCGTTTTGGGATAAGTCCAAATAGATTTAGGTGAATTTTTCACAGTTGACTGTCTTTTTACAATTTTCGCGAAAGCTGTCAGATTTTCTATTGGACGAATTTTTTTCCAATAAAAGGTTTTACGATTTCATCGATTACAATTAATGCTATGGTTTATCCTGTCATCTAGGTAATTTCATTATGAAAGATGTTACGGGTGTATACATAATTCATCTTAAAAGTCTTCTGAGAATTCCGTTATTTTTAATTCGCGTCTCACATCACATCGCATAGGTATCGTAAAGCAGACATGTGCCGATTTAAACTCGAGTCGCGTGCGCTGAACGAGTTAACGCAGCTTGAGGAATGTTTGCCAACATAGTTATTGTACTCGTGAAAAAATTTTATTGCATTGTAAAGTTCGAAATTATCGTGCTACGACTTGGATAATTATCCAAAAGGTGCCTGATAGCCTGCGGCTTATCTTTAGCAATGTGAACCGTTCAAGTCCCAAACAGTGCGATCGCGCTGTTTGGATTTTCTGTCGAAAAGACCCAGTACAAAACTTGAAATATTTATAAACTAATAGTATATATAATAATATATAATTATTATATATAATTTACATATAATCATAAATTTATATATATATAATTACATATAATAATTATAAAATGATTGTATATAATTAAGTTATATATAATTATTATCATATATAGTAATATATAATTATTAAATATAATAGCACATATAATAATATAGATGTATAAACAAGACGCTTGTTTCTCTTCGCAATCAACACTCTGACTGCCACGTTGGTCATATGCCACGGTTTCTTCTGTAACGCCACGGTGGTCATTGGTGACCGGAGCGCTTGAACTTCTTACAATTGTAAAAATTGAGTGAAAATTGACAGTTAGAGCATTTTGAATATAACCAATAAACAGAAGATACTTTGAAATAAAAAGTGTCCCATTCAACGATTAAACATTTTTATTAGAATATCAATAAAAAAAAAGTGAGAACAAATCTTGCATCTAACGATGCACTGTGTTTGCATGTGATTTCGGCATGGCAGTCAAAGTGTTAAGACAAGCGCTATCGCGCTGTTCAGGATTTTTCCCTGAACCCTGTTTTTTCAAACACCCCTGCGACTCAAACGGTTAATTTAATTGTGCAAGAGATCTCTAGTGCCTATAAATCCTAATTCACGACTCACAAACTTTCATCAACGATATTAACTGTAACATACAAGAATCGCCCAATAACATGTAGCTTATGAAATTTCGCTAAGGATATTAGTTCAATTGTCCGAGAGATGTCTAGTAACTCGTAACTTCTGACTCATAAAATTTCGCTAATAACATCGATTCAAATATGCGAAACGTCGTAAGATGCTTCATAATGCACGGTAGCGTATGCAACGCGGAACAACAGGCGTTCCCTTTCACCGTAGCCGTACAAACGACGAGACTGTCTTCGTGACCGTGTCCGCGTACAATAAACGAGGTCGAGAGACTCGGCGAGATCGACCTTCGCGCCATGAGAGGTCGCGTTCGCCTTCTTTTATAGCCAAACACTCGACGCGGAGGTGCCGATTCCTGGCTAGCCTTGTCACTTATCGCCAGTCTCGATCGAGACTTCGACCTCGTTATCAAGCCGTTTCACGAGTTCATCTTCGTGCACGCGCCTCGCCCCATTGATCGCGAAGAATAGCCGCGTTACGTAAGAACCAAGCGGTGGAAGAACCTTTGGTCGATAAGCTGTGAATCGTTCTTGCCTTTGTCTGCATACAACAGCCGTGTCTATTTCTGTATAAATTCACTAAAGTACGATAGAAGAATGTTTCGCTTGTGCGTAGATACTGTTCTGGTGGGGGACGGGTAGGAGGGAGGGGCTGGGGGGTGAGCATTTGGCGGCGCGGCGATATTTTCTGGTTTTCACTGTAAGAGAGTATCGAGCGGAAAGATTTGAGAAAGGAAGAAAGGATTTTTGGCCGATGGAGATAAGAAATTGAATGTTTGGAAAATACGCCACTGATTGTATTTCTGTTATTCGACTGAATTTTGTAGTTTGAAGAGAATATGGGACAATTTATTATTTAATGGACTAACTCATGTATGACACGCTATTGATTAAACTGTCGTTTATTTGAATTTCATGAAGTTTATGTTGTTCGACTGAATTCTTGTGATTTGAGGAAGAAATGGATAAATTCGTTGTTTAATGATACAACTTATGTACAATATAGCAATAGATTATTATGTTCGTACGCTATTATATCATTTTAGTGGAATAACTCATTATATAATTTATATATAAGGGAATAAGGGAAATGATGCGTCCAGCTTTTGATTAGAGGCGGATTGACCAGATCTGTAGATAAAGTTTCAGGTCCACTGTAAACCTACAATCACTTTATTCTGCGGATGTGCACGAAATAGGGCATGAAACGTTCGAGTATTCGTCAACTTTAGACGGTATAAGGTTAGCTGTTTACAGGTGTCGTAAAAATAAAACGGTTTTTATTGCAACGTGTTGAGTTATTGCTTGAAGTGTGTTTTACGGAACGGTACGCTTTGAAAACGTGAATCGAATAGAACTCATTTTTCCTCAACTAAGCATACATATGTTCGAAACAAACAGAAAATACACTATTGTTCTGATACTAAAATAGTTGGTTAGTTATTAAAGTGTGTATAAATTCAACATTACGTAGTATCTTCTTACGAATACATATTGTCGTATTTTATATGGAATTTATTATCCATTTTTCTTTTTATTATTATTTATTTCCAAAGAGAATCAAAGAGAATCAACCAAAATTCCTATAATAAAATAGATTTCTTTTTTCTTTTAGAGAGAGAGATAGTATTGAAAAGTATTTTAAGTTGAATGTTCGCTTCACTCAGCGAATATAATACAATTTCATTGTTTATTATAACCTTTACGAAATTCATTCGAGGAACATAGGCAAGAAATAAAATACTTTACATGTTCGTAAAAGATGCGAGAAACTTATTACGAAAATGGCGAACAAATTTTCAACAAAGGACAAATGAAATTATGAATGCGTAAAACGATGATGAAAATTGAAAGGTGTCGTACAAGACACTTCAAAGAACAAAAGGGAGTAGTAATATACAATTCTCTCTCTAATATATCTATATATGTAATATTTAAATTTCTACTGAATCATTACTTACTCATAAATTAAACGTTATATCATCGAGAAGAATCAGCTGTTAGTCCTATTTCTTTGTTCCTTTAATGAGAATTTCTTCACTGTGAGTCACGTGATATCGACTTCGACTAACTCGCACAGTGGTAACAAAGTTTCGAAAAAAGGGCGGAAATACAAAATTGAATTTCCATCGAATACGCCCGGCAGCAATTTCACAAAGGCACTGCTCGAACATGCGGCGGCCATCGCAATTTTCTTGACAATTATTATTCGCGAAGCATTTCGCGCAAGGAACCGGAAGAGAGAAATCTGGCCGCGAACTTTCAAGTAAGACAGCGCGCGATACGCCAGCCTCGAATTTCCATAAAAATGAAATATACCCGGCATTCGCACTTTTCACCCATCGCCGCGTAAAATAACGAACTACGCTCGCGGCACGAACTGCAACGCGCAATTGTGACGAACGGAAGTTCTATGCGTGATTAAGACCCATTTTTAGCTTTCACGCTTCGACTTGAGTAACTTCGTTGCACATATGTTCATGCAGGTAATCGAACACCTGTAGACACATTTTATGAACTGAATTTATGTAGACATAATTTATAATATGCGTGTTATACGAAACATTTTGAAATTAACGCTATTATGAAACTAGGTTTTTGTGATTGGGTTGTTAAAGCTTAAAATCAATCTGGAAATGTACATGAAGTGGCTGGCGAAAATATTTGTAGAGGTTGTTTAGTCGTGTTCAACTGTCGTCGGGGTTACCAATTTGTGGTGGATTGGATGAAGATGAATAATATAGAATAACAAGAGGGAGAGATTGCTGTTGCAACCAGTCAAATATATTTGGAATAAATTAAATAAATATAAGTATAAATACTGTCAGAAGACGCTCGTTCAATGTATTCGGAACGATAGTGTATGATCGCTCGCAGATAACTGGTACACTCTGTTAATCGCGTATGATAGCTCGTACAATAACTCGTATGATAACTCGGATACTAACTCGAATAATAACTCGAATAATCTGACTCGCTTGCGATCGCGTCCGTTTATTTATACTGGCCTGGGGGAGAGTCGGAAAATTCAAATTCGTCTTTATTCGACGGTTGCATGTAACGGTGACATTGTTTTGGCCGGAGTTTATTTATCATTACGTTTCATACGTCAAGGCTGTGTCAGTGTCCCGAAGTAAAACAACAACATGAGTCGCTCTCGATTCGTTTCGTTCTTTGACTACTGTGTCGCTACATATTTGAACAATCTGAGAAACTTGTTACGTACATACTGTACAAAACATTTTGATATACAGGATGGTTGGTAACTGGTGGTACAAGCAGGAAGGGGATGATCCTACGCAAAAAAGAAGTCGAAAATATAGAATAAAATGTTTTTTTTAATTTTTTCTTTTTAAATTTTTTTAAAAATCTACAGTGAGATCCGTTATAACGAGACGTGATAAAGTGCACGCGTACCGAGCGAAAATTCAAAGTCAATTTTCTCGAAAACAAAGCCTCGAACGAAAAATTTTTATTCTATATTTTCGACTTCTTTTTTCGCGTAGAATCACCCCCTTTCCGCTTGTACCACCAGTTACCAACCACCAGTTGTAATGAGATACAGTTATCGAGATTATATTGGTAAAATTTGAAACGACTCTGAAAATATTATTATTTATTTTTTAAATATTGTTTATTATTATCATTAATTAATTAAGCATACACTTTGCAAAGATCACCAAAGTATTTAAACAGTCAGTTATTCGTTATATCGGTAAAAGTAAAGTACAATATAATAATAAGACTATTCTTAGCAGTAATTGTACGTTCAAGATTATTGTTCGTACTGTATATTAATATTTTACTAAGCAACCTCTTATAACTTTTAACTATACTTTTGGATTGGTTTCAAATTTTATTGTTATAATTACGATAATCGCATTTCGTCACAGTACTAACGAGGTTCCGAGAGGTTTCATATAATTCACGCGATATATTCGTAAACAATTCTGCGATAGCACTTTCGAATATTTTTGTGATTATTTTCTACCGTTTTGTGAAGAAATTGGTGCACTAACGTACGTTTTTCTTATTCTTGCAACCATCGTATGACTGACACCACATTTCTCTGCAATTTGCCGCAACGACAAACCTTTATCACACAAACAAATAATACTGTTCTTTTTATCTTCACTAAGTGGCTTCATCTTAGATTAAGCATATCAAACTGAAAAGTAATCTAACAATGGTGTGGAACAGTTGACTGCGAAACAGTGGACAATCAGTGCCTATTGACAGTTTCGTTTCCCTGACATTTACATGCTATCATAAACGTTTCTGACGAAACGTGCAAAACTGTAAACATTGTTTCAAAACACAATTATTACAAAATATTCTGTACATTATTAATGTTAATGAAACTGAACTATTACATTTCGTTAATCAGACGTAGCTTGTAGATACTGTTACCTAATCTTTACCGATCACTTGAAAAACTAGTCGTAGTATCGCCTTTTACATAAAATCAGCGGAGTGTGTTCACACTTTTGCTCGTAATTGTATATAATTTAACGATACAACAAACTAGATAGAAATCTAACAATGTCTATGATCAAGGTACTGTTCTCTTTTAGTATTTCCAATTTCTGCAACAACTTTTTAACAACGTTTTAAACCTTTTTCTCATTCTTACTGACAAAACATATTGAAAAGTTCCATTAAAGAAGATTAAGACACCTTGTATACATATACTTTATATATATATACTTAACGCTATATAAAAGTCAAAAAAGTAGACCACAAAGAAAAGAATAATTAACACAAAGTATAAAACCCGTCGCTCCATTACTTTAAATAGAAATCTAACAATGTCGATGATCAAGGTACTGTTCTCTTTTAGTATTTCCAATTTCTGCAACAACTTTTTAACAACGTTTTAAACCTTTCTCTCATTCTTACTGACAAAACATATTGAAAAGTTCCATTAAAGAAGATTAAGACACCTTGTATACATATACTTTATATATATATATACTTAACGCTATATAAAAGTCAAAAAAGTAGACCATAAAGCAAAGAATAATTAACACAAGGTATAAAACCCGTCGCTCCATTACTTTAAATAGAAATCTAACAATGTCGATGATCAAGGTACTGTTCTCTTTTAGTATTTCCAATTTCTGCAACAACTTTGAACAACGTTTTAAACCTTTTTCTCATTCTTACTGACAAAACATATTGAAAAGTTTCATTAAAGAAGATTAAGACACCTTGTATACATATACTTTATATATATATACTTAACTCTATATAAAAGTCAAAAAAGTAGACCATAAAGCAAAGAATAATTAACACAAAGTATAAAACCCGTTGCTCCATTACCTCGTTTTCCAGCCACTAATTGGTTCACGCGACTTTAATAGCCAAAGAAATGGGATTATGCGTTATGAGGGGCTGGAAGTCGAGAGACAAACAAGAAAATCGATAGAGCCAGAAGAAACGAGAGGAAGGAAAATCCGGTACTTCCACGCGACAAGCAAATTGACGAATTGCCTAGAACCCTTGGTGGAAATTGTGCAATCGTGCTAGCCTGTTCAGGAATGAAGAAACCGACCACTTTTTCGCCGCGACACGGCTACGATTTATACGATCGTCGAAGTTGCAGCTTATCTGGAGCTGGAGGGAAAAAAGGTCATGAATTTCCAGGCAAACGGTCGCTTTTTCTCTCGAGAGAATTTGCGTTTCGATATTTCCGGGCGAACGATCGCGGTCATTTTGATATCGCGGCTACAACGCGAGAAATTGTTCCTCGTGTCGGAGCAACGAAAGTCGATGAAAAATGACGAGCTATTTGAACCTGTCCAAGTTTACCGGTGATCAGAGCAAGTTACATTTCTCAGAAGAGACAAACTGTCGCGGATACTTATGCAATAAGCGAAAAACAGATGCCTGGAAACGGCACACGTCGCGAATTTTAAATGAACGAAATCGACATGGAAGCTGCGTCAATGTTTTCGATAAAGCCTACGTGCAGCAATTTTTATTGCAGTACAACGACCATCATATAGATACATACATACAGTTACATGCAGTTACACACAGATAGCGAGGGAGGTATTGGACCTTTGACTTGGAGGTTTTTGCCAAGACCCGAAAAATCAGTCCGAGCAGAGCCTTAGCAGAGCCGATAGACCAGGTATACAAACGATCTCAAGACACGCGACATGTATGAAGACGTTCGCAAAAGCTTCTACAGTTTAATTCCAATGTAGATATGTTTTCCTCTTATTCTTTATCTGTGACTTACATGCGAAAATTCCATTGTATCGATACTACGTTTCGATAAACGTTGTACGTTACATTGTTAATTTTTTTTAAAGAAAAATCCAACAATTTTGATTGTGAGATTCGTTGGATAAATAAATGTACTTTTACGATTTATTATATTGAGCATTAAATAAACGAATGTGATAGATTAGAAAGATAGTGTTGCTTTCAATTAATTTGATGACGCGTTAGGGTGATTAATGATATGAGAAAGTATTTCAAATAAAAATGTTGGGGAATCTTAAGAACGTGCTTTAGCATTTGGAAAACACATAGTAATTTTTTTTTTACTGTAATAATGGTTGGGTTATTAAATACTTGAAAATTTTTTGTAATTTCTTTACAAAATCCATTCTCGCGCCATTTCAGCTTTACAATAAAAATTACCATACCGTGGGGAAGATTCTAGGAATTCTCGAGGCTCGCGGATTTTCCAAAATTTCCGCGAGATAATTCACAGCGCGTTTTGCATACCTCGAGTCGTTTCATGCATGCGACGCGCGCACGTGATTTTAAACGTCATTCGCAATTAATACGTGGCGTATAAATTTACAATCACGTCGTTTTAGTCGGCAAGTCGAAAATTTCGAGCAAGTGCATTTTTACAAGTTGGAGCGCGTGCATTTTTTCATTAAATTGCAAATACGTTGACAATTCTGTTTTTGTACTCGCAGAACCATAGATGGCGAGAAAATAAGGGCGAAAGTTACTGGTTTGATAATCATAATGAGGTTTCGTGTGCTTACGATAATAAAATATAATCGCACAATGCAAAATAGCGAGTGTACAAGTACGAAGAAAGTAAGGTGTTAACAAAATACAATTTTCAAATTATTATCTATAATTGCTATACTTTTCATACTTTTGCATTGCTGATAACCCACGCAAACTAAGAATCGTGCAGAAAGTACTACTCGTTTACATATAAAAGACATATAAAACGTACTTGTAGAAGGTCACCTATTTTCATTCATGCATCGACATAAGTCGTACAAAATTTTGTGTTTCGATATTTAATATCGTCGTTGTATCACACGTTCGAATTGACGATGCGTATTGAAAATCCCGCCGATGAAGCTTTTACGTTTTTCGAACGCTGAAAAATTCTTCCAAAAGAGTTCGCCACTGAATTACAGCAGTTAACGTTAATAGAATTATGGATAAATTATTGGTAAGACCGTGGTTGCCGGAATTCAATAGGTTCGGAGAAACTGTACGTGATCGTACGCATTGAAGCTAGTCGTCTCTCATTACAGAGGAGCTCAGGAACGTGGCTGCGATTTCATTGCAAATGATATTCATTGCAGCTTTTTGCAGAACTTAAAGAGACGCCTGGTCGATAACGCTTCGTAAAAACGATGATTTAAAGGACTGCGTAAGACGATGATTATGTGAAGTGTCGGCGGAACCGTATGACGTAGATATACAAAAACTCGTATAACGTTACGATAAACGTTCAAATAGGGCTGGTGGTTGTATCGAAAAATAACTTGGTATATATAGCAAAGTTACAAATGAAGAAATCTTTTTTAAATGCATTTGTATCGTTGTTCTTTCAAAACAGGTGTTACTTTCTGCACGACCCTATAAACGATGGGATTACAAAAAGTATTCTTACACTTACCATGGAAAAATTTTATGCGTGCATTGTGCGTGTTATATAAAACATTCTGAAATTTCCTTGGTACTATAATGAGACCGTCTGTGATTATGTAAACTGGCGAAGTTTGGAGGAAATCTAAACTTCTCCTGTATACATTTCCGGAGCTATTTAAAATTTAATATAATCGCGATAGTTGGATGTAATCACAGTGATAACGAAATTACAGAATTTCGTTATAACACACTAATGCGTTCGTAAAAGCTATAAACAAGTTTACAAACACTTCCGCGACTCAATGTATCTATGTATAGATAACAGAAAATGAAAAAAGAATTGAAAACTTACATTCCAGTTTTCCTTTAAAGCAACGAAAGAACGGTGGAAAAAATATTCTTTCGAATTAAGTGAAACTAATCGAACCACTTGGCTCGAAATATCCCTAGAGGAACAGCGTCTTTTTACTGGAAATGTTGTTCTGAAAGTTCATCGCGTAGGGAGCAACGGAAGAAATTTCATTCAATCAGCAACTTCTGGCGGAAGATGAAATCATGTATCAGAAAACGTGGGTGAAACTTTCGTTATCAAAACTTGTTATTATTTTTATTATTAAATTATGAATCGCGCGAATCGATCGAGTACAATTTAGTTTGAAGATAATATTTGAATGCAACTGGAAATGAATCGATGTTCTACGACTTATGAATATTCCACAGTTCAACCGATATCTCCATTTGATCCGATGGCTAGCTACCTCCATTATTCAGTCGCTTCCGCACAAAATAGTCTCCGAATAATACAAGGCGTGTGCGAAATTGACCACATGGCGGTCTGAACCTTTCCGAAGGGGGACGCAGATTGAGAATCGGACGATAAAGCAAACTTCACGATTATACTCCAGCTGATTCGAAAGATTATGATTTCTGATTGTCTGGAATATTTATTAGATTGCGCGAAAAGTGTCTTTCTTTCGCAAACGTGTTTCTTATAACAGTGCACCTTCGTACGAACGTGAAACTAAGTCTGTGAAATGTCCTGGTGTTTATCTCAACAGAACAAAATGGATCGTACGTAATTCGACAAAATAATATAAACCAAAAAACGTTGTGCGTCTATTATTTCCTCATAAAACGAAAGAAATTTTTCGAACAACTCAATACTATTGTAATTACGAATTTCATTTTTACAACTATCTTCTTGCTTCTATTTTTATTCTGACAAGAACTTTCTGGTCTGATTTTCTTTCTTAATGTAAGAAAAAATGAATTCATCGAATGTTCACGCAACGCTCCATCGCCAGTAAATAAATCTTATTAGTGATATCAGCATGAGAAAGTTTTCTTTTCTTCAAATAATGCCATTTATTATATTTTTTACAACGAACAATAAGTACTCGTATTCGTTCGTGAAAATAATCATTTTTAATATTAATTACTCAGAAATTGTTGTTTCAAGTGCAGCAAAAGCAATAGCACCAATTATCTCATTAATTTCCCTTGAAGCTCAGACGTACGTTCTTCTCTTATAATCTACAATATTGCCTTTAAATTCCCATTCCAATTCTAACAACCAATAAATTCTCGTCTTTAACAAACAGTAATTGTATTTAAACAGAAATTACATCCGATGAAAAATAAGCAGAGAATCGCCGTCTGGCGTATGAAAACACAGAACGAAAATTACTTGCGAGCGTAAGAATGATGGGTTAGACGTATACGAAGAGGAATTATTTTCGATCGCAGAAAACCAATACTGTGGCGCGTCGTATTCGAATTACGCTTTCTCTTTGTTGCCAGTTATTTGGCTGCGCGTTTATCGTTCGGCGCACTCGGAACGTCAAAGTTTCAGCAGGTACGATATTAATTGCCATCTGCACGATGGAATTTCGAATTCGTTAGGCGTTTCGTTTAGCCCGTGTTTTCGCGTCGCAAATTGCTTCACGTTGGCGATGTTCTTTGCTAACGAATTCCCACGAAGTTAAAAATATCTGAAATCGAACTTCTAGCCGTAACGTAAGGTTTAAATTCAAAGGCAAAAATTGAACTCGAAGCTTCAACTTTTTAATCTAAAATCGAAGATAACGTTCGAATTCAAATGACAAATTAAACATTTTAATCTGCATCTCGAATTCTATATTTAAATTCATAGTTCAAACAGAAACTTTAAATTCCAGATTTGTATTCATATCCACGTTTAAATGCAACCTGCAACTTCAAAGCTTTAATTTAAACTTAAACACCAGAACTGGTTGAAAAATAGCTTACAAATTGTTCCTGATAAGACTGCTCTAAAAAGTAGCAAGAATTATTCTAAAGCTTTTCGTCGTTCGCTGTTATCGCAACTTTCATCAGCTCAACTTCGAATGAAACGTCTCAATGGGAATTTAAATAAGAGAACTCGTGACCGAATAACTTACGAACTACGTTTAACGAAACTACCCCCAAAACTAACATTGCAAACCCTCTCGTCGATTCCAAAACGTTTCTCGATGATCATCTTTTATTTAAATCTCCTCTGTTACACGAGCTTGCATCGCATTTTGCACTGCCGTGCACATTACCAACGTCTGCGAACAGCCACTATCAGAAGAACGATCGCGAAATTCGCGTTGCAAACAGGTTGTTGGTGAATTTTTACGAAATGAGAGTCATCCCTGAATACAAAACACACGTTTCAACGGCTAAGTGCCGGTCTGCGTGGCGAACGCCCTTTGCTATCGCCATCCTCGCTGTAAAATTGCGTTCCACTTCCGACAGTGTGGCTGGCGTAATATAAATTCTGCTGATTTTCCGGTTATCGTATCGCCTTTATCATTCTGTTTCGTCGAAACCGGCAGATTCTCGTCATTTGCCCCACTGTGAACGTCTTTATCTTTACCTTGTCCTTTCCACGCTTCTTGCCTGCCTTTCTAACGTCCTTTAACCGTTCCTCTCTTTCTACTATGCTAAGAATGTATATCATCGTCTTTGTTAAAACATCACGTTCGTTCTTCGTCCGTTGCACGGTGTAGATTCCTTTCGTTGCTCGCGTGTACGAATTATATCCACACAGAGGGAGGACAGAGTGGCTAAAGGCTGCTATCGGGCGTCCCACTGCGAGCGAGCCCCGGGGGCCGGAGTTTATTAGCTCAACCCCCGTGTAGCGATAGGTACGACACTGCAGCGAGTACGGAACAGTGAACAAAGTTTTTAAATTAGATACAGCAGCAATTCGACCCTTAATAAATGCACCTTGGTATGTTACCAACGAAACAATACATCGCGAGCTTAAGATACCTACAGTTAAAGAAGAAATATCCAAATTCAGTAATAGATATAACATAAGAATTAACAACCACCAAAACCCACTAGTTACTCAATTACTTGACAAACATACGATAATCATTCATTATTCACGTTATAGTACCACGCCAGAATAATTTACTTATAATTCTCAATGAGAATTGATTGTAGACTATTTCCAAATAAAAAAAAAAAAAAAAAGAAAAAGACAGCAGTGCGCAAATTGTTTTATATGGCGTTCGAAGCAATTCGATTTTTATTCTTTCGCGGGCTATATATTAGATAAAATAATATTTGAAGGGTTTGGAGATACTTTTCCGAAAAATGAGACGAGTACACGAAATGATATAATTTGTAAATTATAAGCTGTGTATTTATCCGGAGCGACGTTGTTCCATGTTTGCCAATGTTTTCGAGGTTTTCACGGTACATGTAAATCGATTACTAAAATTTTGCGCCACGTTAAAAAATATATTTGACCCAAGACAGTGAAGTGAACTCATGTCGAGTAGCTTGTATTCTTTCGGTCGATGTTATTTCCTTATCTGACAATCGAAGGGAAACGAGGTCACTGTTTCTGCTAAATAAGCTAGGTATTGCGTGTTTTAGAAATTTTGGCCGCAGACTGGTTGAAAATTACCGACGTAGAAAATTCGTCCGGTGTTTAAATGAAAAATCATAGACGAGAGAAGTTAGTTAACCCTCGTTATACGAACTCCAATTCACAGACAATTTGTCCTCGATAATTCTTAGTAATAGGATTTCTACTATATTTGTAGAAATTGGTTAAATTTACCAAATATTGCTATTTTAATTCTTCAAATAGAAAAAAGCAAAATAAAAAAGAATCAAATGAAATGTGCCATGTTTTGCTAAAAGACAATTTCGCTAAAGACGATACAGTAAACTTCATGAAGGTGTCAAACTGCCGATTAAAATACACATCGCAGTATCCTCCGTAGCCGCTGTTAATTAAATTACGAACTGAACTCAAGAAAGAGAAAGAAATAGGAATGTTTTGAGAAGCCAACTGCGAAACAAATTTCTGCCTAGATCCTGTTTTGTTAGTTGCACTCCTAAGAATCAATAATTGCACAAAGGTTCACATTCCACTGTTGTAAGTTATCGTCTCACGCGCGCGTTTCCAAGCTTTCACTAGGCTACTTTTCGAACCTCCACCCTAAGGCGCCACGGTTTCCCTGGCGGAACTCGCAGGAGGCACGATAGAGAGAAAACACGCAGGGACGGGTTTCTCTTGGGTCGTGAAGTGTGTGCAGGCCGCTCTGCCATTACAAGCAAGACGAGGCCGGGGTGCGCAGGCAAAAACGAACGGATGGAACGGAGGAGAAAAGAGGAAGGAAGAGGAAGAGCTTATTTGCAGTACGCGAGCGGTCAGATGACTCGATTCTTGAGCCACCCTCGACCCCGTCGACAGATGTTGGATGTTCCCCTGACACGGGTCCGTCTATGGGCCTCCCACTTGCTTCTGGCCTGCTCTTTTCAAAATGGCAGAGGTGGCACACGTTCAAGGACAGAAGCTGCAACGGTGACGATGTCTTCTTCCGTTGAAAAGCGTCGGAGAAACTGACTGTCGTTGGAGAATCGAAAGCGAAGGATGAACCATGACGAAGGCAGGAAATCAATGGTGGACTTTGTACGTTTTAAGTTGCGTCTGCAACAACGACAAGGAACTGTTCGTCGTTGCTATTTTTAGTTTTCTTGGAAAAGTCGAATTTTTCTTCGTGTTTCTTCGCGTTGCCAGTTGCCAGTTGCAAATCTCGTCGCTTGTCGCCTGTTTCGCATTCGCAGCGGTAAAGAAAGTTTAGGAAACACGGGATTTATGTATGAACAATTTGTTGATAGCAACAAATGCAGCCTTGAAGACGTAACAACGCGCGAATGTTCCTCGGATTATGTTGCTTCGGTGTGGACAAAACGTTGCTGTTCGCTGGCAATGTTTTCCAACATGCAGCAACAAGAAGCGTCAGAAAGTTGTTGCTTCGGTGAAAACGCAGCACAGGGAGAACGTTTGAGTTCGATATTTGAATCGGTTTTTCAACGAGATATTACGGAGATTATTGCGGAATAAGGAAGAAGACGCAAAGACCGAGTCGTTTAGTTTCTGAAAAGTTAAATAGTAATCACGTTGTAATAACAAAAATGAAGACATTTTCAAAAGATCGAGTTAACCAGTTTGGTTTTCTTAAATGTCTTGTTTCAGCCATTTTAAATTGATAAAACATTCGGCAATTGCTTTCGTCTAGAATTATTTGCTTTTGGTGGTTCGTCGTTAACATTCAAAGTGCTGTATAAATGTAAAATCGCAATTCACTTTGATCGATTGATATCACTTTGATTGATATTGAGATCAAAGAACTTATAGAATGGTAAAATGGTACAGCTGATACTTATTTTAGTTAAAAGTTTTCGTTTCAATACAAATTATGCTTATTAATAGACACATGTTGTCTTCAAAGAGACAGCAGAGTGGAAACTCTTCTTTTGATAAAACGTTTTTTAAGGAAATAAGAACGTCGACGTAAGATATTCTCGTAAGTGTACGAAGCTCGTACGACGATAAAATTATGACTTTTCACGTAATCATACGTTGCGTTGAAACTGTATAACGGTGTACAATTAGCAGTTACGTAAAGTATAATCAGAGGTGCTTGAGAACTAGGAAAAAAAAAAGGCAAACGCACGACTCGATAAAAAAAGTTGTGCAAATTAAGATTTTAAATCTATTCATCGTGCATATACAAATGCCGCTGTATTTCAATTGTTTCAATTGATGCAATTATCCATAATTTAATTTGCTTCACGAGAAATTAAAAAACAAGGCTTCGTAATTGCTAAGAAACGGCAAAGTATTAGAAAATCTGCCAAGTAAGGCTTAGCTTTATAAAGATTATATTAAAAATAGCGGGCAATTCGCGATCCAATAGATGCAACGATCTTCCTTAAGAAATTGAACGTTACATGGTTCAATAGGAAATTGTGAAACTTCGCAAGGCTGAACGTGTATAAAAATAAATCTTTTATTCTTGTTGATTGCATTACGATATATATTTATTTTATGAATAATTTTAGAAATTAATTTTTTTGTATATTTCAACGTGAACGATGAAACGTGCTGTTGATATTCCTTTTATTCGATTAACGTTCCTGCAAAACGTCAAGGATATTCGTTAGATGATTTTTTTCGATAAGTCCAATTAAAGGAAAAAAGGGAACCTACGAAATTATCCAACTCTGTGATTATCTCGCTTGGATGCAAATGTTCCTATTAAAACTTTCCACTTCACTAATTTTAAAAAATTCTATCAAAATCCAAGTGAAACAAGGAAAGAAACCCACAAATTATTTCTAATCCTACAATCAGCTCTTACCGACGAGAAAATCTCTACGAAGGTTTTCCATTTCATCGATATTAAAAAAAACTACCAAAATCAAATTTGGAAGAAATAAAACGTTCGCGAAATTATTTACATAATTTACACAAAAAATTCCTACAAGAACTTTCCAATTCACGAATATTAACAAAACGTTCTGTCAAAACGCCATTAAAAAAAAAAAAAAAAAATAAAAGAAACCCATAAAATAATTTCTAATCATACAATTAGCCCTTACGGACAAGAGAACTTCTACAAAAGCTGTGTATTTCAACAATATTAATAAATTTTAACAAAAGTCAATTTAAAAACATACCATAAGAAACCTACGAAATAATTTCTAGCCTAACAATTAGCCCTTAGGGGGTGGAAGATTGCTGGAACTATCATCCATTTCGCTAATAGTCAAAAATTCATCGAGCACGAAGCGTCGTGAATCGCAAAAGTCTGTCGCCTCGCGAAAGAATTAACGTGTCGCGGTTAATGCACTCGCGGTGCACGCGTGGCCGCACTTCCTCGAATTTCCAATGTAAATCCAACGCGGCGGGGGCTTACGTAAATTCCCGGTGTAAATCCTACGGGGGGGCTATTACATAAATCCTAGCGGAGCCTCATCGAAACGCCTCGGTTACGAGGAAAAAATTATGTAACATCGATTCGCGCGCTGGAAAGTCCGCGTATATGTGCTCTTTTGTTTCATTATACACGTTTCTACGATGTATCCAGAGCTTTTCTGAATGAATCCCATCGGTGATACATATTTTTCTGCAACAATGGAAGATGTTTAACATGACCCATTTCTGCGGTAGAATTTCGTTATTGTTATAAACGATCGAGGATTATTTTTTGCACGACCTTTTCGTGTATTTTAACGTGAATGCGTGTGGAAGATAGGTTCGCGTCGCTTTGGTTGATGAAAGTTCCAGCGAAATGTCAGAGATATTTTCTATGTAGTATTCTTTAAGGATTATTTCATTTTGAAAGATTAAAAACGTCCTTTCGCAGAACTCTTTCCACTGATGTATTTTATTTGTATTTTTACATTCGTTCCTCGGGTAAGTTTAATTATCTCACGCTTCTGTCAGATTTCAATCGGAATCGTTAGTTAATTCTTTAAGTAGAGACACATAAATTATTACTTCGAAACGCGAAAAAAATGAAAAGTTGAATGGAATATGATTATCGATATACGTAACACACGTCAATGAATGAAATTTTAAGATACGCTGACGTACAAATATAAATATTTATTTCGTGGAAAAGAAGTGCAGAATAAAATTCTAATCATTCAAATTCATATGGTAGTTAGATAACAGATTGGTCGATAATTTCCTCATACTTCATTGAAACCTCAATGTCGCTCGTTGACGACAGCCATAATTCATGAAATTTTTGATTCATCGTCTATCGACGATGGTGGAATTTAAAGAATTAAGAATATTAATTGGTTCGTTCGTTCTTTAATTAATATCATCGATAGCGTGGATGATTTCGCACGGACGATTATATAAAGTCATCGTTTGCCTCACTTTCCAATGTAATTTGGTCGGGTAACGTGCTATCCAGCTGTTACGTAAAGTAAATGGCATGTTTCGGTATTTGAAAGGGATAAACTTTAATTGAAACAGATCTTTCACGTCGTTAATTCATATTGATTATACGTTGTTTCATCTAACGCTATGACTAATGAATAGTTATTAATTTTGTAATTGTTCCTTCTAAACCGGCGGTTTCCGAGCAGGAAGTGTTTGCGCTGAATAGCATGAAAATTTCATGAATTTAAAGTTACACGCAATCTTGTAATATACACTGATGGAAGACGTATACAATCTAAGATAAGTTACACGGTGTGAAAAGATCGGTTATGAAGTTATCGTAGATAAACACCGAGAATAAGAATCAGATACACGCTTATGAATGTTTCATAAATGTTCGTAAATGTTTGTTTATTTACTTACAATGCTTTTCAAGAGTTCATTAATCTTTCGTTGTTACTAATTATTTGGCTTATGAATTATGCAGAATTTTCACCATGATATATTATAGATGACTTTAATATATC
Source organism: Bombus bifarius (assembly GCF_011952205.1). Lineage (NCBI taxonomy): Eukaryota > Metazoa > Arthropoda > Insecta > Hymenoptera > Apidae > Bombus > Bombus bifarius. The sequence goes on from NW_022884488.1 coordinate 1,086,087, forward strand.
ACTTAATATGATATATGACTTAATGTAAATATTGTACAAATGAATAATTATAGTTACAACATATTTTCATCTTTGTAACATTCTAATGGAAGGATTAAAATACGGTGTTGAAGTGTTCGAGAAACAGTTTCTGTTCCATATTTCCATTAATACGATTGTCGAAATGTCTGGTATTAGAATTTAACAAACTTCGTAGAATAGTTTTACTAAAAGAAATATGAATTTAGGATATTGATTGATAGGCAATGCAGAATATGTTAACACTATAATCATACTATTATGGATTGTCATTTTATTCGTATCAGTATCGATTCGTAATTGATTAGTTGAAAATAAACAGGTCTTCTAATCTTCTATCTTTTGTCTATCTTCTACTACTGTATCTTTCTAACTAATGATAGAAATATTTTTTTAGAAATAACTGCACCTTCGTAAAACATGTCGTACAGTTCTACTGGAAAATTTGAAGGTATGTTTACAATGACGTTCAACGGCCAGAAAATGCAAATCTGTGGACCATATGCTGTTGCAGTGCAACTCAAGGAGATGCCACTCAAAGGTAGGCATCTGTCGTATCCAAATCCTTAAATCAAACATTATATAATCCTCCACCCGAGTGTATTTACACTCACAGTACATTCCTCAATGAAAAAACAAAAACACCAAATATTAATTTTCCATATGATAAATTTCCATAATAGGTACATTACTTTGAATATTTTCTACTTTCTTGTGTATCATATGCTTTCTGTTTATTCTTGCATCTTACAATTTCCTATAAAGTTTATTAATCACCTATTTAAATATCGAACAAATTTTTAATAAATTATATATTAATAATAAATAAATAATAATATAAATAATAAATAATACATTGAATAAATAATACAAATATATATGAAGTATCCAATATATACCACGATAAAGTGTCAGTATCATATTTTACGGTACAAAGTATAGTATGTTCTACTACGTTAAAAAGTCATATTATTAAAATTATATTACAAAGTGTATAGTATTCTATAATATTTTGTAAGCGAGACAATTTTCTACCGCGATTCCACTTTTTTAACTATATTCCCAAAAATACGAGCTCGCATGAAAATCCGCTAGTTTATTTATAAAAAATACTTTGTAACAACATCGTCAAGCGCTCTCGTTCATTGTAAAATCGACGCGATTTCGTTCGTTCGTTCGGTGCAGTTTGATTCGCGCAGCGTAGAAAGAACCGCTTCGCGTATAAACGTAATTCGAATTTATCGAGGCCGAATGTAACGAGCGTTCTGTCCACCGCGACGCGTCGCCGAGATCATCAGGAGACTCGTTACGTAAATCAGTGCGACGATATCGAGTGGTGAACACGACGAACACGCGAGACCGACGCTGTTGCGTCTCCCCGATGAAATATTCATGGAACTTTTTGTAACGCGTAATGCTACGCGCGTTACAGGCAATTAGGAGCAATCCGCGAACCGGAAACGGCCTGTTTCTGATAACGAAATGTTTGTTCTTACGGACGTTAAATTTCGTACGAACGTCCTACTTTGACGCTTTCCAATGCTACCTTTTTCCACTGAACTAATCGTAGTCTTTTTCTCTTTGTTTTTCGTTGATCCTAATCAATATTTCAATTGTCCTTTAGAACTTGAACACTTGTTAGGAGTATATCGCAAATTTTTATGCATTTACGTGAAATTTAAAGATGCGAAGATATTACAAAATGCTCATAATCATTGTATATACAAAGATATATAAAATAGACAAAGTAAAGTATTGATTATAATTTTTGATAAGTAGAAATCTTCACGTAAGTCCTATTCCTTTTATTGTGTCCACGAAAGTATGAATTTGCATGAAAGTCCGCAGTTCGAGCAAACAGTATATAAATCGAACAATTGGATAATTGCGATTCTAAAAAAGACTATTGTGAGAATTTCGTATTTCTATTCGCCCCAATTATAATTTTTTAAATAGCTTCGATTATTGAATTTTCTCGTAGTTCTTTAATACTTTCAAATTAATAGGAAAATTCTTCGCCTTGAACTACTAAGCAACTTCTAATTAACTGGAAACTAATTTCTAATTGGGCAAATTCTTGCCAATTCCATTTGTCACCAAACCTATTAGCCGAAGCTGTAACTAATAGACAATTGTTGAACAGTCCAACTGGTGTTTCTCATTTAGATCAATTCCACTGAATTACGTGCTCGAATTGTCTGTGATACAATACAGTTGGTCGGATTCCAGCAAATCCACATCCTCGAATTTCCCACAATACAAAGCGGTTCCTCGAGTCTCAGCTACTACCGACGGTTCACCAGGCGACGTTTGAGAATTGTGGTCGAGGTTGCGGTTTCTGCGGCCGATTCGAGACGGCCCCAGAGTGTTGCTTGAATCTCTTTTGGGCCTTTTTGCTCGTGCATGCACCGCAGCACGAGGCCCGGTCGTTATTCTGGTCACGAACTCGGACTCCTTTTCTCTTTCTTCTTCGTTCCTCTTTTCTTCTGTCCTGTTTCTTCGTTCCAACCCGTCCGGTTATCAATATTTATGTCGATTTGCTTTCGTCGGGGCACCGTCCCGTGGAACAATCGCAAAAAAGATTGCCATCCCCTCGTCAACCTCCCTTGTTCACCAATGTGCGAACTTATTGCGCGAATTTATTTCCTTCGAGTTTAAATGTAGACAAAATGCACTTGTATGTCCATACCTATACAAAAGTGTCTGAAACATTCAAAATTCGACTAATTTTCCTAATTTTATTTTTTCCCCCTTTATCCTTTGACAAACACTCGAAACCAAAAATCACAAAACATAAACAATCAAACGGGATAAAAGACACTAAAACGAGGAAGCTGAACGATCCGCCATGAAGTTAAAAATTCAATCGATCGCGATCTTTTACAAGTACTACGCTACATCGACGCATCGTGATTCAACGATTGGAAAGAACGAAGTAAAAACTGGCCACCGAGTCGATCGTTATTCTTCGCGGAATCTGGTATCAGATTTTTCCGTGATAACGATCGAACACGGCCCAGAGGTTAGCAGAGGGGCAAAATTGCCGGTCGATTATTCCCTCGGTCCTTTGAGACATCGTCAGAGAAAGGAGACAGAGTCGGCAATCCAAGAAAGGGAGATCCGATATGAGACAGACGATAACGAGTTTAAGCTCGCATCGACCAAGAAGGCATTCGCTCTCGGTACTCGAGAAATTCTGAACGGGCCTTCTGCTCCAGCTCGTTAGCGTCTACCATCGCTCGAAACGATTCGTTTCATGCTCTTCTCTTATTGTTCCTTATTTTTGCATCTCGATAGATTTCAATTTTCTCAGCTTATTCGGTCTTCCCTGGTGTATCGTGTTAGAAAGCTCGTTGCAAGCTTTATGCTTCGTCGAATAAATCAAGCTTTTCGTCGTCGAAGAAGCGGTAAACGTTGAAACTCTATCGGTGTTTATATGCTGTTTCGAGAATTTCTCTAACTCTTTCGAAAGAGTTGCGAATTTTCAGAGAGAATTCTGGATTTCAATCGTCGAATTGAACGGTAAAATGTTTCTCAATCTATCAATTTTATTTACGCTAGGATTTATAACGTTTCTATAGAATTCAATTTTATTCTCATACATCGAAATTTATGATATTTAAACTTACGGATTCAAACGTATATAGCGGCTTCGTAACTGTACTATGGAGTTTAATTGCGCAACTTTTCGTTTTTATTTTCCTAATACGAAAATTGAAAAGTTTCCGAGCGTAGTTCCGAGTCGATCTTGTACTAAACTTACAACTCTTGAGATAAAAGCGCAAATATAAAACGATAAAGTATACAAGTGTAGGACAAATGTAGCTACAATGATTGTTTCCATCGATATTGAAAAACTTTAGAGAAGAACTACGAATATGAAGAATAAAATACCTTTTCGCAGAATAAAACCGCGGAAAATTGATATCGATAAAATATAAAAAATTGTTCCGTGATATAATTTTAACCGCGCTGTCAGCGGTTTGACGATCGATATAAAGTAAAACGGATTTTTTCTTTAACAAAAAGGGACGGAGAACAGGATGCTCTAATGCGATGTAACCAGCCTATCGAGGGTTGACGACGAAAGGGGCAGAGAGCAATAAATCAGCCAAATTGACAGCGCCAAGTGGGGTTGAACCGCATGACGAGGCGCTTGCGACTTTTCTTCTTCTCTTTTCCTTTTTTTATTCCGATCCCGGACACATCCTTTTTTCCATCCATGTGCCGATAATTACAAAATTCTCACATTTAATCTCATAGTGTTAGCACGTGATAGTATAACATACTTTGTCAATAATTGGAAATATACTGCGTTAATTGCAGAACATTTTATTATATACATTAAAGCCCAGTTGATTTTCCTAACGACAAAAACATATAGAATAATAAAGTTGCTTCTGGACTAAGATTTTTAATCATTCCTTGACTAAGAATTTCAAACTCTCCAATCGAATCAAATTTAATCCATAAACCACAAACATGAAACAAGAAACTCGTGCAATCGAAAAGTGGGTCATGACAGGTCGATTGCAGGTCGATATTTCCGCTACGATAGTCAACTAGTGAAACAGAAGCGAATGATAAGAAGGATAAACAGGCGTACAATCTGGTTCGACAATTTCATTTCGCCGGAGATAGTTCGACTATATTCGATCATACACAGTTTTGTTCTATTAGACTATTTTTAGAAAAACATTTAAGCTTTTTGTGCGTGTGCTGAAAAATAAATTTGACATAATCCAATAACATACGTATAATACAGTTACAATGAAATGGTTTTGATACAATAATCTGACAACTATATCATTATATCATCAATAATAAAATGTGAAAAATTTCCAAATTTCGTAATCGAGCTAATTGATCTAAAAGAAAAATAAACTAAACGTTGTTTGTTAAAACGCTAACTAAAGTGTAAAATAACGTAAAATACGTGTAATTTTATATAATAAATTTCGAGGATATAATGAACAGGCAGAATGGAAAAGGAACTATGCAAATCGCAAGATCTTTAACTTGAAATTCTTCTTGAAATTCATAACTATAACAAAACTGATAATAATCGATCTATTATTATACAGGAATATTCTATTATGAAATTAATATAGTTAAAGAGGATTCCTTGCCATATATATAGTAATAAAGTCCGCATCGATTCTCGTAGCCTCGCTGCAACAAGGGATACAGCACTCGCGTGCCCCCCGGCAAATATTTACCCTGTAGAAAATGCACAAAGGGTGAATCAGATCAGCGACTCTCGTGTACCATCTCTACAAACCGAGACCGTGTTCAAACCGCGTCTGAAATACTCTTCAACGTGTTTGCATCCAAAGAAACACGCGCTTCGTTTCAGCCAACAAGGCGAACCGTGTTTCTACTTGCGTACGTATTAGTACGTACAATGATAACAGTTGTGTTTTATTCAAAACATCGTTTAGGTCGTTTTGGACGACGTGCATACGGTGTAGAAGTGTTCTTGTTTCTTGTGAAATTATCATCCGTGACTATTGCTTTATTTTGAATGTTAACGTAACATATCCATAAGTTGTGAACGCTTAGGTAAATTACAATACAATTTCATGGATACACACAAAGAAATCTGTTTCACCGTCGAAAAATTCGAACCAGTGCTTTGCTCTGCATATTTCGTATTTTTTCATATAATTTTATTATATGAAATTGATATTAGCTTTCTAAATGTTTAATATGAATGTTCTCTTACAAGCGAATCGAAAAGTGTATACATTCATTTTCTGAATCTTAAATATTTGTAAAATTGGAAATTAATATTTAAAATATCTAAGACACTGAGATCCAAAAGGAGAAGTTACTCTAAGAATTTCTTAGAAACAAATTTTTGAGTAAAAATTAATTTTCGTTCAAGTGGAAGCCAGTTATCAACAGGTTTTAAGAAAGTTTCTCAAAACATGACACGATTAAAGATATTTTTAACTATTCTGATCGCGAATAAGCCGAATGTGATCAGAGAAAATGTTTGCCGTCGATAATGATCACTGGTAATCAAAAAAGAATTCCAGTCATTTATATCGATTACTCGTAATTGAAATTACATTTCCATCATCGATAATGGTTATTCACGACCAAAACGAAATTGATAATGATTGATAATGATTGGCGATCATTACCATCATTGATAATAATTACCAATAATAAAACAAATTTTTACCATTTATAACAGTTATTCGTAACTAACATTTGTTAATTAAAGATGTTAACATTTATACGAGGACCTTTAAAATTCGTCTTGTAACAGTTATGATATCTGCCAGGATATCTAAACTATCTAACTGGAATATCTAAAGTACCATAAAATATCACACAATGATACTTTCAACGCACAAACGCGTGACTACGAAATTTAGAAACAGAAGCTTCAATCTACCATACAATCAATACAACTCGTCTCACCCATACAATCCTATACCCATAATCACACCATTATACAGTTTCTTTCCATTTAACCGCAACCATACACCTCCGTATCTCAATTTCCCACACCTAACAATTCCCAATGATCCCCACATCAATTTCTATTAATCGATGGAACGTTTCGTTCGCTGGCTTCACAATCATTCCATTAACCTGTTTAAGCTGAGAAAGTGTTAATTAATCGCAGAATAGTCTTCCCGGAACCCTCATCGTCCGATCGATTAATGGCCTGTCTCCTTCCCGTTTCAAATTCTTCCTCGTCTTCGCTTCTTGCTCTCTTCCCCTTTTACCTTTTTTTCGCTTGCCCGTGTTCCCTGATTATGGCCGTTCCTCCACGAAATTCACTTCGTCCCGTATGCCATCGAGACGATTGATCGAGAGCTTGGTTAATAGCCCGGCACAGGTGCTACCTGGAATTACCTAATAATGGCCGGTCTGCCAATCAAGTTTTGCAAGTTTGTAATTTGCGGGCCGCTCGTGCCACCGCTTCTGAAACGCGGAACTATGGCAACTCGACACGAAACCAGCCGAACCGTCTGTGAACTGGTTAAATAAGCGAGTCTTATTAACCCTGATCCGTTTAATTCAGCCTGGATCAGCGACTTGAGAGCACGTTAACTCAGACGCTTTCTTGTATCTATATTTGCAGGATGTTCTTAATGCAGGACAATTTCGCGAATTTCAATTTCATAGAAATATTGCAACGATAGAAAATAGATGAAATTATTTTAACATATTGTTGACGATATACCGTGAAGATCAATTTTACGTACACATGCTTTTTCGAAGATGAATATCGAATCGAATAAAATGGCAAACAACAATTCACGCTTCTCGCCCGTAACGTTTACAAAATTTAAAAAACGCGGACCCACGCCTCCTCTGAACGACGTGTTAATTTGCCGTGGTTGTCGTTAAATTTATTTCACGTATCTGCTAGTGGATCTTTTTTTTTTTTTTATTTTCCTTTACAATTTCACGATTTTTAAGTGTCTTTTGTTATAAAATTAATAGAACAAATTAATAGTATCAAAGTTCGGTTAATCATTGCCTCGGCAAAATTGACACGAACTTGTTGGATTTGTATAAATTTCTAAATTTTATCGATTATGTACTTTCGTCGTTTTGATACAATTAGCAAAGTATCAAGGTAGAAATGCATTCTTTTCGTTCGTATTAAGAGTTATTCCGCAGATACACAGACCTATATTCATTAATTTATAAAACACGATGTTATTAAAGTTTCTAGAAGAAGGATTATACTCGTGCATAATTTAAACCGAAATAGGAATTCAGATTACTAAAAACTTTCAGCAATCACGGCAAGTACACAAAACAATAGTATTCCTATTTATCTAAAGGATCTCCTTTATAAATCTCCACGCGCTGAAAGCAGTATAATACATCTGGCAGTAATACATGCAAATTTTTCTATTACGGTTTCGCTGCTTTCATCCACAATTTTCTCAGATTAAAACTTCCGTCACTCGTAGCGGCGACTTTTTCCTTCGACTCTTCGTTCATCTTTTTTTCTCTCCAATTCCATCCATCTTCTCAACGTTTCTTTCTTTTCGATTTCTACCTCTGAAAATTCTAATAGCTTATAAGTGGTACATTTAATTGAATAATCATGAAATATTCTTTGGCCGCGTCTGTGTTTTATTATATGTTTATACGATATACCGAAGCTTTCATCCTACCATATGCACATCTAATAATACCCGGAAGAGAAACGGAAACGAACAATCCAACCGTTCGAGCGTATAGTCGCATTAACGTTTGGTCGATCGCACCAGGAATAAAAATAATCGAACAGTTATTAACGCGTATTACTGCTACCGATTCAACGGCCAGCCAAGAGTATCCGAGTGTAAATGCGATACTTTAAAATAGAGCAGAGGTCGATCAAGTGTAAGAGCATCGTGCTCCACTGGGCGACCAAGTATCGCGTCAAAAATCGACCATCGAGTTCAATAAGAAAGATTAATCATCGTTATTCAAAAAAAGAAAAACTTGGCATTTTATCGTATTACGTATTCGATAAATTGTTAGACAATTATGGCGACGAGAGGAAAATTGTCGTGGACCAAGCCACATTCTTTTCACCTGTAATTTTATAGCGTTAACTTATTTCAATAAATCATAAATCATCATAAATCATTATAAATCATATAAAAGTAGAGGAATTCGTTTTTTCCACATCCTTGAAACCTTTTCTAAGAAAAGGTTGCACAAGATAAAACGGTGAATTGGATAAATCGCATCAAGAGTTTTCGTCTTGGTTTTGTGATATTAGCTGGTTTTCAATTGATAATTATAGTAGTTTTTTCTAAAAAACACTTTCTTCTTTTCATATTTAGGAAGTAAATAAAAATTCAATAGAAAATACATCTATAGAGTCCTTTTTTTTTCAAGAAAACCGTCAGTTTAATAACAAATAATTTTTCTCGCAAACTATAAAAAAAATGTGCACCACGACTTATCGGTTCAACTATATCATTTCTTAACTGTATTTGTATTTCTACGAGCTTTCTTTCTCCACTTTCACGATCTCAGAATCGAGTTCTGACGTAAATATTCGACGAGTACTGCACGTACGGAGCGGAAGTGACGGTACACCATTACGCAATCGCTTGTGTGGTGCTTATCTGTTTGCCTCGCTTGATCTGAATCTCATTGACTCGATAATTATGTAATTCGTTGGAACGTCACGTCCTAGTGACTGGGAATTGCGTCGAAGAAGCGAAAGCTTCGTGAATCGCAAACTTGCCTTCGATCCTGTTCTCAAACTGTCGTTGTCGTTTTGTCATAAGCCTTACGGAAGTTTCGTAAGTTTATTCCTTTTTTTTTAAGTTTTTTTTCTTAATTACAGAAGATAAAACACATAAGATTCTTTTCATTTTTCTTTTCTCTTCTAATTTGTCCAGTTTTCATCTTCAACCTACTACCGAGTTAATTAAATCAATAATGGAATGAAATAATTTTTCATAAAATACACGTGAAATTCTACGAAAAGTTAATTAACCCAGATACGCATCGACTTCTTTTTTACCATGCTTTTCCTACATATGTAATGTTGTTTGTTTTCCATTCTGAACAAGCGGAATGTTTCGATGACATTTTTTCATTATTGTTCGAAATTAATTTTTATTTCCTACTATTATTTCAATTCCCCAAAAATGCACATGAAATATCGTAAATGTTGAACATGTGGCGAAGAATCACAACACAGATAAAAAAAATTAACAATATTAATATAGGTCAAAAAATATAGACGATCATTTACATAAGAGGATAATTCTAACATCTGAATTTTAATATTTTGTAGGTAAAAGAAATTTTATTTTCTTCTCCTTTGTAAACTCTTCTGTATAACTTCGTTAGTTCATTTTCAAGAAATCAAATACACGAATAACAATGAAATACGTACATGAAATAATTCTTTTACTAAAAATGATGATTTAATGATAATTACTAAAAAAAAAAAAAAAAAAAAAAAGGAGAAGCAAGAGTATCTGGAGAAGGAGTAAATGGGATAAAGTGAAAATAGGAAAGAATTTAAATGCAATACACGTAAGAAAGCATTTGTGGTGGGAGTGGAGGGATGAGTGAAGATAATATTTAACATAAACCACACTTTTATCCTAAAAAATGGAATTATCAATAAACTAACTAACTAATAATTACTGTAAACGTTATTCCTGTCGACAATATAAAAATGAAAAAAGAAAGAAACTATAATCTGTATTCTACAAATATCTTTATCTCAATCAATCGACCGGTACAAGATTAATAGCTAGAGCTATAGATGGCAACAGGCTCATCAGCCTACGTCTTTTCTTCCTCTAATTATGCAGCTACAAACAGCAACGCGACGTCGTCGTTGGACCCAAGTTAAATTAATTAACTCCGGCCAACGTGAAATCTGCGTAAGGTTTTAATTAGGACTAAACTCGTACTGTTCGATCCAGTGCACGGTGATTAACTGTAACGGATTTGAACTGTAAGTTCATGCTAATTAATTAGCTTTTACCGACGTTTGCCCGCCGGTGCGCCGCCTCGTTCCGCGTACGCGTAAAACTACAACCGGCGATTACAGGAAAACACGAGGCTTGTTTCGGCCTCGTTCGTGACAACAGACCATCGTGCTTTAAGTATAACGTAGAAATACTGTGTAGAGACCTTTCTTAGCCTTCTTTATCATTTTATCATTTTCGTACATCTTGCACGCACTTCTTGTTAAAGGCGGGTTAATGGTGATTGCTAACTTGCGACCGTTTTAATTGAAAATAATAACGTTAAAGAGTTCTCAGATGGTGAGAAGTATAATCATGCAGCGCATAATGGATTTATATTAGATTCTTGCAATAATTTAAATATAGCCTACATAAATGTTGTATTATAATTTTTCTTCTTTCTTCCTACAATTTTGCATTTTCATACTTTTCCACGAACTTCTTGTTAGCGTTCAGTTAATCGCGATTGAAAGTTTGTAGCCGTTTTAATTGAAAATGTTAACGTCCAGGTGGAAATTGAACTTGTGTAAAGCGAAACTAAAATTAGCTCCGCGTTGTGTAAGTTTCACAATTTCGTTTACACTGAATTTCTCAAAAAACGAATCGCTTGTTTCAATAAATACATCGTTCGCAAGAAGACAGCACGAACGATCATACGTTTCAACGTACATTTTAAAACACGATATTTCTAATATCGTTGCTTTTCTTTGCTTTCCGATGCACGAGGGCAATCAATGTAGCTTTTAAACGATTCAATTGGAGCTGCAATTTGCAAGCATTGAAACTAACAGATACGACATAAACGCTGAAACGTTAGAATACAAACTATCCAGAAATAACTTTATGAAATAATTAACAAACGATAAGTTTATATATCGTATAATTAATATTTCGTATAATGGAAGAACCAGGTTCGATCGAGATCCTGTATGGACGCGAGACACTTGTAACGAGACGAAAGTTTCGCGGGAAAGCCGTGAGACGAAACACGGCCATCACGAGATAGACACGTGTTACGAGAGAAATCTGCGAGTGGAACGGCTGTTTGATAGAGCAATTTCAACTTTCTCGACGATACGGTGCACCGCTGCCTGGATAGCTGTCCGTCCGCCACGACTTGAAAGTGTACGTATAAACCTGAGGAATACCGATTTCCATCTGGAAGTTCCCTCGATTTCTATTAAATTTCGATACGTACGACCGAGACGTCCGAATCAGAATTCGAATTTCGGGTCTTTTGTGCGAGGAAATGAAGTATCCATTTCCTAAAGTAGGAGTTTGATCAATTTGTACAAGTTGACGTTGCATAATTTAAATGCTTCTTTCTTCTCTTTTCTTTTTTTTAATCCAGCTCGTCGATTTTTGAAAAATCTGTTTCATAGTTGGAGAATAAAGAATTTGACAGAATTACGTCAGGTACTTAATTATTTTATTCACAGACGTGACTCGATGAAATCCTTCGTTTCTCCTTAATCATAGTTAGGCGAAGCAGAACTACAAATGGGAAAACCATTAACGGCTCGTACCACGTCAACTCATCCCACGAAACGAGACAAGTGAAAAGCGTCTGGACGATGATAATTAGAGAAAATTCCCTCGATCAATCTCTGTGCCCTTCTCGCCCAATGAATATTTATGACATCCCTGGGTAGTTTTCATTCGGAAGAGATTCAATTCTCCACTAATAACTTCAACCTAAAGCTTTCGATATCAAAGAAGCCAGTTAACTGCTTCTAAGTGATAAATTTAAAAGAAAGAACATATATCGATCACGATTAATCCTGAAATTTAATCTTGAAAGATAATATGGTATATATACTTAATTATCCTAAAATTGTCAAGTAACCAAAAACGGTTCGTCGCATTTTTTACAATGAAAGATGTAGAAAAGGAGCACTATATTTGTCGCGTAATTACCTTCACACGTAGTAAATGAACAAATTCTAATTGGCCAATTTTATTTCATTGTTCAAGAAGTACGAGCTAATGAAAGTAGACCATAAGCTTTCTTCGCGCATAAATATCATTTATCATTATATTGTATATCATTTAGCTTAGATAATTCATAAATTTTGATCGTTAAAACATCGAATTACTACGCTCTTTCAAAACCGAACTTCCAAATAATATGATCACGGGAAAATTATAAATTTCCAAAGGATACCGTTCGAGATTAAAAATAATCGATCATTGAATTTCATCTGGCCGGCGATGCTTGTGTATTCGATTATTGTGTGCACATTGTACACGGTACAACAAAAGCCACCAACGGTGTGTTTATCGCGGGTACGTTTCGCGATTGTAATTTATGTCGACTCACTTGTTCATTAACTAGACGATATTGAATATTACTTCATGTATCGCGAATAAACGACTGCTGTCCCCTGTTGCGATTCGATACGTTAATTATAGCGATGGATGATGGACTAAAGTAAAGCAAACTTTTCCTCATATATCGCACATATCATATAATCATGCGATATTGTTTAATGTAAAAGGTTATAAATTCTGTATTGGTAAAATCGTGTTTTACCCTAGGCAATTGTTCTTGGTTAATGTTGTTAATTCTGTGTGAAAATGTCACGTTCGTGGATGCAGTGCAGAATGAGAATTCGTGCAGAGTTTAAAACCGTAGAATTTTACATTTGAAAGCTTTATGTTAGAATATTTATTAAAATTATTTAATCGGTCAATTCTTTAATCGATGTGAGACATTTTTCTTACGAATCGAACTGTATTAGTCGAAAGTATTAAAAATTGTAATAAAATTGCAAGTCAGCCTATTTGACGAGCTGATGTTTTTGTAATTGCTTTTATATTGTTAGAGCTTTACGAGCACCACTCGGAAGTTGCTTTCTCGCATTACTCGCAATTTTACATTCCTCGTTCGCTTTATTATAATTTACTACAATAGGAATTATAAGAATTGACATCGATGGCTCACTGTACATGTATTGTAAGTGTACTTTGAAATTTGAGTTTTTATACGCAACAAATAGTTCTTGGCCGTTTCTTTCTGCTGTATAAAAACTACATTTATATGTGCTTCATAAATTTGGCCGTTTCTTTCTGCTGTATAAAAACTACATTTATATGTGCTTCATAAATTTATCAAAAATAATATTTTCGTTTATTGTATTTGATGTACATGAGCATATTTTGAAGAACCACGATCCACTTTCTTACTCCTTCTCACACATCATTTTATCCTCCTAAAAAGGATCAACGTACAATTTGCAAGCAAATTAACAATACCATTGTTGAAAATGACAACGTGAGTTCGTGCTCGCCATCCATATGCAGATGCGTTAGTTATAAAAAATAGTAACTAGAAGATAATCCCAGTTACAATCGATAGATTTAATCGATAGGCTTAAGATGCTTTTTTCTTTTTATCCCTAGTTTTTGTAAGCGCGTGCAATAAAGATTTTTTTAGTGATCCTACCTCTGAGTATAGAAATAACAACAATCATTGATAAAGATGAATACAATGCAAAGACTAGATATCTATTTAATGATAAACTAACATTGAATTTTGAAACTATTTTTCTCCAAAAGGCGCTACAAATTGATATTTCTGCAGTACCTGTAACAAGTCATCGATATGTTCTATTGTCAAATAATTAATTTCTCTATTATCAACAAATTAATGCGTTAATACGTTCTATTGTATCGGTGATAAAACATCGCGAAACTTTAGTCATCGACATATTCTATTGTCAAATAATTAATTTCCCTATTATCAACAAATTAATGCGTTAATACGTTCTATTGTATCGGTGATAAAACATCGCGAAACTTTAGTCATCGACATATTCTATTGTCAAATAATTAATTTCTCTATTATCAACAAATTAATGCGTTAATACGTTCTATTATATCGGTGATAAAACATCGCGAGACATTAGAAACTGACAAAACTCGCGCGTACGTCACATCGTAATCTAAATTACTTGTAGAAATTGAAGGGTTAAAAGGGTTAATAAAAATATTCTCTCCTTCTCTTTTTGAAATATGAAGCATACAAAAAGATGGAAATACTTGGAGAACTCAAGACGTAAGAGTGACAAATACATAGCCGAGGAATGATCGTAAATTTGGTGGGCGCGCGCGTGCAAGTAAACGTCCGCGAGGCAGCGCGTAAAAGCGTCGCGCGCGCCTTTCAGCCTCATGCATAAATGCATCGTTCGCATTGGTAGACGCTGATACACGCAAATGTGACGCGCGACCCTGCGTCGCAATGGGCTGTCACCGCGACGCCTGTAAACGCAAGAAATTGCGCCTGTAAAACGCGCAACGTTTTCTTAATATTTCTCTGCATCAAATTTCGTTCGTTTGCAATCCCGTTAACGAAGGGAAATGGCACTTTATAATTCGTTTAAGATTCACGCCAGAAGAGGATATTTCACCGTAGAAACCGTAATTTCCGATTCTACTGATTTAAAAATACATTTGTGGCGTACACCATTAAAAAAGGGATTATAGCGTAAAATATATTATATGAATAATGTACTGTATTATTATATTACTCCGTATGATTATATATAAATATGTAATATTCTGTAATCTTGTAGGAAAGTTATCGCAAGACGAAAGTATATTTTCATGGATACGCGTACTCCGAGGTTCTGCTGAAAAACGTGATTTACAGTAAACGCATGTTATATGAATGATATTCTGAACTTTTCTATTATGTGATTAGTATTCTGAAATTTTGTAGGAAAATTATTGTACAATGAACATATACGACACGAATTCTAAGATTTTGTAGAATATATTATATCAGTACCCAACGCATCGAAATTTAGAATTTCTTTCTTTTTTTTTTTTTTATTTTTAATGATAGATACTCCATAACACAGATGTATAATGATAATATTAATTGTTGATCTTCGATTTAAATGCAAATGTTCTGAGTTCTGACTACAGAAAATTTGACATAATTCAGTTATTTTGAGGTATGTTTAAGTATAGGTTTGGTATGAAAAGTATCTCCAAAAAGTATTATTCGTCGAATAATACGTTATGCGATGGCTTTAACAGAACAAAGGAATTAATTGGAAGACTGTCAGACAGCTGGTGGAAATAGGAAGCGAGTTCAAATTAGAAAATAAATGAAGTCAAATAATTGGGGAAAATTAGGAATGGTAGGTATAATGAAAGCAGGTAAGTAAAGTAAAGAAAGTAGGACAAAATCGAGTACGGAATAAAATTAATTGGCGAAGCGAACTCTAGAAGGAGAATTTTATTTCAGCCAACGATCGAGTATTTCCTCGTTGCAATTAAGAATAATATCCATAAAACGCTCTCAACAAAGCTTCAACGTTATTCGAGAATCAACTTCTTTTTATCCATTTAACGGAGTACATCCTAAGGAAACGTAGAAATAAAAACTAATCGATGTTATCTTTTTGTGCGATGAAAAATTCAAAAACCAAGTCACTGTTATTCTCATGAAAATCA
Source organism: Bombus bifarius (assembly GCF_011952205.1). Classification (NCBI taxonomy): domain Eukaryota; kingdom Metazoa; phylum Arthropoda; class Insecta; order Hymenoptera; family Apidae; genus Bombus; species Bombus bifarius. The sequence goes on from NW_022884488.1 coordinate 1,102,037, forward strand.
ATAAATCAATACTTACGCTAAATCATATCTGCTCATGATAGATACTTCATGATCATTTTATTAGGTTAACCCCTTAAGATACATTTTTGCCATATGTATCGCGAAAGATAGAACATTTTATCTCCATAATGCTCCATAATATCGTAATAATTACAAGACTCAGCTGGAAAATTATTTTTGATATCGTTTCGTAGACATTTCTTTAATAAAGCAATGCAACGAAGACGTGTGTTTTATTGACACTATTTTCCTAATATTTAGCGATCTCTTAAGGGGTTGAAAGAACGAAAGTCAATGATGCGGACAACTGACTTGTAAAATTTGTATCGATAATCCTATTCCAAACGCAAAATTTCAAATCTCATTTTTGCTCATCGATCCTGTTCTAAATACTTTCAATTCTTCTCATTAATCCGATCCATATTAACGTACAATATCAAAGTTCCTTTTCAAACACAAACTTCCAATCTTCTCACAGAATGATATTCAAAGAGTAAAAAAATTAAATAAATATTTTACAAAATTCCAACCTGATTTCTTGTTATACTCATCGAATCGGTTTTGTGCTCTTTGCACAAAATCTGCATTCGGATTGCAAGTCAAATGCTTCCACGGCCACTGGCTTTCGTCCAAACAAACAAATAAATATTGAATATTGACGTGGCACGTACCGTGAAGCCGATGCCGACAGTTGCTGCGAAGTTTCCCGGTTGAAATCTTCCGGTATCGAACTGGACCAGCAGAGATGTCTTACCAACACCGCTATCGCCCAGGAGGATTGTCTGCGATCAAAAAAAGAAAGAGAAGTCGTAAGTCCTCGATCACTATCGTTTTCTTATCAAGCGCACGTCAATCAAACCAAAGTATCTCTTTATTGAACACCGTTTATGTGGACTTCACGATATCGTTCTTCGAATGAATATCCCGTGCAGAACCGTGACAGCTTCCGGGATCAATTTTAAAGTGGCCACTTTTATCTTGATCGAAGATTTATTTGCAACAAAGTAGGATTTAAATTGACGATCGATGAGAATATAGATTTATTTTACTAATTGAAGGATTAAGAATCATAGTGTTATAAGTCCATTGTCATTCTTGCGTTACATTTTGCGTTTATTGTTCTAAAAAAGCTCATTATATTTCCTCAAATTATAAAAAAAAATTATACGTAGCATGAAATAAATTTATTTAATTACAAAGTTAAATGGATGCTACTTGGAATCTGGTGCATGATAAAAGTTACGATTTGCGATTAAATTGTGAAAATCTTGACTTAAACTGCTACGATTGTCAGTTCCACAATCGATAGTAATTCTTCTTTAATTTACATCCCCTTTATTGCGCAAAGTTGGATGTATTGTAATTTATCCGTAACTTTGGCAAGTTGGAAAAAATTATAACAACTGCCCTAAATCTTTGAATTACAATAACTGTCCTGAAAAATAGATTAAAGAGCGCAAGTGATTTCAAGTAGGTATGTAGATTATATATAGAGGAACAATTTTTTCCAGATATCCTGAAATCGTCCAATCAGTCACCAATCAATTTCCAATCATTTTCAAAACGAACCTATAACCTTCGAACTTCCTGTCGAAATCCTAGTTCCCCTCTGCCAATACCGCTTCAATTAGAGGCAACCCTGTAATTACAAGCGAGCAGGAGCATCCTTTACGATTTTTCTTGGCCCGGTGGTAGCTTCTCAAATTACGCGTAACGCATGGTTCGATTTCTCTCCCATGAACCGTGGCGCGCTGTGTGGTCCCATAAAGGCTGCGGTCGGCAGTCAACTTTGTTGCACTTTGACTGTGGCCGTTCCTCGATGGCAACACCTGTAGCCGACAATAGCCGTTTGACCTGCTGGATTATTACATTACGAGCCAGGATGGCACCTGCTTCGCCATCGGTACAAGTTCGGCCACGCGTATAATTTTATAGAAGAAAAGTAAAACTCAAACTACATCCGCCTATTTTTGTTTTCTGATTCTTTATTACGGACATGCGTATTTTCTATGGAACATTTAATGGAACAGATACCATTTTATATTCTGACAGTATTTCAAAATACTATGACGTATGGTGTCTAGAAACTATAAAAATACCATACATTATACAATTTTTTATTGACTAATTATTGACAATATTCTGATATTATTAGTATTATTGTTATTAATATTACTGTACTACATATTGGTATTATTATTAGTGTATATGCTTATTATTAATTCCTTTAGTTATTTATTATCTTAGAAAACATTTGTTACATCGGGCCATGAAATATCTCTTTTTGTTTTTCTTGTCTGAAAACAGAAAAAGTATTATAGAATAAAAGATTATTAATTAATTAATTGTAACCAAATGATATTAACGACGTTATTAATGTTAATAATATTAATATCACTGATATTAATGATACTAGCAAATAACTATTTGCTTCTAATAACACTAATCATAGAATACTAATAATATTCAATATAGTAATTATTTCATAAAATAATAAATGCATAAATAAATATTAATACATGCTTATATAATAATAATAATAATAATAATAATAGCAATAATATTAGTAATATCAGTTAGTAATTATTTACTTCTAATGATACTAATCTTTCTAATATTATTATTATTATTATATTTATTTATAATAATATTTATTCAAGTATTTATTATTTCAAAAAATAATTATCACATTGAGACCTAAAATATCGCTATAAAATATTTTCTTATTATTGCACAAAAAATTACACGCGCCACTAATACCATCGCCTATAGAAATATATTCGCGTTTCCGTAAACGTGTATTCAAACACATACTCACGAAAGCACACTGCGTGAGTGTTGGTTTATGCAGTCGTAGGCATCAGAGTGCGAAAGGCACGGGTGCCATTATCGGTTGGTTAGAGGAGATGAATTACAACGACGCGACGACGAATTTTTCCTACGGGATATCATAGGAATGTTCAAGTGGAATGTTTCAAGCGATGTTGATGTTCGATGTGGATGTTAAAACGAGTCGTTTCTAATTTTTGTAACAGTTGCAGTCAGATGTATTCGTTGTTTGAACATACTGACAAACGAAGAATGTGGTAAAATATTGTAAATTAGATGTTAATGGCCAATTTGTTTCTACGATTAATTTCGTTATTACGGCTTTACATTCCTTACGACTTTCTTGATAATAAATATCCCATTTCTCTCTGCCCGAGAGGAATTTCCCGATAAATACAAAATGCTTTTATAACAGTTGCCAGATAGAACATTTCTGATTAGTTAATGTACGTTAATAAACAATCTGTATTCGAAAAATCGAAACGCAAGTTGTATGGAAAAATACCTAACAGGAGAAAGATAATTTCTCACACATATATTTTATGAATTTTTGAACAATTGATCTATTTGCTCATTTTCAGAGAATTGATTATTTTGATTATTAAACGATATCAGATATCCTCGCGGAGCAGCTGACAAACTCGTCGCGTCTGAACATCCCGAACTCGTAAACAGGTGATCGATAAAAGATTGTACAGTTTGCTGTGATACGAAGGTAGTCATTTTGGAGAAACATTTGAATAGATGAGCAGTTACACACAAACATGATTATTAAATATTCGTTCGAACAATATACGTATTGCTATGAAAATAAATAAATATCTTATAGTATATAATTTTCCATACATGTAATAATAAAATATAATACTCCGAGATGTAAGTGATACAATCTCGGTAACGACGTAATGAAAATTTCATTGAAATTTCAACAGAATTTTCAATAACTAGATTGTTCCTGACGTGATCGGTAATAGTTATTCCTTAAACAATTTATTATTTGAAACTTCAAAGATATAGATTAGATTATTATTTAGATATACGTGTACAATATGCAAATATATCACACGCAAATGGCTATAACGGCGAGGCCTGAATCGTACTTTGAATGTCAAGTATCATAACACGTGTCAATGTATCGAATAGGTTCGCGAATTGATGGAACACCTGGATAATTTCAGCTCGTAAAGAGATCGATGATTAGGTTCGAACAGGTTGCGTCGAAATTGAAAGGTAGTCATTTCGAGTGCTAGATGCGAAGATAAGAGTTCAGTTCGGGCATAGAAATGGCTATTCGGTTTATTATCTTGTTAAGAATATCTTCTTTCGGTTCAGAAACTCCATAAAATCGCAAGAGACATTAATTACGATGGAAAGTACCGAGAATCGTTAGGAGAACGTATGAAGTACAAAGGAAATGATATTTAATTTAAATTCGTTCGATCGCTGTCTTATTTTATCTTCATTTGTCGATAATAGAGATATGCCGCTTATTACCTTGTCTATGAAAATATTTCACCGCATTAAGTATGCTTTTTATTACTGAAACTGGTATCAACGACTAAGATATCGAACTTGTTTAGAATAGTAAATAAGATTCGAATTAATTCATATTGAAATACGTGAAGCTTGTAATAACAAAGTTAGAATGGAAAGTAGCTATGTGAAGAGATATAAAGTGGCTCACGAAAGTGTACGAACATTCGCCATAAAAGATTTTTATGAATGTATTATATACGTTGTACGAAACATTTTGAAACTTCGTTAGCGTTACAGTGAGACACGACTATGGTAATTACGATAGTAATATTTGACAGCAATCGAAAAATGTATGTAGAAGTTACGTTTATTACAAACGTATATTTGATGAGCCGTTAGTATACAATGTGAATAGTAATGTTGAACTTAGAATTAGTGCTACAGAATTTGCACTCCGAATTTTATTTCAATTTCGTTAGCAGCAGCTCCCCGACGTTTTTTAGTGTTTTATTTGAAATTTACTTTAACCAAGAAATAAGGCAATTTAAATAAATAAAGGGGGAAACAAATTCAATTAAATACCAATTTTATTCACGCTATTGTTGTATTTTATAATTTCTAAGTGTATGATATATCTTGAAATCATTTCCAGGATGCAATCCTGCTTTTCTTTCGCACGTTTCACAAAAAAAAGTGGGTCTGAAAGAACGTCGAGTGGGACTCGACAAAGGAGCTCCTGAGAAAAATTGATGTCGAGTAATACACGATCGATCGTTCAGATATCTCGGTGATTTTTGCGAAATGTTCCAATAAATATCTTCTAACTTCCAAATACATTTTCAAATTCGTATCAAACTCGACCAATACACCCACGACAACCGTATCATGATTTTCATTACATCGATAATGAAATTTCAAAATGTTTCAAAATGAAATATAATATCTGGAAAATTCCCAGGGGTGGTCCTATAATATTTTCACCAGCCACCGTGCAACACGAAAGTTAGAAAGACAAAACGAAGAGAAATGCAGAGCAAGAGAAAACCAGGAAAGAAGAGGGAAAAATAAGCGGAGAATGTAAAACAGAGAGAAAGGAGGGAAGATAAGGAAACGAAAGGATCATAAACTAACAGGAGAATTCTCAACGAAAGCAGGCAAACGTGAAATGATGACCGTCGCGTCGTCCGGTCTTATCCGCGAAGCTCGTAAAAGTAACAGAATTAGTCAGTCAGACTTTTACTACCTCGTCATAAATTTGTGGCCATCGGTAGATGGGCCCGAAATTATTCGCGACGTTTCCTCGTCATTTTTTATTTCTCTCTCATTTTCTGTTCGTTCACGACACACCTGTGAACAGAGTCCACTGCGAACGGAACTCGACGTTTGACCCAGGCCACGGGCAAATTATTACATTACGACCAACCGCTTCCACCTGCATTACCCTTAGGGATATGCAGCTGGGACTCTTTGCTGAACATGTAATTTCTCCGCCTTACGGACCTTCGTATCGCCGCTGCTCTATCCATTCTTTTTCATTTCTGAAGGATTTTTATAATTCACTTAACACGGTCACTGCGTACAACGCGCACTCGAGTCGGCTGATAGTCCAGCCGCTCCAGTTCTTAACTGTTCTATGTTCATTGGTTTGCAAAATGAGAAAACCGTGTTTCAAATTTGCGAAGTTTATCGTATCAAAGAATATCTGTTGCTTTTTAAGTAGAATTTTCATCGTATTGTCATAAAGTTACCTTTATTTACGATATTATTACCAATCAGACATATGAGGATTGGTTAATTACATTTGCTTTTCTTTCCTTCTTTTCTTTTTGAAAAATGGAGTAAGAACATGGACATGTTATTTTAGAATATTCCTGGTGTCGACTTGGATGACATTTGAAATAAACGTCTTGAAATTGTGAAAATGTATTTCACGATATAAAGACAGCGTATCGTACGAAGATTTGCTCTCAGCTTATAGCACAGTACGAAATGAAAATCGGAGCTGGAGCGAACGTGTTAATCGAGTTTGTAGGGTCTCGGTTAAGAATCAACTGGTATTGTATGATCGTGTAACAAATTAATTGGTTTGTTTGATTTAATTCCTCTCTTCTCCGTTTTACGAAGCTCTAGTCCAGTCACGGATACTTCAGGTATTTTTGTTTGTTTCTTTAATTTCGAATTTACTTTGTGCGTTCAATGAATCAACCACTGAATGAACTAAATAAATCAATAGAATTTCAATTAAATCTCAATTATTACGTATCATGGACTCGTTGTATTCATTCATTTATTTAGTTTATTTGATATCGAAGTAGCTACTTCTTTTTCTTACCCAGCCCACATTGCACAACTCATTTGTTCCTCGATCGGTAGAACAAATGGAACAAATGGTAGTCGTTTCTTCCTGACGAGGAAAAAGCTGTCGATTAGATGGAATCGGACGTGAGAAGCTGTAAAAGCGAAACGAGAAGCTTTGTCGCAAAAGGTGGAATCGCTCTTTCGCGTAAAACAGGCCATCGGAAGTTTCGTTTCGTCGATCGACGTTGTCCTTTTTTCGTTCATGCTGTATTGGCTCTTTCGCATGATCGCTTTTAATTCACGCTGATAGAGCAGTCTTCGCCCGAAATTTCGAGCTAAACTCGAAATTCGAGATCGAAGAACAAGCGTCGAATTAACTTCGCTCTCTTCTAGTCGAATATAGTAGGACGATCAAAAAATTGCCAATTGTATAACGCAATTTGAAAGATGGAAACTTCTTAAGGAAATAACAAGCATTCGCGAGGGTATAAAAAGGAACATTTGCGAATAAAGAACATGGAAATTTTGAAGCGGAAGAAAATTCAATTTACGAAGAAACTATCACAGCACCTGAAAGCACGGTGGAACTTCATTTTAAACAATTCCGACAGTTTTCTATTTAAAATTAGAGTTACGATTATCCTTTTAAAATTCCAGAACGAGCAATCGACAGTATACTGAAGCAAACAAAGCAATTATCAGGTACTCGAAATATAAACATTTCTGATGAGACAAATTCTGTAAGTTCAGAGACTGAACAGTCGTGGACACATATATTCTCTAACATTTTTACAAAGAAGAAGCAACACACTGAAATCGAAGATCAATTTTTCAAATAAACAAATATATTTATTGTTCAATTGATTGGTGATTTATTAAAATAGAATTTCGCGTATAAGATAACGCGGACGTAAGCAAAGGCTACAACAATCAAAGGAACAACGACTTACTAATTATCTTTCTTCTTTTACAAAGTACCTTTTACAAAGAATTGGAGACACATAGTGGAATACAGAGACGCGCTGATAATAATAAAAAAATTAATTATCAAAATTACCATTTTTCAAAGGTACAAGTATGAAATTCTCTCGCTATTTTTTTTCAATTCGTTTGGAACTGGAGGGTAAGCTTTACTCGAGTTCTAGGTGAGCCCAGAGATATGGAAGAGAGAAAGGAAACGAAAGAAAGAAAGAAAGAGAGAGAGAGAGAGAGTAGAACGGCGAAGGATAAAGGCCGAGAAGGAAGGAGAGGAAGAGGAGGGAGGGCAGTGAATTAAGTTTCTCCGCCCCTGAGGCCGACACATTCGCCGACACTCGTCACGACCACCCCCTGGGGGTCCTGCGAATCTTTCAATGGAAATTCTGCATGAAGGGGACGCCGCGCCGCCTCGAGGCTCGCCGCGGCGCCGATACCAACAACACGTTACAAATTTCCTTTCTGATTTCTCTGATTTGAAAAAGGAAGCTCTTCCCTTTGACGAAAAAATCTCAAAAACGATCTCGTATGGTGCATTTCACCTCCTATTCAGTTTATTATACGAATCATCGTCTTTGTGTGCCATGTTTTGCTTGGCTCAATGATGGAATTTCTATAAAATAGCTTTCTATAGCAAAAACGTAGGATACAAGAAATTGTAAGAATGCAACCCTCTCAGAATATTTAGAATATTTAGTACATGGCATGCACTATGAGTACGGTTAAACATTCGAAAGGCATTGACTGGCATTTCCTTGTATTTATAGAAAGACAAATTCATAGAGAAATTTAACGGGAACTTAAGGGAAATTCAGTGGCTAGAAAAAGTTGCTGCCTTGTATCTATTAGATTGTCCCGAAAGTGTCCTTCTTTCGCAAACGTGTTTTTTACAACAGTGAACCTTCATACAAAGGTGAAAGCAAGTCTGTGAAATGTCGCGGTGTTTATCTCAACAGAACAAATCGCACGTAATTCGACAAAATAATATAAAACAAAGAACCTTGCACGTCTATTATTTCCTCATAAAACGAAAGAACCTTTTCGGACAACCTAATATTATAACGTTTACATATATTGATTAATTAGGATCAGGTATATCGAATTTCATATTGTGCAGTAGCACCTTTCATATCTGTAAATATTTCTGCTTAAATACATTTCGCGGTGACGATATAACTAAAGCAAAAGATTGCACCTGCTATTGAAAGTTTCTATGAAAATCGGTAAAATAAATCTCGCAGGACATCGGAGGAAATCGCGATAAAATTCGAAGCTTCTACGCTACTAAGAGACCATTTGGACCTCAACGAGGACGCAAAAGTGTACCAAGCAAAACATACGACAGTATGTGGAATACAAACTGGAGAAAAACGCTGCGAAAGTCTGGGGAAGTCTGAACTTTCTGGCGGTTGTCGAAGTCGAAAGTCGTAAAATTTATGGTTGGCCGAAGACGCGGTGCAAAAGGAAAGCGAGCGCCACGTTCGACGTGACAATGCCGGACGTGCACTTATACGGGCTGCATTGTAATTTGCATTGCGCGCTCGCGCACGAAAACGCAAGAGATATCGCGTTACATGCGCCACTCTGTGAGACGGTGCAGGCGCACGTACGCGTCGAATTCGGAACATGTGCAAATGTGCAAGCTGGAACGAAGAGAAGGTCCGCCGGGGAAGGTTGTCGCGTTGTTCAGTCACTTTCCTTCGAATACACAGCGTTGAATTTAAATGAATAACTTGTTAAGTGTTTTAAACGAATAACTCATTGTGCAAATATATATTTGGTTATTTGAATTTTCATCATTTCGATACTTTGCTATCGAAACATTCTAACGTTTGAATTTTTTCTTTTTCACCCGATCTAACAAATTTCGAATATTTTAATTGTTTTTTTAAATACTTTGTTATCATTCGCATACTATGCTAATTCCAATCTTCTGTGCGAGTGCCATTGTGCAAATACTTCATCATCAGAATCCTTTGATATTTGTACTTTCTGATCGCGCTATTTTTATTCAAATACCTGACGTTTAAATACGAACATTTTATTATTGCATTATTTCTTATCAGAATTTCTACTCGAATATTCGAGCCTCTCCGCTTAGTTTGAACTGTAATCATCGATATCAATAACACTTCACTATCGCGTAATAATACTTCACAATACTTTCTGCTACTTAATTGCAACCTTATTAAAATGTTCTATTATGCGATAGGATGTTATTTAATAAAAATATATACAAACTGCTAATGAGAAATTATAAAGTACTGATTCATCGATTCTCAATCTCATCTGCTTACTAATTCCACGAATCTACGCAACCTACGCAATTTTATTTATACATGCACGAACTACGAATTACAGATTCTACAGAGCACTGATTGATAAATTCTAAATCTGATCTACTCGCTAATCTCTAGAAATCTACACAACCTGCACAATGTTCTAAAAGCATACATAAATTATCAATCATAAATGCTGCAACGTACTAGTTCATAAATTCTCACTCTAATTTACTTACTAATTCCACGAATCTACGCAACCTGCATAATTTGCAGAACGTACGTATACATATTCAAACTACGAAACACAGATTGTACAATGTATTGATTAATAAATTCCGAATCTGATCTACCCACTGATCTACAAATCTACACAACCTGCACAATATTATCTACTAGAGGTATACATAAATTACGAATCATAAATCTTACAACCTACCGATTCATAAATTCTCCATCTAATCTACTTGCTAATCTACGAATCCACACAGGCTTTTAAATTTCCACATACATCGCGAGCCCATCTCTCATACTTATCCAAACGTTGTCGATACGCGGTCACGTACGATCGTTTCTCCGAAGGAACTATTGGAAAGACATAAAGATACGTATAGCATACTCGACGGAAGAGACAGAAGAAAGTTGCGGCTCGTTTCATTCGAACGAGAGTAAATTTATTACGGGCGATCCGGTGCAACGTGCCGCTGGCAGACGTTTATTCGATGCCTGGAAAGATAAATAGTCCGGGATAAAGCGAGCCACGGGCGTTGCAAAATTTTCAAGATACGCAAGCGACAAGTTTCACTGTTCATTAGGCGAGGATTATTACGCTACGCGTCGGTGTTACGGGAATATTCGCCAGGATCGTGAAAAAGCTTGTCAATCGCGTATTTTGTCGGCTACGTTTACGTTTGCAACAGTGGGAACGCTCGATGATTTAATATATAGAATTTTACATGTTATTTATCTAAACATCTCTTTTTTAAATATTAGATGTATTAATATGCATACGCAGGTGAGCATATAGAAACCGTAGACTTTCGGAAGATAAAATTAAAGAAGGTAGCTACCATTGGTTGTTTGATGGTTTCGTTCAAATTAATCGTTTTTCGAATAATATACAATTGCATCATTAATATAGAAATATATCGATTGTTCCAATATTTGGAAATTTTGTTAACAAGTAACCATCGAATAATTGAAAGAACGTAAAAGCATAGTTTGTGTAAAATTGAATGTGTAAATGATGACAGAGGAAAATAATTTTCCGTAAAATACGTACGAGCTTATTGATCAACACGACGTTAGATTAATGCGCGTGAAATGTTGAATTTTGAATAACAAATGTAGATGTTGAAACATACAAGTTTCCTAGGAAAATAAACAGACAAACCCAGAAAAATTTCCTACAAATCTTCAACAATCCAAATTCCTTTATACATTTTCAAGGATTAAGACAAATATTTCTGCATGTCCTGTACAATGCTTCTTTTCTTGTCGACATCCAATGGCGCGGCAAGGCCGTGTGCATTCGTATGCTAATCATCTTGAAATGGAACAGAAAGAGGAAAGGAGAAGAGAGAGGCAGAGAGGAAGACTTTGAACGATACCAGCGACCACCGACCGATAAACGCGAACGAGGATAACGAGATTCTGCAAAAATGTGTCCGCTGCGCTAAATATAGCCGGTTAATTGGCACTAATTGCGAACATGGCCGTGTGCCACGACTCCGAGCGTGTTGTGATCAAATTTGGAAGCGGAGAATGTCGGTTCCGACGTTTTAATAGGTGGAGGGTGCGGTTGCTGTGTAAAAAATGGCGCCCCACGTGCCGTTTCTAGGTTTTGTTCTCGGCAGGCTGATTTTACCAGAATGTTTCAAGAAATTAGTTTTGTTAGTTCGTTTAAGATACGTACTAATTTAGCAGCAATGAGAATATTTTTTTTTTCTTTAAAAAGAGTGAATATTATTTATAATAAGGTAATTTCGTTGTTTCACATCTGACTAATAATATATACGTAAAGGAAGTGTTTTTTCTTAAATCTCATTGTATAAATTAGAAAAGATTGTTGAAAGGGAAATACAAATTTTGGCAGACAAACGAAACACCGTTGTACAACAAGGAAATTAGTTGATTTAAATATTTCAACTAAATAACAAACAGCCGGAATACTATTAAATAACGTAAGATCAGAGAAATTGTTCAATTAGCCAATATTCTTTTATTTCTCTTTGTTTCTCTCGTCATTTGAATATAAAACATTATAACAGGATATAAAAAATGGAAGTGAATGTTGGAAATATGATTCCAAAGTTCTTGCATATTTCACTCGAACAAAAGGTATAATCGTACAATCGTCCATTGTGTGAAATTTGAACGCGGGAATAACAAGCTTTAATTAGGAATTTCATAATACGCACATGTGCAGCGTTGCATTTTGCTTTAATGGCATAATCGTAATTCCATTACCAGTTGCGAAAAATGAATACGAGAAGGTTTAACGTTACATTCTGTCTACTGGCTTCCAAATTTCCTCGAAATTAGACACCAGGGATGTTATTAATTTAATAATAAGGTTCATGCGGTAACAAGGAACAAACGCGATTTGAGAGTTAGTTAATTGAATATGCGTCGGGCTTGGTATCGGGGCTAAACAAAATGGCAGAGAATCTGCAATACGCGGCATGTGGAACTTTCATTGCCTGATATCATTACCAACTTTTACTATTATATCCTCTGCTTCATAAATGTAGCTCTCCTTTCAACAGTTGATTACGTACACGGAAATTCTATTTTACGAATTGTAAAGGAGACTATTATTATTTATAATCTGATGCTTAATGTCACGTTGTTTATAGTCTGTAATTTATATCGTTTCTATTTACGAATAGTTCCATACTTACTAATCCCTTACATGATTTAACATTTAACATGCTGTAATATACATTTCATAGTATGTATTTATAATCCATAAATTATATCAGTGGCGTTTTTTGCCTGGCCTTCGATACACCCCCAGTACACGCTACTTACAATCTACTTATAACTATGATTTAGACTCTTTAAATTACTCGTTATTTAACACCTTAATACTATTTGTACCAATCAACGGATCCCATACTATTTGCAACATAAAATTCCTTCATTTCTTTCTCTAATACAGTAAAATCCATATCCATTTCCAATCGTTTCATGCAACGTATATGTGAAAGTAATAATATATAACGTTTGATTAAATACGAAATTTATATATAACAGAATAATTATTTTATATGTAACGTAATAACTTGAAATATTAACGAACAGCGTTCTATTCTCTTTTACATCTCAGACAGAAAAGATTTTGTTTTATTGCACATTCATTCATTCAACATTTACGCGATGCGCTCGTCTCATGGCGTTTACCTTTTGTCTTCCTCTCTTTCGTTCCTCGCTCGTACGAACAAATGTACACACGTCTATTTTCTAACAGTATAATCTAAAGTTGCTTTACATCGGTCCACGTTCTAGTAGATTCTAATTTAAAGCTCGGTAAAGAAAAAAGCGCAAGCGAATATCGCGTGCTGGCGAACGGCAAAAAGCCGGAAAGGAGAGCGTCGGCCAGATCGAACGCTCGCAGAATATATTAGCGAAAAACTCAATTACGAGCGAACAATAAGAAGGATTCCGCCTCTGCAACCCCCTTTTTGCGGTGGCCGATAGTCGAACGAAATTATTACTCGACCGCCGCGTTTCTTCGCCCATTACCGGGGCAAACTAACTTCGTAACCGTTCGGAATTGCAAATCCCAGCCGACAGCCTCTTTATGTATTATGGATCCGAGGACGTCGGATGGCCAGCGCCCGATTCGCGAATGAAATCTAATTGATTCACCCTGGTAACACAAAAATCTCGCTGGTTACTTTGACGAAGAGCTATAGTCACCCACACAATCGCGATAAATTGCACGATCCTGTAATACGTGCACTACCGTGCGCAAGTATTTGGGCGCTTGGTGCAATTTAATTAACAGATCGATATTTTTATTATATTTTATTATATTTATCACTTAGTTGCCAATCCAATATTTTCAATATTAAGACAGAGCAAGGATTCTCTATCGTTGATTCTTTGCTTCTAGCCATAAGTGGGATCAAAACGTTAGGCTAAATTGGAAGTGAAACAGGAAAGTGCCTGCATCAGTCGAGTTTCATACGTATCTCTGATAAATAGCTGACATTTCATAAACTCTATAGAAACTTTCAGAATGTGGTTAAAAACATGTTCTAAGCATTCTACGATTTATCTTAAGTGTCTCTATAATTTCTCTATATTTCAAAGCTACCTTCGACAATTGCCTTTTCATTCATGTTAATTAACGTCGACTATTATTTTTATCGATATCTACTAATTATATGTTGTTAGCTGAGATAAGATCAGACGCATAAATTAATACGCACTTAATATGTACGATAGCTAACAAAAATATTCTAACGATTCTAAAAGATTTCTATCTACGTATATATTATACAAAACACCTTGAAATTTCATTAGCAGTGGAACGAGACACAAGAATCGTGGTTATATTGGTCGAATTTGAAACGAATCTGAAAATGTACGTAGAAATATTTACTGAAAGTATACACTTGGCAAAGCTCACCGAAATATTTTTTTTTATTATTTAATTTGTATTTTACAATTTGTCCAGTTGGGCATTCGGTAAATTTTTCTAGCTCATCGAAATATTTTTTTTATTATTTAATTTGTACTTTACAATTTGTCCAACTGGACATTCGGTTAATTTTTCTAGCTCACCGAAATGTTTTTTTTTTATTATTTAATTTGTACTTTACAATTTGTCCAGCTGGACATTCCGTCAATTTTTCTAGCTCACTGAAATATTTTTTTTTTGTTATTTAATTTGTATTTTACAATTTGTCCAACTGGACATTCGGTCAATTTTTTTAGTTCACCGAAATATTTGAACACTCAGTTGTACACTACGTTAATAAATCACGAAATGTAACAACCATCTGTAGCATTCTAGTTCTACCTTCAAAACGTCTGGTAACTTGTACATACGCTTTCAAATCGGTATAAAATTTTGCTATTACAATCACGATAACCGTGTCGCATCACAGTCCTAACGAACTTTCAAAAAGTTTCCTATGTTTTCTAAAAGTGGTCGAATACTTTCGTGAACCGCTACATCTACAATTTCCATTATACATAATCTGAAAAAACATTCCTTCGAAGCGACGATAATGTCCCTAAAAATGGCAAACGTCCCTGCGGTTACTTAGCCCTTCTTGTAGCCACGTTTCACCTGTCATTGCCCGATCGAAAAGGTTGATTCTCCTTTTATCGTGAATCCGAGCAACCGGCTGCTTCCAGACGAACCCCGACGATTCAAGCCGCGTTTTTCGCGTCCGCGATCCATTGGTATTCCATGCACCGCCTCCCCGAACTGGGAATTGTAAATTGATAAACGCTCTTCGATAAAGAACTGACCAGAGTCTAACCTATCTGTCATAAGGTGTACAAACCTTTTTCCGCTGAAATTCCTCGATGGTTTTTCGCGTTGATAGAAGTGAAGAAATATTTCAATGGATGTCGTACGTACTTTTGGTTCTGCGTGTATACGTACGCAAAAATGGTATAACGTAGGTCTGGCATAGTGTTAGATTGATCGAGAAGTTCGTAGTATTTTTATTGAAAATTTCTATGAAGTAACAAAACGTTGGAACAAATGTTGCTCTTAATTGGATACTAAAATGAGTCTACAAAAAGCATCGAAAATCCGATAATAAAAGCAGATTGCAGTTTTTAGCGAGACAACGTTGAAGCTCGTAATATCCAAGAAATTTGTAGCTCGGATGTTCGTTTCTATTTGTCTCATTCATCGAGTACGATATCATCTTGCTGTTCTTTATCGCGGTCTTTACGAGACTTATTCGAAAGATGTAGGCAAGAAATTAAATAATTTAGAGGTCCGTGAAAGTTATTCGAAGGAATCGACTAGCGAAATAGAGGAACAATTTCTCAAGAGAAGATTTGTGAAATTATACACATCGAAAAGTTTAATTCTAGTGACATCTTTCTTAACTATCGTCACGAATTTTTCGAACAACCCAGTAGCTCTTGGTATATTTTACGTTGAAGATTTTATGTCCAGTGTTTTTCGCAGTTGTTTTACATCTCGTGTAGCATAGAAATACGATATGTACGTATTTGGCAGCCACAGTGCGAAACGTCAGAACCTACGTGCATCATGGCAGAAAATTCAGAATCGGCCATTTTCATGAATTGACAAATTGACCGTGCAAAGACCAGCAAACGTATCGACTCAAAATTTGGTAGCTGAGGAAATGACTAATAGTATTTATCATAGAGTTTCGATATTATATGACAATTTTAACCAAGAAGGTAGACTTCTTTATACCTTTTACTAATTTGCAACCTTTCAATTAAACATTTCTCATTTCACAAGTAATTTTGCTACAATTTTCTATGCGAACCTTTTCACGTACGTCGAGTAGTCTCTAAAATATAAAGCGATACATAAGAAAAACTCGCGAGTCTTTCGTCTAATCGCAATTCTTACGAAGCACAGGAGGAAAATTGTTTCAAAATCGGCTATTTTCTGTTAAATATAAATAATAATTATGAAAGAAAAGCATCAGTATTCGTGCAACAATATATATTTTTATTTTTCGCAGCTGGCCCAGTAGGTCAAATCAGCTGAAAATTCCAAATTATACGGATAGATCTAACAGAAAACTGCTTCTCGAGCCACTGAATCCATCTAGAATTCTAAAGCTACGAAATCGAAAAGAAACAGAGTATTACACGAGAATAAGACAAGAAACGCTAACGTGCCCAACGGAATGAAAATAATGTTTAAAAGGAAGAAAAAATAAAAAATAATCAGATTGAAGATACGAGTAATCCTGCGGTTTCCTTGGAGCGTACACTCGCTCGCTGTTCTCTCCTGTCCTCTCGTACATTCGTCGGCTTGTTCTCGTCTTCCTTCATTACCACGAGGCCGCTAACTCAATTTGTATGCAACTGCGCGAGCCCGCCAAATGCACAGCCGCTTAAGGTCAGCGCAGTTCCTAGCCGAGTTCCAGGCTGGTGCACGCGGAAAAAATCCGCTCGATCTCCAGCTTCTTTTTCCTTTTCTTTTTTCCTCCTTCCCATCTCCGGCTGGCGGGTTTTCTCCCGATGTTGGCAAATAACGAACGAGTCGAGGCACTTTGTCGCTTTATCGTTTCGTGACGATCGCAGGTAAAACGATTTTTTAGTTCAAGCAACGTTACCTCTGTTTCTGACGGTATTGGCGTTTGAAATTGGTTGTTTGTTTTAACGTGAGATTAGGTGAATTTATGGTTATATGGTTGATACAAATTCATGGTGATAGCAAGTGAAGCGATTGCCTGTTTAAGAAACATCGTGTTTGCTTCTGATTATCGTATTGGCCTTTGAAATTGGTAACTTTGATTCAGCATGAGATCAGGCGAAGATACGAAGAAACGTGATCAGGATTGGTCGATTCAGATTCGTGGGCGTAGGAGCTTGGTTTTTAACGATTGTATCAAGAATGATTTAGTTCGATTTAGAGAATAAATAAGATTGATGATTTCAGGTTTCAGATTTCCAGTTTAAGAGAACTTGAATTTCAAATTGGATACTTTGATTTAGAATGGATTTTGGTTGATGTGTATCATAGGATAGATCAATATTATTAGTGAACTGTATCAGCCATTTGATTCTATTACAGGAGAAGTAAGAAGATTACAGAGGATCATAGACGAAATTTAGATAATATTAATTTAAAAAAGAAAAGAAATATTCTATAGTTATGTCTGAGATATAGAATTCTACATCTAAATTTCCATTAGCTCCCAGCATTTTGAAAATTAGTATGATACAATATGCGTCAATAATGACACGATCGACATACAAATGATATATCAAGAAAAAATTAAATCGGATAATTAAGTTAAATTCCAGAGAAGAAAAATTAGATTACGAAAACAAGGACAATTAGAACGAGCGTGAAACAATTTGTATCATCCAAACACAAATTTCGAAACGAAACCATCTCTCCTACAATATCCTGTTCGAGATAAATCCATTAAGTATACAAATTAGATACTCGTCAAGTTCAGAATTAATATTTGCTAATACCGAAGATCAACAAACTTGCTGCAAGTTCTGGCCGTGGCCGTTTGAAATTCAGTCTTCGATATACAGAGACGCGATCGATGCGTACGATGCAACCGGAAACACGTAATTTCCCCATGAATGGTCAAAATCAGCCGGATTCGACGTTAATGCCACGACGACGCAACGTATCGAGCAACGACTTAATCATATTCCAGTAGTAGCGCCGTCCGGCTCAAACACTCGACCATAGCCAATTGTGCTCTTAATCCACCCACACAGTCTAGTCACCTCTCCACTGCGTCGAGTGCTGTGAATCAGCCTATTGATCGAACCTGGAGAACCACGAACACTTGGAATAACATATACACTTGATCGAAGATCATTCGTTGGTCCATGCTGTTTGCTCTTTAATTTCATGTTCCTCTTAATGGTTTATAGGCCTGAATTAGGTTAATCGTCTATAGCCTTCTATGGCGGTCACTTCAGGCGATTAACGAGGATCTCTTACCTATCTGATTGCGTGAGAAGAAAAAATAATTATCTTTTAATTCTCTGTGGAAAATATACTTACGTATGGAATATTATTTATTTTGAAAGTGATTTACAGCCATAAATATATATAATTTTAGTTAAATTCGTCTAAAAGAAATTTATATAATGAAATTACATATTGATGAATTAGTAGAAACATTGTCAGACTTGACATAATTATTTTATGTTCTTCAATTGACTAATATGACAATCGTTGATTTTCTCGAAACAATAAAAATTGAACTTGCGCCACTTTCAAAATAAATGGTCCATGCATGCCTATCGAGCGTTGAACTTGGTCATTCGCGAAAAGAATCTCGTATACCCAGGAATATTTTTATTCAAAAAATGTTTCTCGTATCTTTTAGAATTATACTTGAATTATGCTTGATTTATATTGTACTGTGCTTACGGATACTTATTGCACAAATGGATATTGTAATTACAAGATGGGTTCGATATCATAAGAAAAACTAAATCACGCTATGGTTCGAAAATTTCATTACGCGCGTATCTCACTAAAGTTGCGGTTGTTCTACGTTTGAGATTAGTACATTTCAGATAAGTTTCAGATTTAAGAGGCTCAAGAAGTTATGAGCATTAGACAATTGCACATCAGAAAGTCCATCGATTAGTAGAAGCAATGAATTCGTTTGACACTGTCACAGACTGCGAATTTTGATACATTTAAATATGAAAATGTAAAAATGTACAGAATACACGTAATACACAGAATATATAGAAAATACCCAAAGCTGCATAGTATTTAATAGATAAAGCAATTTTCTACCTGGGCTCCATCTTTTTCATTGTCAGCTTCATCGAAGTATTTACGAATTTGCATAAATATCCACAGTCCAGTCATGACGATGACGAACCACAAAGTATCCGAAAGATACTCGATAGTAAATTGAACAAAAGGAACGTGGTTTCTCGAATCGATTGTAAAGTGCACGAGCCTCCCTTCTTGCCGAAAGATTTGCAACAGTACAGCCGGTTGCAGCGCACCCAGCTCTTCAATTATCCCTTATAGGAGTGAATACTCGCTGGAAGAAAATGCGAGGCAAGAACCGGCTCGGGACCGTGGACCCCCTACCGGTTTTACTTCGCCCTGCCGATCACTGGAGCAGTTCTGGCTCCTTCCCTCGAATCAGACCCCGAGGATTCCCTCGTTAATTGCCGTGACATCCTGAAAACGCTTCGCGAATCATGCACCTCCAACGATGTTCTTTCCTTTGTTATCGTAGCGGAGACCTTTTTCACAATTTTCGGCGCAGCGATTGTTTGATGAAGATTTGATATTTATTAGATACTTTATTGGATACTTTATTTATTAGATACTTTATATATTTATTACGTAATTTAGAGCATTATGAAGATATTCATTAGATGTTTTGGATATTTATGCTAATTATTCTTCAGACGTTATTTGGTATATTTTTCCGAAGAATTTAAAAATCTGTAGAATTTACACTGTACGAATATGATTAAATACTTTACATCGTATCAGGTCGATAAATAATGTTTAATTAATATAAACATAATGTTGGCGGTACGTTGAATGTAAATAAAAGAATTGATTAGGAAATATATGGACGACAGAGATACAGGAAATTATCGTTAATTACCGCTACCAGCAAAGATTCGTGAATAGTATTACTCGAGCGAATAATATAATTAGACTAATTGGTAAAAATATAACACGTTCTTGCGCTTTTTGTAGCTGAACTGGTATGCACAAAATGAGACAAAAAGTCAAGATGGTGAGAGAAAATTGAAGGTAATGTTAGAAATTACAAATAATCCTTTTCGTAATATCAATATATCTATCCGAATCTAATCTAATAATATCTTCTCCGAATATATTATTTGATGCAATTTAATTATAGTATACACATACAGGCACCCTCTGCCTGTAAAATATGTCATAGGAGGAATAGATTCTATTGATATTTCTAGCGATAAATCTGAACAAAAATAACCAAACGACAGATGTATTTATTTAGCTCTTTCATAATATGATTTGTTTCCCAATAATTCGTATTCCATAATTAATTAAATTTACATTATTTACGCTACGTACAGATAAATATAACGAAATAGAAAACATAATAGGATAATAGGTGATTTTCGTATAAAATCTATTTCCCTACTTTATCGTAGAACGTTGCGATCTATTCGAGTTTTACACACGAGTTACTATAATAGAATCTTTCAAAACTACTTGAATCTTACTTTGCATTCCCTCGTAATATTATATAGATGATGTTATATACCCCATAATATTATATACATATTGGAGAAATAGCTGAGTCGAATCCTATCGTTATACATTTACCTCTTATCATAATCACATACACTGCCGATCGTAAGTATTGGCACACTTATTCGAAAATTCGAACAAATGTTACTTCATTTAATAGGTACGTTACATCATGAAACATATTTAATGCGAATGGAACAACACATCTGTAGTAAAATAACTGGAAAATGGAAGCGATAAAAGGCATGCAATTTGTACTATATATCAGCTGATACCCTGATAACTATAGCCGATAGCGTATATCCGAATTTGCTATACTAAGAGCATACTAAATTCTATTCATATACCATTACTACGAATCGACGAAACCATGCAGATACTCATTCGCGATACTACGCGTCCATCGACCGGGCTTCAGAAATAGATTCTAAAATTCAATCGACGCCGTAGGAACGGCCGCGTAAAACCGTAGATCGGCCCTGCTATCGATACGAGGTTGCAGAGAACCGCGGTCGATCCCGAGCCCGATAAACGCGGGTTTCGTTCGAAACGTGAAACCAGTTCGACGCGAAAGCGTGCAAGAATCGGCCGTGCACGAGCCAGCCCTGACTAACGATCTCCACCGCGGAACGATATCTCGCGACTCACAAGAAAACGAGATCTCCTTCGAGAGACGCGGCATCGGGGCAGTAACCGTTCCGCACCGTCTGATCGTAAAACGCCGGACACATTGTAATCGCAGGCAAATCGGAATATCGCTTCCGGTCGATCGTAAAATCCCTATCTGCTTTTATTTTCTATTCCTTTCGAATCGGCCAGGAAAGCATCCACACGATTCTAGGCATTAGAAATGAGATTTATATGATAGCGCTGTGGTAAAACGGTTGTTAGAATTGATTCTTTTGGCTTTCTTTTCACTTAGAAATGTTACGGAGCAAATTGTATCCTAGTCCTTTTGAACTGTCCACGAAAGGATCGAGTCAGGATTGCAAACATTAGAAATGAGATTTATATAGTGGCGTTGTGGGAAGATGACTGCTAGAACTGATTTTTCCTTCCTTTATTTGTCTTTTTCCTTTATTAGAAATGCAAGAGGGCAAATTGTATCCTAATCCTTTTAAACTGTCCGAGAAAGGATCGAGTCAGGATTCCAAGCATTAGAAATGAGATTTATATAGTGGCGTTGTGGGAGGATGGCTGTTAGAACTGATTTTTCTTTCCTTTATTTGTCGTTTCTCTTTATTAGAAATGCAAGAGGGCAAATTGTATCGTATTCTCGTTGGAGTGTTCACGAAAGGATCGAGACAATTGCAAACGTTAGAATTGAGATTCATGTAGAAATGCTCTGAGAGAATGGTTGTTAGAACTGGTTTTTTTGTCTTATTTTCATCAGAAATAGGAGAGAGGAAATTGTATCCTAGTCCTTTTGGAACGTGCAGGAAACGATCGTGGTGATTTCAAACGTTAGAAATGAGATTTATATAGTGGAGGTCTATGGATGATTGCTAGCGGATGATTGTTAGGCTGCCTTTTTCCTTTTTGTTATTAGCAATGGCAGAGAGGAAATTGTATCGTGTTCTGTTTGGAATGTCCACGAAAGGATCGAGGCAACTGCGAGCATTAGGTTCGAGATTTATGTAGCAGTGTTCTGAGAGAATGCTTGTTAGAACTGATTTTTCTGTTTTCTTTTTTAAATGGGAGAGGGAAAATTGTATCCTATTCCTTTTTCAAGCGAATGATCGAAACGATTGCAAGCATTAGGAATTGGATTTATATAGTTGTGCTGTATAGATGGTTGCTAGTTTACTTCTTCTCTCTTTTATTTATAATATAAGAGGGGAGAAATTGTATCTTATTTCTTTGGGAATATCCAGAAGAAGATCGAAACAGTTCCAGGCATTAGAAATGAGAATTATATAGTAATACGTACTTTATGTGAATGGTTATTAGAAGCGAAGATCTTTGTCTTTTTATTCTTTTTTTTTCATTTGAGATGCAAGAGAGAATTGTAGAATGATAGGCCAATTGTAATGGAACTACCATCCTAAAGTTTTATAATGTTTTCTTACCTTCAATAAAGCTGCAATATTCGATGTAGATTATGAACTTTAAAGTACATATAACCTTCAGCATACTTGTATATTAGCAAGCTTTATCTATGCCACAATTTCAACCATCGTTTTATAAATACAAATTTCTGACACGGTCGCTATTCAATTACAATCTACTCAACTATAATAAATAAAATAGCACATACTTTCAAATAAATAAGACCCACTAAACTCAAATTCTTCGATCGAAGCTTATAATCGCTATGTAAAAGCTATATAATATAAAGGTAAGTATCTTTTTACGATTCTCATCCCCTGAAATCCCTTTAAATTTCCAAAAAAAAAAAAAAAAAAAAAAAATGGTATAAAACACACAAAGTCGTCTAAACAATAAAACGATGTAACCGGAAGAAAAAATGAAATTGGTGTGAAAAGCCAAGCATAAAGGCAGAAGGCAAGACAAGCAAAACACGTACACGCAGATAGATAGGATATTCATAAAAGGGATAGAAGAATGGTTAAAGAAAACGTTGAGAAGAAAGAGGCGGTGAACGGGGTCGTGGTTCGACGAAGAAGAACGAGACGAATCGAGGATGGAAGAGGGATAGGCACGGGTCTCCCTGTCGAGAGCAGAGCCGAAAAGAAAAGGAAGAAGCCGAAGGAAGGACGTAGTGGATCGTGTTGGGGGCCGTACCAGCGATCCTCGGGCATTCCCGATCATTATTCCACAGGCTTGCCACGGGGAGGAGGCCAGCTTGACCTTGGTACGAAGGCATGACTGACCTTGTTGCTGCTACATCCGAGAAACGCTGTGTCCCATCCATCATGCAAATGAGCCGGTAATGAATATCAAACGACGTTCTTGCGGTGAATATTTTTTTCCTCGGCTGGATACATGCCGGGAATACTCGGAATATCCACGCGAGAGCTAACGTGTACTTAACGTTGGATGTTGCATCGGCGAGTAATGGCGAGACGTCGGGCAAATAGATTTTGAAGGAAACAGAGTGTGCAGGATGTGAGCTGGCTACGGACGTACATGACACAGGTTTTAGGGAAGAAGATTTAAAGTAAAAGTCAGCAATGGTAAGGATATCGGAGGATCAGGGTGTTAGACGTGTTTTAGGAGAGTTGTATGTTAGTGAGAGTATGTTCGTGGATATTGAATGCAGAAAAGGCGAAATAGGACCTAAGGATTTATGAGATAATGCGGTTATTTTGAGGATGGATTCTCGTGAAGTCGTGAAGCTGATCCTTTATTCTCACCGGTGTTGTAATATCATGAAAACGAAGGTGCTGTATATGTATAGTGGTACAGGAAAGTATTTGAATACTAATTATAGAAAAGTCTCATAGATGCAGAGGCGGACAGATATTTGTGTGCCACTTTAACAGTAATCTAATTGTAGTAATTGCAACATTTGGTACCATGTTATAATATTGTTATTTATAATCTAATTGTTCTTATTAATTATAACTCTCTTTTTTTAAAATTGTGCTGTTTTTGGTACTGTTTATCCTTTGCACTTTCTTTTCCCTTTCATGGTATATTATGTGTGTTACATACAATTTTTTGAAATTTATTTTATTGGCAAATTTTGTATCTGTGGCGAAGAAGAAGAAAATTATGGTTGAAACTTCATTCGTCAAATAAAACATACATTCAGGCAATTATTCGTAGGTTGAAATTTCCCCGGATTATGAGAATATATCAGGATTTTAGAAACCTTATCGAGTCCCAATTACGTCGTAATATAATTCAATTTCTAGGAAACTTTATCGTAATACGTAATATTACTAAAAGTTTGAAACCTTTAAAAGAGACCATCTCAAAACAACTCGAAATCTCCATCACGAAATCCTTTCAAATGTCTCATCTTTCGATCCATTTTAATCATAAGGTCTCCAAATTTCCAACGCATTCAAACGAATTCTATAAATCCATTTTCATCGAATCCATTCGCCACATAATATCGAAGAAGGTTCGCGTTTCTATACAACTCGATCCGGATTTAAACTCCATTTTCCTCGTGCATATCCTCTCAGAAAGTAAACATATAGGATGTCAAGAAATATACCAGAAAAATATATCGATAATTTTTAGAAATTACTTTAAAAATCATGAATTATTCTATAATCTCGGCTAGTTATTGAAAAAGTATACAGAACTCACCTTGTGCGCCATTCCGGAATCTTCTTCTTTGGTCCTTTTCAGGCTACTCCTCATACTATCGTAGTCTCTGGACGAGTAGCCATAGTTATCGTCTAATACTTCCGCTGGGGGCTTGTAGTCTCGATATCCGGTCGGCGAAGGGGTCATGGTCAAAGGTTGGCCCATAGACCTCGGCGTTAAACCGCTGGAAGCCGCCATGGAGACATCGTCTTCCACCTCGAACACGTCGTCGCTCAGGCTGTCGTCGCCCATCATGATCTGTGGGTGAAACATCGACCGGAAACGTGAACACGCGATGAATTATGGTACCATTGATATAGTTCTTCTTTTTGGAGCGGTTCTTCGGTTTGATTGATAATAAAAATATTGTGGCGATGATACAGAGATATCTGATTTTCAATAACAGATTATTAACAGTTCATCGTAGTAGTAATTTTATTGTATGGTGAAAATTGTGTGGTAGAAAAGGAAATTTGTTATGTAAATTATAGTACTCTCCGAAAGTTAGATTCGAGCTCTGTTCGAGTAAATGTGATTTTTATAGAATATTGCAAATTTGTATGAAAACTACGCTGCATTAACAATAAGCTGATTATAGTAATTGTAACATTTGTTACCATGTTGAAGATGACAATCTATATAATATATCTATATGATTATGACTCTCTTTTTCTATAATTGCGCTGTTTTTCGTACTTTTTATCCTTTGCACTTTCTTTTGCCCTTCATGGTATACTATGTGTATGACATAAAATTTTGCGAAATAAATAAAGAGATTGTTGATATGATGTAGAGATATTTGCTTTTTAATAACAGATGTTTTATCGTAGTATTAATTTTATTCGATGGCAGTAAAAGCAATTCATTGTACAAATATTATAGCGCTCTATGAAAATTCTATTTATCAGTTTTGTTATTTAAATGTGAAAATCTGATGTTTTTCTGCGCTATTGCAAATTAGTAAGCCAATCGTTTCTCATAATTTTTTAACGGCATTGCATATTTATAGTAGGCTTTGAAAGTGAATAAGAATTAGATATAATGAAATGAATATTCATTTCTTCACAGAGTAGATAAAATTGCATTAAAATGCAAAAATAATCGAGTGTGGTACTTGTTGTTAGTACACCGATGATATCCACAAACGAATGTGTTAATTACAAAACGAAGTTGATAATTACCGCGTGTATTATAACGTTGCGAAAGTTAAATTATATCGCATTACAGGGGATTTTTTAACAAATCTATTTCATCGAATCTTGCGTTTCAAATGAACAAAAATCCTCTACTTTTGGACACAAGAGTAGCTTAAATCTACGTTACTCGCGCAATGTCCATTAATCTTGAAATTATTCAAACAATTACTCTAAACTGAATTACAATCGACCAAAAACTTTAATTCATCGAACCAGTAGATACTTTATCGATCCAATATTTTTAAACGAAAAAGAAATCCTCGATGAAATTTATACAATTGTCCGAACAATAATACTAATGATTCGGAAGATAGTTCTTCCGAATGATATAGTATGTCGGTTCTTCGACATACGGTTGAGATTCAGACAATACGAATATTGAAGCAAAAAAAAAATCAAACAGAAAGACCTCAGTGATTGACTGTAACGCTGAAACTGAAAATAACATTCAGGTTGCTGAAGAATGATCATCATTTGAAATTGCACATTTGAAATTTCTCACGTGAGAAACATTTCGCGAAAACTAAAAGACGCTGGCGAGCAGGCGTTAGTTTCCGCGTTATCTGTCCGGTTAACGATGTTTTAACTCAAATCTCACGGCCAACCAGCTATCAGACTGGCAATATCGGCCACCTACACAGATCTCGCCCCAGCCCTCGCCATAGGTATAGTAAATTCACGAGCAATTCACGAGGACGTCGCTTCTCGATGGAAAGACGGACTCCCCGCACCGGTGATCCCGGTCGCTTAATATTTTATTATAATCCGAAGGACGCGGCCAGTGCCGGGGCGGCGTATATGGTGAAGAAACGCTCGTGGTACAGAGAGGGCCACGATAATTCTCAGCAAAACGAGGCACGGCTGTCGCATTATCAAAGCTACCGAGAAAACCAGTTCGCAGAAGCACGCACGCAACCGCGTTGCTGTGTCTGGCCGTTGAAATAACTGTCCTTCGATCGGTCGACATCTCCATCGGTACGCGACGCGGCCTTGCGATCTCTTCAGATGCCAATTAGCGAAACGCCAAGCGATAGTGGTACTCGCTACGATCGCTAATGATGACTGCTGATGAAACCGAAGCTGCGAGAATGAGGTGAAGAAACAAAGTCGACATGTGAATGGAATTCTGCACGATCAATGGATTAACAGATGGACGTGGATTTTTATGCGTTTACGGGAAATTAGAAAGGTCAAATTTACGCAGGACGCGCATGGTATGCCAAAGATAATAAAAAATTAATCCAGGAGCTTCCTGAAATATCTAGTAGGTACATCGATTCTATTTTTTGAATTAATGAAGCACATGAATTTGCATAAAAATCTACAGTCTAGTCCAGTGATTAACGAGACTACGAATCTTTATGCAAGTTCATATTTTTGAGAATGCAGTTTAAAAGGTAGCACCTTGGTGGAAAATTGTTCTACTTGCCAAGTACTATAGAAAACACTAAGCTGAGAGATATTTCAAAGTACTTTTTCATATTATCTGTATTTTGTGCAATTTTGCACTTCCAAAGTTCCTCTAAATGCAGAAAATTATTTATAAATGAACGAGTTTTGGTAAATTGTTGTTTGGAGATTTTGAACGTTTTATATTGTACGTCAATTCGTATAAGATTTTTTAAGCGACAAATTTTTGAACCTTATTTTATCGTTAGTATTTATTAACTGTTATAAACGTTAAATATTAATCTTTCTGTATAGACATTATACAGGCCCTTTTACAGCAGAAACTTTAAAATTCCTCTTTTCCTAGGAAAATGGACATTGAGTCAGTGAATTTCATTATTCATTAGAGAGAATAATTAGGAAGGTACTGCTGAGAAAAGCACAGCTGGGACCATCACTTTATCATATTTTATAACGAATAAAAAATGTTGCATTAATAGCAAGACAAAAATTTACCCAATAATCAATTATCACGACGGAGGAATAAAACTTTCGTTTAATAAACTATCTCGTAGAAATGTATATAATAATTATTTATAAGGTAATCCGCATATTCTATAAAGTGTTTTAAACGTTTTGACTTGAACCGTGGGTATAACATTTTAATTTTCAATGAAACGAAACGAGTAATATGGAAGCTCAAATGGATTAAAACAACTTTAAGGACAAAGCAGACTTTTGAAGATGAAAAATTTCATACCTAAGGATCGAGGAATCGCTTCAAATGTATAAAACTATCATTGTAACGACGAATAGAAAACGATTTAGAAGGAAGAAAAAATTACGCGGATTTCGTAAATAAACGTTAAAGAAATAAGTAGAGGGTGAAAAATGGCGAATGAAGCATTTATATTGAAACATGTTCGAGCTTAGTTTGCTCGTTCGCCGAAGAAACTCGGAAAGAAAGTGAACAACGTCTCTGAAAGATTCATACGCGACTTTCAAGCTCGTTCAGCGCGAAAGAGAGATTACATCGGATTTCTTCGACGCCTCTCCCTGGTAACCAGAACACTTCCATAAATCATACATGACTCTCGTCCTCTGCTATAGAAACGTATCGATTCTACGTTCAGAACATCGTGGTGAACAATAAAACAACACGTGTTTAGTTCCATTTTATAATCATTTGCAACTGTGAATTCGAGATAACATAATTTAATTGTATAATAATATGCAATTAAGAATATTATTATTGGATAAATATTACTGACAAGCTATATAATAATAATAAAATTATTACTAATTTTATTATTTTCAATAACTGTTAGTATATGCTATCATTAATACTAAGCAATACTAAGTAATACTAAGCTATAGATATATAATAGTACGTTCAATGCTCAAAATTGGTCAATTCTATTACAAATTACTATTATTCTCAATAATTATTAAAGCAAAAGAATAATAAAATGAAATTTTACATTAGAATTTTTTATTATTATTACATTCATCAACTTATATATTTCTATTTCTTACATTTTAGTTTCTATGCAACGCTACTATCTTTTACCGTTATAGTTTATTTTATAATCATTAGAACGCTATTATTAACTTCAACCACTCGTTTATACGTGCTACAATTTTATTCGGTTCTTATGCAGCATTATTTCTATATATTATCAAGTATATATTTAACTCGTAGTAATAGTAATATTTAGGAGTTATCATTATTTCTACTCGATACTACAATTTACGCTGTTTTATATTCTGTATGAATACTATATTATCGCTGCTCTTAGTTGCCACTATTACGAGTTCCAATCGAAACTACTGGTTTTACACTAATATCAAACTTCGCACTTGCGTGTTTAAACATTCCGATGCAAAAACGTTCGCATAGTTGCTATCAGTAAACCAGTTTGCTTAGTTATTGGTTATACGAACGTTCGTTAGTCGTCGATAAATCTCAATCGAATAGATATGATCGCACAGAGACGATTTCCCGAGAACTTGCTTACTTTGCGACAAGTTTTTCATTCGTCGTCCGTCGATCTGCTTGCGGAAAATTTAATTTCCGTGGCGTGGTCGAGAAACGAAACCCTGTCGGATACGTGTCTCCACGAATCGTCATTTCTCGACGATACATCTTGTTGTTTCCACAACCGTATTTCGAGATTTTACTTATTAAAACGTCACAGTGAGTGGAACGAGATGGAATGAGAATGAAATAAATCGGTACGGTGTTGGTTAACGCGGTAATTGGTCGAACGAACGTGCAATAAATAATATTGTTTCGATTAAATGGACTCGTTTATTAACCCATGGCTTACGATATCGGAATTATGATTTTAATTCCAGCTTCAACGTTAGCTTCGACGAGTTATCGCTAAATATAAATTACAAGATAGCAGAAACTAGCGCGAGAACTCTAACAAATAGAAAATTACATGTTCTTTACAGGGAATATTTATATCACAACTCTATGATAATCTAATTTTAAGAAAAGGAAACTGTATAACATTGAAAAATTATTTTACTTGCTGTGCCTTAAAATTACTATACCTATCTACTACTATTGATACTAGAAGGATGAAAACCATGAAAATATCCAATTCCTAATTTCTCACAGAAATTCTACTATATATAACAGTGCGAAAAGTTCTCAAAATGCGAGAACCAAAGGTTGTCTTCCTCCTTTTTGTCACTTTGATTTTCTTAACACCTGACTTTTATCCTTCGGTTACTCTATATAGTTCAAAAAAATGTCCAATTAGCCTGGCTGTAACAAATAAAGCAGCATTTGAAACGTGCAAGTTCGTAGCAGAAAGAAATCTTTTAGAAGATTATCGAACAGCATAAAAGCAAGTTTAGAGACAAGATTAAAATTGATTTTAATCAATTCATCGTCCCAAGGAGAGCGGTAGTGATCAATCACGCTGGAGGCTGCAATAATTTAATCCAATCGTGGCGCTTCCGTTCCTAAACGCTTGGCGCGTCACGATCCTACTCGGTTCTCCCTCGAGAATGCTAATTTCTCGCTTTATGCAGCCTACCTAATCGGTAGCTGGCTTCTATCAGGAGCAACATGATAAATTCATGGGGCACGAACGTTGTGAGCCGTGGTTAGGGGTGGGACTACCCCTAAGTCCCGACACGGCTCGACACAGGGCGGTCTGCTGGCCGAAAAGAAATGGAGGGCGAAGCATTACGAACTCGCGTGTTGGTGCATGTATTTCTATGCCAAACCACGTGCTTCTGTTAATGAATTTTTACTAAGTTTGCGGCAAGTAAATAACCGATAGCTGTTCGCATTTTTAAATCGTTATGGCTCGTTTATTCTGTCATACTTCGCTTTTTCTTTCCTTTCTTTTTCTACGTGGCAAAAATTATAAAATTCTTGTTCATAATTCAGTGGATACTTGCTCGGTTCGAGCTAAACGATCGTTAGAATGTAGATAACGACTTCCTGCTTTGATTCTATTGCTTATCTGTAAGATACTTAGTCGAATTAAAATATACATTTTACGCTATGAAATATCATCTATGAATATATGCTGTGTATTATGAAATAAAGTTAGCATTCGCGTCGAATGTTGAAATTACATAATGTCAAAAGTATTGCACGTGCTAATAATCATTTTGCGCAAAATAGACTAGCGTTCAGTGACCTATAGACAGTTACGTCGATATAACAAAATATATGAGATAAAAGTAGTATCTACATGTATAAAAATGTATGAGATGAAAGTATTAGGTCGTCTGAAAAGTTTCTTTCGTTTTATAAAGAAATAACGGATGCATATTTTCAAAATAAAGATCACAACGTTCGACAGATTAGGTTTCATGTTTGTATAAAGATGCGTCGTTGTAAAAGACGTGTCTGTAAAAGAAAGACATTTTTTGGACAATTTAATAGTAGCTACATGTACAAAAATATATGAGATGAAAGTAATGTCTATATATACAGAAGTACATACTACATGTTAGTATTCGGTGATTTTGGTCGATTTATAGTAACAACATGCAAATTTTACCAAATTGTACAAATGAATGGTAAATTAATAACTGAAAGCAACACTTGCTGCCTTTTTATGCAATCAACAAGATATAGATATGTATTGCCTACGTATCAAAAATCACAGAAATAATTTGTTTTAGTGTTTATTATATATAATGGTATATAAATTTACCACTTAAATATCGCTAGTTGTATTAACATCAGGAATCTTTCTAGCTATATAGAATATCCCTCTTAATCTGAACTAAACTGACAAAGTAGTTCTGTAAGGTAGAACAATTACGAACATCAGTTTTATTGTCGCTTACTGACTTCCGAAAATGAATTTAATCGAATTATGATACAGATACTATGTGTTGTACTAGAAGCAAATTATCGCAGTTTGATTTGACAGTAGTTTTCTAATTGAAATATATCTTATCAAAAATAAACAAGTAGCTGAATACTTTTGAATGGTGGTATATCAGATAAAAGTAACATTTATACATACACAAATGTGTAACGTATGCAAAGTATAGTATGCTTCAGAATATTTAGCAACTGAAAGTGATTTTGTATTCAGGTTCCAGCTTCTCCCTTACGTCGGTACAAATATGAATTTGCGTAAACATTCGCAGTCCATTAACTCATTGTACTCTGAAAGATATTTTATTCCAGTTCTGACAAATTTTTGCCGATACCTGCACTGCAGCCATAAATATTACAACGCCTACTCGTTATATCTATTGAACAACTCTAACAAATCTTACTGTATTTGGCATTTTACGCTATAAGACGCGAATAGTATAAATGAAACTACTGATTTACAATAAAATACTTAGAAGATAAAAACAGTGAAAAGCATACAACTTGTATTAAATAGCAATTGACGTCCTAATACTTGTGTACGCCGGTGTATGTCAAAATGTCTCTCGACCTCAACGTCGAAGATTAAAAACGTCGACTCCGTTGATAACACGTTAATAGCCTTATTATTGCAAAAAATGCACATTTGAAATTCCATCCTACTATTTTCAAATCCTCGCTTCATCGTTAATCCCAACGAAAAATAATCTCGAAAACATTTTCCATCGCGATGTCTGCGAGGATGTTGCAATCCTCTTAAGAATCCAAAAAGAAGGAAAAAGGGGACGCAGTTCGTGTCATCGAAAAGCAAAAAGGGGAAAAGGAGCATGTTCCTTCCGTTCGGATGAAACCCTCGTTATCGCGCGGGCTATCCACGATCGAATCGATCGTCTGTTCGATCCAGAGAGGATCGATGGAGGCCTACGTACACGACTGTCGAGCGGAATACTTGCAGCACCGGTTTTCGCGTTGCTCAACGACGGCCCGGTTCCGCGGTGACGATAAACTCGCCCGCGGTAATTGGCTTACGAAATCATCCCGCGGGAAACGGGCTCGCGACACTTTGAAAAATCCTCCAGGGATTTGGTCGTCTCGTGATGGCAAGACATTACGCAGATTGTGTATTACCAAGGTGAATGATGGCTGAGGTGTACTTATAAGGAGCTGTCGAACAGAAACTTTGATCCTTTTGAAGTTTGTTTTTTATAGGAGACGCGTGTCTGGGGATCAAGATAATCCAGGTGGAGTGGTATCTTTATTTTTCTGGCTTTCGTAATTTTTTAAGACAGTTATTTGAAAAGTAACGATCCAAATTTTCGATAATATTAGGTCGCCTGAAAAGTTTCTTTCGTTTTATAAGGAAATAATGAATGCGCATCATTTTCTATTTTATATTATTTTATCGAATTACGTATGATCCATTTTGTTCCATCAAAATAAAGATCACAACGTTCGATAGCATGTTTGTATAAAGATGCATCGTTGTAAAAGACGGGTCTATAAAAGAAAGACACTTTTCGGACAACCTAATATTAATCATACGTATATCGATTATTTTATGTATGGCGGCCTTGTACACATGAGAACCGCACCGCCACGCGCCAGTCGTAATTCGTGTAACTATGTGATTAGCCATGCAACTATAGTCTCTGATTAAACTTATACCGAGCAACGTCTTTCCTATTGTCCATAATTGTCAGGATCCATCATGAGTTTCTAGAATTGATCGAGTAAATAAATATTTCTTTGTCTTTTTGTATATGTACATTAAGTACCGCGTAAAATTGTACTATCTTTATAAATTTACAAGAAATTTGTTTATTAAATCTCGTTAGTTTGAAATTAATGTTACAGGCAGCAGTCAGAATTTTCTTTACTTCTATAGATTTTTTGTGAAATAATGTTGCAAGGCAAAGAAATTCTAAGTTGACATCCTTTCAAATTCTCAGGTTCCGTGAAACAGATATTAATTCCAAGCTTTTAGTTGATAGGAAAAAATGTACGGTATACTCACGTTAAGAGACGCGGAGGCGGGGACGGTGACCATGGGAGGGACGTCACCACTGCCACCCCTCATTTTGCCCCTTTACACGGCCCACCAGATTGTTCAACGACGTCACATCAGATCTCTGTTAAGAGAGAAAGCACCGTTAGTCAGTGAATGGGAGCAGATTTGTAAGCTCGTAATTCGATTCGAGGGAATTCGCAAGGGGCTGAATACTTGATAAACGAATACGCAACATCCCTTGTCGATTATGACATTCGCACAGAGTTTCGCCATTTATGAGGGCAAATTATAGCAATATGGCTTCAGTGTGGAGCGAGGTGACGAAGGGTTGTTTTGCTTACTGAAATAAGCTTTTTTAGGGCGAGGGTTCACTGTTTCAGTCCGTAAAGCATAAAGGGATGAATTTTTCCTTTTATAAGTTTACTTAGACCTTAACTCTTTTAACCAGGTACAGAGGTTAAGGAATATTTTTAACATTAATACAATGTTGAAAATTTCGTATTTTTTTACGTTTCGTATTTTATGTATTACATTTCGAACAATGCGAAAGAAGACAATAGGTTTATTACTTGTTCAAAAATACGCGGAGGTTAAGGAATATCTTCAACATTAATTCGACATTTTACATTTTGAACGGTTCGAGAAAAAAAATAGGCTTAATATATTTCTTTTCTATTTTTGACATCAATTCCACGTTGAATATTTTCTTCTCTACCTTTCGTATTTTACATTTTACGTTTCAAACAGCACAAGAAGAAAATAGGTCTATTATTTTTTCAAAAATACTCTATTATCCGAATAGGTACTTTGTTATTTGAACGTTCTGTTATCCAAACAAAGTGTCCGTTAAGACGGCTATGGCCGGGTCGACTAAATCTGTCGACTAAAATTGATCAAGTAGACTAGTCGATGGTCGACGAAACTAGCCGACCAAATGTTTGCGTTCATACAAAACGGTTCACTAAAATTTCTCATCAATCGACCGTTCAGCCGACCAGTTTGTTTGTAGCCGCCAATTGTACTCCAATGCTTTTTCTTCTTCCTATTATCATGTGTATTATCGTATTATAATCGTATCTTCTTATATTTACCAAAAGAAAAAGCTACGATAGAAGATACAAGATTGTGCTAAAAATTTTTGAAAAAATCACGAATCTTGCGACTGGTTACAATAATATAGTCATCGAGAAATGTGATAAATATCTACAAATGCTAAAGAAATTAACTTTTGTTTATCCATTAATATTATGGCGAATATTATTATGATACTGACATTAGAATCATCAAACTCGTCACATATCATTACATATCATTATTTAGAAAATCACAATTTTATAGATTTATTTATTTTAATTAATATCATTTGAAATATAAATATAAATATATACATTGATTTATATATAGAACATTTGAGTACATATTGCAGGCAGATTCTAGTGTTAAATATATCAGTTTTATTTATAATTTAGGATCTCGAACGAAATAGTAATTTATAACAATCATAATGATATAATGCTCATTGAAATTTATCAGATTTTTGTAAATGTCTTAATCTTCGCAACATTGTAATATTTCTTCGTACACGTAATGTTAAGAAGTACTGTTTGTTTGTTAATGGTATGTGTCTTACAGTGAGCGTAGAATTGATACGAAACGATAAAGACGACAGAAACACTTGTAGAAATTAACGAGATCGTTCGGTAATACATTTACGTGGCAATTTGTAGTCGTCTGGAAGTCACGATTGCGTAAACAGATCGGATTTAGCCCCGAGGGAGCCGAACAATCTTCAACGTGCGCGCCGTCACTTTTGCATAAATGAAACCACGTTAAGCGGATTGAAAAGCGCGGCATCGCGACGCGAGTTTCCCAAACGAAAGTTCGTTAGTTCGAGGAAAATACCAGGACGCGAATCTAGACGAGCAAACATAGTTAAAAATTGCGCGTCGGCTCGCAGAAACATGCTTCGTCAGCGAAAACATGCGATATTTTTACTACCAAGAGCGCGCTGAAACTGACGAAGGTTTAAACGAATTTCTCTGTATTGTAAAAGTGGCAAGAGTATTGAAAAAGTGGCAAAGAACTTCCTTAATTAATTCTTTTCTTACCAAATTATGCAATTGTAATGTTGCTCGCAAAAGGCGTAAAAAATTTCCAAAAGCTTAGAAATACGCTTGTCTGGCCAAATCAAAGTTTTCTTAATCTTTTTTAGCGAAGACCTATCCGTTTCTTAAGTTTCAGCGACAATAAATAAAGTTCCCTTAATTGATTTTTTCATTGCCTAATCATTCGACCGTGTTGCTCGCAAAGATCATAAGATTTTCAATTAAAATTAAAAGCAATTAGTAGAAATACAATTATAACTAAGAGACTTAATGTGTAATTAAAAATTAAAATTGGACTGCAAAATATTCAAAGCAACGTTTGCGAAAAGTTGAAACTTCGCACGCAATGCTAGCATAATGGCACACTAATAATTCATAGAATGAAATTATGTATCTATATCCTTAAGCAGAATGAAGATATATTCCCTGATATTAATTTTCATTAATAAATTAACAAGGAACGTTCGCGAACGATCCGATTTGGATAAAACTTTGTAGGTTTAAAGAACAGCCAAATATAGCAGATACATGTTTTTTTAGCTGCGGAAACTCAAGTTTAAAAGGATAAAATCAGCCTCCAAAGTCCTTTCGTCCCTTTTCTTAGATCCCTCAAGAGGCAACAAAAAAAAGAAAATGTTGTTAACAAAAATTGAATGCTCCCTAATATGTTAAAAGAAAATGCTAGTCAACGAAAAATTAAAAAAAAATGCATAAAAGTGTTGTTCTATCAGCCATTCTCATTCGAAAAAACGACTGTACATAAAATAAAATCGATCGTTACGTCCAAATCGGAGCCGGATCGTTCACGATTTTTTTAGTCTAACGATCCTCGTTATCTCAGTCGAGACAGAAACTTGAAAAATGGATTTACAAGTTTGTAAAACAGACGCGAATTACGAAAATTGTTCATTAAACTAACGACTATTAACATAGTTTAACTTCATTTCATGAAGTTGGTTAACATTGGGTCGGTTTCTTTGGCCGGATGCCTGCGTCACGTTGTCGCCATTATCCCGGGCCAATTTGCACACTCGCGTCTCCCCATCGGTAAATACAATCGTGGGAAAATTATCCAGTTAATTTTTGTAATTGACGTCTCCGTGCAATTACCTTGAAAGGACTAGGTAATATCATTTGTAAAAAGATACCAAACCTGTTTAACTCATAGTATGGAATATGCGCAAGTACTACACGACTCTTCGAATAACTCTTCGCTTAAACTTCAACATTAAACAATGAAGAATAATTCGAAGAAAGAATCGAGAAACTTACATTGTAATTTCTATAGCTTATTTTAAGAAATTAAGCGTTGTTAATTATTCGGAGATTTTTTTTTTGATCTTTATTAACCCTCTCTCCAGGTGAAGGTTATAATAGCAATTTTATTTAATCTATGTACATGTAGCGTAGTTACCTATATATTAACCTCCGCGTGACCCTACTCTCTAACCTTTTGCTTTATGACATTTTCCACAAGTACCTACATAAGTAGTACGTGGGCACTTTAATATTGTGCGAAGTAAAACATTGAGATATTACACGCGATTTATATCCAGCAATCTACGATCTCGTAATTTGGAGATAAAGTCAGCATTAAAATTAAACTTTGATAAAAGTAGAACCCGCCCAACCTTGTCGCGCTCAATTCATAATCCTTATTTTGAGTATTTAGGTCGATATTTACGAGTACGAAGCAAGTACTTCAGTATGATTTATCTAAGAAAGAAAACAATCTGTTAAGGTCAAAAGGAGTAAGTCTTCTAAAAACAATTGGTAAACTGACGAAGTTTTGTGAAAACTAGAGGTATAATCATTAAGGCAAGCAATATTTTGTCAGTTTTGAAAAGTACGAAGGAACGAATTAACAGCTCCAGCAAGAAATAAAAGATCAACTTTGATAACATGGGATTGATAGACAGCACCCTGAATTTTAAAATCGTTTCTCTGTAAAGAATAGATTTAACTTGCGTTCTTCTACTGTAGTCTTCATACGAAACAACGACAGAATATTCCCATCTTTTTCTCTCCCACGAACTCACAGCCAATACATACTCGACACTACAGTGCCCAGTGCCCTGTACACTACCGTCGTATCTACTATCTTCCATCCTCGTCCTCATCACGTTCATAATATCTTCATTCTCATGTTCCATACGTTCCACTCAAAGTTCCAGTCTCTGTCAAACAATCTGCCACCCATATCGACTATCTTTCTCTCAATGATACTCTTCCCTATCCAGTAGCATATAACTCTCTTTTCTTCGTTCCACTAGTCGCTCTTTATATGCTCCATCTCCCTTTATTTCATACTAGACAGTCTCTTTTTTTCTTCAATTCATGTTCTCTGTTTCATTCAAACGCTAGTCGTTCCCTTTCTTTGTCGCTCTAACATGCTACTTATAAGACTATCCTCGTCTAATCGTCTCTCCTTGTTCAGTATATACGTCGCTCCTCCTCCGACAGGCTTGCGTGCACAGTTTTTTCTCCGCTTTCGTCGTTCCCTCACAGTATCGTATATCGCTATCTCTATCTTTCTTCTTCTTGTTTCACATTATATATCTGTCCCTCTTTGGTTCCACGGAACAACTCTGTTCCCCCTATCTCTGTCGTTCTTGACTCGCGTCACGCACATTTTTTTGCAGCCCCGGCGCTCTCCCGCTCCATCTATCTTCTATCTTTATCTGTCCTTTGACGCTTCCACGTACGTTTATCCTTCTCTCGCTCTCCCGCTCCGAATATCTTCTATCTTTATCCGTTCTCTAATGCTTCTGTGTTTGTCCTTTTCTCGCTCTCCCGCTCCGAATATCTTCCATCTTCGTTTCTTGTTCGTTCTATACATATGTCTATCCTTGTCTCACTTTCTGCAATAAGTCTTCCCCTTTTTCTTACGTATTCCCTCTTCGTTCGACGAATCGATTCAGCGATGTTGGTGCTTGTTTAATGGATTCGTTCTCTGTCTGGGTTTGTCTTTGTCGGCTTCACGAGCCAGTGCACACGAGGATAGAGGAGAAACGGGTTCCGTTGGCGGTCTCTGTCGCACGCTCGCTGCCTGGCCCACCCACCGCAATAAGTTCCACCCGCCCACGTTACCTCTCACGCACTTCTGCCGCGCGATCATCCGTTGCGAATTGGAAAGCAGGCGCGTCGCTTATCTCGCTCCGGCATCTCCCTCCGCGCGCAGCGACGGCAGTGCAAGAGAGAAACGCGTCTCTGCTCTCGAGTTTTCGTTTCTTTATAGTTGGGATACAAGGAGGAGGAAGAAGCTAGCGGGCGAGTTTTCATTTTGCGGGAAAATTGGACGACGCGATGCAATCTACGGCGAGCATAGATCGTTAAACGATGTCTAAACTATTAAGGAACGAGTGATAATTTATCATAATTAAACCGCGGAGTTTTACGTGTTTCTGGATAATTTGAAGATAAAAATGTGCAACATACATGTAATGTGACATGTATAGAGTGTAATGTTTGTTATGGTATTTGGTAGAACACATTTCCGTCTAGGCCCGGTTTTTGGAATTGTACTCAGAAAAATATGAACTTGCATGAATATCCGCACTTTAATCGCGATGTTATAAATATAATATATCAATTTCTTCAAATTGCACAGCTTTGTTATGGCTAAATTGCTAAAAATACAGATATCGGTAATGTAAATTGATTGCAAGAAACCGGAAATGAAATGCTACGGCCAAGATGCATAATTACATCGTCATTAGCGCGAAATTTCACAATTTAAACGATTTTTCCACGTTAAAATACAGCATTGCGTTTGATACGTCGTATTCACTTGCGTTCGCCAATTATTCACCGCGTAATTGATAGATCCGTTTATATTACAGGTTGGTCGACAAATTAATTACTAGACACCCATATGAGCGATGAGAAATGTCATTTTCAAATTCATTACAAATGATTAATCCTCATACATTCCCGTATAATATTTCATCCTCTTGAAATACTTTTGGGACTCTAGGAATTTCTAGAAAACGATCTTCTTCTCGATAACATTCCGTTATTACGTATTTAATAACCAGCATATCGATATATATCGTCATCGTATTATCACGTAACACAAACGAATCAACAGTTTCAAAGATGCAAATGACTAGACTGTGGATTCTTATGCAAATCCATATTTGTCGGAAAATATGTACAATCGAAAAAGACAGACGCGATAGAAAATTGTTTTACCATCCAAGTGTTATAAAAAACATTATACCTACCTTGGATATGTTATATACCTTTTCACATTATGCCCATTCTATGTAATGTTGCACTTTGAAACTTCCTATAAAAACCCGTAGTCTACAAATGAACCTTCAAAGACGCCAAGTCTCTCCTCAGTCTCGATCTCCGCCATTGGAGACGAAAAGGGTTTCGGAGTTGCTATTCTTTAGGACGTTTTTCAATAAGAAGGAGGATCCATTTGCAAGAGAAACTCCTTTGCTGTCCTTGAACTCCCCGCTTAGTGTACTTCCTCGGTCGTTGTTTCCTCGTCTTCCACCGCCAGTCAAGCGAATCGTACTCATGGTCGGAAGCTTTATTGTGATCCGTAAGCGGACAAAGACTGCACTCATCGGCCGTCCGTGAACCTTGACGAACGATGACGTTGACGTTCGTCTAGCCACCATTCCAATTAAATTGAGACAAGCTTCTGTTTCGTATTCGAGACAGACGGCTCTGATACACACGATGTTCTTGTCTATTTTCCGTTTCTTCGACAAATTTTTCACCAACGAACGAACGAAGGGTTGAAGCAGACACAGTCTGTTTTTGTTTCGATCGTAGCTTCTAAGAGCGAGAAGCGAGTTGTAGCTCGTATGATCAGGATGATTGTAGTTTTAGATTCTTTGTTTGTGTAAATTTAATAAGTTTCTGGAACGAATTTCTAGAAGAACCGAAAATAAAGAACAAACTAAAACTACAAGTTTCTACATCCACAACCCTAATCACGGAACTGATCGATATCCATTGAAACGAACGATACAATTCGTGTTTCACGCTCGTATAATTCGGAAGCTGATTCAAGCTTGAATTATTTATTATTTTATTATTTATTATTTATTATTGAGAAAGTTGAATTTCGATAGAATTTGAAAAAGTTTAGCAGACCTATGATCTTCCGAAAAGTACGCTGCCACGCTGAATTATAAAGATCGATTAAAAGAACGTAAACCTAATCGTATAAAACCTAATACAAATCTAAATACAGGAAAGGACACCGGAGCTTCCTCTCTGGAACTTCGGGAAAATCCGTAAAATTGCAATTAAAGTCTACAGCTGTAATTAAACAATTTGCCGTCATTCTACCCAATTGTACTTATTTGCGATTTGTGACAATGAGCTTGGGCTCAAGGCGACAATCAGTCGCCGAACGTAGCCGCGGTCAACGGGACGAACGTTCCGTCTAACAACGGTATGAAGTAATAATATAGCCCTCATTAAAAGAAATATTCGTAGAGGTACTCGACAGTAAACATTCCAACGGTTCCTTCCATGATTATCACAGCAAAAGTTCAGCTAGCCTGAGGACCCGCTATAAACCTTACGATTTTGTTAATTAAGGTTCTTCAAACGGACAAGCAGTCTTTGTCCCAAATTGCTCAATTAACAGCAGCGTCAATTTCCCTCACTTCCCGAATGAAGACATCTCTCCACGAATCCGAGGATTTCGTGCTCTTAGACACACCCCATCATAGTTTTCCTCGACAGCGTCACCGTGACGGAAAGTCACTCCCGCTGGTGTACGAGCCCTTGGACTAGTTAACTAATGTCTTGCTATCTCCACTTAGACTTCGACGAAGGAATAAGCCTACTAACCCGTTGACCGCGGATTCGTTGTTGGACCTAGGATCATTGTCGTTAGCTTCTCGAGTGTCTGATTACCGCGGTTACTCGTCAAATTCTGTGGTAGTCGTATTTGCACTAGTCAATGTCTTCTCCATTGCATAGCAACCATGTGTAGTTCAAATGAGGAATCGTTTCACGCCCCTGACCCTAATCATAATGAGAACTCGAAATATAATTCTCAAGCGTAGTAAATTTCTAAGAGAAGCAAAGCTAAAGAAACAAAACCTGACAAACTAAAGCTCGCAATTTTACAATTTTATAAAACCCGTGTCTGAACGTACACAATTTACAGGTACGCAACAAATTCCTCGCTATCTATGTCACGTTAAGATCTAATAAATATCTGCTTATTTATTTAAATCTATTCAATTAATAACTCAGAACCTACGTTAGGCTTAAATAAAGAAACAATTTCAGAAACGAAAAACTCCAAAATTTCACTGAAACTTACCATCTCCGTGTGACGAAACCAATCAGCAAACAACGAAGATTAATCAAACGAGACGAAAGACACGCTCTTCCACTCGACAAATTTTTCCCTAAATCGAGCGTTTCTCCATGACCATGGTTTCTACACGATTTCACGAATGTTGGGTTGGCGAAATCATGGCGATCCGTTCGATAACGTGACGCTGCCCTAATGAGAGAGGCACACGGTCGGATCGGATAAAGGGCATCGGGGTTCGTGGATCGTCCGTGGATCCCAGAGGCACGACCGCACGCCATAAAAGCGCTCTCTATATTTAGCCACGGTTCCCCATATGTTCCCCACCTACGTGGTCGGCACCGCGAACCACGCTCGCACGTGTTTTACGACTCTGCACGCCGGTGATCCCGAGCACCCGCCACGATTCGCGTTCCTCGCCCGGTTCCAACCCTCTGCGACCCTTTTGCCACTCGAGCACTATCGCTCCATTTCCTCTCAAAGCGATACCATGTTAATTCGTTGTTTACCATGCTGATGATTCTCCGTTTTTCAATCGGTCAGTTGTTTTCCTTCAATATCGATAGCTTGCGGCACCGATATAGTACGTCCACTTTTAGCGTTTTCGAGGAAAACAATTTTAAAAATTCGATGATACTTCGTAGTTGAGTAAATACTGTTTGCGTCTGATATTTATTTTTAGCGATGCTGTTATAAAATTGATTATAAATTGTGCATTGAACCTTTCAAAAGACACAAGATGACAAAGATGGATCATGGTTCTTGAAGATGTCTCTAAATATACTAGTTATTTTTGATAAATTTGTCAAGTAGATATAAACGTGACTTTTACAAAGCATAAACAAACGGTCGAG
Organism: Bombus bifarius; assembly: GCF_011952205.1. Lineage (NCBI taxonomy): Eukaryota > Metazoa > Arthropoda > Insecta > Hymenoptera > Apidae > Bombus > Bombus bifarius. The sequence goes on from NW_022884488.1 coordinate 1,145,273, forward strand.
AGCTATTCGCTGCATGTGGAAGCTTAAATTTCACTGAAAGTGTGCGTACGATATTTGTACAAGAAGCATGGTAACGTTTTGGAGAACTTTTTTTTTAGAATGAGGGAATTTTTGTTTGAACCGCATCTTTATTTCTATTTCATCATTTTTATTATTTCATTATTGCAGCAAAATCCTTCATAGTTTCATATTTCATACGCCAAACGCAAATTCAATATAAAATTCAGCTCAAGATAGAAGAGAACGTTATCCGACATTTCCTGTATGTACAATCCTTTATGTGCTAATCTAAAAATAATGAACTCTAATGCCAAGTCAATGCCAAAAGATTCATCCGAGAACGCCATCGCGCGAAAAGTTCGTAAAGTAAAGCGTCATCCTTCGTCGTGCCTCGGATCTTTCGGATCGCGTGCAAATGCGTGCAGCTGAAACCATAAATTCGCATGGCCGATGGCGCGCCGCAAAATAAGCAAAGACACGATGAAGCTTCGGCCGTCATTAATCGCTCTCGATCGAAAGCTCAAGGAGCAGCGGTTGGCGCGGCGTGAATAACCGCGTTAACGACTCGACACGTTGATTGACACGGTCCATTAATCGCGACCAAGCAAACATTATACCGTTGCAACGATTTATTAATTCAACGATCAATCGATCGTCAAATGGACACCCGGGCTGTTTAATAAAGATCGATCTTTTAATCGACGCGAAACCTCGTTGCGATTCGAACTTTCGTCATTTATCGTTCCGCCCAAACGTTTCAATCTTACCTCTCTTTCGGTTCTTTTGCTTCGTTCGTTTTATTTATTCTGCTACATGCTTCGCGTGCACGATCGAACGATTTAATGGTAAAGCAGATGGATATCGAGATCGAGATAGGAATCGAAATTCGTATTACGCATACATGCCAATGCCGAGAAATATTCAGACACTTGCATCTCTTCGACAGAATGGAATTTAATTAGAAATTTTAAGGACAGACAGATTTGCGATTATACGGGCTGAATGAGAATGTTGAACGAAAAGTTCATAAGCATATGGCCTTGTTTTCCAGTAACAGATTGTTTTGTGTCGCAACTGTTGTTTATCTACCTCCGGAGAAATTGCTTCAAGTGACCAGGTGCAGTTTCGATAAAAGCGTGAATGCATCGCGTCATAAATTGTCCAACTCGCTCGAACAACTTACACGGATTTGTCAGCAACTTTGACCGTCGCGTTAACGAAGAATTTCAACGCTGTCGACTGACGTTTTATAAACAAGAGACTCTAAACGCCCTTATAACTAATAATCGAATGGTTTTAGGTCCGGAGGATGAGCTGGTGAGGAAACAAGGCCAACAGGATCTTTCCATTTGCCATCGTTTGAAACGGTTGATTTAAGTGACGTCCAACAGCGCAAAATAGACTGCACCTCAAAAACAAGGTCATATCGGACATATGTTTACAGGTATGAACTTTGCTTCTTATTTTAGTGTGCTGAATCAGCCGTACTTTACACATGTTCTGACTCACCCTGTATAATAAGTACCTCCTTATATGTATGTGATAATTAGTGCTGTTATATGTGCAGTAAGTTTCAAAAATAAATTTCACGTTACAACATTCTACTATACATACGGTGGCTCGCGAAACTATTCGAACATTGCTATTAGAAACTTTCTATCTATATAATACACGGATCGTTTTGAAATCTCATTAGCCCCATTACGAGACATGGCTATCACGTTTGTCGATGATAGAATCTCAGACGAATGTGAAAATATAGGAGTTGCAAGATATTTATTGGAACATACACATCGCAACAATAAGCAAAGTATTTGATCATCCGTTATATTAATAACCCACGATATTTAATGAGACTATCTTGAGCATTAATTGTATGTTTAAGACTACTGTTCACGTTGTATACTAATTTTTCCATTAAGAGTACGCTTGCAATAAATATCTTGTCATTGGGCTTGTAGCGGAACATGAGTCAACAGAAGATTCAAATCGGGAGAGACTCGTATTGTTGTGTCTTGGAGTGGCAACGTTGTTTTGGTTTGCTAGGTTCAAAGGTAAACAAATTCCGGACAAAATATTATCGTCGTTGTTTGTAATCGTCAATCGGAGTTGTATTTGAACTTTTTAGAATACCACCGATCGATACAAATAGACGAACGTGCTCTCTAAGACAGTCATTGTAGCGAATGTTTATAGCGAGTCAGACATTCGAATAACAAAGTAACAGAGTTGAACAGTAGCATTGAGGCACACGCTATCTCTGTACTTGTACTTAAAGTAATTTTAATATACACTGACTATTACAATTTTATCACTCGTCTCTTAAATAAACCAACACGTATAATAATATACACAGTGTTAATTTTATTATTACAGTATTAATACAGAGTGTTTAATTTTTTGAATTACAAGTCACGCGAAGAAGATCTCCATCGAAATTATTTTGAAACTATAAGTGATACTGTAACGATCGGTTGATTGGAAATGGCAACGGATATAGAGAAATGAATGAAACGGAGAATAGACGTTTTATGGGGAATTTGCAGTCGTTATCGAGTGATCGATAAAATTAACGACATTGAAGAGTCGCGTGCGACGACGCCGTGACGCCGCGCGCCGAGACGGTGCTGTATCGAGAAGCCACTTTCGCTATTGTTGCCGTGGAAACGTCGCGTACACGAGTCCCTGATATGTGATCCTGACTTTCTTCTAATCACTTGATCACATTTCTAGTCACAGCATTCGAATCGATAGTTTTTTTCATTCACAAATTGTACGGAAGTTTCCATTTGATGTTGTTTTCTAGTTTCTGACTTCTCATTTTCCATTTAGTTATTTTCAAGTGTGAAAAATTGTCAGCAAGTTTCGGTTTGTTGTTAAATATGGAAATTACACGTGATTGCTTTAAAATTCGTCGTTGAGTATAAATTGTCAATAGAATGATTCATTTATTAGGAAGTATTTTAAATATGAGAGGAGAATTTTTATAATTTCGATTAATCTTAATCGATGTTCAGCTCTTAATAATAAATGTATTTGTTAAGAGGTTTATTTTAAACACTTAGTATTATTTTAAACATATGCGAAGATTTTTACCATATATCTAAAATTTTTAGATAAATTCGATTGAAAAATTGGAAATCATTAGCAACGTTAGGAACTTTGATTAAGGTAATTGAAATTTTAATATTGAAATTTTACTTTATTTCCTGCTTGCAGTTTCAATAAGTTTATATATCTTAAGTTTATGGTTAAGACTGATAAAAATAATTCATAGAAACCTAATTAGGTTAGTGTACATTACATAAAACTGTAGAATCCTCTGAAATAAAAAGGAGCGTTAACAAGCGTCCGTTAAATCGGCTTAATTAACGCCGGAATTACTTAACATTTAATAAATATCAAACGATAGAAGGTGAAGCAGCAATCACGCGACGTGAAATATGTGAAAAGCGGGATGTAAGCAAAGATAAAAGCGATATACGTCACGTTTCTCTAGGTTATGATTAAAAATAACATCCGGATGCGTCGTTTGCCAGAACAATGGCAAAGATGATAATATCGTTAACGATAATAACGCGGGAACACGCGAACAAAATGAACATCGTGTCCGATTCGGACTTTATCTTGTATTTAAAACTAATATTTTCTTCTGTTAACTACGATGCAAACGATTTTATGATTCATTGTATACTTTATTAATGTAGTAACACATATTTTTAATAGCAAGTGAATTAATAAAGGAATCAAGATGGGAATGACGTATATTATGAATCTTTAAAATAATCGTCTCTAGAACATTGCAATATTTGTATAATCAATCAACTTGCAGTTGTACATTCTTTAAAAAGAGATTAATATTCGTATAAGTTCTTCAATTCTTATTCCAAGTCGAAAATCTGTGTCGCGAAATAATAACAATTTTTTAATAAATACTTCAAATTCCACACGTTTCTTGATACTTTCAATATTTTTCCTCGATTTTTTAATTGTGCAATTTTCATAGCAGAAACCAACACAATACATGAAACTGTATATAAAACTATAACTATAACTGAAAACTTCATCGATATTCCTAATTCTAAATTTCTATTAAAAAAGCATCAATGAAACTATCCACGTATTATGCATATTATTAAAAAATAAATAAATAAAACACAAGTGCGTAAACTCGATGAATTTTCTACGGAAGAAAGTTCGAAACTTGATTTATCAATCAGGTGGTTATCAGTTATCATGCATGATAATTTTAGATATTTTTACGATCGACGCGATAATCGCAAACGTAGAAATCGGCAAAATGTTAACGCGTTACGTTTAATTTCTGAACCAGTCGTAATTACACGTAGTAACCGGTATACCAGTTTCGTCGCGGTTATTTTCTCCACGCGTTTCTGCAATTGTTGTCCCTGACGGACGTTTCTCTGCATCGTGGAACTGGGTCAAAAACGTAATTCGCGATCTCTTATGCAAAGGTGAACGACATTTCCAATGTAACCGACTTATTGCGACATTCAAGTCCTCTTTTGTGATAAATAGCCACAATTTCTCCAACGATTTAATCTTTTACGATCAAGAGTTTATTTGCCTAAAAGAGGGAAAATTGCAATCGATTTCCAGACTGCGGATTTTTACGTTTATGACATGATCTTAAGGCGCCAAGGTTTACGGAATGAACGCGTTACGATCGATATAAAAAATATCCAAAGTAAAGTGGTCGTTCGAATATTTTCCAGAAGAAACAACGTTGGTTACGTTTCTTTCTAATATTTACAATCAAATATCATCCTGATTACTTTGGAAAACTTGGTATGCGAAATTATCACTAAATTCTACTGTAAATGTTTTTGGTAATTTTGATACAACTCCAAATCCTTGCAGAGTCTTACAGCTTTCTGTATAATTATTTTCAAATTTACTTCAGATCGTAATGATTGCATATGTCGTTAATTTACATCATATTTACGTTCATATACGTATTTCTTAAAGATACGAATTTGCATAAACATCCGCAGTCTCTCGATTACAGCTTTTCGAATTGAAAAATATAAAACTTTCTGTTCTTCCGGTTGGTTTGCAATAAAACACTTGATACGCTTAATTTAGACCTCAAAAGAGGGAAAATTAAATTATTTTGAAAAGCATCGTAGAAACAAATGTTCAGCCGTTTCTCGTCTAAATTACACCGCATAATACAGGATTATCCACTGGCCGATCGAACGATATGTGACTTATTGCACGTTCCTAGGAAATAGACACGTTAATACGTAAATGAATGAGCGTAGGCTACAAGCGAGTAGCATAATATCTCGCGGTTCTCATCGTTGATTCTAGAGAAAATTGATAGGAAAGTTTGTTTCGAGTTGAGCCGTGGCGTCGCGTTGGTTATTTAGTAGATAGGAATGCACAGGCCACGACTTTGAAACCACGGTTCGATATCGATTAAATGCCACGCCGAAAGGTTAGACCGACCTCCATCTTGAAACTCCGGATGCGACTTAACTTCTAATATCAAGGTCAGGTTTCGATGACTATTTGCGTGAAAAATTCACGACTAAGTATAGATTCGAGATTCGACATTTTTGGTTGCAAATTGATTCCAAGAACGTTGGAAATTTCAACGTTAAAGTCGATGATCTAACGCAATTACTAGAAACATTCAAATCTTACGTCGATTTACTTCACGAAATTCTATCGACTATGTTTAACTATGATTTCGAAGTAATTAAATCGAGATTAAGTCTAATGCAAATTGTTCTTTGTTTAGAGAACAAATAAAAATAGTGATATTTTGAAAAAGTTAGTGCAATCTATATGCGGATTGAAGTTTTGAATGCTTCGCAAGTAAAAACCTGTCAGCCGGTTTCTAGAGAGAAATATTGATTAAATCCAGGGGAAAGAACGTAGAAGAAATAAAGAGAATAGAGGACAAAAGAGGAGAAATATAGGTACGTAACAATACTTGAACTTCTGAATACACCACCTGAAGCATTCGACTTGATAAAAGTTTTTTCTACCAACTCGTATCGCGACGCGAACTTTCAATCCACTCGATCTCACCTTCAACAACTTAACCCTGCTGCGGTGTCTGAATCTTTTATGTTTCAATCTCGCTTTAGTTTCAAGGACTTGTCAGGTTTTAAAACGACCATCAACAATCGAAACGAAAAATCGCGCGTACCAATAACGATAATAAAATTTGAAACCAATCTGAGACATATAGAAATTACAGGATATTTACTGCAAACGTATATTTAATAAAAAAAAATCGGTATACAACATATAACGATTGATTATATTGAGATCTATCATTATACTGGATAATTGACTACTGAAGTAGTTTTCCGATCTATCCAGAACACAGGTATACTTGTACTCGTAATTTCTATATACTACATTTCCAGAGTTACTTCACACTTTACCGATGTCTTATTAGCTAACCAAATCTTCTTATCAATCTTTATCATAGTACTCGCGTCTCGTTGCAGTGCCAATGAAATTTTAATTCTACTCGGTGCATTCATAAAAAGTATCCGCAAGTGTTCGAATACCTTCATTAACCTATATAAATCCGAGGTTAAAATACCTGGCATTACCCACGTTCCAACAAAACCAAAGGGCAACCTCGAAAAGAGTAGAAAAAATTCATTTAATTCCATTTTCATCCACGTCGGCTCTCGAAGCGCCCCAAGCACCCTCCACCCTTCGAAAGATTGAACCAGGCAGCGCCCGAGGCGTCGACCGCTGACCCACATACCGAACCAGCCTCAAAAACATCAACATTCATCCCCGTTTGCATCACTTTCCTCCAATCCATTCGCCGATTCACGCGATTGTAATTTGACAAAAATCCACATCTGCCCCCCACCACCGCCCCATCGAATCCACGTTGTACCCCCGTTCGAAAGCATAGCAACGCGCATCCCCGAACGATCATCGTTGCAGTCTGTCGAACCCCATGCGCCAAACCCCGTGCGCGGGTGTGTGTCTCGGCTCGCAGGTGGTTCATCCTGTTCATGGTGTATCTGCAGCGTTTCTCACCTTGGCGACGACCCCCTTAGTCCGTTTGGTGCGCTATCGATCACACGCTCCACCCACGAAAACCCCTGCAAGCGGCGTGGAGAGCGGCGTCGTGCCGCGTACAGCCTCCAAGTCTCTGCTCCTCTGCTTGCGATAGGTCGCGGTCTCGGTCGTCACGTGACGCACAGGGTGCACCGACTGACACGGTTCCTTTCACAGTGTCCTCGACGTCGCTATCGTTCACAACCGGCCGTATCTACCGACGATCCGTGGGTTCAGTGTTATCGGACGATCGTTGCTCCAGGAGAACTTTTCAAAGACAGAGACAGACAGACAGACAGAGAGCAAAAGGAAAAGCCGAAATACACGAATGATACGCGTTTGGCTCGCGACCGGGGAAAAGTCTGACGCGGTCTCGCCCGGTGTGCACGGAAAGCGTGTATCGGAAGGAAAGGAGGGCGCACGCAAGCGCAACCGGCCGTCGTCCTAACCTCCACTCGATAAAACGTCCTCGGTTCTGTCGGTTTCTCGTTACGTCAGCGTACGTGTTGCGTCAGCGGGGACGCGTGCGCGCACGTGGTGGCTCACCATGGGCATAACCATCGGGTACGCTGGTTTTGCGTGCACGCACAAAGCTGTTTGCTAGTATTTCGAACAGAAGAGGGATGGAAGATGGTGTGTTGGGGATGAGGGCGGAGAAGCAAGGGGGTGGTCGACGGTGGTGCCGGGAATCTGTGGTGCGTTCGGCCGGTCTACGGGAGATGGAACGGTCGTGCTGCGTGCACCTCTCTCGCGGGGGTGGAAGGGGCTGTTCGTACGTTCTGCTTTCGTTTTCGTTCGGAATTTTCGCGAGCTGTGGCTGTGTTCGCTTCGACGTATCCCTTCGACCAACTTTCTCTGCCTTCCTTTCTCTTTGTTCCAAGGAACAGTGAGAACAACGGTGAATTTAGGCAATTTGACAGTTTGTTGGTCGCTGACGGGTCAAGATGATCGTTGCATTTGGAATTGTCCACATTGGATTTAGTGATTGGTTACGGTGGTCCGGCTTTGTGAATCGAGTTTGGCGGTTTGATAATGGCGTGAGTGAACTGCTGTTTGGCAGCCTGGCAGGATCGAAGGGTGGAATGGGGTTAGTGGAAGGGTGCCAGAGACGTGGCAACGATTTTACGAAAGGATCGTTCGTCATACGATAGAAATTGTGTTCTACTCTTATCTTAAGATAAAAAAGTGTCTTTGTATCTTGTTTTGTTAGTTTTTTCTTTCTTGTATTTGTGGATAGTCGTTCGAGAATCGTACAAGTGACGTGGATAATAGTAAGCGAATTCGTACAGATGTTATCGTTATAGAAGTCTCGTAAGAATGGCCGATGAACGATGGTGTTAGATTGTGCCAGGAGGTTAAACAAATGACTTAATACGCAATTATTTAATACGCCTGCTACGTCGGTGAAACGTCTCGTCCGCACAATCGATTAAACCTTTCGTTTGGCGTCAGAATTCCTAACAACCACGAAATACACGTAACGGCAAGTCGGCGAAGGTTGCCAGGAAAAGTTGAAACAATCGATGAATGGTGCTACGTATTTCACTGTCTATGTAGTAGTTCGAACAAACTTTCAATATTCGTAATAATAAAAATATAAAAAGATGAAAATAAAATTCGAGGAATTGATTAAAAAATAGTGCGATCGAATGTGATAGATTTTTGAAAGGATTCAGACGATTTAATGAAAAATAGATTGCAAGAATTAAAATTGAAACTTCGAACATCAACATCGAGAAAGTTAATTGTAAAATAGCGTGATTTAAACTGTGAGTAAACATTTGATGTGCTGATTAAGAATGGATTCGAAGAGTTAGACGTAGATGTAATAGAAGTGGATAATTCATCGTAAAACGATTATACATTATTCAAAAGTAGTTTGCTTCATAAAGGACGGGAAATGATCCAGTGAAAGGGAAAGAGCCTAAATATGCAACGCGGACAAGCCACCCTCGGTTGAAAGAGAGTCCGCTGTATGTCGGTCGAACTTGCGCAGAATGTTCGAGAATTTTATGAATGAAAGCTCGCGCTAACGATTGACCAAACTCCGGATTCTGATTCAGAAAATTACCGCATAATTTATTCCCTGGCATTTATTCCAAGCCTACTTTCAGAATTAACGATTCTTTTTCTTAATCGTATTCTTTACTCTCGTTTTCACTTCCCTTTACTTTTATCACTTTTATTCGGAAATTAGTTAGAAAGTAGATACGTATTTGAAAATTGTTAGATATCAATGTAGGAAACTGTTTATTTAACAGTGGACCTATCAAATCCTTCAGAATGACTGATTTCAAATTTTCTTTTCTCACAGCTGGGACATACAGTTGTTTTTGCAAAAATTAATATTGCCTCGAATCTAGACACGGACATAAGTATATAGATTTATTTACTTAATTAATATCATTTGAATTACACTGATTAACATATACAACATCTAAGTCGATAGTCTTAGTGTTGAATTTTATTTTTTACATGAAACCAGTTCTAACCAGGTTAAGCATAGTTAACAATAAATATCTTGAGATATTTGAAAATCGAGAAAGTTCACTGGCAAAATGAAAAAGCCACAAATGTTTTGAATACGATTACAAGAGAAAGATTGTCTCATCTATCGTCTAAACAAACCATCAACGTAACCTTGCAGGAAATATAAATCGTATCAACAGATTTACACGTAAATGTTTGGTGCATTCGATTGTACAAGCGCAAAGTTCCAGTCGAAGAAGCTCCAAAACACACGATTAATTGGTAAGGATGAGGGAAAACTGAAGAAACAACGAGGATTCTCTGCATACGATACCGGGTGGTTGAAATGTCGCGCAAACTGTATTGAAACGACTATTAGGATACGGATTGCGTGACTTTTCGACCACCCAGTGTGTGAAACGCACCCCGAGGACCAAGAGGGTTGTACCACGTGTTTACGATCGATCGTCGTGGCTGATATGGAAATGACGATCGAATCCATACGAGAGAAGTTTCTACGAACGGATACCGGAAGTGGGGGGAAGAGCGCCGTTTGAGACGACGGAAGTACGCTCGGCGTGCTGGAGATTGCTTTCGGCGATTGCACGACCAAGTTTTATGCAGATAGACTGTTGAAAGACTTTAGGATGAATTGTAAGCGAAGAGAAATTACGTTTACTTATGAGTTGTTTTATCAGCGTATGTTACGATGGCGGTATAAGTGTAATGGAACATACATGCGTGAAAGGATTAATTCGTGATATGAGCTAGGTGGGTCTAAGGATTATAACATATTTAACGATGAAATGTTATATTATTAAATAATAGTTATTTATTTAAAAATTGGTTAATATAATATAATCTTGTATGGAATGATTTTGAGTTTCAGGTGATGATGAAAAGAGTAATGATTGAATGAAGAGTGAAAATGAATTTAGGTATAATTGAAACAAATCATGCATATTGTATATACTACCTATGTATATATATTCTTTTAATGAGCAAACAAATAAAACATTTATTAACCTTGCTAAGTTTGCACCCGGATTTTTTAAAATGCAAATTAGAAACTCACAGATTCGAGATCGAATGAGGATTTTGAAAGCCATAACTCAAATTTTAAATTCAAACTTAGAGTGCCAAATTCACAATTTAAATTCAAATAGTCAAATTCTTAATTCAAATCTTTTAATTTAAATTCAGACTGTCAAATTCACAATTAAAGTGAAGATAGACAAATTCACAATTCAAATTTTTAAAATTAGACTGCCAAATCCTCAATTTAAATTCAAATAGTCGATTTCACAATTCAAATTTATTAATTCAAATTCAGACTGTCAAATTCGCAATTCAAATTTTTAAATTCAAGTTTAGACTGCCAAATTCTCAGTTTAAATTCAAATAGTCAAATTCACAATTCAAATTTTTAAATTTAAACTTAGACTGCCAAATCCTCAATTTAAATTCAAATAGTTGAATTCACAATTCAAATGTATTAATTCAAATTCAGACTGCCAAATTCGCAATTCAAATTTTTAAATTCAAGCTTAGACTGCCAAATTCTCAGTTTAAATTCAAATAGTCAAATTCACAATTCAAATCTATTAATTCAAATTCAGACTGCCAAATTCGCAATTCAAATTTTTAAATTCAAGCTTAGACTGCCAAATTCTCAATTTAAATTCAATTAGACAAATTCACAATTCAAATCTATTAATTCAAATTCAGACTGTCAAATTCGCAATTGAAATTTTTAAATCCAAATTTAGACTGCAAAATTCACAATTTAAATTCAAATAACGAAATTCGTAATTCAACCTTTTAAATTTCAAATTGAAACTATATGAAACCGAATCTCAGTCTTATCCCCAAATTCTTTCTCAAATCTTTTCATCCTTCAACGCATTAAATTCCTCAACAACCAAATTACCTCACCATTACAATATCGTAGCATTCACCCTTCGAAGCCAATTCTCTCAACTTCTTTTACACGCATCACAAGACACCCCACCTTTTAACATCCTATACTGTAACTTCTCGCAGCCACCCTATAGCAACAATTCAAACCAACCTAACCTTTCGTCAAAACCACCCCTTCTCGTGTTCGCAAGCAGAGCCCTCGCTTTCCACCGCGAGATTTACTTCAACCCCCTCGAATAATTTCTCCCTGTCGATAAAATCGCAGCTCCACATTCCCAAAATTACAATAATTTCATCCCCTGGATCATCTCCGATCCGTTTCGAATCATATTTTTCTATCGCTCGAACGTTTATCGTTTCGATCATATACGATAATCATATTTTTCGTTTCAAATGCTTACTGATACCAAAAAAAAAAGATCAGGCTACGGATGTTTATCAATTTATAGGAAATTGAAGAATATGAAAATACACATAGTAGGTGAGCACATATAAAATATTTGAAATATAACATACTCGTTACAATATTTAATAAGAGAATCGAATCTCTACTTAGGTTCTATCGCTCTAATCGTATTCGCGTGTGTAATTTTCTCGAAAAGTTAAAAGCCTCTTTCTCGACTAAAACTAAAGCGGCAGTGTTAAATTCCAACGAATCCACGTCGACCGTGTTCCACCGATAACTCAATAGTCAAATTATCAAGATATTCGAATAATTCAAAATCCTATCTAGCTATGTTCACGAAGAATATAAAATTCCATGCGCATGCGCACTTTACCTGTGAAAATACGATATAATTGTAACTATATGTAAACATACGATAAATACAAACAATACAAGTAACGCAAAATCAAGGGGTGAAAGGGTTAAACGATCACTGCTGTACCAACCCTGTATCGCAATGCTTCCAGAGAACCTAACCTAACTTGAACGCATGATCCAAGGGTGAACGTGTTCGAAAAGGGGTGGCTGGTCGCGCGCGCGATCTGATTTGCGCGGAACGCGTGCGTGCAAAGCATCCAGCCGAGCTTCGAAAGCTCGCCGCAGGATGGCGACGCTTTTTGAGGAAACGGACGATGTTCGACCCCTGCGAGAGCCAAGGGCGAATCGGCCAATCGGGGAGGCAGCCAGAACGCAGTTTCAGCAATTCGATGCGTGTCGACCGCCATTTTCGGCCGGCCCTCTATTGCTCGCTTCACTGTCCGCGGATGATTAATGACCCAAACCTTGCCTCCCTTTGATCACTCTTCGTCGCGAGATCGCGAGACGATCGTTGTAGGGGGTTGATGAAGGGAGCAGTAAAGGGTGGTTCGTCCGAGATGGGAGACTTTTTGGGGGAGATTCATTGATTGTTGGCGCGGTTCGTTTCGGGGATACGATGTGGGTAGTCGATGTAGGTTCTGTGGTTCTGGGGCTTGGCTCGTTGATGACGTTTCAATGGGTGGTTTTGGTAAGATCGTTTTAGAAATAAGATGTGGGTGCTTAATATTTTTCACGCCAGACAAGACTCGCCGCTTTTCATTCTTCCAACGTTGAGAATGACCGAGCATTATTGTGTGATTGCATTGTTGTTGTGTCCATTGTCCGTCGCGAAAATTAAGGGTAAAACGTTTGTAATATATTTATACACTCTATGTACACTACACATGTACACTCTATCCGTAGGTCATCGGATACTTGCTTGTTTTCGGTAAAATGACGGTTAGAATGTATGCAGGTACGATTTTCCGTATTGATATCTCATCGTTTTGTTTGTCATTTTATTGTTTAAGTTACTCAGGCGAATTATAACGTGCACAATTTTATACTATGAAGTAATCTGTATTGTGAAATAAAGTTGATATTAACATCAAATATTGAAATTACGCAATGTCAAAAGTATGTAATTCTAATAATTATTCTAATTGAAGTAGACAAGTCTCGCAGATTTATGAACAGGAATACACATATTTTGCAGAAATGTGGGAAGATTGAGACCCGATCAATTTCACAGTTTACCGTCAACAATATGTTAAAAAGCTACATGATCTGACGTAGGTTCTATAGATTTTTTAAATTATATTCATGGTTTGAATGGTTGTCAATAATTAGGAGAATTCGGTCTGAAAAATTGTGGTACGATATCCTTCGAAATTGTGCAGGTACCATTTTCCTTTTCCTAGGAAATTCATTCAATAACTAGGTGAATTTTTCTAAGATAATATCTGGATGCTCGATATAGTGTAAGTTGTACGTTTTACTGTTTGAACACTTGTTTGTATATTCAGTTTAATAATCTCGTGGTTTACTAGGATCAATCACCTTTCTCAGTTAATTATTGCCGACTAAATACATTTATTAGAAATGTAATTTGGAAATTTGATAAATGCCCTAACTTTCTGAATTCGAGAGAAAAAATTGACAACATTCGTAGACTCGGTTTATTTCATAGATGAATAGAATTTAATTTGAACACGCGACTAGATACATTTTCGTAAAAAGAAGGAATGAACTCATTGATAAAAGTAAATGGAAAATAAAAACCTACAATTTTGTGTAATTGAATAATACGACATGAAAATAATAACATGCGATTATGGAAAGTATTTCCTTATGAAATAAAACTCTTCTGTTTAAAATCATCTTGCCTCATCAGTTTTACAGGCTCTGGAAATTGAAGTCTTCAAGCCATCGGATCATCTTTCCAATCATAGCCTGTCGTCGAGACAATCTTCCCCGAAATTCGTCTCGTCGAAAATGTCTGTTATACAATCTCACCATCCTGTCCGTTTCATTCGAAGCACACACCTCGTCGACACTTCCTCAATTTGCCTTTCACCGAGCGCACCATCGCATCCACCTTTCATCGAAAAGTCGAATTACCGCGGAATCACCGGTATTACAGCACCTGTACGCAACTTTTCGACAACGTTTTCGTCGTAAAATTTCCTCGAACACGCAACATTCCCCATCAATTTCTCCGCTCATTCGAAAAATTCTACAGTGTTAGGCAGTGTCCTTAAAATTTGTATATAATTAATCACTGGAAAGGCCTGATGCGGTGCAACGCGTAGCAGCTTAATATATTCGTCGTACGCTTATGGTTAATTGATATGTTATACGATAAGCAACCTTACAAGAACCAGTGTAATTTAAAACATTTACTTCCTGAATCTGCAGTGTTCGAAGTTAAGTGCTGTTACCTAAATGCTGAAATATAAAAAGCGTTTGTAATATTACCGATCAAAATGCGGAACAGCGATCTATAAATGGAAATAGGGTTCACTTCCAGAATTTTTATACGCATAAAATAAATACGATCGACTTTTCGTATATCCTACGATGCAAATCCTTCGCCAAGTCTGTGTTTCGTTCTGCGTTCAATATTTGTTTACAGCTTTATAGTAAAGATGTGAATAGCTAAAAAATAACTAAAATATCAGATTGTCCAGAAATTGTCTTTTTTTTGCAGACATGTCTTTTACAACGATGAATCTTTATACAAACATGAAACCTAATCTGTGAAACGTTGTGATCTTTACTTTGATAGAACAAAATGGATCATACGTAATTCGATAAAATAATATAAAACGGAAAATATTGTGCATCCATTATTTCCTTGTAAAACGAAAGAAACTTTTCGGACGACCTAATATAAAGCTATAATAAAGTTTGCGGTAAAATTTTATATAGCATTTTCTCCTATCTTCGTTTACGATAGATTATGCAATTTGTGTAAAAATGTTGAAAATATTTTGTATATACGTGAACTGATACAATTATCTTCGTTCGCCTAAACGAAAACGACAGAGGAAGATAAAGAGAAAGATAATAAGTTACACGAAACTCCGTAAAAGTTAAATTATAGCGATAATTGGAATTTATGTAGGCATTTCTTTAGATAAAAGAATATCTATCGCACCGAGAAACGAATGGAGGCCGAATTCGCACCCGACAAAACATGAATCGCCAGCAAATCAGCTTTGCAGTTGCGCTGATCCGTTCCCTTAATCACGCGACGATTCAGCTGCAACGAACAATCAGCGATATCAGCACTGCGTCATTATCATCAGCGATAACACGCCGTTCTATACATCCACTCGATGTTTTTAACCGATCCTCGATGCAACAAACCTAACGTTCCTTTAGACCCAGCGAATAGAACCTTTCGAAACTATGAAAACTACTAAATCGCAGTATAAGGCCATAAAAGTATTGCAAAATCATCATCAACGGAAAAACTGGATATTTAAAAATTCTAAAACGTTTTTTTGTGAACATCTCGAGTCATACGTCTCAGTCACGCCGAATAAACTCGTCGAATTATCAAAGTAAATCTTCGCAAATCTCTTCTCTGTTCTTCTCATCAAAAATATTAAGTCGTAACGAAAACTAAACCACTAAAGAGTCATTGTCTCAGAAGTTAAACAACGCTCAAGAAGTTTCCGACGTTTCTTACAAATATTCACGCCGAACTCGCAACTGCAAACTCGATCCTTCCGAACCCACCAAAGGCCCAAAATCTGAACAAAAGTCGCAGGAATTGACAAAAATAGACCCAAACTTCCATTCACATTAGGTGAACTTAAGCCTAATTCAAACTAATAAATAGTCTACATAAGTAAGTAAGTAGATTATTCGTCGATGACATTATCAGTCCGATGCGACATTGCCAGACAATGTACAATAGAAATAAACGCGGGACTGATTGGTTGTTTCTGCTAGGTCCAACGCAATCATAAAGATAAGCATGCATATTAGCCAAAAATGTGACGTATATAAACAAAAGCATATAGCATATAGTGTACTTTCACAGCCATTGTGCTCTCTCGCTAATTATTTTTCCAGCTGTGTTAGTACATACATCCGCAGCTTTTCCGCGGACAACGTATGCCGATTGCCGATTGGACAATTGTCTGTCAGTATGAACTAGGCTTCAGTGAACCCAGCAAAAGCTCGACTCGATCTGCCGAGTCTCTCTCTCGACTCTCCACAATCCACAACAATTGCCGTGTATGCGATCCTGTTTCCACGGCGGCA
The DNA here is from genome assembly GCF_011952205.1 of Bombus bifarius. Taxonomy (NCBI): domain Eukaryota; kingdom Metazoa; phylum Arthropoda; class Insecta; order Hymenoptera; family Apidae; genus Bombus; species Bombus bifarius. The sequence continues at coordinate 1,161,744 of NW_022884488.1, forward strand.
GCGGGCGACGACGGCGTCTGCGTGGCGTCAGCTGGGCGTGCCATCTTGCACGTCTGCGTCCGTCTGCCCATGGTATCAGGGTGCCACGCTATCTAAGAAGCTACTTAATTCCCTCTAACGAACCAAGAGACAAGCCAACAAAACCCGATAAGTAACAGGAGTTTCGCAGTTGGATGAACACAGGCCGAACATTCACGACCGAAGAAGCCAAACGAGGAACGTGAAACGACGAAGGAGGTGTTCTCTGTTCAGGAACAAGAAAGGAGGTATGCTGGAACGTCCAATAAAGATGAAGATATTAAGCAGAGAGAGAAAGGTCAGTCTCTCGTTCTCCTAATCACGAATATTCACAGGCGACGAACGAAGGGGTAAGCGGACAGAGAATGAGTCGAGGGGAGTGATGATTTGGTGGAACCAAACCGGTGCTGCCAGTGCTGTCGCGACGAGGAGAGTGTCACGCTCTCTCTGCTGTGCGTGGAAGAAACGAGGAGAGGGTCGCGCTTCGAGCAAGGCGACAGGAACGCCAGGAAGTAACACGCTTGCTATTGTGAGCAACCAGTACCACTTTGGCGGCTCTTTTTGCCTTGATGCTGGGATTATTAGGAGAAACGCGAGTCTGTCTCGTTGTTCGGCAATAGGAGGTGGCGTTGGAGAGTCTGGATCGAAGCGAAGGTGGTGGAGGTTAGTGTAGTTGCGAGGACGAGGATCATATTGAGTTGGAGTTGTGATGGCAATCTTTTAAATGTGTTGGTTTTTGCAGCATTGAAAGTATACTGGGAAGACTGGAAAGGGATTTTTTGAGAGGTTTTCGGGAAGTTTTACAATTACATTTCGATTACTTTAAACGAACAGCATACAGGATATTGTGATTCAAAATTACTACAGATTATCTCCTTTGGACCTTCAAATACTAATATTTCCATATGAACCTCTCTCGTGAACACACGAGGAAATTATGATATTGTAAGTAGGTAAATTCCACGACAAATTTAAAAAGAAATAATATTTTCATTAAGTACCTTTCTTTCACTTTTCCATTTATGAAATTGATCAGTTATAGCTTCTGACTAATTCTTATACTGTTTACCAAATTTATTTAGACGTACCAAACTTATATTCGTTTAACGATCTAATTTTTTGGCATTTCATTGGAATCTGGAATTTTATAAGGATATCTATCTATGTTGAAATATCTTAAAGAAAATATGTTTATTGTTCGATGGACACGAGTTTACACGTTCCGCTCGTTCGTCCAAAACTGCATTAAACGCGGCTGGTGGAATGTGGGTCGATGCAACGTTATAAAAGCGAGTACATCGCGTTGTTTGCTGTTGCAGGAAGAGGTTTTATGAAATTGCGCTGACCCAGTTTCTCTTGCTTTCCTTGTACACGATTGGATTGAATGGCGTCTCGTGGATTGATCCTAGTTTAATGGGGACAGGTACTATCGTCGCAAGAATCTATGTTTGTTTGTCTTTCACTCCTTCAGATATTCTAATTTTATCTCACCTTTGTCACTTATTATCGATAATTGACGATGTAGAAAACGATAATTCTAAGGATTGTTCATAGTACTACGTATAGATTCTGACTTCAATACGACTGTTAGGTTCGTGACATGAAACGGAGAAAGTTTGTGTTTCAAATAAGATGGAACTTATTACGCTCCATCATTCAGTTATTTAAGAAGAACCAATAGTTTGTGAAGTGAAAATAAGTTCCTTGGAAATATTTTCTTCGTGTATCAGACACAATTAAACATCTTTGAAATTAAGAAGCCAAATTAGACGATTCCGCTTTCCGAAAAATCTTTAGTTTTATCTGTTACCAATCATGTTTGAACATAAAGTTGTCATATTCTCCTATATGAAATACGCTATTCAAAATATACAAAGTAAAGACATTTTCTTATGTTCAATTAACAGAACAATCGATTCTTGTTTCTCGATATTTTTATTATAATTATAATTATAAGAATTATTAAAATTTAGTTATAAGAATTATAGATCTCAGCAATGATCATTTTCCACCACTTCTAAACGTAAAACTATTATGCTACATCTTTTCCGTCTAAAATACAGCTCTTAAAAATCGAAGCTAAAAAGAAGTAAATTAAAGGAAAATCTTGCAGCTATTTTGCTTGCATACGTCTGTTAATTGCTGTTAATTAAATAACAGCAGGATTCACTCATTGTTTTCAAAAATTTTGCACTTTTTTCACTATGGTAATTGAACATTCATAGTTTTTCACAATCTAACATTTCTGATACGTTAAGATGAATCCATGAAATGTTTCTTTACCAGGATAAATCATTTTCAGCGTGGCATTTGGGAAACGTGTGTCTCTGGACGCTTGGAACAGGTACCATACCATTTAACGAAAAGACAGTAAAGATAAGCAGAAAACTTGTTAACCAAAAGTCAATAACATTTTACTTGGCTGGCTTTACTATTTGAATTGGTAAACTCAGTTTCGATGGGAAAACCGAAGATATATTCTTTTATTTATTTTAACCGAAGAAAAGAAACATTTCCTGTACATATGCACATTCATACGACCTAATGCTTACATATCTACTTTTCCGTTGATCAGCGGAAAATCGTGGCTAGGCGAAACTAAAAACGTAGCCGGTTCCATCGGAGACAGTGGCACGGTGTGTCAGTGACCCTGCGGTCGAGGCTGCTGCAGCAGGAAAACGCGAAACCACCGCACGGGTAGATATCGATTTGTCTGTGTTCGCTAGGAAAAAAAGTTGGCCGGCCTTCTGACGTTCGCCGCTGATATTGCCCGCAGTTCACGCTGACGTGCCATTTACTCACTCGAACGACCTCCTCACGGCCGTTCGTTCTACCTCCTGCCGTTCCACCTCCTCATCAGCGTTCCACGATCGTTCGTTTTATCGAGGAAGCTCAGGATGAAAGATAATATCGAGACTGATTAAATATAGCACAACGTTCCAGCAAGATTTTCGTCCTTTTAATGGGAATACGGGAATACGAGAAGAGAAATATTGGAATCTTTCGACTTAAGACGGAACTTAACTCTTTGGCGCATGGATGAATATGATGTTTGTTTGAGAAAACAACGCTTGGATAGGAAAGGAAAAGCCGTAACTACAAGACTGTTTTCTTTTCTTAAACGCGGACAAAAATTGCTCATTGTGCGATAATTACACTGATTGGAGTATGGCAATGACGTAATAATTGCAAGCACAATTCTCAAGAGTCCCACCATTTGTAAACACAAGATGGAAAAATAGTGAAGTCTCGTCTCCATTGAAATAAACCGAGCAACCTGCTTGTCGCCTTTTCTACGACATCTCCAAGTTAAAAAAATATACCAAATGTCCAGCTGGACGAATTGTAAAGTACAAATTAAATAAATAAAAAAAAAATTGTCCAACAAACAGCAGCTTATAGAAACATTTTGTTCACACTGAAGCAACGTAATCTGTAGCTGGATTCGCACTGAAGCGACAACGAGGAATTTTTTGTCGCTTTTTGTTGTTACGTGTTTCAGAACATTTCCAACGAACAGTAACTTACAGAAATAATTTCTGTACATTGGTGCAAGTTTTCGATAAACATGGAACAGCAAGAAGTTGCTTGATGTTTTTTCAATGGAGACGAGGCATAACACGTTTGCTATCAGCGTAGATGTAATTTTAGTCACTTGGATTCAATCGATTTGAAGTCATCGCTAATGAGAACAAGCGTATGTAGAAACTTGGAAAGATATTTCACACCAACTAGCAAGTTTACACCGGTAAAATGATTGTAATTTTAACTTGCTCGAATGTAAATAACAAAACAGATAGTAGATTGAATTGTAGTAGATTAAGTTATCTGAACGAAGCTTTAGTCCACGCAATACAAATTGGCATTTAGCGACTATAAAAAGTGTTGACCTTGAAGCAGATTCTTTTTTTATCAAGTTCTACATTTCGTTTTTGAAGTATCAAATTTCTTTAGTCACATGCCAGTACTATCAAATGACATGAAATTTAATAAGCTTGGACCAAATTAATTAATACCTGTGTAGATGCTATAACAAATACAATGATGTACCAAGACCTTTTCCGGTCACTATATATTTGTGATATAGATATGATCTGTCTATAAAATCCTAAACCTTTTCCCACCACTTTTTATAATTCCACTTGCTAAACTATTCACAAAACCTTTCCCCATAACAACCACCTATCAACCATCACCAAAATCATCCCTAAATTCTCCCAAGAAAATGACATAAAATACATTCTAAAGTCATTATATGTTTATGTTCTACAATCTACTCATAAAATCCTCTATTCCTTCCTCTATTACTCTTCTTCATAACTTCGTCTTACAAACCACTCACAAATCCCTCCTCCATAACAACCACTATCAAGCATAATCAAAATCGTCCCTAAATTCTCCTAAGCTAATTAACAACAACAAGGTCTTCTGCCATTCACCTGACCATGCGGCACGTGGCATCCTGGGTGCAGGCTAGCAAAAACAGTTCCACCCTTTGCCTGGCTCTTTTCCGCTGGAAACCGTTCTCCCCCTTTTGTGTTTCCGGCATGTCCCATAAATCACCCAGGAGCCGTGGTGTAGCGAGTTGTGGGCGGCCAGGATAGGAGGAAGGGTTTCTCTGTCGGAAAGAGCATGCGGTTGGAGTGGGACCACGTGTGGGACGGCACCATAGTACCTGAGAAGGTAGTACGGGGGCCAACAGTTAGCGCCAGACGGTCAAAAACTCGCTGGACCGGCTGCCACCGAGGGTTCTTTTTACCTTTTTTTCTCTCTTTCCTTTTTTGTTGTTCTTTTTCCTTTTTTAGTTCTTTCGTAACGCTCTCGCGTCCACCTCTCATTCATTTCGACCCTCTCGACCAAGCAGCCGTGGGACGCTTGTGGGCGCTGCGATTTTGTATGTAAATATACGAACACTTGGTACTTTGGCTCATAGACCTGACTGAAATTTTGGCAGATAGTTTTTAGAGGTAACGGTACTTTTTATTTTATGTCGATTACAGGTTAAACGTATCGGCAATAAAATTATAAGAATGGTCAGAGTGATGCATTTGTGACTTTTTACAGAAATTCCATAGACTCGGAAGCGGATGCGAATGATTTAAAATGATCTTGCAAAGTATGAGAATAAAAGCTTACTTTTCTCCTGGTGTTATGTAGATGTTCACTTTCATTCTGATTTCTTTGGTAAATGTTTGATTTATATATTACACGGCGGTAGTTTCCAAGTTAATTAAATTTTTGCATACTATTTGTTAGTTTGAAAAGAAATACTTTCAAAAGGACGATCATAACACAAACATGACTTTAATTTGAAAGATTCTGTCATCACACGTTTTGCGTCGGTTTCATCCTTCCAAAATTAGTCACTGCAATTATTTTTCTAAATTGACGGTAATGTCAAGATATTAATTCTTCAAACTGTCTACATGACTCAGACTTAACTCAACTATATGATTATATAGGTACCATAAGTATGATATCTATATGTATATTATAGGTAATTGAATGTAAGCCAAGTCCATTTCTTGACCGCGAGGCCAAGAAGTACAAACTAATAAATACATACATAAATGTAATATCGAATAATGTATATACATTATCTACTACATAGAGCCTGATAATTTGAATGGAACATTCAAATATTTTAAGATGAACATTTCATAATACGAATAATTTTTACTAAATATGTACTTCCTTCGGATATACCTAATAATTATCGAAGAATAAATTATCTCAATATAGAGCCTAATTAATAGAATAAAACACACAAATATTTTAAGATAAACATTTCATAATACGAACAACATTCGCTAAGTATGTACTTCCTTTAGATATAATAATTATCGAAGAATGAATTATGACCATATAGAGCCTGATGATTGCAATGAAACACTCAAATATTTTAAGACAAACATTTCATAATACGAATAATAATATTTCCTCCGACGAATTTAGACGATCTCAAATTAGTATCAAATTGTAACTGAAATTTTCCTCAAATTCCATTTCAATCTAAGAAAATCTAAAAAAATCTAAAAAAAAAAGACAACGTTATTTCATAACACGAATAATAATATTTCCTTCGACGAATTTAGACGATCTCAAATTAGTATCAAATTGTAACTTAAATTTCCTTCAAATTTCATTTCAATCTAAAAAAGTCAACGAAAGTCAACACCAGTCCAAATTTGAACCGAACAATCACCATTTAAAAAGAGAAATCTAGACATCCTAATGAAGATCCCGTAGGAAGCGGTTCCTCCGCGTTTCCATCATTCCCGTTTGTGGCGGCATCGAGTCGGCACGATTGAGATTTCTGCAAGCAGGTGGTCCCCCGTAATAAATCGTATTGTAAGCGATCCCCTCGGCTAGCCACCTGCGAATCGATATCTCGACCGGTCGGTCCAAGGCGGCTCACATGCAAATTCGCGGGTATCATGGGAGGAAAGGTTCTCTTCCTGTCGCTTCGCCTTCTCACCGTCCTTCCTGTTCTCTCGCGACCTCCTTTTTCGCCCGACAAACTCCTTCGCGCACCTGGAACGATAGATCGTTCCAATCGTTGATCGACAACTCGCGAAGAACATTCTTATTCGCTCGTTTTCGTAGCAAATTTGTTTTTCGAGCAAAATTTAAACGTAGTCGAGCTAACGAGTATCTATTAAGGTTAAATCTGAAAATTTAATCTTCAACATCGAGGTGATCCAGGAACATTGCTTTTTTTGTGATGGAAGTTCATTTATAGTTCACATTATTACTCTCTCTCATTATCATTAAGAGACAGATGTATCTTGAAAGAGTGTAATGGAGTATTTGATTGAGAATTTGGCTAGAAATTTCGTAGATTTTCATTTGATTTCATCCGTACTATAAGTTGATATTCGTGAAACATTAGATAGACGTAGTTAACACGTTAAGCGCCAAGCCTGTTTTGTCTTCCATTCCGTTTAGCTCGGGATATTCGATTTCATCGATCTGCTGGCGGCCAGAGATCTGTGCAAGGTTGCGTGTATATCTTCGAATATATTTCTTCTATGAATTTATCGCAATCTGTACTCCACATTCTGTTAGAAATGCTTCCTCTTCGGTTAATTGTCTGTGGTTCGTGTCCCAGTGCAATTTATACGAAAATATAAGTTTTTAATTGTATGCCAACAGTGACTAACGCGGCCTGAACGAAGAGTATACTGTCAGTCACAGGTGACTGACACGGCGCTTAAAGTTCAATGAATTGTTTAAACAATAGAGTGGCAAAGCTTTCTTTTTTATTTAACCCTTTTGGTCGATGAAGGATTGTTATTCTATTAGCATTCGCTAAACGAAATCTGCAATCATTTTCTTTCAACACAAACACGCGCTGCAGTTTTTGTTAAAATAATATCGCTGTATAAAGATATATTTTTATCAATTTCACATTTCACATTTTCATTCTTCTATTCTACAAAAGTTGTTCACACGGCTACGATCCCACCACGGCCTTGTGATACGTTAACAAAGCAGATGGGAAAAAAGGTATTCGCAGAAACGTGAATGCAATAGCTGCCAATGAATACGCCAAAATTAAAGGCACGTACAATAGTTGTCGCGTTTGTCCCGTTTCGATTCGATTCTCTTTGACGTTGTTCCACTTGTTGATATTAAGCTCTGTGCACACTTGGACTGATATGACCATATAACAATGTTTATTTGTCGCACTGTCATATTTTACTTGCTCTTTTTCATCCTCTTATATGGAATGTCATTTAACATTTCTTGAAATATCATTTTTAGGATATATAGTAAAATATCTATACCTATCTATCCGATCAGCAAGATTTGTAAACTGTATAACGTCTTTTTTTTCAAAATAAAACCTTTGATTTCAAGAAGTTTTGTTTTGATTGTATCGATTGTATAGTAAACATTCTCGGAGTACGAAGGATTAAGAAAATCAAAGAATATTCAGAAAGTAAACGGTCAATGAATGGAACGAACACCCTATATGTATAGTAGTTTTAAACGCGGATAGCAATTTCTACCAATGTACATAATAATAATAATATCCTGTAATAACGAATAATCTCTCAATTATATAATATTAATAATCGAGTAACACATTTATAATAGCAAATCACCGACATATTATGTTATATAGTAAATTATATTATAATAGAAATTACAGTATATTACCCATAATTTCAACACTAATTTCCTCACATAAGATGTACATAGTTATCCTAAATTGCGGTGATTGGTTACGTACAATTTAACCGCGAAATCGTTTAATTGTTTGTTACGAATATTTGCAATTGTCTTTTTACTATAAAGTCTCGTTTTAAAATCAGGATGCACGTTATGTATCGGAAGATACGATATATATTAATAGCGTGTACACATCACATTGGTCAATTACATCCCACGGTGGCAAAGACGAAACGATGTCTTAACGCAGCAAGCGCATCGTTTCTGAATAGTTAATCGTAGGCATCAATCCGACCGGCTCTCCTCCAGTCGAGCATGCTCGATTAATTAGCAATAAACACGCCAGTACACGAGCTCGATCGCTCGATTACATATGCCAGCGGAAATTGATTTCCAACCATCGACCGATCAACTTTCAAACAGTTCAAGCTAATTTGTATGTTGTCCCAGGTAAATGACAATAATTGACGTTTAATAAGACTGAATTATTATAATAACGTACTATAATCTAAATTAAGCTAAAACGAGATGTTGCATGTTTCTTAGATATTATGCATACACGTAGATACAGGCTGTTTCTAAACTAAAGTTAATTTCAATCTATTTATTTATTCAACAATTTTCTCTAACTTTATTACACTTTCGCTCCATTTTTGTGTATCGTGTGTAGTTTAAATTGCATTGTTGACATTAAACTGTAGATTCTCGGGTATTTGTGATAAATCTGAAGATGCAAAAATGCACAGAACGTTATATATGTTGAATATGTAAAATATTCAAGGCGGGACACGTACTCGTTAGAATGAATTTTCGAATTTCGAATATTCGAAATTATTATTATTAGTACTAATTAATATTAATATTATTTCGTATACGAATTTGCACAGAAATCCACGGTCTATTAATTACAGTGTAAGTTTCATACTTGCATTTGCACACGCTGACATTGACAGAACTTCGTTTCAAATGAGTTTAATTTAATTTAAACTTAATACCTTCTAACACTATGATAAAGGCAGAGAAAGTTTTTAACCTTATTTGTTAAAACCTGGATTCTAGTTTGTCGAATTACAATATCGAAATGTAAACTATCGTCGATCAGTGCAAGGAAAAGAATTTCACGTATGAACTGACGCAACAGGAGCTTCGTTGGTTTTGCTCGTCCCACGAGGCGTTAAAAGTCAAAGTCGCAGCCTGAAATATCGTTATTATGTTCGTAGCAGATATTACCGGGGCCGACTATTGATAGACCAGCCGCGAAAAGAATGCGCCTGTCGCGTTTAAAAATAACTCGTGACACGCGTTATCCGCGAACGCTATTTTAATCTCTCCGTTGCTTCTTTTGCTTGTTGTTCGAATCGTTGTTGATGTTGAATCATCGTGCTGGGATTGATTGGTTACGTTAAGGGAAGTGATCGATACATATTGCGCAATCCTGTGTCCTGAGAAGTTGCGGCAGATGATGAAGCATCAAGGTTTTTTTAATTCTTCAAGAGTCACACTTTACAATATTTTACATTTTAATTCTTCCTCTCAGAAGTCAGACTCATCAATTACGTCTTTCGTTCATCTGACAATTATACTTTAATATTTATTACACTTCAACTTTCATAAAGTTATATGTCATAACAGTTGTTCATGACTTTCCTCAATTTCCATATTATGGCAATTAATTTCTATTCAGTTAAATCTTTTCGTCCTGATATTTTCTAAACCTTAATGTACCTACTACATACAACTCACGATATCGTTGTACCGCAAGAAATACTAATTTCTGTCATTCGGTTCAAAATAATCACGGAATACCTGAGCAAACGAAATTCCCAGTACTTCAGTATCCGAACATTTCTTTTCTATATTAAGCTTTAATATCTTAAAATAAATAATCTAATTTAAATGATCTAATCGAGGTGCAAAAACGCGACTGGACGTTGGCACATTGACGTTCAAAAATATCTTGCACGTGAAATCAATGCTTTCTCTTATACACGTTGATTTCAGATAAAAGATAGTAAACGTTGCGTTCGATTATTAGCTTTCTGCGTGTTGTTAGTACAAATCGATTGAAACTTTCGCAAGCATATTTATGAGCACAGCGCAAGTATGTAAGCTGGAAGTTGATGAGCCGTGCGTATCGTGCGGCGACCGAAATAATTCTACGTCGCGATGGTTTCGGAGCATCGTCTCCGGCGACTGCTCAAATAATAAATTATTGAGCCGCATCGCATGCCACATCGTGGCCACGTCGATGCCTCTCCGGTGAAAATCGATTCATCGACTCACCGTCCCGCCATTCAGAAGCTTATCCGACGTGAATCGCTGCGACGTGTAACGGACGTCGAAAAAAGTACGGGTTAGGTACATCCTCGATAACAGGACACACGGCCATGTGAAAGAACCTTTTTTCATGCCTTTGTTCGTTGCTTTTTTTCATAGGTATATGTCACGGTATTCCTGCTGTTTTTCGATGCGTACCTTTTATATTTTACTCGTAGGCATTCGATAAAAAATAGTGGAAAATATTTCGAATATTACTGTTCTCGTTCTTGTAATTCATATTAAACAAAATATGTTGTATTTCTGTGATCGTATTAGTAGATCGATTGGAAAGTTCTATTGTCACATCGTTTGTATATTTATAATTTTGTTTCAAGATTTTCACAAATGAAGGTATACATATGTATGTTTGAAACGTCAAAACACATGCAGTATTTAAGACAAGCTGTGAAATAGAACAATTTCTTCAATTTTTCAACAGATAATTTCTCCACCAATATATTATACAACTCTTTTATACGTCATATTTTGAGGATTGAAACATACATATAAATTAAAACTCAATTTGTAGATATCTGGAAGAAAGTAGAATATTTATATAAAATCATATAACTTAATCCAAAATAATGTAAGTTACTTGCAATGAACCAATTGAGCGTTAGTGGATATGCCTATTGATCGACAATTCACCAATAATACATTGATTTGTATTAAGCCATTGATTTGTCGCAAGAATACCGACTTCTTGACGTTTCTGCCGCCATTCAAGCCCGATAACATCGCATCGGATCTATTATAAAATCGTTTAAAATCGTTAAACGATCCTGCATAACAAGAGCAAAAAGTGCAGCTATTTCCACTCATTCACGTGACAATACAATACGCATTGAACGCGTTAGATGGTCTCAATAGTATTGCGATCGTTTCTTCGCGGTGCAGCGAAATTATGCCTTCGATCATAGAATTATGGGATCCGACCGATCGATAAATCAATCCCATATGGGGAATGCACGTGGGCAACGGAGAACGAACGACCCTTCGCCGACTTTTGCGTTCAACTCGATCAGTTTTCACGCTCTACGAAAGCATCGTTATCGTTTCTTTGTTCTCCTGCTTTTAGCGTTTGTAACAATAAACACGTTACGTACAAGTAGATTGCGGATTTTTATGTACCTACGCGAAATTTAATGGTGCAAAAATGTATAGTATCGGGGAAAAACACATATAATACAGTCAAATATAGTATCTACTTGATCAAATATTTAGTGGGTAATACAATTTTCCATCTACATCTGATTTCTTAATTTGCCTTCGTAAAGATATGAGTTTGCATAGATATCCGCAGTCACGTAGACTACAAATAAATAAGACAGAGAATTTAAATGAAACCTTACGTGAAAATTAAAGTTTGATTCTATTAGAAAACAATAGTCGAGTATAATGAAGGTAATTTCAATTTTAATAGGTTGCATTTGGAGATTAGTTGAAACTAACGGCAAAGGGATTATTTTTACTTCAGTTTGAAAACTACTTTGAATTTGCATACCTTAAATTTCGCTTAAACTTTGGAAACGTGGGCTTAAAGCGAAAATATAGAATTGTTTAATATGAAATTGTAGAAGATTTCCGAGAAAGTCGAAACTTTCTAGTACAAGATTGCTAAAAAGAACTGGAATATTCTTGTCTTAGGCCGCCTTGAGAAAGCTACAACTTTCTTGTCCCAGGTTCTCTAAGAAAACTAGAATTCTACGGTCTAAAATGTAGAAGTCCAAGAAAACTGCATCTCTAGTATTATATATGTCATATATATACATTCTCAGATTGTCTATGAATCTTTCCTAATAAGAGAACAATATCCTGTTATTAAATTTCCAAAAATTCTATTTGCTAAAATTGTAGATCACTCTAATCTTATATTCTCTAAAAATAATATCGGATACGTGCGAAGCAATCAACGCTGAGTTAATACCAAAAACTCATTATACTTAATTGATAAATTGATAACACAATTCTAATAATATTCTCTGCGACATTACATGATTTTAAGGAGGATTGTATATTTTTTCAATCCATAACAAATTATAAAGTATTCCATGACAAAACTATGAAACGCCTTTGTGTAAAATTTCCATATACGAAATTTGATATAAAATTTTATTATATTTTAATGTTAAATTAATTCCAAAAGAATATTCATATATTTTCTATATTCATGTATATTTTGTATTGCTCTACCCATATTGTATTTTTGTATATTCATTGTGTTGAAATCACCAATGGAATTCTATTTTTCCGGGATCGTTAAGTTCCAATTCTTCCAATATACGGACCGATAAAATGTTTCGTCCATGGTATTTTCCATCCGTGATAAAAGAACCTCATGAATTGCGGTAGAATTTACGATTCAGTCTTCTTTTATTCGTTCGAATAAGCAGGAAATTACAGGGCCGATCGCAAAACACTGTGGCATTCAAAGCCTTTCGACCAATCGATAAATCAGTTCCATACGCGGAACGCGTGCGGTTAAAGGTGCATTTGCACTATGCGACAGGCGCACAGGTAAATAGACTTGCCATATTAGCGCGTGAAACATCATACATGTGTGAAAAAACCAGTTTAATTGGAAGCTTTTAATTCAAGAAATTAATTCAATTTTTCGACTATTTAGGATATCCTTAATTATATGTATATCAGAAGTTTGTACTTCATAAATAATAAATACATACATTGTAATATGTACATATAAATAATGAATAATTATAATAAAGAGTTATCCTCATTAATCAAGTTATTTCAAGTAATTTGAAAGCGTATACTAATATATTGACTTGAAATATCCTTTCATATTTCAAATAAAGTTGGTGGTCTCTTATGATAATTATTTCTTAATTTGAAAGAAATAATGATTATTAGCTGAAGTAATGTTATGTCTAATTCTATGATTACTGATATTGGTCATTAATTGGTTCACTAACTTTATATATAGCAATCCATATTTCATTAGATATATACACATTATTAATATTATTTCTGGAAGCCAGATTATTTATATTCAAACAATTTCAACTCACATAACCTATCTTTTTATATATAAAAGCTTGAAATCAAATTATATATCAAGTAACTTGATTAATGTGAGGTTTTAACCTATAATATCTACACTTACATATAAATAGTATATTACCCTTTTCCAGAAAAATAAAAAGCTAATTATTTGTTCTAGTCTTAACAAATTCAACTTTAAAATGTTTAACCTAAACAATAAAAACAATTACCTTTCTTTACACCTTAAATCTTCATGAAGAATCAAAAGAAATATAAAAGAATCTTTCTTCGAATAATACCAGCAATTCAGAGACACCTTGCATTTATTCCTAATGAAGAAATAACAAAATATAGATTAATCCAAATAATAACAACTATTACTTTTATACGCGTTTAATACCTTTGTTCAGAATAAAAAAAAAACGAAAAACAATCCTCTTCTACATAATATCAGCAGTTCACTGACACCTTGTACATATTTATTTCACCTCTAATAAAACGGACGAAGCCAGGATACGCAATAGATCAGTTGGTAGCATCACGAGGGCACTTTAATTGGACTCGTTAGTCTCGATAATCGATGAGACTCGCAGCGCGGCGAGCGAGGTCTCGCAAACCGTGAACGGTAACGCGCGAAACGCTGTTAAGTCGTAGGCGCGTTTACACTTTCGCCGCTTAACAGGATTTAGCGGACCCTCGCGAAATAAATCTCGGTTATTTCGGTCGTGGATCGCCGCTGCTCTCCGGCCTCGTCGCACTCTGCTTAGGGAAACTCGCATAAATTCCCCCGTTAGCTCAATAGCCTGCGTTTCTCTTCCGAATTATAGGTTAGGTTACATCCGTGAATCATATTCAATGTGACAAAATCGCGAGCACGAATTGCATGCATACTGTTAGTCGATATGTTCGGTGAAATTTGTATAACGAGATGGATAGTGATTTTGAAGAATTTTGTGTATCGCAGAAAATTTGGTGAATTGAAGATTGTGTGAATGCTGTTATTATGATCGAGTGTGTGTTATTACAAGGTATTTGTTTGTTAATGTAACATTTTATATTGGTATAAGAGATTTTCGTATTGGAATTTTTAATTTTATTTATTATTATGAGCGTTTTGGAATGTGTGAATGAATTATTTAATAGGTTTGTCAAGTATACGCATGTAATGAACAATTCTTCCAATTTAAACTAATTCATTGATGAAACCATTCTGTTCCTATTTGGATATTTTTTCCATATAGCAGGCAGTTTACGACTAATTCGCATTTACAGTTTAGACTCGAGCACGCTATATATGAATACTTCTATTGTGTTCGAATGTGTATGATTTCAAGGTATTTTTATTTTTATTGACGTTTCTGCCTTGAATTTTAATGCTACCAGAAATCTTGCATAGTTAAATGTCACGTAACAAATACTTTCCGCGCCAGGCATCAAAACAAATAAAAATTTTATCCAGCGGCTAAAAATTCATAGCTTTCAAATAAACAATACGTCAATTAATAAGTACCTATTAAAATGAAATAAAAGATAGTCATTTCTGTCATCCTAAAACTCTTTATTATACATCGCGTAAAAAGCAACATTTGCATACGTCACATGTCAATTTGATACCTCAATCTCAACTAATTCTTACAATTAGATATCTTCAGAACATACATTCCCTTAATATACTACCAATTGTTCCCAAAGAGGCACTTCAAACCGGAATCTTGCCATTAAAACGGGGTCGCGGTATCCAAAGATGAGAAGAATCAGCGTTAGTCGCTTTCGATCGCAGTAATTAAGGATTTTCCGGTGGGAAGCGAAGCTAACGAGCTGCTAACGAGCAGCTACGCTCATCATAATCGAAGCTGGACGATCGTTCGCGAAGCACATCGATCCCAAAGAATCGTGAACCATCGTCAACCAGTCGAGAAAACTAGTCGAAGTGTGGTTAAGTCGATGGAAAGTGTCGCGAACGTCACTGATCTTAATCTAGGATTACCGAAGCCGGTTTATTCGCGACAACTTCTATCTTTCTCTCTTCGTTTCATCGAGGTTTCTCTTTTCGTTCCGGGTTGGCTCCTTTGCCGGCGATCTTTCGTGGTCCACCGACTGCACCCTTCACCTTGCCTGTTTTCTCTTGCTCCCTTCCTCTTTCTGTCTCTCATTTTCTCGGGGAAAAATCTGCCGGTGGTGCACGGTTTTAATGAGTCTCCTTGAAGCCGGCCGCTCTTCTGCCAGTGGCGTAACACTTCCGGTGGCCTTTCCGTGCTCGATTCGCACTTTATCAGCTTGTTGTCGAGCTCTCTTGAATGGTTTTGTAATTTTGAACAGAGATACGAATAATTGTTTATGGGATTTTCACTAATGAATGAAATATAGATTTTTTAGATGTGTGATGATTAGTCTGCGGATTTAGGCGAATTATGATGGTTATTATGATCACAGTGCTTAAATTACGATGACTATTGTGGTAGATTATGATGATTAGATTACCGATTTATGAGGATTTATAGTTTTATAGACACGATTAAGGAAAGGGAATATGAATAGAAATTTGTTTCGCCTTCTAAAGATTGTAACATGAGTACTTTATTTTAAACGTTTTGTATATTTTTGTACATTTATATTTGCCATAAATACATAAATATTCACAGTATTTGAGGTTTTCATTGTTCGTGGTTTTTCTTTATTCCAATATGTGGCCTTTTATATTATATTTTGTATGAATGGCAAGAATTAATTAATTTATCACAGTTTAAAGAGATTAGAAATTCTTAGATAATAATTCAGATAGAACTGTTGTAGTATATTTTGAAAGATAGTTCAGACTTCACAGAAGATCGATTGATTCCAATATTGAAATTCGCAAATAACCATCGAAATAATAAAAAGAGTGCCTGATACAATTTAAGTAGTATTCCAGGGAGGAATATTTGATCTTAGCTGATTTCTATCGAGTCTTTCACCACATGCTACGACACTGTCGCGACTCTTGGTTACCTCTTCTCTGTTCCTCGCGTCTTTTTTCCATGATCCGCCTCCGCAGTCCGCCACAACCTTCTTGGGTCTTTCAATATTCACGTGGTTGCTCGAGAACCACTCTTTCGTAGAAACATCTACGCCATTCCACCATTTTTCTAGATCATATACCGCTTTCAACAAAGAGAAGCGGAAAGTGTACGCGAATATTTTGAAGTATTTGAAATGTATAACTCACTGATATTCTAATGATAATTTAATTATAAAACTCTCGACTTATACATCTATAGAATATAAGTTACAATTAAAATGATACACCGAAAATGATAACTCTATGGAGTTGTGTCTATACCTGAATAAAAGAATCGAGAAATAATCTTGTTAAAAGTTCCTGGATATTTTCAGTAATTATAAAACAGGAAGATATTAAAAATGTATTATTATTTGGTAGGTTTGTTGATTTTAAAATCTCATTGTAGAAATCGTCGTATATTATCTCTATTAGACATGTACAACTGTTTTATAGATAAGATAATATTATCTAATAACTTCATTTATGTATTATGTATATATTTTTGTTATATGTAACTTGTTGATAAAACATTTACAAACCTAGACTCGTATCCCATTTCTTTCAACTTTTATTATATAATATGCCGATATCCGTCATTTTCCTGATCCTTGCACAAATTCCAGTGTTTCCGAATTAACCTGAACGTTCGAGCAGTAATTTTCTTCTCAAGTTTGTACGAATTTGTTTGCACATTCGTAATTGTGATGGTCTTTAGAACGCAACTGTCTAAGTAATGTCGTAAAATATAAAAGCATCTATAAAAGAAGAGCATTGCTTCAATGCAAAATTGAAAGGATACACGACCAGCGAAAGTTTGAGATCGCTGTGTATTTTATATTTTATATAGTCCAAAAATTCGAAAAGAAATCAATTTAGAATTTCGCTATCTCAGACAACTTTTTAGGAAAAAATTGTATCGAAGTAAAGGATATTGTCATTAACAGATTGCAAACTGTTGTAATTTTATGTCTTTATGAATATTACTAATCAAATGGAGCGTAAATGAATCAAAATTTGTTTCACCTACTAGATATTACAATAAACTCTCTACTTTGGGTATTTTACATATTTTTGTATATCGCGTGTATTCTATAGATTTCTATACATTGAAATTCTCCAGAAATACATAAGCTTCTGCAGTCTATCGATTGATATCTGTAGCATTAATTTCGAATTAATAATGAAACTAACACGTATATCAACGGAGATACAATTGGAAAAGGAGGTGGTAACCAACAAACAGTAAGATAATCTAAGATGATCTAAATGTACTTTCGTACCATTCAAAAGATTTAATATCTCCGTAAAATCCTGACCCATTTCTCAAATAATCACGTTAAATACAACGTTGAACGATTAGCTCGGCAAGCTTCGCGTATCATACTCGACAGAGTTCGAATTCAAGCATCCCAGAGCGGTCGAATTCCGTCGACGACGAAACGATGGGATTCCAGGCCGGCTGACAGCCTCGAAATCAATTTCCAAATGGACGCCGGGGATCCAGCGTTTCGGATCCCGTGGATCGAAGGCGTCCGCGGCATCCTACGATTCTGCTCCGCGAGTTGCCACACGAATTTGTCGAGCGGAAATACCGCCTTTTATCCCGGTTGCTCCTCTGTCTCTGTCTCTTTTTCTCCCTCGTCCGTTACTTGGAACGGCTCCAAAAGTGATTTGCATCTAACGAAGCCACTTTGTTCTCGCGCGACGTGGCTTTTCTTCCTCGACACCCGGCCATCCAAAACGAACTGCCACGTAAATATCCGAATGGAATAGCTTCATGGAGTAACATTGCCGTGAAAACGAAATAAAACTATTTGGAGAGTCGAGACAATTAATGATTCAAATGTCCGAAAAATTGGAAGTGATTTAATAGAAAGAAATGTAAATTCCATGTGAAATATAGCAGAAAATGTTAGATTCGTTGATGTGATTTCTTCATTCTTTGTTGAGAATGTTTGAGGAGAGGCTCGAGATTCGTTTTACTTTCCTGTGATCGAAAATCTTTCCACGTCCGGAATCGATAGGTTCGTAAGTCGGCTGAGAAACTGAAGAATTATTCATGGAAAAGTAGCAGAAGACAATGTACTCACTAATGAAATTTAATATTTTAACCAATACTTGTCTATATAAATATTTATCGAAATCGATAATTAAATTAAATCACCAAGTGGTAAATGACTTTCAATTAAAATTCTGTGCAGCTTTTTTTAAAACAGATACAATCTGCAACAATTACAAGATATTATTTCCAAACAAGCATCTATACAAAAATTGTGTAAGTCTTCCGAATAATTCTTCTATCAATAATTAATTTAAAACAGTGACACTGGTAATAAATAAATAAATAAATATATAAGTAATAATAATCTTCTCTGATTCATATTCGCTATTAGAAATTCGAAATAAACAATTTACCATTAAATCGGTATAGTTACCTGCCCAGAATATCAATTACATAGTTTTTGAACTCAAAATGAGTCACTTTCGGGTCACTAACCACTATAGTGCTAAGGCATCGATCGTCGAATAACGTAACCGGGAGTTAGCCTCGCCGTGGTTGGTTAATAACGCGGTCTGCTTCACCGTGAATTCCTCGTGATCCAACCCCAAAGGCGGCCTGGCCCGTCAGTCCTGTTACGTTTTATGTCATTGGGCTTTACGGAGCTTTCACGCTAGCCAGGAGGGTGGTCCGACGCTCTTCAACAGTGGTCCGAGCTCTTCTGTTTATCGACTGTTGCGAGTCGTTTGCCACCGACGCTTATATCACCCCCTCACAACCTTTTTATCTCCTTTACACCCTTTTCATTCTCACGAGTTGTTGATTCTTCATACGAAATTTCAAGCCTCCTTTGATATTGAGTGGTTGAGACGCGTTGCGTTGAATTGTTTCAAAATATTGGAAGATTTATACTTTAGAAGGTTTTTTTAAGGATGATGCAGGCTGCTATTTGACGATGATTGGGATGAAATGATTTAATGTGAAAAGGTGAAACTTGAATACACTGTGAGATGTGAAGTTCTGTTTTAGAGCATAGATGCTGCGAAAAATCCTTATACAAACTTTTTACGAATATATTATGTGTGTTTTACGAAATAATTTGAAATCTCGTTGATACTGTAATGAGATCTGACTATCATGATTTGATCAAATTAGAAAGTAATCTGAAAATATGTACTTATATAAGCTACATGATATTTAGTGCAGGTATTTATATACGCTTTGCAGAGCTCACAAAAGTATTCAAACAATCAATTAGTAAGCCTCAACATTCGACGAGGTCATCTTCAACAGCTATTCACGTTATTAACCCTTTACTAAATATTTGTCATAAATATCTTGTAACTTCAGATTGTTTTTAAATCTGACTAACGTAACTTTGATTTAATCATAGATCTTTCTGCATTTGTAGAAAATTTGAAAGTGCAAAATTGCACATGTAAAAAAATACGTAGAACATTCAAAGTATAGCGTTGTTCATAATATTTGGTAGTTAAAACAATTACCTACCGAGATTCTACTTTTCTAATTATATTTTCAAAGATATTAATTTGCACAAAAATCCACGATCCAGTCGTTACAATACTAACGAAATTCCTAATTACTTTACATAACACGCATGATGTTACTATACATAAAATTGTCCTATAACAAATGCTCAAATATTTTCGTGTGCCACTGTATCGTTTCCACGTACGTATACATACAGCACGTAATACGAGGAAAATCGAGCAAGACGGTGGAGCGCGAGTCAATATTTACCAGGAGACCAGAGACGTGGCAGATTTTCGTCCTTCCGCTGGTAAGATCCTCGTACAGCGAGTCGAAGGATCGCGATGGCTCCCATGGATAGGCAGGAGGATGGGGTGGGGACAGGATACGCCAGGTTTTCGGGACGAGAGCGCGAAGAACGCGTGGGAGTGGAGGGTCGTCAAGGACAATAGAAGGCCCGTGAAAGGATCAGAGGAACAGGACGCGGTGCTGGTCCACCGACGTGTGTGTCGGTGATTTGGTGCGCGGCGCTGATTGGTCGGCCGCCGGGTGGATCTTCGATTTACGATGCTGCTGTGCGTCGAATGACACGCGGCTTCCTTCCAGCGCCGATTTCGATTAACCCTTTCGCTATTCGCAGGTAGCTACTCGAAAACTGTGCTATATGGGACTGTCCTAACGTGTGGGAATGAAACTGTGAAAAGAAGAATTATGTGTAAGAATTGGGTAAAAACTTGTTGGTTGTATTAGGAATTTAAATATAGTACTCTTTGTAGTAGAATTACTATAGTACAGGTAGTATAGTATATTTATTTATTTATTTTCGTTTTATTTGGCTTATTACGTATAATTCCAAATTATGTTATACGGTGTTGTTTTAATGCGTGGGAAGAGGAAACTTACATGCAAAAAGCGGACAGATTATGTAGAGTATCATGAATTTAGTATATCACAACGTATGTTTCTTAGAGTTATCTAAATTTCTTGATAAAAAGTATGTCATTTTCTTGTACAACCCTGCTTATAATTTTTTAGTTGACGATGATTTTAGAAGATGTTATGAATTATATTCACTCATAGACTTTTATAGTACAGAGGCAATGCTCTGTCAAATTCTTGGGAAACAAGAAAGGAAAGAAGGATATTATTTAGTAATTATTTTATAACTGTATTATATTCGCTACCGCTAGGTGCGCGTATAAATTTTGGTAAAAATATACTTAACATGCTGGTACATATTATAGAATTCAGTCAGATGACTACACAGGAAAAATTGAAGCGAAAGAAAGCATCGCGAACAGAACAATTGGTACTTTATGTCATAAATATCCACGAAGTTTAGTTACAGGATCCTTGTAGAATTTGGAGGTTATGTCTGTACCATAAGCGCGTTAGAATTTCTAATTCAATTTTATACTACACTGCACACATTCCTTGACGGAAGCTTAGAAATACGGTTTCAAAGGATATTAAAGATCATTTCATGGTATATGAAAAAGAATTTTAATCTAATCTTTTATACATAAATCCATATCAATCTTTTATACATAAAAACCAATAGTGCATGTTATGAATTTCATGCGTTCAGATAAATATCTATCTATACATTAAAAAAGGACATTGCTCGTATTTTACAATAGCGTCGTACCTTACTTCATTTAAGAAAAAAAATCACTAAAAAGAAACTAGGGAACTAATTGATCGTGATTAGTAGTTTTCTACAATTATTTTATATATATCGGAAGCGTGTTTATATTTACTTCGTCAAATTTTAGCTATAAAAAGAAAATGAAAAATAAATGATTGATAAATAAATTTAAATAAATGCAAAATCCTGGACTGTCTCTAGTGAACAACCAGTATCTGGTTTCCGTGGTGTAGTGGTTATCACATCCGCCTAACACGCGGAAGGTCCCCGGTTCGATCCCGGGCGGAAACATTTTTTTTATTTTTTAGTATCTACGCACCAACATCTGAAAGTATCAGTTGATTGTAGTGTAATTTTAAAATACGATCAACATCATTGTCTGCTATATTTACTACGGCCGCCTAAAATTTTAGCTTTAAATCACTATTTTATCGATGTTTCTTCATATTCATTTATTATATTAAAAGTAATTTCAGTAAATTTTTATCATTATTTGTTCATATCTGATTTTTAATATGATATTCATGACTCATACTCTTTAAAAATTTGCAGCCTATATTTCATAGTATAATGTAGTTTTAATTCTAAAATTAAGGTCATCATATACGAATCATATACGATCAAGTAATAAATAGATTTAAGAAATTTTTTAAATGAAAATTTAATATTCTCATCAAGGGCGGTGTTCAGAAATTGACGCACAAGCGTGTTTCCGTGGTGTAGTGGTTATCACATCCGCCTAACACGCGGAAGGTCCCCGGTTCGATCCCGGGCGGAAACATTTTTTTGCATTGAATATTTTGTAAAAAAATACACACAATACACAGTATACAAATTACTTTTAATTGAAAATGGAAATAACAAAATTAAAGTGGAAGTAATTAAAAACAGTAACCGTGCAACGTAGTTTATCGTTGTGTGTCGTGAGATAATTGTGGTAAAATGAAATTTTTAACAATCTCAATATGTTTGGAAATATTTCATTAATAAAATGTCTACGAACTTCGGTACTTTGGACATACAACCACTATTCTCTAGACTTTTTGATATTTCTTGGATTATTTTTTAGAATTTTCAGTATCAAAGCGATGCAATTTAGCGCTCCTCTCAGATATTTTACAACATATAAGAAAATTTCCTGAACCTTAATTTATTACCCGTACCCTAATATATTGATGAATTTATTAAAAAGTCATAGCTTACACCAAATTCGAAAATTTCATTAAAAACAGCGTGGTGCAAAGATAAAGCAGACAAAATACTTTCCAGCGTTTTAAAAACGCACGTCCATGCCTCATACTTCACATTAATGATGTTTCACCGGCGGCATATAAATCTGTAGCACTGAAAGCTTCATTTATCCATTTCGCCGGCACTTGTTCCGAATTTTCTGTGAAGAAGATTTTAATGTCCGACATATCGCGACGTGACTACGCGAAATTAAACCATTAAACCGTTCGTAACTACATAGAATCCGATGTTAAAGGGATTAAGTGTCCTATTTAGTATTTTTCCTTGAACATTTATAAAAAAACAGCTGATTTTAAAAAAGATTTTGGAGAAGAGAGTTCCGTTTAATGCAAACTCTTTCCTATTACTTGGCGCGTGAAGCTTTAAATTCAAAGAAATAATTCTGTGAGCTACTTAATCTCTTCTTTAATACATTTAATATATCAATTATATTTTGCTAGCATTTTTTAGTGCATTTAATTCATTTTATTCACTACTACTAATACCACTAATATTCGCATCATTTCTGAAAATAAATATATTTCTCCGTAACCTTTACTAACGAAAAATTAAGTTTTATCAAAAACAACGAGTATCGTAATATCGACACGAGTATAAAACCAATTTAACAACAGTTTTGAACCGGTATAAAATCTATATAGAATCCTTCTAGAAGTAGAACAGAACAGATATCAAATAACTGGTGAAACGAAAAATAAGAAATAACAAAATATGGCAATGATCTGTCAACCAACGCACCATGGAAAATCTTTATAAATCTCTTTCTTAATACATTAGTCATAGCATGTGTATTAAATTTTTACATTTACAAGTGATTTTTCATCCTCTTAGTCTCTGGATGCTATAAGTGGTATTCACATATTTTTGTACTATAACTATTTCTTATCTTATAATTAGACCAAGCATATTTATGCAAACTCAGTTTGCCAAATTCATATTTTGAAGAAATATCCTAGAATCCGAATAGACACTTGTTTCGCTTTTGAAATATTCTAATAGATACTTTACTTTAGATAATTTTGCGCATTATATGCATTCTGCATATTATTGTATTTTTAAATTTCTCATAAATGTATAAACATTCACAGTTCATTCATAACCGTTTCAGCCAAAACTTTATTGACAATTAATTTTGGAGCCTTCCCAACTCTTAGGGAAAATTCCTAACAACCAGCCTACGTCTTAAGAAGCGCTCAAAATCATCGACAAAATTCAAGCCCGCGAATTATTCAGAATAAGAGCATCGTCCAAGCGAACGTATAACGAACAACAGTGACGGGGTGGTTTTCGAGGGTGCAGCGGAAAGATATCGGAAGGAAAATCGGGCCATGAGCCAACCAGCGAATCTGGAGGCCGTTCAGCGTATCGAGGTCACGACACGTTATTTCGAGACCTCTTTCGCGTCGGTGCTGGCTACGATGAAAGAGCCCCGCGATGATTAACTGTGATCAAGGAAAATGCTGGTAAACCGGAAGCGAGTAATGAAGAGAAAGGTTGGAAACAAATCGACGTCACTTATCAGAGTACTAGATAGACAAGTTGAAGAATGTGAAGGCATTAAATACTCTCGATTTATAGGAGAATTAAATTAAAAAAAAAAGAAAAATGGAAATGAGTATCTATACGTAAAAGTATCTACAGTGGCTCGAAAAGTATTTGTTCACTTGTCATAGAAAACTTTTTCGTGTGTATTTTATTATTTTATCATGTACGTTAATTAAGCAGATATTTCAAGAAAAATCTTCGGTCTCCTCGAGCCAGTGCAAAATTTTTTCGAGTCCTTACGGTCCGGTCGTGTCGGTCCGAAGTGAGCGATTTTTTCAAAACCGAAAAACGATTAAATAAACGTTACATTCGTACATACATAAATAATACGATTCGTGGAAAAAACTTGTAACGTTAGTTAAAATATTCTGAAATTTGATTACCTATCACTGTAATGAGACGCAACTACTATCATTATATAGGCAAAATTTGAGTGCGATATAGAAATATTGTGTAAGAGTTTTTGCATTTACTGCAAGCTTGTATTTAATAAAAAATTAGTATACGAATAATTAATATTAGTATATACAATAGAGATTTTCACCTTCAGCATGTAACAGGTGTTTAAGGACGTTCCATTGAACAAACCGAGACTTATTAATATCGTGCATGATTGCCTGTTCAAATATCTTTACGATCTCTACAAAACATATTTGTACTACATATACTAAACATCTTGTAACGTTTGTATACACTTTTAGAATCGTCAAACATATTACCAGTAAAATTCCTGACATTTGGATGTCATTACAGTACTAACAACATTTCAAAATGTTTAGTATAGTACAGATAATGTGCTCATAGAAGATGCGAACAAGTGTACGAATACTTTTGCCAGTTATTATGCAATGATTAGACTGCGGATTTTCGTGCATTTATAAATGGGTGGGGGAAATATCCACAATAAAGCACTGGTTTAATAAATAAATTTCACAACGAAAATGAAAAATTTAATAAAAGTTATATTTTTCGGAAAGTCGGTTCGAGATTTAAAATCATTAATCTTTGGAAGCACTTTTATTTTTTTAAAGTAGAGGATCCAGATAAAGATATTGTTCACGCGAATGTTAAAAACAGTAGAAAATAGAAAATCGACGACATGTAATCGAGTGAACGAATAAGAGAATTGGTGAATTTACTTGAAACTGTTATTTAATACGATAATTAGTTTCATTTTATTACGCCGGTGTTTCAATAATCGAAGAACAATCGTTTCATTTGTTGATTCGGACAAGAATTATTCATTGATATTACAGAATATTAATGCGGTAATTTGGTAAATTTGAACATTGAAAATAATTCGATATTATAATTCCAATAATTTATTCAGAAACTATCGGTTAGCATAAAACAGACAAATGTTATTTCTATATAACAACAATAAATATGGTAGTAAAACACGTAGGTATAATTGGTATAGTTCTATTCGTTAAGATTTTATTATTATGGAAAAACGTTTATAACATATAGTGCAGACACTTGTACCTTATTTTCCCAAAATATTTCTCAATACTACCTGACACGTTTAAATACAATAAAAAAAGGTAAAAAATATCTACCAAAAGGAAGAATATAACAAAAGTACAGAAAAGAAATAGAAGAAAAATAAAAAGAAAATATATTTATTCTTCGAGCTTAATAGATTCATCCTTGAAGAATGATTACCATGACTTACACAAATTGCGTATCGAATGAAATTTAAGGCGTGGCATCAGTATGATAATTTGAGACGTTAAAAAAACGACATTTCGGCTGCACCAACTTCGTGTTATTATTAGAACTGGAAAGAAATTACAGCGTATCAGCCGGTTATCGATGATCACAGATTCACGACCTCGTGAAACGGTTCACCAGCTTATCGGAAAGTAACGCGTTCGACGAGTCTTCGAGGCCTCGATTACGCCTCCTCGATCGCCTTGAGTCACCCCGTAAATATCGTACCGCGATCTTAATAAACCAGCCCGGGGAACCGTTCCTGCTTTTATCAATCGAACGACGCGCCCGGCGATTTGTGGAAGCCGATACGACGAAATACGTGAGCCCACGACGATTCATCGATTCATTTTTCCGCCTTGTTACGATAAAGCGGGAATTTACGAACTTGCGCCTCTGCATGAAGCTTTCGGTCGTGTTTCTTTTGCAGTTGTACGTGTAATGCAATTTCGAGGTACCGTTCTCCACTTTGTTACGTTTAATATGGCTGAAGCATCCGAAAAAAAGGAAAGAATTTAACATGGTACTATATCAGAATTTTCATTTATCCGAATTTATCGTAGAAGATAAATAATATTCTTTATCCTGGAATGAAGATTCTTTGAAATATTGAAAAGAAATGAGAGGTGCGTTGTTCCCATAGTTGCAGAGAAACGATAGAATTTCTGGACTATAGTTGACAAATAAATGATTATAATTACTAGACTGCAGATTTTCTGCATTTTTACGAAACTTAAAGTCTCAGATATACTGAGAACGCGCACGATCTACAAAAATATATAGAGTCTGCGATATTCATCATACCTTTCCGAATATCTACACTGTATATCTAATATTTAACAGGTAAAGCTTCTTTCTAGCCAGGTACCATTTTTTGAATTATTTATAAAAATACAAAATACAAGTGAGAGGTGCGTTGTTCCCATAGTTGCAGAGAAACGATAGAATTTCTGGACTATAGTTGACAAATAAATGATTATAATTACTAGACTGCGAAAGTTTCTGCATTTTTACGAAACTTAAAGTCTCAGATATACTGAGAACGCGCACGATCTACAAAAATATATAGAGTCTGCGATATTCATCATACCTTTCCGAATATCTACACTGTATATCTAATATTTAACAGGTAAAGCTTCTTTCTAGCCAGGTACCATTTTTTGAATTATTTATAAAAATACAAAATACAAGTGAGAGGTGCGTTGTTCCCATAGTTGCAGAGAAACGATAGAATTTCTGGACTATAGTTGACAAATAAATGATTATAATTACTAGACTGCGAAAGTTTCTGCATTTTTACGAAACTTAAAGTCTCAGATATACTGAGAACGCGCACGATCTACAAAAATATATAGAGTCTGCGATATTCATCATACCTTTCCGAATATCTACACTGTATATCTAATATTTAACAGGTAAAGCTTCTTTCGAGCCAGGTACCATCTTTTTTTAATCATATTTATAAAAATACAAGTTTGCATAAATGTTCGCAGTCTAATAATTTCTTAGCCACTTATGGCATTATATATGCTATCACAGAGACATAATCGAATCTTTTCCAAGTTCATCCGTGATTCCATCGGCCGCAATATGGTGACCAGCCCTCAGCGACGCCAACAGGCATTGATTTCACGCGTGGGCCAGGATGTCGGGATATCGATCGCGCCCCCTGCGACGTTTCTCGCCTTCTTCACTTCGTCTCGATCCCCCTAAAACCGTTTCTCCCCGTGTATTTCATCCATTTTTTTCCTTTTTGCCATGTGATTTTTAATCTCGAGTAATTGGAAGCGTGATCGATGAAACGAAGGTTGGATACGTGTGCGAAGAGAACGATTTCACGCTTGTATTGGCAATAATTTTTCATGTGTTTGCTGCAAATTGAAGAATTTTTGTAGCTATATACGTAGCGTGTAAAAAGGTTTATGTTGGTTACAATTTCTAGTATTTCATGCGCAAATTTTGCAATTTTTATTACGATTTGTTGATTATAGTTCAGCATCCTCAATTTCAATTTTATTAGTATTATACTTGTGAAAAATCATTAGAAAATTATGGAAAAAAATTGTTATTTCATACGGACGAATTACATACGTTTGATATATTGAACTCATACGTTCGATATTATATTCGCGATCTTTTGTTTTCCACGTCTATATCCGTTGCATCTTTCGATTACTGCTCTGATACTTTTGAAAAATTATTAGAAAATTATGGAAAAAATTGTTATTTCATACGGACGAATTACATACGTTTGATATATTGAACTCATACGTTCGATATTATATTCGCGATCTTTCGTTTTTCACGTCTATATCCGTTGCATCTTTCGATTACTGCTCTGATACTTTTGAAAAATCATTAGAAAATTATGGAAAAAAATTGTTATTTCATACGGACGAATTACATACGTTTGATATATTGAACTCATACGTTCGATATTATATTCGCGATCTTTTGTTTTCCTCGTCTATATCCATTGCATCTTTCGATCACTGCTCTGGTTAATCTTAGTATTCATGCGAATATTGAATTTCGTTTTTGTAACGTTGTAACAGTCTTTCTAATTTAGATTCTCGAAATTGTTTATTTAATTCATCGCAAGTTTGTCAGTAGAATTTAAATAAGGAAACTTTATAAATATATACATAAATATCATCAATTTATTATACTTCTGTAATTCCTACAAATAGATTCCACAAATTTTTGAAATCCTAATTTTAGACGAATATAAAATTCTGATGAATTAATCCTTTTCCTGATAATCTTGGTTAATTATTACATTTCGTGTGAGGACCCTAAGTTATAATAACCGAACAGGTGCGCGAACTGGAAATTTTAACAAGGAAAATTTATTCACATGACGTAAGTGATTTTTAAAGAAAAATTTACGCACACCGATTAACGTTTATATCCTTCAATTATATTTTGAAACTGATAGTTCCATAAAAATTGCAATTGATCGGCTCGAATTCTAATTGTGAACGACTTACATATAAATTTGAAGAACATGTGATAATATCAGAAAATAATATAATTAATACAACAGAAGCTCGATAATTCGAATCTCAAGGGAAGAATTGAAATCTTCGGGTTATGGATTGCTTTCGACCTATCGAAGCTATTCGTATTCAAATTCAACTTACAGAGGCTTCATAGATAGATTAGGTTTCCCGGTCTATAAATATTCAAAGACGTAGAGACGCGTAACAAATCAAACGATTACGCTTTTGACTCGACTGACAAAAGGCGATCAGTTTGATCAGCAGCAAGAGCAAAGACGCGACGAAAGACAATATGTATATAGTTTTCGTACAAAAAAGCGGGGACATGGTACACGTTAACTTACAAAGGCGAACTTCGATTTGCATAGTTTGAGCTTCTCTAAATTCGACGATTAAAATAACGCATTTAAACGTGGAGAAAATAATTCGACATAGAGAAAATTTATATTTCGACTTAGAGGGCTTCGCTTTCGAGTCATAGAGGTTCGAGTTACCGACGTCCTACAGTAGATTTAATTTTTGCTAAGTTTCGATCTTTTACCGGTTATTTTATGACTGAAAAAATTCGGTCGTACGTGTATGGTAATACAACGCGATGGATATTTATTGCAGTTACACTGCGCGCGTTGCGCTCAATATTGTTCGCTCTCAGTGCGTGAAATATTAATGGTGCGTTGAATTTATTCGTTGCTACGGTGCGAAATATTTCAGAAAATTTTACATGTGCAAGTTGAACGTTGAAAATGCGTTTATAACGGCGACAAAACTGGAAAGCTTCAAAACTGTTTTATATTTTCAGATACGTAGGTTTTCACAGTTTATGCGAAACGTGTAAAAACTAAATTTCCATTTTATTGGCCACATAGATCAGGCACCTGGTCTTTAAAATATTTATCTCTCAAACTAAGCAATATATCTGTTAAAAATGCAAACTCTCAGAACGATAAATCGAACAACTTCGCATGATATATCTTGCGGAAAAATAATCCAATAATCGTATGGAATCGTCGATCTAAAATTAATTTTCTAAAAACGTACACCAATTACTCGTACGTTGATCTATAATATATCCTTAAATCTGTATCACGAAGAGATTACACCTAAGAATACTTATTTAAATATAAAATATCCAATCTGTTAAGTATAAGAATTTACCTTGAAAACGCGTTCTAATGAAGAAAACAAAGATTCTCAATTTTGTTTAAGCACGATCATACGAAGAATCGAAGAATCAAGACGAAACTTCGCTAGATCACGTTCTACGCTCGCCATGTTGACGGAATGCGGTCGAGATTCCTGCATAAATTTCCAAACACCCTTTACTTTAGTGACCCACGAGGTTTCCATACAGACACTATCGCAATTAATAGCCGTCAGTTTTCTTAATGTTATCGTACCAAGTTACAATGAAAGAAAAAACATCAAAACTTCGGCTGTAATCTGTTTAGCGAATGAAGAAAACGTGCAAAGCAAGCAGCTTTCAATGTAGATACATATACATACGTTGAAACGGATAGGTCTTGTAAAAGTGTGTTTGAAGCTGATTGGAATTATAACGCGTGTTTTACGAGTGTTTCCCCGTAGTTTAGCTTTATCATCCTTTCTTGGAAAACTTTTTATACGTCTGACGAACTCGTGTTCTGAAATTTTGATAAGTTAATAAATATCTGTTATATGTAATCGTACTCGTAATCACTAAGTTATTCGTGTACATCGTTATTTCACGTACTACCAATGAATAACGTAGCAAATAGATATTAAACAATGTTGAAGATACGAAAAATAAAAGAAATTTTTAGCGGTTAGCTAAGGGAACCCTACTCGATCTCAAACGTATTGGATGGATCGTTGAAGTCATTGGGATATTTTTTAATTTCTACAAGTTGCTTACAGTTTCCGAAAGAAATATCTAAATTCTTAATTCTCAAATATTTCTTTCTCTGCTGTTTCTTTTAAGTGAATGTATATATATGACGCAATTGAAAAATTTTAGAAATTTTTAGAAACAAATATTGAAAAAAATACTATTTTACTACTTTACAGCTTCGAAGGATCGAGGAAACCCGTCCGTATATTAAAAACACCGCCACGTTTCCTCAAATTAATTCGTACACTACTTTCTTAGCTACGAGACAGGACATTTCTAAGAAAAGCAAGTAGAAATTCCAATATTCCTAGCGTTAATTATTCATCTGACGAGGTCGATAGTTCGCTGTCTCATTCACAATGATCAACTTTTCATCTTGCAAAGTCAATAACGATTAAGTTTCATCGTCAAGTTCCCGATAATCCGACTTCCGTGACGAGAGGAATGAAACGCATAAAGGGAGAAAAAAAGGGAAGGTAAGAAACAGGCGGAAGAAGGGAATAAAAGAGGAGGAATTAATATTCCTAGACGGGAGGAAGGCCGGAATCTCGAATCGGCGATATATTTCACGGCGTGGCTTGGACTTTCGAGGCGAGCCGCCGCCGGAACCGGTTTTTTTTACGCTCGGCGCGCCGCTGCGGGACGCGCGTTGAAAATTCTCGAAGCAATGGCGCGTGTCGCGTGACGAGCCGGACAAATACGTCCGCAAGGACGCGCTTAATCGCGATTACGTAAAACGGCGGTCCGCTCGACTGCGAATCGCACTTGGACAACGTTTAACAGAACGCAAACGTCGCCTCGTCATATCGAAATATGTTTGGAAAACGAGCTCGAAAACTCTGTCGAGCAACACGAAATTTATTCCAACAAATCGAACAATCAACTAGTATAAATTGTTTAATAAGCTTACGAGATTGCTGTTAGGTTGATAACAAGCGGATCATATGGAAGAATTAACTTTTGTCCACGACAAGTATAAATGTTTTCTAAGATTTCTGAAGCTCTCTGAGAGCATTAATTGCTCGTTAAGTATACAATTCTTCTTAAATTAAATTCCCTAAGATTCTACGTGAGAAATTATCGTGTTATCGGGTAGAAATCTTAAGCTTTTGTGAAGTTTTATTTTTTTTCGAATTTTCTTTTGCTGAGAAACAGGGATGGCATTGAACAATCCAATCGATGGCAGAGAATTATTGAACAGAATGGTGGATATTTGGTTTAATCGTTGCCACTGCATGATATCGGAATACAATTTATGTTATTTATACTGGAAATGGCCTAAGATCTATCCGATAATTCTATACTTCGTAAGAAAGTGAAATCCGTTTGATACTTTAATCGCTTGTCCATTTAGGAAAAAACCTGACTTTGATCATTCAGCTTTAAATTCAAAATCTCTCGTCTTTAATCCTTCTACGGTTCTTTGATTTTATCACGCTACAGTTTGATAGCTTTCCTCGTGCTGTAACGCACGATACTAAAATATCAATTTCAATTTCGAATGGATCATTAATCATCTCGTTCCTGTACTCTTCGATTCGTTCAGACAATTCCTCCAGCAAAATCATACAGATTTATGTATTCATAAAACACGCGAAAACGAACTAACTCTAAAACGAACTTACCGGCACATCGATGATATTTATAACGAGAAATCGTTCGACGTGCAATTCTGTCGATGAAGTCTGAATTCCATCGGTATTGAGGACAGCTGAATAAATTCCGCGACGATGCAGCCGGTCGCACGCCCACTCTCGAGTACGACGCATCGAGTCGGCTGATTATCTTTTAGTAGCCGATAACAGTATCGACATGAGAACGAGGATCTACCGGGTGACCCACGCCACCCATGTGACGCGCATGAAACGCAATGAACCATCGTCTCGAGCGAAATAATGGCTCACGTGGCACAACCAATGTTCTCTTACGCGTTTAGAACCATTTGGTTCACGCTTCGAACGACGATGATTACCGAAGATGATCATGGAAAAAAAAAATACAACAGAGATCTGTTGGATTTATTTTATAATATCTAGTTACTCACTATAATGTAACAGTATGTTTCTGCATCGCTTCTGCACGTAAATATCTCGCCGATATACCGGCTGATCTTTCTAAATTGCGTAAAAAGCTCGACTTCAAAGCTTCGATTGGTCGAGGCGTTTTTCTGGCCAAATCGAATTTTTCAAATACTTAGAGACGCGAGTGATTAGTCCAGAGAAACGAAGACTATAAAATGTTTCAGGTGTGAAAATCACACATTGATAAAGTCCAGTCGCATTGTCCCACACAACGATACGACGTTACTCTTGCCAGACAGTGGCATGTGCCAATTTCGAAAAAACATTTTACAAGGAGAATCTAGCAATTTGAAAACAGCATGTTCGGTTGAAAGATGTGCTCATACGTGCCACTGAAACACAATGACTTGGACGACGCGACGTGTATAAAGATACATATCGTCACACATATTTTGAAATGCGGGTTAAACTGGTCGTTTACTGATTATTTTAAGAAGAAGAGCAATCGAATATGCGTGGGAATTTTTAATCGATATTTGCAAACTCCACAATGACAGATTGAACGTGAATTATCACAGGAAATTAGATTCGGAGTCGTACAATTTTCTGTCTGAAAAATTTTTGCTTAAAGAAGGAATTATTATGGCAGATGAGGAGGATAATGTTTGAGATGTTAATCCTGATATCACTGAAATTTGGAATAATATCAAGTGGCCGTGTCCTAAAAGAAATACCAAATATCTACGTAAATAAGGTACGCTTGTTCCATTTAAACGATGGAGCATTCGTGGTTTCTAGAAAATTAAATCTTGTTTTATTCATATCATAATATAAATTCCTAATATCTATTAACATTGAAACGGTTCCAAACCTCGTAAGTGTGCTTTACGAAGAAAGAAAAATCAAAAACTCGGAGAAAAACCCTCGAATCTTCCAAAAAGTCACCGAGAAGTCATTAAACGATATAAAAAGAACAAGTAAACCTATGTACAAAAGAACGTTACACGCTTTTAGATATTAAGCAAACGTTTAAATCTATCGACGTTAAGTCGCTACAGTGGAATCCTCGCAGGGAAAGACAATTCGACGAGACGTTGAACAAGTTGTTAGAAACCTGTAACATCGCGGACAGTCTTCAACATACCGACATCAGCAACGACACCAGTGGCTACAGTGCGGTAGCGGCAGCTGTCACGACGAGTCCATGTCTGTTTCCAGTCTACGCATCAAGCAGTTAAGGAACTTGAATCAGTCGGCCACTGCTACTACTTCGCTGCTTCAGATGGAGACAAGCACCGACACTGTCGACCTTTTGGTTCACGCGGTGTCGGAGCAAAGTCGCGGAGACGACAACGACGGCGGAAACGATTGCATTAGCGCGTTTTTCCACGCCGCTGCTAACATTCCATTGCCACGGCAACGTTCTTATCTTCGATCGTTTCTTCTATACCTGACCGGTTAGGAGCAACCTCGACAATGGCATCAATCGCGAATATGCAACCGTTGGATTAGATCCTCTATCGATTGAACCAGGATCAATCGTCCTTTTCGATGACGGAGACGGCGATGTCGGGCAAACTACGCGTAACTGATGGTTTTATCGGATCAGAAGTTATCGCAACCGGCGATCTTATCGGGTCATAAACTTTCTTAAGTCACCGATATCAGCGCTTCGAGAAGTGCAGTTACAGCAGGTACCAGTGACACAGAATCAAGATACAGGCAAGATGATTTTCTCGATTGCCGATGGTGAAGGTGGAGTTAGCGCAAGGAGTAGAATCGTTGAGACCAAAGTGGCGCCCGTTATCACGAAAAGCATCGAATCGGTTCACTGCAATCGATTCGATTCGCAAAACGCGTTGAGAAGATCCGAAGAATCCGCCGCTTCCAGCTCGAGTCTAGAGATCGTCGCTTTGAAGATACGATGATGATGAATGTAATAACTCGCAATTGGCCAGAAGAAGCTGCCGCTGTCTCTGTCATCGTAACTGATTCACACTGGTCAAGTGTATCGCAGCTGCCAAGCTCGAATGGCGGAGATGCTGATAATGAGAGTATTTCGAATAGGATTATTACGATCCCTGGTCCTGGTGCCGGTGCTGTCGCGGCAGGAACCACAGGATACCGAAGAAGATACCGAAGTGAAGAACAATCTCGTCCGATCGCTAAGAGAAGGGAGAGATTGGGTACGTGGAGAACGTTGGGAGCGTTGCTTGGAAAACCTGGAAGATCGCCGAAGAAACAAAAACGACGAAAATGCAGAAGTTGCTAGCTCGCTGCTCCGATTTCCGAAGATTTTGTCTGCAATGGAGAAAAGAAACGCGTGAAATTGATTCGACTGAAAGGAAATTGGAAACGAATCGGAAGCTAGCTGCGTCTATAAACACTGAGAAGAATTATATGCAAATAGACGATTGTGGGAACGAGGAACCTAGCAGCGGTGACGACGACGGTGGCAACAAGAAAAATGCAGCGAGTATGTCATCTACATCGTCTACGTCTATTTTTACTCGATCGAATATGGATCGCCGTCGGTTATGTTCGATAAAGGAGGATGAAGACGACAAGAAACGTATTGAGCTAGTCGAAGAGATGGACAGATCTCTCGATTTGACTATAATGGAGCCGGAAGAACGGGAATCGTTGAAACATTTAGACCCGATGCCTTGCGATCCAAATACGATCGTAGAAAAATTAAAATTCCTCCGTGGAAAAGGCCAGATCATTCGACAAACTATCAGGCGTTTGGAAATCGACAGCAAAACGAAACGCGAGACGATTGCGCGAGGTCTGTTCCAGAGTACCGATATCATCTGTTCGCTCGGCGGTTTTGTCGGTTTTCGATGGGATGGAACGAAATATGACTGTTTCTTTTGGTGATAATAATCGGAAGGTCAAGCTAGAGGCTGCTACTTCCTGTAGGGTTTTTATCTTTCTTTTAGAGACGTTTGGTGCCGGTGCGGCGGGAATTTTTAAAATATTTATTTGCATTACTAATTGCATTGCTTAATTACTTGTATCTCGCATTTATTCAGGAGCACTGACCTCTTCTTTCTTAGATTTGTCAAATTAAAAAATTAGAACAGCCAAAACAACGATAGTAGATAGTCCGGTGTGAATGCCCTGTCTCGAACCAAATGTAGAAAATATATTATTATTTTAGTTAGTATATAGTTTATATATTATTTTGATAGAATATTAGCAATAATTGGTTTAGTTTCGTGGGATGAGAAAGACTGAAAATCACTGATCTATGATATAATGGCGAGGAGAAATAATAAATCGATGCGTTCTCTTTCGAAAGAAGGGACTAAAGAAATTTTACCTGACGTAGAGTATAAAGGCAGGTTTTGAAACCTGAATAAAATTTTGCGTGATAAAGGAAGCTGTGTGTAGCTCATAAACAAAATCAATTTTTAAAATTAACTAAATTTCATTAAACACAGATACAGAGACAAAGTTACGTTTTAACGTACAAGTAATGATTAAAGAATATTTTATTTAACATATTTCCGTAACGAATGAATAAGAAACTTCGATCCATTGCGATTCATAATTACTTTGACTAACTCTGAATAATTTTTGTATTATAACGTTCGAGTTAAACAAAGGCTAACAACCAAGAAATACATAGACTGCAAAGCTCATAAACA
The DNA here is from genome assembly GCF_011952205.1 of Bombus bifarius. Lineage (NCBI taxonomy): Eukaryota > Metazoa > Arthropoda > Insecta > Hymenoptera > Apidae > Bombus > Bombus bifarius. Next base: position 1,198,492 of record NW_022884488.1, read on the forward strand.
AAGTCAATTTTTAAAATTAACTAAATTTCATTAAACACAGATACAGAGGCAAAGTTACGTTTTAACGTACAAGTAATGATTAAAGAATATTTTATTCAACATATTTCCGTAACGAATGAATAAGAAACTTCGATCCATTGCGATTCATAATTACTTTGACTAACTCTGAATAATTTTTGTATTATAACGTTCGAGTTGAACAAAGGCTAACAACCAAGAAATACATAGACTGCAAGCTTCTATACGACAAGAGCGTAAATTTAAATAAACATTGTAATCTATCACGATATCGTTACTTTAAGTGTATTAAGATAAAAGATAAGCACGATCGTGGTCTCAAGCTTGACACAAAAAAGTGCAACGATGCTCCGTGGAAGATCAAAAGGTTCTTCACGAAATCGCTAAAGGAGGCAATGCTCCCTATCGATCCTAATAAAATCAATATACTATTGCAATATACTATTACAGTGTACAATACATCATTGTAATTTCTTTACTTTATAAACTTTGTATCACGTAGGTATTATATTATAGTTCTGTATCAAATACTTCTAGTTAATTAGTTACGCTTAGATTGCATATCTTTATGTAAATTTATAGATAGATAGATAACTTTATTTTTCTGCCTATTCGGTCTTGAAAAGTGGGTTGGCACATGATTTCGCGTACAAAATCAATGTACATAAACATATATCAGTGAAATACTTTAAAAATAATTACAATACTTAGGATACTTAATATACTCGCGAAACCTATTCAGCCTACTGACTTCTTCTTTTTACTATTTTCTATATTTACTTTCTTCCTTGTTCTTGTCTCCGCACAATTATCCTTCTGGTTAATTTCCTTTCTCTTCCAGCTTCTCTGCATTCTGCAATTCTATCGTTTCTTCCCCTTGTCCGCGTAATGTATTTCATCATAATGTCTTCTTCTTCGCTTTTAGTCAGAGTTTCTTAATTCTTTTCTCGTTACAGCTAAATCTCGCTATCGTCTATCGATCCTTGTTATATCTCATATACTTAGGATACACTGCTCTGTTTTCTTCTCTTATTTCTCTGTATTTTCCATTATACCTTCCTTTTATATCATATCTGACTGTCATATCGTGTATTATGCAAATTTATATTTTTACGAATACGACTTAAGAAATATGGATTTGCCTTTTTTTCTTAACCTAAATATTGTAACAAATAAATTCATTTTAGATGTTTTATTTATCTATTCATAGGCATTGTGTGCTTCTCACATACTCTTCCATATTTCCATTTTCCGTAAATATATCAATATCTTTACTTTATATCTTATAGCAAAACGTCTTGTATTAAATACTAAGCTTAATTCTTTGTACAAAAGTTCTTTTTCATTCGGTCAAATTCTACCCTGGATAGCAAGTTTTCGTATTCGTTCAGACTTGTTGAAGTAACTACTTCAAGAAAAACTCTACATCTTTATTTATGTATATCCGTGACTACTACTATGCAGAAATATTCTACATAAGGAGAAGTGCAT